>NC_139960.1:27082383-27689883 GCF_963454915.1 Gymnoscopelus microlampas
GACCAGAGTTTTTACTTCCGGTGAAATATTTTCTTTTCTGGCCAAAAAGTGTATTTTACAGAGAAGGTAGGGTGCTGAGAGGCTTCCCACCTCCGACAATAGACTTTCGACAACACAAAACAGCCTTTGTTTTGGTTAGAAGCGAAGAGTTTTGTTTATTTTTTGCATAAGCCAATAGCTTGAGTCTCGAGAGACTACGACCCAACCATTTTTTTTGTGAAGCTTACTCGAATCCACCTCACCCGTGGGTTGACCAGCACATAGGCATAGTAGGCATTGTTCAAGATGTATGAATATCACTGTAGCTAAATGAAAGTAAGCTGAAGAAATGTACATATTTATATAGTGCAGTACTTTATGCATCAGCTGACGCTGCTACGTCAATCACAGCTCACCTCACGCTGCTAAGCTCACATTAGCACATCATAGACCTTTTACATGGCAGCCATACAGTAATGAAATTGTAGGGTAGACACAGGTGTTACCAATGATAATAATTAAAGTTCCATTCCATGAACGTAACCTCGGAAAATTTTGAAAAGTGGATAGAAGGGGGCAGAGTTGCTGACAGTATGGACAGGAGCCGTTCCATAGTAATAATAATAGCTTGAACTTATAAAGCGCCCTTCATGAAGGACGCTTTACATCAAAACAATAGCCACGACCCAGCGAGTGTGCTGCTTGATCCTTCTATCTACTGTTTGAAATCAGTTTCTCTAGAGTCTAGAGAAACTGATTTCAAATGGAGGTCTAGAGTCTAGACCTCCATTTGGAGTAAAGCAAGATTCCATTGGCGTAACAGAGAGCTTTAAGCGAGCAAACGTGCACACTGACTCTGCTTGACCCGAATGAGTGGAACAGAAAATGAATTAGTATCACTGGCAACGACTGTGTTTACTCTTTTATTTCGTGTCAAAATGGCTCCTGTGAAAAATGTCTATTGCTGCTTCATTCACAAACTGCACACCGACTGCCATGGCTTGCTATCCATGTAGCAACAGATTGCACATGCAGGGAAGCCACACACCATGTCTTGTTTTTCTTTCACCAAGAATACAGGCCTATCTCTCCCATCAGTTGGATATTACATGTCACATCTCTAAGGCATTCACCTGATACTCTCATTCAAAGTGACTGACAATGAGTGAGCAGGTACATGGTAAAATTGTCTTGCAGGAATCAAATCTGTTATGGAATGATTGTACTGATGGCCCTGTGGTACAGTAGCCACACAGTCCCTTGGTATTGATCCATCTTTTGCTCAGTCCAAGATAAGAGCAGATGTTTGGCATATTATATGCCATTGTCAGTGCAGATACTGTTGTTTCCATAAGACTACTGTAACACTGTATAGCAACAGCTCCAGATTGTCAAGAAGATTATCATGTTTATTAACCACATAAGCCCTGTATACTTAATGAAACAGACCTGTATTGGCTCTGTACTGTGCTCCTTTCCTTCTAGACCAAATCGCTTCACCAGAAATACGATCTACAAGCTCACAACTCAAGTGGTTAAAATAATACCCTTTTAGGCAATGGGTTTCGATTGGCATTCCTAGAAAGTGAAAGTATCATGTAGAGTAGACTTGTTAATGATTCATGTGGTAGCGCTCGCTCACTCACTGTGCTGCTGGCGTTCAGCAGAGCTGCCTGGCTCGGCATGCACACTTTTCTCGTGCATAATAACATGAAAACAGAACTCAATCACCTGACAGTTGAATATTTCCAGCATTTCTTTCAAAAGTGACAGGAACATTGGAACGTTGAATATTTCCAGCATTGCTTTAAAAAGTGACAGGAACATTGGGAACATTAGGGGTACAATCTAGGGGAAATTACTTTCATATTAAAGTTGCAAAACTCTTTCAAACGTTTTCCCCCCCAAAGTTAGTTGCCAATTCCCAATGTGCTCTGCGGTCTCTGGGACTGTCGACCCCCGCTGTTGGCCTGGGTAGGTTGTTGACAACAACCTGCCTCTTCCGATACACATCATCAGCCACTTCTTTTCAGTTGACAGTAAAAAAGTTTCACTGGGAGAGCTTAATGCACGGAAGTTCACCATACTCTGCCAGATCCCTTCCCCGCTGAACGGGCATCCCAACAAACCACACTAGAAGTCACTAGTGCAGCAATCAGGACACAATCCCCTGCCGGCTTCCCACACACAGTTGTGTTTGTTTGGCCAAGCCGGAGGCACTGCAGCTGGGAATAGAACCCAGGTGTCTGCTCTGCTGTTGTGGGCAAGTGCTTTACCACTATAACCAACCCTCAGAATAAGATTCTTCTTTTTTTTTTTAACCCATTAAGACCTGAAGCCGATTCTACAAATGTCTTCTAAATCCCAACAGTATTTTGGGAAAAAAAACGTATGTTTCTTCATCAGTGGTGCTCAAACTTTTTCATGTCAAGGACCCCCAAAATGATATGCATTTGGCCACCGACCCCCATCTCAAAATATTTTCTTCCAGGGACCCCCCAGAAGCAAAGATTTTAGTTAAAAATGTTCGCTTTAAGACAAAATGTTCAAAGATTTGCACACATTTTCACGATTTTTCAAAAATAGCAGATCTACAATAGCCAAAGTAATCTGGAGGTATAACTTGATATTTCTGCCTTCCACTGGGCCAGTGTTGGGGGCCTTCCAATTTACAGCAATACATGTTTTGGCAGCGATGAATGCAAGTTTTTTTTTTTTTTAATTTTCTTTGGTAACTGTCGCTAAATTTGAAATGACCGATTAGACAGAGACAAGGGGAGGGTATCAGCCAAAGGTCAAGACATGATGACATAAAGGGACATATATAGTTAGTTAGTTACTAACTAACTTACATATATCCTCCCAAAACGGGACAAGTCTATGGCAGTACTATAACTTATGTAAGAAAGACCCTTTTTTTCCTTACATCTCCAACACAAAAAGGACATTTCTGGGTGCATAGTGTTCAATTTCAGTGGAGTATAATATGTTCTGTAAAATCGTAAATGGTGCATTTACATATAAATGCACCATTTACCATTTTTACCTTTAACTGAATAAGATTCAAACACAATATGGTACTCCATGAGCAGATTATGGTCACTGGATTTATGACACGCCTCTGCCTAGGTAATCAAAAATAATAGTATATAAATGCTCCACAAACTAGCCACGTCCCCCAACAGTATGAAGTGATAAAGACCTTGCATCAGGCCAATCATGTAGCACATTCCAACACAGACCTCTGGTTCACTCTCATTCAGGTGAAAAATGGCCTCATCTCTGAACGCCCTTATCTCTCTCACTTGTGACCCGCCATCCCTCCCCAAACCAATTTACAGAAACATCCCATCATCTACCCTCTGCACCAGAGAGAGAGAGAGAGAGAGAGAGAGAGAGAGAGAGAGAGAGGGAGAGACTTGTTACTAAAGAAATAGCTTGAGCTTTACTGTGCCCCTGGAGATTTATCATTTATGTGCAGTGGTGGAAAAAAGTACTCAAATATTTTACTTAAGTAAAAGTATCAATATTGCAATGTAGAAGTACTCTGCTACAAGTAAAAGTCCGGAATTAAACATTTACTTGAATTAAATTACAAAAGTATTGCCATCAAAATGTAGTACTAAAAGTACTAAAATGTTTGAAAATAGTCGATCTACAAGTTCACAACGTGTCGCATCGCGACGCAGAATAGGGCTAAATAGGGCTAAAGTGGGTAATGTATGTTTTATAATGTAACAATTTATATCTGCAAAGTAACTAGTAACTAAAGTGTTCAAATAATTGTAGTGGAGTAAAAGTACAATATTTGCCCCTGAGATGCAGTGGAGTACAGTACTTGAGTAAATGTACTTAGTTATTTTACACCACTGCTTATGTGTTTATTATGTATGTAAATGCCTGTGTATGGAACACTATACTCTTTGAAACCACTACATGTTAACAGCTGCTTTCCTTCATCATGGTCATATAGCCATTATTGTAACGCTCTGGCTAACGATGCAAATCCAATACATTGTAAGGGCAAATAAAAGATCAACGTGCCCTCCATGTGCATTTTCACAAAAAACGCTAATGGGTTGATATCATATTCCTGGCAATTTATAAAAGGGCAATTCATCCCTGCAATAAGCTTATCCAATAATGAACAATGTGGCAATCGATAAGGTGCTTTCTACTTTTGCCAAGAAATGCCCCGAGCCGTGTGATTTGACCTTTAAAATGAACTGCTCAGTCATTTGTCCAGCAGAGGGTGACCATGTGACTCTATTATCCTACACAGTCACATTAAAGGTAAGTGATCTTTTTTGGTTAAAACAAAAGTATTTTGTCAAAAGGTTAAAGCACTATATTCTGATAGTAATCATTGCTATAGAGTGTTTGTTCGGTAACAGGAGTCTCCCCGTCTCTCCAGCTCTTTAATAAACAGAAAATACATTTTCCGGTAGGTGTCAAAATTTCAGCCAATCAGGAGAAAGTACCCATTTTTAAGCTTCATTTTTATAGCGTTCCAGTTCCAATTTTGCCTGCTCATTTCTTAGTGTCATCACTTCCAATTTCACTTGTTGTATATCCTGATTGAGTTCTCTATCCTGATTGGATAAAATTGGAAATTAAACTGAAACGAAAATGCATTTTCTGTTTTATAGAGAGCTGGAGAGACAAGGAGACTCCGATCCGACCAATATGTCTGGTTCATAGTGTCGAGGGCATTGTCAGTATGTTGTACCCGTCTGTCTGTGTCCCTTTTGTGCCCGGATATGGAGATCTCTGTATCTGTCTGTCTACCTGTATCCCTTTTATGCCCATATATGGAGATCACTGATGTCATCAGTATATGCCCATACCCTGTATATCTTGGCATGGTTGGATCGATGGTTCTGGACAACTGGATATCCATATATGCCCAAATACTGTATGGACATATCGGTCGGATCGGTGGTTCTGGACAACCGCATATACAAACGACTTGGCGGCGGGCACCCCACTCCC
Organism: Gymnoscopelus microlampas; assembly: GCF_963454915.1. NCBI lineage: Eukaryota > Metazoa > Chordata > Actinopteri > Myctophiformes > Myctophidae > Gymnoscopelus > Gymnoscopelus microlampas. Next base: position 27,087,355 of record NC_139960.1, read on the forward strand.
TCAACTCCTTGCTGATGCTTGCGCCGAGTTTGAAGTCAATCGGTCCTATATAAGCTTATGACCATATATAGGCATAGTGGTCGGATCTGTGGCTCTGGACAACCGGATCTCCATATATATGCCTATATAATGGGCATATCAGGTTTTTTTATGGTTATGTCTGAGTCATAGTGACAGGCCTATACATGAGATTGATTATGATTATGTCTGAGACATAGTGACGTGGCCGTGCAAAGAGAGAATCACAATATGATCTAGTGTTTCCATTGAGCAGGCACAGATTATTAAAAATCACACCCTGTGTGAAGGTAGCGGCGCCTTTGAATACATTATGTCATCGATATGTGTTTATAATGTGTTTATAGCCATGTGTCATGTGAAGCTTGACCAATCACTTTGTTGACGGGTCTGACCAATCAGAGCGTCGACGACAGATAAAGTTAAATTGAGGATCTAACTTTAAATAACTTACCTAGAAGGAGACTTTACCCAAATAAAAATATATACAAAAAAGAACATGAGGAAATAAAAAATAAACCTTGACATCATAGTGATGTCATGAATAGTCCCCTTGCCTGACAAATCACAACCTTGACGGGCCTGACCAATCAGAACCTTGACAGGCCTGACCAATCAGAACCTTGACGGGCCTGACCAATCAGAACCTTAACGGACTCTTGGATTCTCGATCGTCTCTATCAAACCATTCTGTCATAACGGATGACTGGGTCCCGAACTCAGACTTTCTATACATTCACCCTTCATCTGTTCTTGTATCTTTCTCTTTCTATTCGTCATATTAATTTTAAATAACTTACCTAGACGGAGACTTTAGCCAAATGAATAATAAGATGAAGTCATTGTCATCGTTTATATAGACATCGAATTCTATATTCATGACATCATAGTGATGTCATGAATAGTGACCAATCACAACTTTGGCGCACCTGACCAATCAGAACGTTGACGCACCTGACCAATCAGAACGTTGACGCACCTGACCAATCAGAACGTTGGCGCACCTGACCAATCAGAACGTTGACGCAAAAGCCAGGCATAGAGGGCTAATATCCGCTCTATACCTAAAGGTATAGAGCGGCTAGCGCCGCTAAAAACCGATACATTATTTGGTAATACATTGAATCAAATCTTACAGGCTGGGATAGCCAAATAATGTATTTTATCAATCAATCTTTTCTTCCAATTTCCCAGGCACTTTTCTTATACAATATCTACGCATTCTAACACACGTCACATTGTCTGCGAAGCCTATTTATACCAGCAATTGGCAGATCTGCATTAGTGTTATTTTCCCCTGGCCTGGCTGGTCTTGCGTAAGACACATTACTGAGGAGGCAGCTGACATTGCAGCACAGACCCTGGGAGAGAATAGGGGATAGAGACTAGATGTGTGTGTGTGCTGCAGTGGGAGTGTGCCTGAGCTTCAGATGACAAGGCATGATATCGACGCAAAAGACCATTTTCAGGTTGACTGGTTTGGTTTTTGTTCTGTTCCTGGGGGCTGAGCTACTGTCACCTCCATCCACCCCATTGCCAGCAGCGACATGGTCTGTTCCAAAAGGCAGGCATGTATTGCATGCAAATGCATACTGGGTCGTACCACCCGGACGTGAACCCCCTCCGGGCCTCCGGGAGGAGGAAGCTGCACCTTGCGATCCGCATCTTGGCATTCTCTGAGCCTAAGGGCATAATTGGCACTGCTTCCAAAACCTGCCCTTTAACCATTCCAGTGTTGATTCAACAATTCCAAGGGCAACGCCATTTTGAGGCTTTATGTCCTGTGCAACCAGGGTTGCCAGGTCTGCTTATTATAATTTCCCCGCAATATTTTATTAGAAAATAGCCGATCTACAAGCTTACAACGCGTCGCATCGCGACGCGTTGTAAGCTTGTAGATAGGCTATTTTCGAATAAAATATTGCGGATCCATGTCTTTTTCTCTGATGCTTTTTGATGACTCGGCCGTCAATCGGTGACCTTTGACTCTGTCCTATAGCGTCATTAGATGTTGATTTCAGTGTTGATCGCTCGCTCTGCTGTGTTGTCACCAGGTCGCTTAGATTGCACTCTCTAGGTAAACACATTGCTGGGCCACTGCAACAGCACAAACCAGATTAATAAGAGATGCAGCAGTGTAAAGCACCGGGGGTGTAGTAGGGGAAGGGAGGGTGGGGGGGGGAGTTGCATTGAGAGTTTAATCAATCATCCCCACTGGAATCAGGGTTCCAGAGAAGTGTAGAGCAGTTTGGGGGGTGGGGGGGGGGGGGGGGGGCTGGGTGTGTTCACGAGGGGAATGGAATCCCATCCTTAAGGGACGGCGGAGAGGCCGGCTCATTTTTCACCTCTCTTGAGTGCGGCTCATCCATTCATTAGGCAGAGATACGGTGGTGCGTGGTGGATCTGCTGAGCTGCTTCATTACTCTCTGAAGGCTGGCGGTGAGATCGCGCCGTGCTGTGGAATATTTGATACGCTCACTCCACCCCTTCTCCGCCTCCCTTTCTTGTGCTCCTCATCCCATCCCTGCCAGGGCATGATGTGTGCTCAACACGTTTGAATCCCTGCTCATTATTCCGGTATGATCATAACTCAACCGAGGGCGCTAACTACGTGTAGAGAGAACAGCCCAGTCATAGACACACAGAGTTAGTGAAGAACTCGCAGCCCTGTACAGAGAGACCACCAAGTGTCACCTTTGATTGAGGTACTGATAGGCGGGGAAAGCAGAACGCCTCCCTTTAGCGGCCTGTCAACTTATAGGCTTTATTCTGACTGCAGGCAAATCTGATTAGTTTCTCAAATCTGATCAGATTGGCTTTGTGTATTCAGACAAGATATATCGTCCACCTATCTGCATTGGTTGATGTGGTAACGACAATACGACATATATGCTGATGCTTAATTTATCCTCTGTCGAAAGATCGCGTGTGTTCCTTGCCGAAAATAGCGTTTTCGCGAGCTACCTAAGAATGTGGTTCAAATCTGATTCACAAAATCATTTTCCATGTGTATTTTTGCTGTTCAGACTTGATCAAAACCAATGTGATTCCAATCTGGACCACAATACATGAGATCAGTATTGATTATAGCACCATGGCAGCTTTTATTATTCATGCACATTTGGTGGTCAAAGGTCTGATGATTAGCCTCCAGTGCATTAGATCCATTAACATGACTCACTACTTAGACATTAGCCTCAACTAATTACTGTCATTTCTCTCTCATTTGGCCACATCATCCATTTACTGAGGGTAATAGCATTGCAATTATTACCCCTTCTGTCGACTTGTGGTCGACTTTCACATCCAATTGCCATCATTTCCAAATGATTCCTGGAAATCTTCAGTATCTTTATTTACATTTCCTCCGTTTCTTTATTTACTTTTATTTACTAGGTGTTTTTTTTTGTAGGAGTAAGTGCCAAGTGAGCAAAGAACATAACTGTGAAATGTACATGCTAGCGGGCTCAATAGATATCTATCTAGCAAATTGACAGTACTATCATCAGGCATAATGAGCGCTTTTATAAATCTATAAAAGTGAAATGTGAAATAAGCATTAAGAGAATTATCGCATTTCAAGAAGTGATTTAAATCAAGACACTTAACATACCTGAGCTCCTCAGCAGGTCATTCCAGTCGACAAGCCCTGAAGCAAAGGCACGATCACCCTTTGTCTTCAACCTCGACTCAGGAGCATGTTCCCGTGGCCCGCCTGAGGACCTCAGTCTGCGCACAGGCTCGTAAAGGGGTTCCTAATTTAGAAAGGTAATTAGGGGCTAGGCCATGAAGTGCCTTAAAAGTAATCAGTTCATTTAATTTAATTTTTCTTAAGATTTATTTTTGCATGGCCCCTAGCTACTCAAGGCCAAGTTGGGAACGATACCACTCGGGAATACAGGCCGCACCAGTTGTGCAATACTGTAATCTGATGTACACGTTGTACCCGTCAGTTTCACGTGCATCACGTTTTTCTTCGCACCGCCACTTTAATTCGCTTCCTTCACCGTTGACCACTTCTCACGTACGCTCTGTTTCATTGCACATGCTGCCACTTATATTGGCGATACGGCGCAAACTAAGAGAAGGCCACAAACATCTTGTGAAGCCTCACCAATTTGTGAAATGCATATGTTGCAGCAGTGGCTCAGAGCCTCTGCCTGATGACCAAAAGCCTAATGTCTCCGTAGTGCAAGGGAGAATTCCCCTTTAGGCTGGTGGTTAGGATGTTGGCTTTCCACGTGGAAGACCCGGGTTCGAATTCCAGGCGTTACACACTCCCCACAGTGATTTGGTGTGTCCTCTGCAGAATTGGTGTGTCCTCCATAGACCTGCGGGTTACTCTCGCTACTTTGAAATCATGGGGGACATGTCCCTGTTTGATTGAGAGGTTTATTATAAATTTGGAGGTAATATTGTCATGGCCAGTGGCTTGTTTTGTTGAAGGGTGCTCAATTTTTTAAACACCTCATCTGTTGTCACCTAAATATTGCTCTGAGTGGTTTCTCATGTGTAGGGCCCAGGGGTCGAACAGTTAAACAAACAAATTGATTTGATCGATTATAAAAAGTAATTGAGGGCTGTAACGGCGATGGCGCCACCACTTTTGCATCCGTTCTGGAGCACCAGGAGTGGGTGGTCCCCGGGAATGCCCCGTGAGCAGCCCCGTTGGGGTGGTCATTTGGTAATTTGTCCACGTGTGCTCATTTTTTACACTTGGGGGTCCCCGAGGCAGCTGGGGGTCCCTGGAGCTCCGGGGGTCCTTGGAGGGTGTAGTTTGGCAGGTAAGGAGTGTGTGTGCAAAATGTGGCATGGATCGGGGCAATGGGTGCGGAGATATGAGCAGGGCAAAAGTGTGACGTGTGTGACGGAGTGACGGAGTGACGGACACCTGGAGCAGCTTTCTGTAGTAAGTGCGACCTACGGTCGCAATAATCGCAAAAAAAAAAAAAAAAACATTGTTACAGACTGCGGTCACGCTGGCCGCTCTTCAGAGAGAGTCAGTCGTACTAGCCGTGCTTCAAACATGATTGCGCAGCTTTTTACGGTTAGGCGAACTGATGGTGCGTTCAATGAAATCGTAAATCCCAGTTACTTCAATATATACATGTAAAAATGTAATAAAACAAACTAAAAACATTATTTGTGTCTAATGTTCTCGTCTGTGATTATTACCGAAATGTTTTACTGCACAAATTATTAATAATAAAATATTGTAATATTACAGAATCCCATACAGTTTAATGTAATTTTTTGGAAAATCATAAAAAAATCTAAAAACATAGTTATCACCCAACAACTATATATTAATGTGCCCCATGGTCTCTTGTACACCTGTGATGATTACCAATATGTTTTACAGTAGCAATTATTAATAATAAAATATTGAAATATTACAGAATCCCCATCCATTTCAATGTAATTTTTCAAAAGATCATAAAAAATTCAAAAAACATAGTTCCATGGTCTCTTGTAAAGCTGTGAGGATTATCAATATGTTTTACAGCAGCAATTATTAATAATAAATTATTGGCAAGGTAAATATAATACAATTTAAAATACTTGTTTTCATTGAGGTCCTTAGTATTCAATTCATAGTCGTCAAATGGTTTTCATTTAGTCTGTAAGTTATGAATTCATACACAGTAAAAGTCTTAGTGTCAATATAATTCAAATGAGTGTACAATGAGGATTTTACAATGTAGGCTGCAGAAAAGAGAAAAAAAACAACTACTAATGTTGAAAATGCAAAGTCAGACTTTTGGGGAGAAAGGATGCAATTACTGCTCTGCTCTGAGACGCTCTGCTCTGAGACTGCTCTGCTCTGAGACGCTCTGCTCTGAGACTGCTCTGCTCTGAGACGCTCTGCTCTGAGACGCTCTGCTCTGAGACGCTCTGCTCTGAGACTGCTCTGCTCTGAGACGCTCTGCTCTGAGAATGCTCTGCTCTGAGACGCTCTGAGATGCTCCGCTCCGCTCTGAGACGCTCTGCTCCGCTCTGAGTCGCTCCGCTCTGAGACGCTCCGCTCTGAGATGCTCCGCTCCGCTCTGAGACGCTCCGCTCTGAGACGCTCTGCTCCGCTCCGCTCTGAGACGCTCCGCTCTGAGACTGCTCCGCTCTGAGACGCTCTGCTCCGCTCCGCTCTGAGACGCTCTGCTCCGCTCCGCTGCTCTGAGACACTCCGCTCTGAGAGTGCTCCGCGCTGAGACGCTCTGCTCTGAGACGCTCTGCTCTGAGACTGCTCTGCCCTGAAACGCTCTGCTCTGAGACGCTCCGCTCTGAGACGCTCTACTCTGAGACGCTCTGAGACGCTCTGCTCTGAGACGCTCCGCTCTGAGACGCTCTGCTCCGCTCTGCTCCGCTCCGCTCTGAGACGCTCTGCTCTGAGACGCTCTGCTCCGCTCCGCTCTGAGACGCTCCGCTCTGCTCTGAGACGCTCTGCTACGAGACGCTCTGCTCTGAGACGCTCTGCTCCGCTCTGCTCTGAGACGCTCTGCTCTGAGACGCTCCGCTCTGAGACGCTCTGCTCCGCTCTGCTCCGCTCTGCTCCGCTCTGAGACGCTCCGCTCTGAGACGCTCTGCTCTGAGACGCTCTGCTCCGCTCTGCTCTGAGACGCTCCGCTCTGAGAGTGCTCCGCTCTGAGACGCTCCGCTCTGAGACGCTCCGCTCTGAGACGCTCTGCTCCGCTCTGAGACGCTCTGCTCTGAGACGCTCTGCTCCGCTCTGCTCTGAGACGCTCCGCTCTGAGAGTGCTCCGCTCTGAGACGCTCCGCTCTGAGACGCTCCGCTCTGAGACGCTCCGCTCTGAGACGCTCTGCTCCGCTCTGCTCTGAGACGCTCTGCTCCACTCCGCTCTGAGACACTCCGCTCTGAGACGCTCTGAGATGCTCCGCTCTGCTCCGCTCCGCTCTGAGACGCTCTGCTCTGAGACGCTCCGCTCTGCTCTGAGATGCTCCGCTCTGAGACGCTCTGCTCCACTCCGCTCTGAGACACTCCGCTCTGAGACGCTCCGCTCTGAGACGCTCCGCTCTGAGACGCTCCGCTCCGCTCTGCTCTGAGACGCTCTGCTCCGCTCCGCTCTGAGACACTCTGCTCTGAGACGCTCTGCTCTGAGACGCTCTGCTCCGCTCCGCTCTGAGACGCTCTGCTCTGAGACGATCCGCTCTGCTCTGAGACGCTCTGCTCCGAGACGCTCTGCTCCGAGACGCTCTGCTCCGAGACGCTCTGCTCCGCTCCGCTCTGAGACGCTCTGCTCCGCTCTGCTCCGCTCTGCTCTGCTCCGCTCTGCTCCGCTCAGCTCTGCTCCGCTCTGAGACGCTCCGCTCTGAGACGCTCCGCTCTGAGACGCTCTGCTCTGAGACGCTCTGCTCCGCTCCGCTCTGAGACGCTCCGCTCTGAGACTGCTCCGCTCTGAGACGCTCTGCTCCGCTCCGCTCTGAGACGCACTGCTCTGCTCCGCTCTGAGACGCTCTGCTCCGCTCCGCTCTGAGACGCTCTGAGACGCTCTGCTCTGAGACGCTCCGCTCTGAGACGCTCTGCTCCGCTCCGCTCTGAGATGCTCCGCTCTGCTCTGAGACGCTCTGCTCCGCTCTGAGACGCTCTGCTCCGCTCCGCTCTGAGACGCTCTGCTCCACTCCGCTCTGAGATGCTCCGCTCTGAGACGCTCCGCTCTGAGACGCTCTGCTCCGCTCCGCTCTGAGATGCTCCGCTCTGCTCTGAGACGCTCCGCTCTGAGACGCTCTGCTCCGCTCCGCTATGAGATGCGCCGCTCTGCTCTAAGACGCTCCGCTCTGAGCCGCTCCGCTCCGCTCCGCTCTGAGACGCTCTGCTCTGAGACGCTCTGCTCTGAGACGCTCTGAGACGCTCCGCTCTGAGACGCTCTGCTCCGCTCCGCTCTGAGACGCTCTGCTCCGCTCTGCTCTGAGACGCTCTGCTCCGCTCCGCTCTGAGATGCTCCGCTCAGCTCTGAGACACTCTGCTCCGCTCCGCTCTGAGATGCTCCGCTCTGAGACGCTCTGCTCCGCTCCGCTCTGAGACGCTCTGCTCCGCTCTGCTCTGAGACGCTCTGCTCCGCTCCGCTCTGAGACGCTCTGCTCTGAGACGCTCTGCTCCACTCCGCTCTGAGACGCTCCGCTCTGAGACGCTCTGCTCCGCTCTGAGACGCTCTGCTCCGCTCCGCTCTGAGATGCTCCGCTCCGCTCTGAGACGCTCTGAGACGCTCTGAGATGCTCCGCTCCGCTCTGAGACGCTCTGCTCCGCTCCGCTCTGAGATGCTCTGCTCCGCTCCGCTCTGAGACGCTCTGCTCCGCTCCGCTCTGAGACTCTCCGCTCTGAGACGCTCTGCTCCGCTCTGCTCTGAGACGCTCCGCTCTGAGACGCTCTGCTCCGCTCCGCTCTGAGATGCTCTGCTCCGCTCCGCTCTGAGACGCTCTGCTCCGCTCTGAGACGCTCTGCTCTGAGACGCTCCGCTCTGAGACGCTCTGCTCCGCTCCGCTCTGAGACGCTCTGCTCCGCTCTGCTCCGCTCTGCTCTGAGACGCTCTGCTCCACTCCGCTCTGAGACGCTCTGCTCCGCTCTGAGACGCTCTGCTCCGCTCTGAGATGCTCCGCTCCGCTCTGAGACGCTCTGCTCCGCTCCGCTCTGAGATGCTCCGCTCTGCTCTGAGACGCTCTGCTCCGCTCCGCTCTGAGACGCTCTGCTCCGCTCCGCTCTGAGACGCTCTGCTCTGAGACGCTCCGCTCTGCTCTGAGATGCTCCGCTCTGAGACGCTCTGCTCCACTCCGCTCTGAGACACTCCGCTCTGAGACGCTCCGCTCTGAGACGCTCCGCTCTGAGACGCTCCGCTCCGCTCTGCTCTGAGACGCTCTGCTCCGCTCCGCTCTGAGACACTCTGCTCTGAGACGCTCTGCTCTGAGACGCTCTGCTCCGCTCCGCTCTGAGACGCTCTGCTCTGAGACGATCCGCTCTGCTCTGAGACGCTCTGCTCCGAGACGCTCTGCTCCGAGACGCTCTGCTCCGCTCCGCTCTGAGACGCTCTGCTCCGCTCTGCTCCGCTCTGCTCCGCTCTGCTCTGCTCCGCTCTGCTCCGCTCAGCTCTGCTCCGCTCTGAGACGCTCCGCTCTGAGACGCTCCGCTCTGTGACGCTCCGCTCCGCTCTGAGACGCTCTGCTCTGAGACGCTCTGCTCCGCTCCGCTCTGAGACGCTCCGCTCTGAGACTGCTCCGCTCTGAGACGCTCTGCTCCGCTCCGCTCTGAGACGCACTGCTCTGCTCCGCTCTGAGACGCTCTGCTCCGCTCCGCTCTGAGACGCTCTGAGACGCTCTGCTCTGAGACGCTCCGCTCTGAGACGCTCTGCTCCGCTCCGCTCTGAGATGCTCCGCTCTGCTCTGAGACGCTCTGCTCCGCTCTGAGACGCTCTGCTCCGCTCCGCTCTGAGACGCTCTGCTCCACTCCGCTCTGAGATGCTCCGCTCTGAGACGCTCCGCTCTGAGACGCTCTGCTCCGCTCCGCTCTGAGATGCTCCGCTCTGCTCTGAGACGCTCCGCTCTGAGACGCTCTGCTCCGCTCCGCTATGAGATGCGCCGCTCTGCTCTAAGACGCTCCGCTCTGAGCCGCTCCGCTCCGCTCCGCTCTGAGACGCTCTGCTCTGAGACGCTCTGCTCTGAGACGCTCTGAGACGCTCCGCTCTGAGACGCTCTGCTCCGCTCCGCTCTGAGACGCTCTGCTCCGCTCTGCTCTGAGACGCTCTGCTCCGCTCCGCTCTGAGATGCTCCGCTCAGCTCTGAGACACTCTGCTCCGCTCCGCTCTGAGATGCTCCGCTCTGAGACGCTCTGCTCCGCTCCGCTCTGAGACGCTCTGCTCCGCTCTGCTCTGAGACGCTCTGCTCCGCTCCGCTCTGAGACGCTCTGCTCTGAGACGCTCTGCTCCACTCCGCTCTGAGACGCTCCGCTCTGAGACGCTCTGCTCCGCTCTGAGACGCTCTGCTCCGCTCCGCTCTGAGATGCTCCGCTCCGCTCTGAGACGCTCTGAGACGCTCTGAGATGCTCCGCTCCGCTCTGAGACGCTCTGCTCCGCTCCGCTCTGAGATGCTCTGCTCCGCTCCGCTCTGAGACGCTCTGCTCCGCTCCGCTCTGAGACTCTCCGCTCTGAGACGCTCTGCTCCGCTCTGCTCTGAGACGCTCCGCTCTGAGACGCTCTGCTCCGCTCCGCTCTGAGATGCTCTGCTCCGCTCCGCTCTGAGACGCTCTGCTCCGCTCTGGGACGCTCTGCTCTGAGACGCTCCGCTCTGAGACGCTCTGCTCCGCTCCGCTCTGAGACGCTCTGCTCCGCTCTGCTCCGCTCTGCTCTGAGACGCTCTGCTCCACTCCGCTCTGAGACGCTCTGCTCCGCTCTGAGACGCTCTGCTCCGCTCTGAGATGCTCCGCTCCGCTCTGAGACGCTCTGCTCCGCTCCGCTCTGAGATGCTCCGCTCTGCTCTGAGACGCTCTGCTCCGCTCCGCTCTGAGACGCTCTGCTCCGCTCTGCTCTGAGACGCTCTGCTCCGCTCCGCTCTGAGACGCTCTGCTCCGCTCCGCTCTGAGATGCTCCGCTCTGCTCTGAGACGCTCTGCTCCGCTCCGCTCTGAGATGCTCCGCTCTGAGACGCTCTGCTCCACTCCTTTCTGAGACGCTCTGCTCCGCTCCGCTCTGAGATGCTCCGCTCTGCTCTGAGACGCTCTGCTCCGCTCTGCTCTGAGACGCTCTGCTCTGCTCTGAGACGCTCCGCTCTGAGACGCTCTGCTCCGCTCCGCTCTGAGACGCTCTGCTCCGCTCTGAGATGCTCTGCTCCGCTCTGAGACGCTCTGCTCCGCTCCGCTCCGCTCCGCTCTGCTCCGCTCCGCTCTGAGACGCTCTGCTCCGCTCTGAGACGCTCTGCTCCGCTCTGCTCTGAGACGCTCTGCTCCGCTCCGCTCCGCTCCGCTCCGCTCCGCTCCGCTCTGAGACGCTCCGCTCTGAGACGCTCCGCTCCGCTCCGCTCTGAGATGCTCCGCTCTGAGACGCTCTGCTCCGCTCTGCTCCGCTCCGCTCTGAGACGCTCCGCTCTGAGACGCTCCGCTCTGAGACGCTCTGCTCCGCTCCGCTCCGCTCCGCTCTGAGATGCTCCGCTCCGCTCTGAGACGCTCTGCTCCGCTCCGCTCTGAGACGCTCTGCTCCGCTCTGCTCTGAGACGCTCCGCTCTGAGACGCTCTGCTCCGCTCTGCTCTGAGACGCTCCGCTCTGAGACGCTCTGCTCCGCTCCGCTCTGAGATGCTCTGCTCCGCTCCGCTCTGAGACGCTCTGCTCCGCTCTGAGACGCTCCGCTCTGAGACGCTCCGCTCTGAGACGCTCTGCTCCGCTCCGCTCTGAGACGCTCTGCTCCGCTCTGCTCCGCTCTGCTCTGAGACGCTCTGCTCTACTCCGCTCTGAGACGCTCTGCTCCGCTCTGAGACGCTCTGCTCCGCTCTGAGATGCTCCGCTCCGCTCTGAGACACTCTGCTCCGCTCCGCTCTGAGATGCTCCGCTCTGAGACGCTCTGCTCCGCTCCGCTCTGAGACGCTCTGCTCCGCTCCGCTCTGAGATAATCCGCTCTGAGACGCTCCGCTCTGAGACGCTCTGCTCCGCTCCGCTCTGAGATGCTCCGCTCCGCTCTGAGACGCTCTGCTCCGCTCCGCTCTGACATGCTCCGCTCCGCTCTGAGACGCTCTGTTCTGAGACGCTCTGCTCCGCTCTGCTCCGCTCTGAGAAGCTCCGCTCTGCTCTGAGACGCTCCGCTCTGAGACGCTCTGCTCCGCTCCGCTCTGAGATGCTCCGCTCTGAGACGCTCTGCTCCGCTCCGCTCAGAGATGCTCCGCTCTGCTCCGCTCCGCTCTGAGATGCTCTGCTCCGCTCCGCTCTGAGACTCTCTGCTCCGCTCTGAGACGCTCCGCTCTGAGACGCTCCGCTCTGAGACGCTCTGCTCCGCTCCGCTCTGAGACGCTCTGCTCCGCTCTGCTCCGCTCTGCTCCGCTCTGCTCTGAGACACTCTGCTCCACTCCGCTCTGAGACGCTCTGCTCCGCTCTGAGACGCTCTGCTCCGCTCCGAGATGCTCCGCTCCGCGCTGAGACACTCTGCTCCGCTCCGCTCTGAGATGCTCCGCTCTGAGACGCTCTGCTCCGCTCCGCTCTGAGACGCTCTGCTCCGCTCCGAGATGCTCCGCTCTGAGACGCTCCGCTCTGAGACGCTCTGCTCCGCTCCGCTCTGAGATGCTCCGCTCTGAGACGCTCCGCTCTGAGACGCTCCGCTCTGAGACGCTCCGCTCTGAGACGCTCCGCTCTGAGACGCTCTGAGATGCTCCGCTCCGCTCTGAGACGCTCTGCTCCGCTCCGCTCTGACATGCTCCGCTCCGCTCTGAGACGCTCTGCTCCGCTCTGCTCTGAGACGCTCTGCTCCGCTCTGAGACGCTCTGCTCCGCTCTGAGATGCTCCGCTCCGCTCTGAGACACTCTGCTCCGCTCCGCTCTGAGATGCTCCGCTCTGAGACGCTCTGCTCCGCTCCGCTCTGAGACGCTCTGCTCCGCTCCGCTCTGAGATGCTCCGCTCCGCTCTGAGACGCTCTGCTCCGCTCCGCTCTGACATGCTCCGCTCCGCTCTGAGACGCTCTGCTCCGCTCTGCTCTGAGACGCTCTGCTCCGCTCCGCTCTGAGAAGCTCCGCTCTGCTCTGAGACGCTCCGCTCTGAGACGCTCTGCTCCGCTCCGCTCTGAGATGCTCCGCTCTGAGACGCTCTGCTCCGCTCCGCTCTGAGATGCTCCGCTCTGCTCTGAGACGCTCTGCTCTGAGACGCTCTGCTCCGCTCCGCTCTGAGATGCTCTGCTCCGCTCCGCTCTGAGACGCTCTGCTCCGCTCTGAGACGCTCCGCTCTGAGACGCTCTGCTCCGCTCCGCTCTGAGACGCTCTGCTCCGCTCTGCTCTGAGACGCTCTGCTCCACTCCGCTCTGAGACGCTCTGCTCCGCTCTGAGACGCTCTGCTCCGCTCTGAGATGCTCCGCTCCGCTCTGAGACACTCTGCTCTGCTCCGCTCCGCTCTGAGACGCTCTGCTCCGCTCCGCTCTGAGACGCTCCGCTCTGAGACGCTCTGCTCCGCTCCGCTCCGCTCTGAGATGCTCCGCTCTGCTTTGAGACGCTCCGCTCTGAGACGCTCTGCTCCGCTCCGCTCTGAGACGCTCCGCTCCGCTCTGAGATGCTCCGCTCCGCTCTGAGACGCTCTGCTCCGCTTCGCTCTGAGATGCTCCGCTCTGAGACGCTCTGCTCCACTCCGCTCTGAGACGCTCCGCTCTGAGACGCTCTGCTCTGAGACGCTCTGCTCCGCTCCGCTCTGAGATGCTCCGCTCTGAGACGCTCTGCTCCGCTCTGAGATGCTCCGCTCTGAGACGCTCTGCTCCGCTCTGAGATGCTCCGCTCTGAGACGCTCTGCTCTGAGACGCTCCGCTCCGCTCTGAGATGCTCCGCTCTGAGATGCTCCGCTCTGAGACGCTCCGCTCCGCTCTGAGATGCTCCGCTCTGAGACGCTCTGCTCCACTCCGCTCTGAGACGCTCCGCTCTGAGACGCTCTGCTCCGCTCCGCTCTGAGATGCTCCGCTCTGAGACGCTCTGCTCCGCTCCGCTCTGAGATGCTCCGCTCTGCTCTGAGACGCTCTGCTCCGCTCCGCTCTGAGACGCTCTGCTCCGCTCTGCTCTGAGACGCTCTGCTCCGCTCCGCTCTGAGACGCTCTGCTCCGCTCTGAGACGCTCTGCTCCGCTCTGCTCTGAGACGCTCTGCTCCGCTCCGCTCTGAGATGCTCCGCTCTGCTCTGAGACGCTCCGCTCTGAGACGCTCTGAGATGCTCCGCTCCGCTCTGAGACGCTCTGCTCCGCTCCGCTCTGACATGCTCCGCTCCGCTCTGAGACGCTCTGCTCCGCTCTGCTCTGAGACGCTCTGCTCCGCTCCGCTCTGAGATGCTCCGCTCTGCTCTGAGACGCTCCGCTCTGAGACGCTCTGCTCCGCTCCGCTCTGAGATGCTCCGCTCTGAGACGCTCTGCTCCGCTCCGCTCTGAGATGCTCCGCTCTGCTCTGAGACGCTCTGCTCCGCTCTGCTCTGAGACGCTCTGCTCCGCTCCGCTCTGAGACGCTCTGCTCCGCTCTGCTCTGAGATGCTCCGCTCTGCTCTGAGACGCTCTGCTCCCATCCGCTCTGAGATGTTCCGCTCTGAGACGCTCTGCTCCACTCCTTTCTGAGACGCTCTGCTCCGCTCCGCTCTGAGATGCTCCGCTCTGAGACGCTCCGCTCTGAGACGCTCTGCTCCGCTCCGCTCTGAGATGCTCCGCTCCGCTCTGAGACGCTCTGCTCCGCTCCGCTCTGACATGCTCCGCTCCGCTCTGAGACGCTCTGCTCCGCTCTGCTCCGCTCCGCTCTGACATGCTCCGCTCCGCTCTGAGACGCTCTGCTCCGCTCTGCTCTGAGACGCTCTGCTCCGCTCCGCTCTGAGATGCTCCGCTCTGCTCTGAGACGCTCCGCTCTGAGACGCTCTGCTCCGCTCCGCTCTGAGATGATCCGCTCTGAGACGCTCTGCTCCGCTCCGCTCTGAGACTCTCCGCTCTGCTCTGAGACGCTCTGCTCCGCTCCGTTCTGAGACGCTCTGCTCCGCTCTGCTCTGAGACGCTCTGCTCCGCTCCGCTCTGAGACGCTCTGCTCCGCTCCGCTCCGCTCCGCTCTGAGATGCTCCGCTCTGCTCTGAGACGCTCTGCTCCGCTCCGCTCTGAGATGCTCCGCTCTGCTCTGAGACGCTCTGCTCTGCTCCGCTCTGAGATGCTCCGCTCTGAGACGCTCTACTCCACTCCTTTCTGAGACGCTCTGCTCCGCTCTGCTCTGAGACGCTCTGCTCCGCTCCGCTCTGAGATGCTCCGCTCTGCTCTGAGACGCTCCGCTCTGAGACGCTCTGCTCCGCTCCGCTCTGAGATGCTCTGCTCCGCTCTGAGACGCTCTGCTCCGCTCCGCTCTGAGACGCTCTGCTCCGCTCCGCTCTGAGACGCTCTGCTCCGCTCTGAGACGCTCTATTCCGCTCTGCTCTGAGACGCTCTGCTCCGCTCCGCTCTGAGATGCTCCGCTCTGAGACGCTCCGCTCTGAGACGCTCTGCTCCGCTCCGCTCTGAGACGCTCTGCTCCGCTCCGCTCTGAGACGCTCCGCTCTGAGACGCTCTGCTCCGCTCCGCTCTGATATGCTCCGCTCTGAGACGCTCCGCTCTGAGACGCTCTGCTCCGCTCCGCTCTGAGACGCTCTGCTCCGCTCCGCTCTGAGACGCTCCGCTCTGAGACGCTCTGCTCCGCTCTGCTCCGCTCCGCTCTGAGATGCTCCGTTCTGCTTTGAGACGCTCCGCTCTGAGACGCTCTGCTCCGCTCCGCTCTGAGACGCTCTGCTCCGCTCTGAGATGCTCCGCTCCGCTCTGAGACGCTCTGCTCCGCTTCGCTCTGAGATGCTCTGAGACGCTCCGCTCTGAGACGCTCTGCTCCGCTCCGCTCTGAAATGCTCCGCTCCGCTCTGAGACGCTCTGCTCCGCTCCGCTCTGAGATGCTCCGCTCCGCTCTGAGACGCTCTGCTCCGCTCCGCTCTGAGACGCTCTGCTCCGCTCTGCTCTGAGACGCTCTGCTCCGCTCCGCTCTGAGACGCTCTGCTCCGCTCCGCTCTGAGATGCTCCGCTCTGCTCTGAGACGCTCTGCTCCGCTCCGCTCTGAGATGCTCCGCTCTGCTCTGAGACGCTCTGCTCCGCTCCGCTCTGAGATGCTCCGCTCTGAGACGCTCTGCTCCACTCCTTTCTGAGACGCTCTGCTCCGCTCCGCTCTGAGATGCTCCGCTCTGCTCTGAGACGCTCTGCTCCGCTCTGCTCTGAGACGCTCTGCTCCGCTCCGCTCTGAGATGCTCCGCTCTGCTCTGAGACGCTCCGCTCTGAGACGCTCTGCTCCGCTCCGCTCTGAGATGCTCTGCTCCGCTCTGAGACGCTCTGCTCCGCTCCACTCTGAGACGCTCTGCTCCGCTCCGCTCTGAGACGCTCTGCTCCGCTCTGAGACGCTCTGCTCCGCTCTGCTCTGAGACGCTCTGCTCCGCTCCGCTCTGAGATGCTCCGCTCTGAGACGCTCCGCTCTGAGACGCTCTGCTCCGCTCCGCTCTGAGACGCTCTGCTCCGCTCTGAGACGCTCCGCTCTGAGACGCTCTGCTCCGCTCCGCTCCGCTCTGAGATGCTCCGCTCTGCTTTGTGACGCTCCGCTCTGAGACGCTCTGCTCCGCTCTGAGATGCTCCGCTCCGCTCTGAGACGCTCTGCTCCGCTTCGCTCTGAGATGCTCCGCTCTGAGACGCTCTGCTCCACTCCGCTCTGAGACGCTCCGCTCTGAGACGCTCTGCTCTGAGACGCTCTGCTCCGCTCCGCTCTGAGATGCTCCGCTCTGAGACGCTCTGCTCCGCTCCGCTCTGAGACGCTCTGCTCCGCTGCGCTCTGAGACGCTCTGCTCCGCTCCGCTCTGAGATGCTCCGCTCTGAGACGCTCTGCTCCGCTCCGCTCTGAGACGCTCTGCTCCGCTCCGCTCTGAGATGCTCCGCTCTGAGACGCTCTGCTCCGCTCCGCTCTGAGACGCTCCGCTCTGAGACGCTCTGCTCCGCTCCGCTCTGAGACGCTCCGCTCTGAGACGCTCCGCTCTGCTCTGAGACGCTCTGCTCCGCTCCGCTCTGAGACGCTCTGCTCCATTCCGCTCTGAGACGCTCCGCTCTGAGACGCTCTGCTCCGCTCTGCTCCGCTCTGCTCTGAGACGCTCTGATCCGCTCCGCTCTGAGACGCTCTGCTCCGCTCTGAGATGCTCCGCTCCGCTCTGAGACGCTCTGCTCCGCTCCGCTCTGCTCCGCTCCGCTCTGAGCTGCTCCGCTCTGCTCTGAGAAGCTCTGCTCCGTTCCGCTCTGAGCAGAGCGTCTCAGAGCGGAGCGGAGCAGAGTGTGTCCGCTCTGAGACGCTCTGCTCTGAGATGCTCCGCTCTGCTCTGAGACGCTCTGCTCCGCTCCGCTCTGAGATGCTCCGCTCTGAGACGCTCTGCTCCACTCCGCTCTGAGACGCTCTGCTCCACTCCGCTCTGAGACGCTCCGCTCTGAGACGCTCCGCTCTGAGAAGCTCCGCTCTGAGACGCTCTGCTCCGCTCCGCTCTGACATGCTCCGCTCCGCTCTGAGACGCTCAGCTCCGCTCTGCTCTGAGACGCTCTGCTCCGCTCCGCTCTGAGATGCTCCGCTCTGCTCTGAGACGCTCCGCTCTGAGACGCTCCGCTCTGAGACGCTCCGCTCTGAGACGCTCTGCTCCGCTCCGCTCTGAGATGCTCCGCTCCGCTCTGAGACGCTCTGCTCTGAGACGCTCCGCTCTGAGACGCTCTGAGATGCTCCGCTCCGCTCTGAGACGCTCTGCTCCGCTCCGCTCTGACATGCTCCGCTCCGCTCTGAGACGCTCTGCTCCGCTCTGCTCTGAGACGCTCTGCTCCGCTCCGCTCTGAGATGCTCCGCTCTGCTCTGAGACGCTCCGCTCTGAGACGCTCTGCTCCGCTCCGCTCTGAGATGCTCCGCTCTGAGACGCTCTGCTCCGCTCCGCTCTGAGATGCTCCGCTCTGCTCTGAGACGCTCTGCTCCGCTCTGCTCTGAGACGCTCTGCTCCGCTCCGCTCTGAGACGCTCTGCTCCGCTCTGCTCTGAGATGCTCCGCTCTGCTCTGAGACGCTCTGCTCCCATCCGCTCTGAGATGTTCCGCTCTGAGACGCTCTGCTCCACTCCTTTCTGAGACGCTCTGCTCCGCTCCGCTCTGAGATGCTCCGCTCTGAGACGCTCCGCTCTGAGACGCTCTGCTCCGCTCCGCTCTGAGATGCTCCGCTCCGCTCTGAGACGCTCTGCTCCGCTCCGCTCTGACATGCTCCGCTCCGCTCTGAGACGCTCTGCTCCGCTCTGCTCCGCTCCGCTCTGACATGCTCCGCTCCGCTCTGAGACGCTCTGCTCCGCTCTGCTCTGAGACGCTCTGCTCCGCTCCGCTCTGAGATGCTCCGCTCTGCTCTGAGACGCTCCGCTCTGAGACGCTCTGCTCCGCTCCGCTCTGAGATGATCCGCTCTGAGACGCTCTGCTCCGCTCCGCTCTGAGACTCTCCGCTCTGCTCTGAGACGCTCTGCTCCGCTCCGTTCTGAGACGCTCTGCTCCGCTCTGCTCTGAGACGCTCTGCTCCGCTCCGCTCTGAGACGCTCTGCTCCGCTCCGCTCTGAGATGCTCCGCTCTGCTCTGAGACGCTCTGCTCCGCTCCGCTCTGAGATGCTCCGCTCTGCTCTGAGACGCTCTGCTCTGCTCCGCTCTGAGATGCTCCGCTCTGAGACGCTCTACTCCACTCCTTTCTGAGACGCTCTGCTCCGCTCTGCTCTGAGACGCTCTGCTCCGCTCCGCTCTGAGATGCTCCGCTCTGCTCTGAGACGCTCCGCTCTGAGACGCTCTGCTCCGCTCCGCTCTGAGATGCTCTGCTCCGCTCTGAGACGCTCTGCTCCGCTCCGCTCTGAGACGCTCTGCTCCGCTCCGCTCTGAGACGCTCTGCTCCGCTCTGAGACGCTCTATTCCGCTCTGCTCTGAGACGCTCTGCTCCGCTCCGCTCTGAGATGCTCCGCTCTGAGACGCTCCGCTCTGAGACGCTCTGCTCCGCTCCGCTCTGAGACGCTCTGCTCCGCTCCGCTCTGAGACGCTCTGCTCCGCTCCGCTCTGATATGCTCCGCTCTGAGACGCTCCGCTCTGAGACGCTCTGCTCCGCTCCGCTCTGAGACGCTCTGCTCCGCTCCGCTCTGAGACGCTCCGCTCTGAGACGCTCTGCTCCGCTCCGCTCTGAGATGCTCCGTTCTGCTTTGAGACGCTCCGCTCTGAGACGCTCTGCTCCGCTCCGCTCTGAGACGCTCTGCTCCGCTCTGAGATGCTCCGCTCCGCTCTGAGACGCTCTGCTCCGCTTCGCTCTGAGATGCTCTGAGACGCTCCGCTCTGAGACGCTCTGCTCCGCTCCGCTCTGAAATGCTCCGCTCCGCTCTGAGACGCTCTGCTCCGCTCCGCTCTGAGATGCTCCGCTCCGCTCTGAGACGCTCTGCTCCGCTCCGCTCTGAGACGCTCTGCTCCGCTCTGCTCCGCTCTGCTCTGAGACGCTCTGCTCCGCTCCGCTCTGAGACGCTCTGCTCCGCTCCGCTCTGAGATGCTCCGCTCTGCTCTGAGACGCTCTGCTCCGCTCCGCTCTGAGATGCTCCGCTCTGCTCTGAGACGCTCTGCTCCGCTCCGCTCTGAGATGCTCCGCTCTGAGACGCTCTGCTCCACTCCTTTCTGAGACGCTCTGCTCCGCTCCGCTCTGAGATGCTCCGCTCTGCTCTGAGACGCTCTGCTCCGCTCTGCTCTGAGACGCTCTGCTCCGCTCCGCTCTGAGATGCTCCGCTCTGCTCTGAGACGCTCCGCTCTGAGACGCTCTGCTCCGCTCCGCTCTGAGATGCTCTGCTCCGCTCTGAGACGCTCTGCTCCACTCTGAGACGCTCTGCTCCGCTCCGCTCTGAGACGCTCTGCTCCGCTCTGAGACGCTCTGCTCCGCTCTGCTCTGAGACGCTCTGCTCCGCTCCGCTCTGAGATGCTCCGCTCTGAGACGCTCCGCTCTGAGACGCTCTGCTCCGCTCCGCTCTGAGACGCTCTGCTCCGCTCTGAGACGCTCCGCTCTGAGACGCTCTGCTCCGCTCCGCTCCGCTCTGAGATGCTCCGCTCTGCTTTGTGACGCTCCGCTCTGAGACGCTCTGCTCCGCTCTGAGATGCTCCGCTCCGCTCTGAGACGCTCTGCTCCGCTTCGCTCTGAGATGCTCCGCTCTGAGACGCTCTGCTCCACTCCGCTCTGAGACGCTCCGCTCTGAGACGCTCTGCTCTGAGACGCTCTGCTCCGCTCCGCTCTGAGATGCTCCGCTCTGAGACGCTCTGCTCCGCTCCGCTCTGAGACGCTCTGCTCCGCTGCGCTCTGAGACGCTCTGCTCCGCTCCGCTCTGAGATGCTCCGCTCTGAGACGCTCTGCTCCGCTCCGCTCTGAGACGCTCTGCTCCGCTCCGCTCTGAGATGCTCCGCTCTGAGACGCTCTGCTCCGCTCCGCTCTGAGACGCTCCGCTCTGAGACGCTCTGCTCCGCTCCGCTCTGAGACGCTCCGCTCTGAGACGCTCCGCTCTGAGACGCTCCGCTCTGCTCTGAGAAGCTCTGCTCCGCTCCGCTCTGAGACGCTCTGCTCCATTCCGCTCTGAGACGCTCCGCTCTGAGACGCTCTGCTCCGCTCTGCTCCGCTCTGCTCTGAGACGCTCTGATCCGCTCCGCTCTGAGACGCTCTGCTCCGCTCTGAGATGCTCCGCTCCGCTCTGAGACGCTCTGCTCCGCTCCGCTCTGCTCCGCTCCGCTCTGAGCTGCTCCGCTCTGCTCTGAGAAGCTCTGCTCCGTTCCGCTCTGAGCAGAGCGTCTCAGAGCGGAGCGGAGCAGAGTGTGTCCGCTCTGAGACGCTCTGCTCTGAGATGCTCCGCTCTGCTCTGAGACGCTCTGCTCCGCTCCGCTCTGAGATGCTCCGCTCTGAGACGCTCTGCTCCACTCCGCTCTGAGACGCTCTGCTCCACTCCGCTCTGAGACGCTCCGCTCTGAGACGCTCCGCTCTGAGAAGCTCCGCTCTGAGACGCTCTGCTCCGCTCCGCTCTGACATGCTCCGCTCCGCTCTGAGACGCTCTGCTCCGCTCTGCTCTGAGACGCTCTGCTCCGCTCCGCTCTGAGATGCTCCGCTCTGCTCTGAGACGCTCCGCTCTGAGACGCTCCGCTCTGAGACGCTCCGCTCTGAGACGCTCTGCTCCGCTCCGCTCTGAGATGCTCCGCTCCGCTCTGAGACGCTCTGCTCTGAGACGCTCTGCTCCGCTCCGCTCTGAGATGCTCCGCTCCGCTCTGAGACGCTCTGCTCCGCTCCGCTCTGAGATGCTCCGCTCTGCTCTGAGACGCTCCGCTCTGAGACGCTCTGCTCCGCTCCGCTCTGAGATGCTCCGCTCTGAGACGCTCTGCTCCGCTCCGCTCTGAGATGCTCCGCTCTGCTCTGAGACGCTCTGCTCCGCTCCGCTCTGAGATGCTCCGCTCTGCTCTGAGACGCTCTGCTCCGCTCCGCTCTGAGACGCTCTGCTCCGCTCTGCTCTGAGACGCTCTGCTCCGCTCCGCTCTGAGACGCTCTGCTCCGCTCTGCTCCGCTCCGCTCTGAGATGCTCCGCTCTGCTCTGAGATGCTCTGCTCCGCTCCGCTCTGAGATGCTCCGCTCTGAGACGCTCTGCTCCACTCCTTTCTGAGACGCTCTGCTCCGCTCCGCTCTGAGATGCTCCGCTCTGCTCTGAGACGCTCTGCTCCGCTCTGCTCTGAGACGCTCTGCTCCGCTCCGCTCTGAGATGCTCCGCTCTGCTCTGAGACGCTCCGCTCTGAGACGCTCTGCTCCGCTCCGCTCTGAGATGCTCTGCTCCGCTCTGAGACGCTCTGCTCCGCTCCGCTCTGAGACGCTCTGCTCCGCTCCGCTCTGAGACGCTCTGCTCCGCTCTGAGACGCTCTGCTCCGCTCCGCTCTGAGACGCTCTGCTCCGCTCTGCTCTGAGACGCTCTGCTCCGCTCCGCTCTGAGATGCTCCGCTCTGAGACGCTCCGCTCTGAGACGCTCTGCTCCGCTCCGCTCTGAGACGCTCTGCTCCGCTCCGCTCTGAGACGCTCCGCTCTGAGACGCTCTGCTCCGCTCCGCTCCGCTCTGAGATGCTCCGCTCTGCTTTGAGACGCTCCGCTCTGAGACGCTCTGCTCCGCTCCGCTCTGAGTCGCTATGCTCCGCTCTGAGATGCTCCGCTCCGCTCTGAGACGCTCTGCTCCGCTTCGCTCTGAGATGCTCCGCTCTGAGACGCTCTGCTCCACTCCGCTCTGAGACGCTCCGCTCTGAGACGCTCTGCTCTGAGACGCTCTCCTCCGCTCCGCTCTGAGATGCTCCGAGAGCGGAGCGGAGCGGAGAGCTGCTCCGCTCTGAGACGCTCTGCTCCGCTCTGAGACGCTCTGCTCCGCTCCGCTCTGAGATGCTCCGCTCCGCTCTGAGACGCTCTGCTCCGCTCCGCTCTGAGACGTTCTGCTCCGCTCCGCTCTGAGATGCTCCACTCCTTTCTGAGACGCTCTGCTCCGCTCCGCTCTGAGATGCTCCGCTCTGCTCTGAGACGCTCTGCTCCGCTCTGCTCTGAGACGCTCTGCTCCGCTCCGCTCTGAGATGCTCCGCTCTGCTCTGAGACGCTCCGCTCTGAGACGCTCTGCTCCGCTCCGCTCTGAGATGCTCTGCTCCGCTCTGAGACGCTCTGCTCCGCTCCACTCTGAGACGCTCTGCTCCGCTCCGCTCTGAGACGCTCTGCTCCGCTCTGAGACGCTCTGCTCCGCTCTGCTCTGAGACGCTCTGCTCCGCTCCGCTCTGAGATGCTCCGCTCTGAGACGCTCCGCTCTGAGACGCTCTGCTCCGCTCCGCTCTGAGACGCTCTGCTCCGCTCTGAGACGCTCCGCTCTGAGACGCTCTGCTCCGCTCCGCTCCGCTCCGCTCCGCTCTGAGATGCTCCGCTCTGCTTTGAGACGCTCCGCTCTGAGACGCTCTGCTCCGCTCTGAGATGCTCCGCTCCGCTCTGAGACGCTCTGCTCCGCTTCGCTCTGAGATGCTCCGCTCTGAGACGCTCTGCTCCACTCCGCTCTGAGACGCTCCGCTCTGAGACGCTCTGCTCTGAGACGCTCTGCTCCGCTCCGCTCTGAGACGCTCTGCTCTGAGACGCTCTGCTCCGCTCCGCTCTGAGATGCTCCGCTCTGAGACGCTCTGCTCCGCTCCGCTCTGAGACGCTCTAATCCGCTCCGCTCTGAGACGCTCTGCTCCGCTCCGCTCTGAGATGCTCCGCTCTGAGACGCTCTGCTCCGCTCCGCTCTGAGACGCTCCGCTCTGAGACGCTCTGCTCCGCTCCGCTCTGAGACGCTCCGCTCTGAGACGCTCCGCTCTGCTCTGAGACGCTCTGCTCCGCTCCGCTCTGAGACGCTCTGCTCCATTCCGCTCTGAGACGCTCCGCTCTGAGACGCTCTGCTCCGCTCTGCTCCGCTCTGCTCCGCTCTGCTCTGAGACGCTCTGCTCCACTCCGCTCTGAGTGCTCCGCTCTGAGACGCTCCGCTCTGAGACGCTCTGCTCCGCTCTGCTCCGCTCCGCTCTGACATGCTCCGCTCCGCTCTGAGACGCTCTGCTCCGCTCCGCTCTGAGACGCTCCGCTCTGAGACGCTCTGCTCCGCTCCGCTCCGCTCTGAGATGCTCCGCTCTGCTTTGAGACGCTCCGCTCTGAGACGCTCTGCTCCGCTCCGCTCTGAGTCGCTATGCTCCGCTCTGAGATGCTCCGCTCCGCTCTGAGACGCTCTGCTCCGCTTCGCTCTGAGATGCTCCGCTCTGAGACGCTCTGCTCCACTCCGCTCTGAGACGCTCCGCTCTGAGACGCTCTGCTCTGAGACGCTCTCCTCCGCTCCGCTCTGAGATGCTCCGAGAGCGGAGCGGAGCGGAGAGCTGCTCCGCTCTGAGACGCTCTGCTCCGCTCTGAGACGCTCTGCTCCGCTCCGCTCTGAGATGCTCCGCTCCGCTCTGCTCCGCTCCGCTCTGAGACGTTCTGCTCCGCTCCGCTCTGAGATGCTCCACTCCTTTCTGAGACGCTCTGCTCCGCTCTGCTCTGAGACGCTCTGCTCCGCTCCGCTCCGCTCCGCTCTGAGACGCTCCGCTCTGAGACGCTCTGCTCCGCTCTGCTCTGAGACGCTCTGCTCCGCTCCGCTCTGAGATGCTCCGCTCTGAGACGCTCCGCTCTGAGACGCTCTGCTCCGCTCCGCTCTGAGACGCTCTGCTCCGCTCTGAGACGCTCCGCTCTGAGACGCTCTGCTCCGCTCCGCTCCGCTCCGCTCTGAGATGCTCCGCTCTGCTTTGAGACGCTCCGCTCTGAGACGCTCTGCTCCGCTCTGAGATGCTCCGCTCCGCTCTGAGACGCTCTGCTCCGCTTCGCTCTGAGATGCTCCGCTCTGAGACGCTCTGCTCCACTCCGCTCTGAGACGCTCCGCTCTGAGACGCTCTGCTCTGAGACGCTCTGCTCCGCTCCGCTCTGAGACGCTCTGCTCCGAGACGCTCTGCTCCGCTCCGCTCTGAGATGCTCCGCTCTGAGACGCTCTGCTCCGCTCCGCTCTGAGACGCTCTAATCCGCTCCGCTCTGAGACGCTCTGCTCCGCTCCGCTCTGAGATGCTCCGCTCTGAGACGCTCTGCTCCGCTCCGCTCTGAGACGCTCCGCTCTGAGACGCTCTGCTCCGCTCCGCTCTGAGACGCTCCGCTCTGAGACGCTCCGCTCTGCTCTGAGACGCTCTGCTCCGCTCCGCTCTGAGACGCTCTGCTCCATTCCGCTCTGAGACGCTCCGCTCTGAGACGCTCTGCTCCGCTCTGCTCCGCTCTGCTCTGAGACGCTCTGCTCCACTCCGCTCTGAGTGCTCCGCTCTGAGACGCTCCGCTCTGAGACGCTCTGCTCCGCTCTGCTCCGCTCCGCTCTGACATGCTCCGCTCCGCTCTGAGACGCTCTGCTCCGCTCTGCTCTGAGACGCTCTGCTCCGCTCCGCTCTGAGATGCTCCGCTCTGCTCTGAGACGCTCCGCTCTGAGACGCTCTGCTCCGCTCCGCTCCGCTCCGCTCTGAGATGCTCCGCTCTGAGACGCTCCGCTCTGAGACGCTCTGCTCCGCTCTGAGATGCTCCGCTCCGCTCTGAGACGCTCTGCTCCGCTCCGCTCTGAGATGCTCCGCTCTGCTCTGAGACGCTCCGCTCTGAGACGCTCTGCTCCGCTCCGCTCTGAGATGCTCCGCTCTGAGACGCTCTGCTCCGCTCCGCTCTGAGATGCTCCGCTCTGCTCTGAGACGCTCTGCTCCGCTCCGCTCTGAGATGCTCCGCTCTGCTCTGAGACGCTCTGCTCCGCTCCGCTCTGAGACGCTCTGCTCCGCTCTGCTCTGAGACGCTCTGCTCCGCTCCGCTCTGAGACGCTCTGCTCCGCTCCGCTTTGAGATGCTCCGCTCTGCTCTGAGACGCTCTGCTCCGCTCCGCTCTGAGATGCTCCGCTCTGAGACGCTCTGCTCCACTCCTTTCTGAGACGCTCTGCTCCGCTCCGCTCTGAGATGCTCCGCTCTGCTCTGAGACGCTCTGCTCCGCTCTGCTCTGAGACGCTCTGCTCCGCTCCGCTCTGAGATGCTCCGCTCTGCTCTGAGACGCTCCGCTCTGAGACGCTCTGCTCCGCTCCGCTCTGAGATGCTCTGCTCCGCTCTGAGACGCTCTGCTCCGCTCCGCTCTGAGACGCTCTGCTCCGCTCCGCTCTGAGACGCTCTGCTCCGCTCTGAGACGCTCTGCTCCGCTCCGCTCTGAGACGCTCTGCTCCGCTCTGCTCTGAGACGCTCTGCTCCGCTCCGCTCTGAGATGCTCCGCTCTGCTCTGAGAAGCTCTGCTCCGTTCCGCTCTGAGCCGCTCTGCTCCGCTCTGAGATGCTCCGCTCCGCTCTGAGACGCTCTGCTCCGCTCTGCTCCGCTCCGCTCTGCTCCGCTCCGCTCTGAGCTGCTCCGCTCTGCTCTGAGAAGCTCTGCTCCGTTCCGCTCTGAGCAGAGCGTCTCAGAGCGGAGCGGAGCAGAGTGTGTCCGCTCTGAGACGCTCTGCTCTGAGATGCTCCGCTCTGCTCTGAGACGCTCTGCTCCGCTCCGCTCTGAGATGCTCCGCTCTGAGACGCTCTGCTCCACTCCGCTCTGAGACGCTCTGCTCCACTCCGCTCTGAGACGCTCCGCTCTGAGACGCTCCGCTCTGAGACGCTCTGCTCCGCTCCGCTCTGACATGCTCCGCTCCGCTCTGAGACGCTCTGCTCCGCTCTGCTCTGAGACGCTCTGCTCCGCTCCGCTCTGAGATGCTCCGCTCTGCTCTGAGACGCTCCGCTCTGAGACGCTCTGCTCCGCTCCGCTCCGCTCCGCTCTGAGATGCTCCGCTCTGAGACGCTCCGCTCTGAGACGCTCTGCTCCGCTCCGCTCTGAGATGCTCCGCTCTGAGACGCTCTGCTCCGCTCCGCTCTGAGACGCTCTGCTCCGCTCTGCTCTGAGACGCTCTGCTCCGCTCCGCTCTGAGATGCTCCGCTCTGAGACGCTCCGCTCTGAGACGCTCTGCTCCGCTCCGCTCTGAGACGCTCTGCTCCGCTCCGCTCTGAGACGCTC
Organism: Gymnoscopelus microlampas; assembly: GCF_963454915.1. NCBI lineage: Eukaryota > Metazoa > Chordata > Actinopteri > Myctophiformes > Myctophidae > Gymnoscopelus > Gymnoscopelus microlampas. The sequence continues at coordinate 27,113,717 of NC_139960.1, forward strand.
CGCTCTGAGACGCTCTGCTCCGCTCCGCTCCGCTCTGAGATGCTCCGCTCTGCTTTGAGACGCTCCGCTCTGAGACGCTCCGCTCTGAGTCGCTATGCTCCGCTCTGAGATGCTCCGCTCCGCTCTGAGACGCTCTGCTCCGCTTCGCTCTGAGATGCTCCGCTCTGAGACGCTCTGCTCCACTCCGCTCTGAGACGCTCCGCTCTGAGACGCTCTGCTCTGAGACGCTCTCCTCCGCTCCGCTCTGAGATGCTCCGAGAGCGGAGCGGAGCGGAGAGCTGCTCCGCTCTGAGACGCTCTGCTCCGCTCTGAGACGCTCTGCTCCGCTCCGCTCTGAGATGCTCCGCTCCGCTCTGAGACGCTCTGCTCCGCTCCGCTCTGAGACGCTCTGCTCCGCTCCGCTCTGAGACGTTCTGCTCCGCTCCGCTCTGAGATGCTCCGCTCCGCTCTGAGACGCTCTGCTCCGTTCTGCTCTGAGCAGAGCGTCTCAGAGCGGAGCGGAGCAGAGTGTGTCCGCTCTGAGACGCTCTGCTCTGAGATGCTCCGCTCTGCTCTGAGACGCTCTGCTCCGCTCCGCTCTGAGATGCTCCGCTCTGAGACGCTCTGCTCCACTCCGCTCTGAGACGCTCTGCTCCACTCCGCTCTGAGACGCTCCGCTCTGAGACGCTCCGCTCTAAGACGCTCTGCTCCGCTCTGAGACGCTCTGCTCCGCTCTGAGACGCTCCGCTCTGAGACGCTCTGAGATGCTCCGCTCTGCTCTGAGACGCTCTGCTCCGCTCCGCTCTGAGACGCTCTGCTCCGCTCTGCTCTGAGACGCTCTGCTCCGCTCTGAGATGCTCCGCTCTGCTCTGAGACGCTCTGCTCCGCTCCGCTCTGAGACGCTCTGCTCTGAGACGCTCTGCTCCGCTCTGAGATGCTCCGCTCTGCTCTGAGACGCTCTGCTCCGCTCCGCTCTGAGACGCTCTGCTCCGCTCCGCTCTGAGACGCTCTGCTCCGCTCTGAGACGCTCTGCTCCGCTCTGCTCTGAGACGCTCTGCTCCGCTCCGCTCTGAGATGCTCCGCTCTGAGACGCTCCGCTCTGAGACGCTCTGCTCCGCTCCGCTCTGAGACGCTCTGCTCCGCTCTGAGACGCTCCGCTCTGAGACGCTCTGCTCCGCTCCGCTCTGAGTCGCTATGCTCCGCTCTGAGATGCTCCGCTCCGCTCTGAGACGCTCTGCTCCGCTTCGCTCTGAGATGCTCCGCTCTGAGACGCTCTGCTCGATTCCGCTCTGAGACGCTCCGCTCTGAGACGCTCTGCTCTGAGACGCTCTCCTCCGCTCCGCTCTGAGATGCTCCGAGAGCGGAGCGGAGCGGAGAGCTGCTCCGCTCTGAGACGCTCTGCTCCGCTCTGAGACGCTCTGCTCCGCTCCGCTCTGAGATGCTCCGCTCCGCTCTGAGACGCTCTGCTCCGCTCCGCTCTGAGACGTTCTGCTCCGCTCCGCTCTGAGATGCTCCGCTCCGCTCTGAGACGCTCTGCTCCGTTCTGCTCTGAGCAGAGCGTCTCAGAGCGGAGCGGAGCAGAGTGTCTCCGCTCTGAGACGCTCTGCTCTGAGATGCTCCGCTCTGCTCTGAGACGCTCTGCTCCGCTCCGCTCTGAGATGCTCCGCTCTGAGACGCTCTGCTCCACTCCGCTCTGAGACGCTCTGAGATGCTCCGCTCTGCTCTGAGACGCTCTGCTCCGCTCCGCTCTGAGACGCTCTGCTCCGCTCTGCTCTGAGACGCTCTGCTCCGCTCTGAGATGCTCCGCTCTGCTCTGAGACGCTCTGAGATGCTCCGCTCTGCTCTGAGACGCTCTGCTCCGCTCCGCTCTGAGACGCTCTGCTCTGAGACGCTCTGCTCCGCTCTGAGATGCTCCGCTCTGCTCTGAGACGCTCTGCTCCGCTCCGCTCTGAGATGCTCCGCTCTGCTCTGAGACGCTCTGCTCCGCTCTGAGATGCTCCGCTCTGCTCTGAGACGCTCTGAGATGCTCCGCTCTGAGACGCTCTGCTCCACTCCGCTCTGAGACGCTCTGCTCCGCTCCGCTCTGAGATGCTCCGCTCTGCTCTGAGACGCTCTGCTCCGCTCCGCTCTGAGACGCTCTGCTCCGCTCCGCTCTGAGATGCTCTGCTCTGCACTGAGACGCTCTGCTCCGCTCCGCTCTGAGATGCTCTGCTCTGAGACGCTCTGCTCTGAGACGCTCCGCTCTGCTCTGAGACGCTCTGCTCCGCTCCGCTCTGAGACGCTCTGCTCCGCTCTGAGATGCTCCGCTCTGCTCTGAGACGCTCTGCTCCGCTCTGAGATGCTCCGCTCTGCTCTGAGACGCTCTGAGATGCTCCGCTCTGCTCTGAGACGCTCTGCTCCGCTCCGCTCTGAGACGCTCTGCTCTGAGACGCTCTGCTCCGCTCTGAGATGCTCCGCTCTGCTCTGAGACGCTCCGCTCTGAGACGCTCCGCTCCGCTCTGAGATGCTCCGCTCTGCTCTGAGACACTCTGCTCCGCTCCGCTCTGAGACGCTCTGCTCCGCTCCGCTCTGAGATGCTCCGCTCTGCTCTGAGACGCTCTGCTCCGCTCCGCTCTGAGATGCTCCGCTCTGCTCTGAGACGCTCTGCTCCGCTCTGCTCTGAGACGCTCTGCTCCGCTCCGCTCTGAGACGCTCTGCTCCGCTCCGCTCTGAGATGCTCTGCTCTGAGACGCTCTGCTCTGAGACGCTCCGCTCTGAGACGCTCTGCTCCGCTCCGCTCTGAGATGCTCCGCTCTGCTCTGAGACGCTCTGCTCCACTCCGCTCTGAGACGCTCTGCTCCGCTCCGCTCTGAGACGCTCTGCTCCGCTCTGAGACGCTCTGCTCCGCTCCGCTCTGAGATGCTCCGCTCCGCTCTGAGACGCTCTGCTCCGCTCCGCTCTGAGACGCTCTGCTCTGCTCCGCTCTGCTCGGCTCCGCTCTGAGATGCTCTGCTCCGCTCTGATATGCTCCGCTCTGAGACGCTCCGCTCTGAGACGCTCTGCTCCGCTCTGCTCTGAGACGCTCTGCTCCGCTCCGCTCTGAGACGCTCTGCTTCGCTCCGCTCTGAGATGCTCCGCTCTGAGACGCTCCGCTCTGAGATGCTCTGCTCCGCTCCGCTCTGAGATGCTCCGCTCTGCTCTGAGACACTCTGCTCCGCTCCGCTCTGAGACGCTCTGCTCCGCTCCGCTCTGAGATGCTCTGCTCCGCTCTGAGACGCTCTGCTCCGCTCTGAGACGCTCTGCTCCGCTCTGCTCTGAGACGATCTGCTCCGCTCCGCTCTGAGACGCTCCGCTCTGAGACGCTCTGCTCCGCTCCGCTCTGAGACGCTCTGCTCCGCTCCGCTCTGAGACGCTCCGCTCTGAGACGCTCTGCTCCGCTCCGCTCTGAGATGCTCCGCTCTGCTTTAAGACGCTCCGCTCTGAGACGCTCCGCTCTGAGACGCTCTGCTCCGCTCTGAGACGCTCCGCTCTGAGACGCTCCGCTCCGCTCTGAGACGCTCCGCTCTGAGACGCTCCGCTCTGAGACGCTCTGAGACGCTCCGCTCTGAGACGCTCCGCTCTGAGACGCTCTGCTCTGAGACGCTTCGCTCTGAGACGCTCTGCTCCGCTCCGCTCTGAGACGCTCCGCTCTGAGACGCTCTGCTCCGCTCCGCTCTGCTCGGCTCCGCTCTGAGATGCTCTGCTCCGCTCTGATATGCTCCGCTCTGAGACGCTCTGCTCTGAGACGCTCTGCTCCGCTCCGCTCTGAGACGCTCTGCTCAGCTCCGCTCTGAGATGCTCCGCTCTGAGACGCTCCGCTCTGAGATGCTCTGCTCCGCTCCGCTCTGAGACGCTCTGCTCCGCTCCGCTCTGAGATGCTCCGCTCTGCTCTGAGACGCTCCGCTCTGAGACGCTCTGCTCCGCTCCGCTCTGAGATGCTCTGCTCCGCTCTGAGACGCTCTGCTCCGCTCCGCTCTGAGACGCTCTGCTCCGCTCCGCTCTGAGACGCTCTGCTCCGCTCTGAGACGCTCTGCTCTGAGACGCTCTGCTCCACTCCGTTCTGAGACGCTCTGCTCCACTCCGCTCTGAGACGCTCCGCTCTGAGACGCTCTGCTCCGCTCCGCTCTGACATGCTCCGCTCCGCTCTGAGACGCTCTGCTCCGCTCTGCTCCGCTCTGAGATGATCCGCTCTGCTCTGAGACGCTCTGAGATGCTCCGCTCTGCTCTGAGACGCTCTGCTCCGCTCCGCTCTGAGACGCTCTGCTCCGCTCTGCTCTGAGATGCTCTGCTCCGCTCTGAGATGCTCCGCTCTGCTCTGAGACGCTCTGCTCCGCTCTGAGACGCTCCGCTCCGCTCTGAGATGCTCCGCTCTGCTCTGAGACACTCTGCTCCGCTCTGAGACGCTCTGCTCCGCTCTGCTCTGAGACGCTCTGCTCCGCTCCGCTCTGAGACGCTCTGAGACGCTCTGAGACGCTCTTTTCCGCTCCACTCTGAGACGTTCTGCTCCGCTCCGCTCCGCTCTGAGATTCTCCGCTCTGCTCTGAGACGCTCTGCTCAGCTCCGCTCTGAGACGCTCTGCTCCGCTATGAGACGCTCTGCTGCGCTCTGCTCTGAGACGCTCTGCTCCGCTCCGCTCTGAGATGCTCCGCTCTGAGACGCTCCGCTCTGAGACGCTCTGCTCCGCTCCGCTCTGAGATGCCCCGCTCTGAGACGCTCCGCTCTGAGACGCTCTGAGACGCTCTGCTCCGCTCTGAGACGCTCTGCTCCACTCCGCTCTGAGACGCTCCGCTCTGAGACGCTCTGCTCTGAGACGCTCTGCTCCGCTCCGCTCTGAGATGCTCCGCTCTGAGACGCTCTGCTCCGCTCCGCTCTGAGACGCTCTGCTCCGCTCTGCTCTGAGACGCTCCGCTCTGCTCCGCTCCGCTCTGAGACGCTCTGCTCCATTCCGCTCAGAGACGCTCCGCTCTGAGACGCTCTGAGACGCTCTGCTCCGCTCTGCTCTGAGACGCTCTGCTCCGCTCCGCTCTGAGACGCTCTGCTCCGCTCTGAGATGCTCCGCTCCGCTCTGAGACGCTCTGCTCCGCTCCGCTCCGCTCTGAGACGCTCTGCTCCATTCCGCTCTGAGACGCTCCGCTCTGAGACGCTCTGAGACGCTCTGCTCCGCTCTGCTCTGAGACGCTCTGCTCCGCTCCGCTCTGAGACGCTCCGCTCCGCTCTGAGATGCTCCGCTCTGCTCTGAGACGCTCTGCTCCACTCCGCTCTGAGACGCTCCGCTCTGAGACGCTCCGCTCTGAGACGCTCCGCTCTGAGACGCTCTGAGACGCTCCGCTCTGAGACGCTCCGCTCTGAGATGCTCCGCTCTGCTCTGAGACGCTCTGCTCCGCTCCGCTCTGAGATGCTCCACTCTGAGACGCTCTGCTCCACTCCGCTTTGAGACGCTCCGCTCTGAGACGCTCTGAGACGCTCCGCTCTGAGACGCTCTGCTCTGAGACGCTCTGCTCTGAGACGCTCTGCTCCGCTCCGCTCTGAGACGCTCTGCTCCGCTCCGCTCTGAGACGCTCTGCTCCGCTCTGAGATGCTCCGCTCCGCTCTGCTCCGCTCCGCTCTGAGACGCTCCGCTCTGCTCCGCTCCGCTCTGAGATGTTCCGCTCTGACACGCTCCGCTCTGAGACGCTCTGCTCCGCTCCGCTCTGAGACGCTCTGCTCCGCTCCGCTCTGAGATGCTCCGCTCTGAGACGCTCCGCTCTGAGATGCTCTGCTCCGCTCCGCTCTGAGATGCTCCGCTCTGCTCTGAGACACTCTGCTCCGCTCCGCTCTGCTCCGCTCTGCTCTGAGACGCTCTGCTCCGCTCTGAGACGCTCCGCTCTGAGACGCTCTGAGATGCTCCGCTCTGCTCTGAGACGCTCTGCTCCGCTCCGCTCTGAGACGCTCTGCTCCGCTCTGCTCCGCTCTGCTCTGAGACGCTCCGCTCTGCTCTGAGACGCTCTGCTCCGCTCTGCTCTGAGACGCTCTGCTCCACTCCGCTCTGAGACGCTCCACTCTGAGACGCTCTGCTCTGAGACGCTCTGCTCCGCTCCGCTCTGCTCTGAGACGCTCTGCTCCGCTCCGCTCTGAGACGCTCTGCTCCACTCCGCTCTGAGATGCTCCGCTCTGAGACGCTCTGCTCCACTCCGCTCTGAGACGCTCCGCTCTGAGACGCTCTGAGACGCTCCGCTCTGAGATGCTCCGCTCTGCTCCACTCCGCTCTGAGACGCTCCGCTCTGAGACGCTCTGAGACGCTCCGCTCTGAGATGCTCCGCTCTGCTCTGAGACGCTCTGCTCCACTCCGCTCTGAGACGCTCTGCTCCGCTCCGCTCTGAGATGCTCCGCTCTGAGAAGCTCTGCTCCACTCCGCTCTGAGACGCTCTGCTCCGCTCCGCTCTGACATGCTCCGCTCCGCTCTGAGACGCTCTGCTCCGCTCCGCTCTGAGATGCTCCGCTCTGCTCTGAGACGCTCTGCTCCGCTCCGCTCTGAGACGCTCTGCTCCGCTCCGCTCTGCTCCGCTCCGCTCTGAGACGCTCTGCTCTGAGATGCTCTGCTCCGCTCCGCTCTGAGACGCTCCGCTCTGAGACGCTCTGAGACGTTCCGCTCTGAGATGCTCCGCTCTGCTCTGAGACGCTCTGCTCCACTCCGCTCTGAGACGCTCTGCTCCGCTCCGCTCTGAGATGCTCCGCTCTGAGACGCTCTGCTCCACTCCGCTCTGAGACGCTCTGCTCCGCTCCGCTCTGAGACGCTCCGCTCTGAGACGCTCTGCTCCGCTCCGCTCTGAGATGCTCCGCTCTGCTCTGAGACGCTCTGCTCCGCTCCGCTCTGAGACGCTCTGCTCCGCTCCGCTCTGCTCCGCTCCGCTCTGAGACGCTCTGCTCCGCTCCGCTCTGAGACGCTCTGCTCCGAGATGCTCTGCTCCGCTCCGCTCTGAGATGCTCCGCTCTGAGACGCTCTGCTCCACTCCGCTCTGAGACGCTCCGCTCTGAGATGCTCCGCTCCGCTCTGAGACGCTCTGCTCTGAGATGCTCTGCTCCGCTCCGCTCTGAGATGCTCCGCTCTGAGACGCTCTGCTCCACTCCGCTCTGAGACGCTCCGCTCTGAGATGCTCCGCTCCGCTCTGATACGCTCCGCTCTGAGACGCTCCGCTCTGAGACGCTCTGCTCCGCTCTGACATGCTCCGCTCCGCTCTGAGACGCTCCGCTCTGAGATGCTCCGCTCTGCTCTGAGACGCTCCGCTCTGAGACGCTCTGCTCTGAGACGCTCTGCTCTGCTCCGCTCCGCTCTGAGATGCTCCGCTCTGAGACGCTCTGCTCCACTCCGCTCTGCTCCGCTCCGCTCTGAGACGCTCCGCTCTGAGACGCTCTGCTCCGCTCCGCTCTGAGATGCTCCGCTCTGCTCTGAGACGCTCTGCTCTGCTCTGAGACGCTCTGCTCCGCTCTGAGACGCTCCGCTCTGAGACGCTCTGAGATGCTCCGCTCTGCTCTGAGACGCTCTGCTCCGCTCCGCTCTGAGACGCTCTGCTCCGCTCTGCTCTGAGACGCTCTGCTCCGCTCCGCTCTGAGATGCTCCGCTCTGCTCTGAGACGCTCTGCTCCGCTCTGAGACGCTCCGCTCTGCTCCGCTCCGCTCTGAGACGCTCTGCTCCATTCCGCTCTGAGACGCTCCGCTCTGAGACGCTCTGAGACGCTCTGCTCTGAGACGCTCTGCTCTGAGACGCTCTGCTCCGCTCTGAGATGCTCCGCTCCGCTCTGAGACGCTCTGCTCCGCTCCGCTCCGCTCTGAGCTGCTCTGCTCTGAGACGCTCTGCTCCGCTCTGAGACGCTCCGCTCCGCTCTGAGATGCTCCGCTCTGCTCTGAGACGCTCTGCTCCACTCCGCTCTGAGACGCTCCGCTCTGAGACGCTCCGCTCTGAGACGCTCTGCTCCGCTCCGCTCTGAGATGCTCTGCTCCGCTCCGAGACGCTCTGCTCCGCTCCACTCTGAGACGCTCTGCTCCGCTCCGCTCTGAGACGCTCTGCTCCGCTCTGAGACGCTCTGCTCCGCTCTGCTCTGAGACGCTCTGCTCCGCTCCGCTCTGAGATGCTCCGCTCTGAGACGCTCCGCTCTGAGACGCTCTGCTCCGCTCCGCTCTGAGACGCTCTGCTCCGCTCTGAGACGCTCCGCTCTGAGACGCTCTGCTCCGCTCCGCTCCGCTCTGCTTTGTGACGCTCCGCTCTGAGACGCTCTGCTCCGCTCTGAGATGCTCCGCTCCGCTCTGAGACGCTCTGCTCCGCTTCGCTCTGAGATGCTCCGCTCTGAGACGCTCTGCTCCACTCCGCTCTGAGACGCTCCGCTCTGAGACGCTCTGCTCTGAGACGCTCTGCTCCGCTCCGCTCTGAGATGCTCCGCTCTGAGACGCTCTGTTCCGCTCCGCTCTGAGACGCTCTGCTCCGCTGCGCTCTGAGACGCTCTGCTCCGCTCCGCTCTGAGATGCTCCGCTCTGAGACGCTCTGCTCCGCTCCGCTCTGAGACGCTCTGCTCCGCTCCGCTCTGAGATGCTCCGCTCTGAGACGCTCTGCTCCGCTCCGCTCTGAGACGCTCCGCTCTGAGACGCTCTGCTCCGCTCCGCTCTGAGACGCTCCGCTCTGAGACGCTCCGCTCTGCTCTGAGACGCTCTGCTCCGCTCCGCTCTGAGACGCTCTGCTCCATTCCGCTCTGAGACGCTCCGCTCTGAGACGCTCTGCTCCGCTCTGCTCTGAGACGCTCTGATCCGCTCCGCTCTGAGACGCTCTGCTCCGCTCTGAGATGCTCCGCTCCGCTCTGAGACGCTCTGCTCCGCTCCGCTCTGCTCCGCTCCGCTCTGAGCTGCTCCGCTCTGCTCTGAGAAGCTCTGCTCCGTTCCGCTCTGAGCAGAGCGTCTCAGAGCGGAGCGGAGCAGAGTGTGTCCGCTCTGAGACGCTCTGCTCTGAGATGCTCCGCTCTGCTCTGAGACGCTCTGCTCCACTCCGCTCTGAGATGCTCCGCTCTGAGACGCTCTGCTCCACTCCGCTCTGAGACGCTCTGCTCCACTCCGCTCTGAGACGCTCCGCTCTGAGACGCTCCGCTCTGAGACGCTCTGCTCCGCTCCGCTCTGACATGCTCCGCTCCGCTCTGAGACGCTCTGCTCCGCTCTGCTCTGAGACGCTCTGCTCCGCTCCGCTCTGAGATGCTCCGCTCTGCTCTGAGACGCTCCGCTCTGAGATGCTCCGCTCTGAGACGCTCCGCTCTGAGACGCTCTGCTCCGCTCCGCTCTGAGATGCTCCGCTCCGCTCTGAGACGCTCTGCTCTGAGACGCTCTGCTCCGCTCCGCTCTGAGATGCTCCGCTCCGCTCTGAGACGCTCTGCTCCGCTCTGCTCCGCTCCGCTCTGAGATGCTCCGCTCTGCTCTGAGACGCTCCGCTCTGAGACGCTCTGCTCCGCTCCGCTCTGAGATGCTCCGCTCTGAGACGCTCTGCTCCGCTCCGCTCTGAGATGCTCCGCTCTGCTCTGAGACGCTCTGCTCCGCTCCGCTCTGAGATGCTCCGCTCTGCTCTGAGACGCTCTGCTCCGCTCCGCTCTGAGACGCTCTGCTCCGCTCTGCTCTGAGACGCTCTGCTCCGCTCCGCTCTGAGACGCTCTGCTCCGCTCCGCTCTGAGATGCTCCGCTCTGCTCTGAGATGCTCTGCTCCGCTCCGCTCTGAGATGCTCCGCTCTGAGACGCTCTGCTCCACTCCTTTCTGAGACGCTCTGCTCCGCTCCGCTCTGAGATGCTCCGCTCTGCTCTGAGACGCTCTGCTCCGCTCTGCTCTGAGACGCTCTGCTCCGCTCCGCTCTGAGATGCTCCGCTCTGCTCTGAGACGCTCCGCTCTGAGACGCTCTGCTCCGCTCCGCTCTGAGATGCTCTGCTCCGCTCTGAGACGCTCTGCTCCGCTCCGCTCTGAGACGCTCTGCTCCGCTCCGCTCTGAGACGCTCTGCTCCGCTCTGAGACGCTCTGCTCCGCTCCGCTCTGAGTCGCTATGCTCCGCTCTGAGATGCTCCGCTCCGCTCTGAGACGCTCTGCTCCGCTTCGCTCTGAGATGCTCCGCTCTGAGACGCTCTGCTCCACTCCGCTCTGAGACGCTCCGCTCTGAGACGCTCTGCTCTGAGACGCTCCGCTCTGCTCTGAGACGCTCTGCTCCGCTCCGCTCTGAGACGCTCTGCTCCATTCCGCTCTGAGACGCTCCGCTCTGAGACGCTCTGCTCCGCTCTGCTCCGCTCTGCTCCGCTCTGCTCTGAGACGCTCTGATCCGCTCCGCTCTGAGACGCTCTGCTCCGCTCTGAGATGCTCCGCTCCGCTCTGAGACGCTCTGCTCCGCTCCGCTCTGCTCCGCTCCGCTCTGAGCTGCTCCGCTCTGCTCTGAGAAGCTCTGCTCCGTTCCGCTCTGAGCAGAGCGTCTCAGAGCGGAGCGGAGCAGAGTGTGTCCGCTCTGAGACGCTCTGCTCTGAGATGCTCCGCTCTGCTCTGAGACGCTCTGCTCCACTCCGCTCTGAGATGCTCCGCTCTGAGACGCTCTGCTCCACTCCGCTCTGAGACGCTCTGCTCCACTCCGCTCTGAGACGCTCCGCTCTGAGACGCTCCGCTCTGAGACGCTCTGCTCCGCTCCGCTCTGACATGCTCCGCTCCGCTCTGAGACGCTCTGCTCCGCTCTGCTCTGAGACGCTCTGCTCCGCTCCGCTCTGAGATGCTCCGCTCTGCTCTGAGACGCTCCGCTCTGAGATGCTCCGCTCTGAGACGCTCCGCTCTGAGACACTCTGCTCCGCTCCGCTCTGAGATGCTCCGCTCCGCTCTGAGACGCTCTGCTCTGAGACGCTCTGCTCCGCTCCGCTCTGAGATGCTCCGCTCCGCTCTGAGACGCTCTGCTCCGCTCTGCTCCGCTCCGCTCTGAGATGCTCCGCTCTGCTCTGAGACGCTCCGCTCTGAGACGCTCTGCTCCGCTCCGCTCTGAGATGCTCCGCTCTGAGACGCTCTGCTCCGCTCCGCTCTGAGATGCTCCGCTCTGCTCTGAGACGCTCTGCTCCGCTCCGCTCTGAGATGCTCCGCTCTGCTCTGAGACGCTCTGCTCCGCTCCGCTCTGAGACGCTCTGCTCCGCTCCGCTCTGAGATGCTCCGCTCTGCTCTGAGATGCTCTGCTCCGCTCCGCTCTGAGATGCTCCGCTCTGAGACGCTCTGCTCCACTCCTTTCTGAGACGCTCTGCTCCGCTCCGCTCTGAGATGCTCCGCTCTGCTCTGAGACGCTCTGCTCCGCTCTGCTCTGCTCCGCTCTGCTCCGCTCCGCTCTGAGATGCTCCGCTCTGCTCTGAGACGCTCCGCTCTGAGACGCTCTGCTCCGCTCCGCTCTGAGATGCTCTGCTCCGCTCTGAGACGCTCTGCTCCGCTCCGCTCTGAGACGCTCTGCTCCGCTCCGCTCTGAGACGCTCTGCTCCGCTCTGAGACGCTCTGCTCCGCTCCGCTCTGAGACGCTCTGCTCCGCTCTGAGACGCTCTGCTCCGCTCCGCTCTGAGACGCTCTGCTCCGCTCTGCTCTGAGACGCTCTGCTCCGCTCCGCTCTGAGATGCTCCGCTCTGAGACGCTCCGCTCTGAGACGCTCTGCTCCGCTCCGCTCTGAGACGCTCTGCTCCGCTCCGCTCTGAGACGCTCCGCTCTGAGACGCTCTGCTCCGCTCCGCTCCGCTCTGAGATGCTCCGCTCTGCTTTGAGACGCTCCGCTCTGAGACGCTCTGCTCCGCTCCGCTCTGAGTCGCTATGCTCCGCTCTGAGATGCTCTGCTCCGCTCTGAGACGCTCTGCTCCGCTTCGCTCTGAGATGCTCCGCTCTGAGACGCTCTGCTCCACTCCGCTCTGAGACGCTCCGCTCTGAGACGCTCTGCTCTGAGACGCTCTCCTCCGCTCCGCTCTGAGATGCTCCGAGAGCGGAGCGGAGCGGAGAGCTGCTCCGCTCTGAGACGCTCTGCTCCGCTCTGAGACGCTCTGCTCCGCTCCGCTCTGAGATGCTCCGCTCTGCTCTGAGATGCTCCGCTCTGCTCTGAGATGCTCTGCTCCGCTCCGCTCTGAGATGCTCCGCTCTGAGACGCTCTGCTCCACTCCTTTCTGAGACGCTCTGCTCCGCTCCGCTCTGAGATGCTCCGCTCTGCTCTGAGACGCTCTGCTCCGCTCTGCTCTGCTCCGCTCTGCTCCGCTCCGCTCTGAGATGCTCCGCTCTGCTCTGAGACGCTCCGCTCTGAGACGCTCTGCTCCGCTCCGCTCTGAGATGCTCTGCTCCGCTCTGAGACGCTCTGCTCCGCTCCGCTCTGAGACGCTCTGCTCCGCTCCGCTCTGAGACGCTCTGCTCCGCTCTGAGACGCTCTGCTCCGCTCCGCTCTGAGACGCTCTGCTCCGCTCTGCTCTGAGACGCTCTGCTCCGCTCCGCTCTGAGATGCTCCGCTCTGAGACGCTCCGCTCTGAGACGCTCTGCTCCGCTCCGCTCTGAGACGCTCTGCTCCGCTCCGCTCTGAGACGCTCCGCTCTGAGACGCTCTGCTCCGCTCCGCTCCGCTCTGAGATGCTCCGCTCTGCTTTGAGACGCTCCGCTCTGAGACGCTCTGCTCCGCTCCGCTCTGAGTCGCTATGCTCCGCTCTGAGATGCTCCGCTCCGCTCTGAGACGCTCTGCTCCGCTTCGCTCTGAGATGCTCCGCTCTGAGACGCTCTGCTCCACTCCGCTCTGAGACGCTCCGCTCTGAGACGCTCTGCTCTGAGACGCTCTCCTCCGCTCCGCTCTGAGATGCTCCGAGAGCGGAGCGGAGCGGAGAGCTGCTCCGCTCTGAGACGCTCTGCTCCGCTCTGAGACGCTCTGCTCCGCTCCGCTCTGAGATGCTCCGCTCCGCTCTGAGACGCTCTGCTCCGCTCCGCTCTGAGACGTTCTGCTCCGCTCCGCTCTGAGATGCTCCACTCCTTTCTGAGACGCTCTGCTCCGCTCCGCTCTGAGATGCTCCGCTCTGCTCTGAGACGCTCTGCTCCGCTCTGCTCTGAGACGCTCTGCTCCGCTCCGCTCTGAGATGCTCCGCTCTGCTCTGAGACGCTCCGCTCTGAGACGCTCTGCTCCGCTCCGCTCTGAGATGCTCTGCTCCGCTCTGAGACGCTCTGCTCCGCTCCACTCTGAGACGCTCTGCTCCGCTCCGCTCTGAGACGCTCTGCTCCGCTCCGCTCTGAGATGCTCTGCTCCGCTCCGCTCTGAGACGCTCTGCTCCGCTCTGAGACGCTCCGCTCTGAGACGCTCCGCTCTGAGACGCTCTGCTCCGCTCCGCTCTGAGACGCTCTGCTCCGCTCTGCTCCGCTCTGCTCTGAGACGCTCTGCTCTACTCCGCTCTGAGACGCTCTGCTCCGCTCTGAGACGCTCTGCTCCGCTCTGAGATGCTCCGCTCCGCTCTGAGACACTCTGCTCCGCTCCGCTCTGAGATGCTCCGCTCTGAGACGCTCTGCTCCGCTCCGCTCTGAGACGCTCTGCTCCGCTCCGCTCTGAGATGCTCCGCTCTGAGACGCTCCGCTCTGAGACGCTCTGCTCCGCTCCGCTCTGAGATGCTCCGCTCCGCTCTGAGACGCTCTGCTCCGCTCCGCTCTGACATGCTCCGCTCCGCTCTGAGACGCTCTGTTCTGAGACGCTCTGCTCCGCTCTGAGAAGCTCCGCTCTGCTCTGAGACGCTCCGCTCTGAGACGCTCTGCTCCGCTCCGCTCTGAGATGCTCCGCTCTGAGACGCTCTGCTCCGCTCCGCTCTGAGATGCTCCGCTCTGCTCTGAGACGCTCTGCTCTGAGACGCTCTGCTCCGCTCCGCTCTGAGATGCTCTGCTCCGCTCCGCTCTGAGACTCTCTGCTCCGCTCTGAGACGCTCCGCTCTGAGACGCTCCGCTCTGAGACGCTCTGCTCCGCTCCGCTCTGAGACGCTCTGCTCCGCTCTGCTCCGCTCTGCTCTGAGACACTCTGCTCCACTCCGCTCTGAGACGCTCTGCTCCGCTCTGAGACGCTCTGCTCCGCTCCGAGATGCTCCGCTCCGCTCTGAGACACTCTGCTCCGCTCTGAGATGCTCCGCTCTGAGACGCTCCGCTCCGCTCTGAGACGCTCTGCTCCGCTCCGAGATGCTCCGCTCTGAGACGCTCCGCTCTGAGACGCTCTGCTCCGCTCCGCTCTGCTCCGCTCCGCTCTGAGATGCTCCGCTCTGAGACGCTCCGCTCTGAGACGCTCTGAGATGCTCCGCTCCGCTCTGAGACGCTCTGCTCCGCTCCGCTCTGACATGCTCCGCTCCGCTCTGAGACGCTCTGCTCCGCTCTGCTCTGAGACGCTCTGCTCCGCTCTGAGACGCTCTGCTCCGCTCTGAGATGCTCCGCTCCGCTCTGAGACACTCTGCTCCGCTCCGCTCTGAGATGCTCCGCTCTGAGACGCTCTGCTCCGCTCCGCTCTGAGATGCTCCGCTCTGAGACGCTCCGCTCTGAGACGCTCTGCTCCGCTCCGCTCTGAGATGCTCCGCTCCGCTCTGAGACGCTCTGCTCCGCTCCGCTCTGAGATGCTCCGCTCCGCTCTGAGACGCTCTGCTCCGCTCCGCTCTGACATGCTCCGCTCCGCTCTGAGACGCTCTGCTCTGAGACGCTCTGCTCCGCTCCGCTCTGAGAAGCTCCGCTCTGCTCTGCTCCGCTCCGCTCTGAGACGCTCTGCTCCGCTCCGCTCTGAGATGCTCCGCTCTGAGACGCTCTGCTCCGCTCCGCTCTGAGATGCTCCGCTCTGCTCTGAGACGCTCTGCTCTGAGACGCTCTGCTCCGCTCCGCTCTGAGATGCTCTGCTCCGCTCCGCTCTGAGACGCTCTGCTCCGCTCTGAGACGCTCCGCTCTGAGACGCTCTGCTCCGCTCCGCTCTGAGACGCTCTGCTCCGCTCTGCTCCGCTCTGCTCCGCTCTGCTCTGAGACGCTCTGCTCCACTCCGCTCTGAGACGCTCTGCTCCGCTCTGAGACGCTCTGCTCCGCTCTGAGATGCTCCGCTCCGCTCTGAGACACTCTGCTCTGCTCCGCTCCGCTCTGAGACGCTCTGCTCCGCTCCGCTCTGAGACGCTCCGCTCTGAGACGTTCTGCTCCGCTCCGCTCCGCTCTGAGATGCTCCGCTCTGCTTTGAGACGCTCCGCTCTGAGACGCTCTGCTCCGCTCCGCTCTGAGACGCTCCGCTCCGCTCTGAGATGCTCCGCTCCGCTCTGAGACGCTCTGCTCCGCTTCGCTCTGAGATGCTCCGCTCTGAGACGCTCTGCTCCACTCCGCTCTGAGACGCTCCGCTCTGAGACGCTCTGCTCTGAGACGCTCTGCTCCGCTCCGCTCTGAGATGCTCCGCTCTGAGACGCTCTGCTCCGCTCTGAGATGCTCCGCTCTGAGACGCTCTGCTCCGCTCTGAGATGCTCCGCTCTGAGACGCTCTGCTCTGAGACGCTCCGCTCCGCTCTGAGATGCTCCGCTCTGAGATGCTCCGCTCTGAGACGCTCCGCTCCGCTCTGAGATGCTCCGCTCTGAGACGCTCTGCTCCACTCCGCTCTGAGACGCTCCGCTCTGAGACGCTCTGCTCCGCTCCGCTCTGAGATGCTCCGCTCTGAGACGCTCTGCTCCGCTCCGCTCTGAGATGCTCCGCTCTGCTCTGAGACGCTCTGCTCCGCTCCGCTCTGAGACGCTCTGCTCCGCTCTGCTCTGAGACGCTCTGCTCCGCTCCGCTCTGAGACGCTCTGCTCCGCTCTGAGACGCTCTGCTCCGCTCTGCTCTGAGACGCTCTGCTCCGCTCCGCTCTGAGATGCTCCGCTCTGCTCTGAGACGCTCCGCTCTGAGACGCTCTGAGATGCTCCGCTCCGCTCTGAGACGCTCTGCTCCGCTCCGCTCTGACATGCTCCGCTCCGCTCTGAGACGCTCTGCTCCGCTCTGCTCTGAGACGCTCTGCTCCGCTCCGCTCTGAGATGCTCCGCTCTGCTCTGAGACGCTCCGCTCTGAGACGCTCTGCTCCGCTCCGCTCTGAGATGCTCCGCTCTGAGACGCTCTGCTCCGCTCCGCTCTGAGATGCTCCGCTCTGCTCTGAGACGCTCTGCTCCGCTCTGCTCTGAGACGCTCTGCTCCGCTCCGATCTGAGACGCTCTGCTCCGCTCTGCTCTGAGATGCTCCGCTCTGCTCTGAGACGCTCTGCTCCCATCCGCTCTGAGATGTTCCGCTCTGAGACGCTCTGCTCCACTCCTTTCTGAGACGCTCTGCTCCGCTCCGCTCTGAGATGCTCCGCTCTGAGACGCTCCGCTCTGAGACGCTCTGCTCCGCTCCGCTCTGAGATGCTCCGCTCCGCTCTGAGACGCTCTGCTCCGCTCCGCTCTGACATGCTCCGCTCCGCTCTGAGACGCTCTGCTCCGCTCTGCTCCGCTCCGCTCTGACATGCTCCGCTCCGCTCTGAGACGCTCTGCTCCGCTCTGCTCTGAGACGCTCTGCTCCGCTCCGCTCTGAGATGCTCCGCTCTGCTCTGAGACGCTCCGCTCTGAGACGCTCTGCTCCGCTCCGCTCTGAGATGATCCGCTCTGAGACGCTCTGCTCCGCTCCGCTCTGAGACTCTCCGCTCTGCTCTGAGACGCTCTGCTCCGCTCCGTTCTGAGACGCTCTGCTCCGCTCTGCTCTGAGACGCTCTGCTCCGCTCCGCTCTGAGACGCTCTGCTCCGCTCCGCTCTGAGATGCTCCGCTCTGCTCTGAGACGCTCTGCTCCGCTCCGCTCTGAGATGCTCCGCTCTGCTCTGAGACGCTCTGCTCTGCTCCGCTCTGAGATGCTCCGCTCTGAGACGCTCTACTCCACTCCTTTCTGAGACGCTCTGCTCCGCTCTGCTCTGAGACGCTCTGCTCCGCTCCGCTCTGAGATGCTCCGCTCTGCTCTGAGACGCTCCGCTCTGAGACGCTCTGCTCCGCTCCGCTCTGAGATGCTCTGCTCCGCTCTGAGACGCTCTGCTCCGCTCCGCTCTGAGACGCTCTGCTCCGCTCCGCTCTGAGACGCTCTGCTCCGCTCTGAGACGCTCTATTCCGCTCTGCTCTGAGACGCTCTGCTCCGCTCCGCTCTGAGATGCTCCGCTCTGAGACGCTCCGCTCTGAGACGCTCTGCTCCGCTCCGCTCTGAGACGCTCCGCTCTGAGACGCTCTGCTCCGCTCCGCTCTGATATGCTCCGCTCTGAGACGCTCCGCTCTGAGACGCTCTGCTCCGCTCCGCTCTGAGACGCTCTGCTCCGCTCCGCTCTGAGACGCTCCGCTCTGAGACGCTCTGCTCCGCTCCGCTCTGAGATGCTCCGCTCTGCTTTGAGACGCTCCGCTCTGAGACGCTCTGCTCCGCTCCGCTCTGAGACGCTCTGCTCCGCTCTGAGATGCTCCGCTCCGCTCTGAGACGCTCTGCTCCGCTTCGCTCTGAGATGCTCTGAGACGCTCCGCTCTGAGACGCTCTGCTCCGCTCCGCTCTGAAATGCTCCGCTCCGCTCTGAGACGCTCTGCTCCGCTCCGCTCTGAGATGCTCCGCTCTGCTCTGAGACGCTCTGCTCCGCTCCGCTCTGAGACGCTCTGCTCCGCTCTGCTCTGAGACGCTCTGCTCCGCTCCGCTCTGAGACGCTCTGCTCCGCTCCGCTCTGAGATGCTCCGCTCTGCTCTGAGACGCTCTGCTCCGCTCCGCTCTGAGATGCTCCGCTCTGCTCTGAGACGCTCTGCTCCGCTCCGCTCTGAGATGCTCCGCTCTGAGACGCTCTGCTCCACTCCTTTCTGAGACTGCTCCGCTCCGCTCTGAGATGCTCCGCTCTGCTCTGAGACGCTCTGCTCCGCTCTGCTCTGAGACGCTCTGCTCCGCTCCGCTCTGAGATGCTCCGCTCTGCTCTGAGACGCTCCGCTCTGAGACGCTCTGCTCCGCTCCGCTCTGAGATGCTCTGCTCCGCTCTGAGACGCTCTGCTCCGCTCCACTCTGAGACGCTCTGCTCCGCTCCGCTCTGAGACGCTCTGCTCCGCTCTGAGACGCTCTGCTCCGCTCTGCTCTGAGACGCTCTGCTCCGCTCTGCTCTGAGACGCTCTGCTCCGCTCCGCTCTGAGATGCTCCGCTCTGAGACGCTCCGCTCTGAGACGCTCTGCTCCGCTCCGCTCTGAGACGCTCTGCTCCGCTCTGAGACGCTCCGCTCTGAGACGCTCTGCTCCGCTCCGCTCCGCTCTGAGATGCTCCGCTCTGCTTTGTGACGCTCCGCTCTGAGACGCTCTGCTCCGCTCTGAGATGCTCCGCTCCGCTCTGAGACGCTCTGCTCCGCTTCGCTCTGAGATGCTCCGCTCTGAGACGCTCTGCTCCACTCCGCTCTGAGACGCTCCGCTCTGAGACGCTCTGCTCTGAGACGCTCTGCTCCGCTCCGCTCTGAGATGCTCCGCTCTGAGACGCTCTGCTCCGCTCCGCTCTGAGACGCTCTGCTCCGCTGCGCTCTGAGACGCTCTGCTCCGCTCCGCTCTGAGATGCTCCGCTCTGAGACGCTCTGCTCCGCTCCGCTCTGAGACGCTCTGCTCCGCTCCGCTCTGAGATGCTCCGCTCTGAGACGCTCTGCTCCGCTCCGCTCTGAGACGCTCTGCTCCGCTCCGCTCTGAGACGCTCCGCTCTGAGACGCTCCGCTCTGCTCTGAGACGCTCTGCTCCGCTCCGCTCTGAGACGCTCTGCTCCATTCCGCTCTGAGACGCTCCGCTCTGAGACGCTCTGCTCCGCTCTGCTCCGCTCTGCTCTGAGACGCTCTGATCCGCTCCGCTCTGAGACGCTCTGCTCCGCTCTGAGATGCTCCGCTCCGCTCTGAGACGCTCTGCTCCGCTCCGCTCTGCTCCGCTCCGCTCTGAGCTGCTCCGCTCTGCTCTGAGAAGCTCTGCTCCGTTCCGCTCTGAGCAGAGCGTCTCAGAGCGGAGCGGAGCAGAGTGTGTCCGCTCTGAGACGCTCTGCTCTGAGATGCTCCGCTCTGCTCTGAGACGCTCTGCTCCGCTCCGCTCTGAGATGCTCCGCTCTGAGACGCTCTGCTCCACTCCGCTCTGAGACGCTCTGCTCCACTCCGCTCTGAGACGCTCCGCTCTGAGACGCTCCGCTCTGAGACGCTCCGCTCTGAGACGCTCTGCTCCGCTCCGCTCTGACATGCTCCGCTCTGAGACGCTCTGCTCCGCTCTGCTCTGAGACGCTCTGCTCCGCTCCGCTCTGAGATGCTCCGCTCTGCTCTGAGACGCTCCGCTCTGAGACGCTCCGCTCTGAGACGCTCCGCTCTGAGACGCTCTGCTCCGCTCCGCTCTGAGATGCTCCGCTCCGCTCTGAGACGCTCTGCTCTGAGACGCTCTGCTCCGCTCCGCTCTGAGATGCTCCGCTCCGCTCTGAGACGCTCTGCTCCGCTCTGCTCCGCTCCGCTCTGAGATGCTCCGCTCTGCTCTGAGACGCTCCGCTCTGAGACGCTCTGCTCCGCTCCGCTCTGAGATGCTCCGCTCTGAGACGCTCTGCTCCGCTCCGCTCTGAGATGCTCCGCTCTGCTCTGAGACGCTCTGCTCCGCTCCGCTCTGAGATGCTCCGCTCTGCTCTGAGACGCTCTGCTCCGCTCCGCTCTGAGACGCTCTGCTCCGCTCTGCTCTGAGACGCTCTGCTCCGCTCCGCTCTGAGACGCTCTGCTCCGCTCTGAGATGCTCCGCTCCGCTCTGCTCCGCTCCGCTCTGAGACGCTCCGCTCTGCTCCGCTCCGCTCTGAGATGTTCCGCTCTGACACGCTCCGCTCTGAGACGCTCTGCTCCGCTCCGCTCTGAGACGCTCTGCTCCGCTCCGCTCTGAGATGCTCCGCTCTGAGACGCTCCGCTCTGAGATGCTCTGCTCCGCTCCGCTCTGAGATGCTCCGCTCTGCTCTGAGACACTCTGCTCCGCTCCGCTCTGCTCCGCTCTGCTCTGAGACGCTCTGCTCCGCTCTGAGACGCTCCGCTCTGAGACGCTCTGAGATGCTCCGCTCTGCTCTGAGACGCTCTGCTCCGCTCCGCTCTGAGACGCTCTGCTCCGCTCTGCTCTGAGACGCTCCGCTCTGCTCTGAGACGCTCTGCTCCGCTCTGCTCTGAGACGCTCTGCTCCACTCCGCTCTGAGACGCTCCACTCTGAGACGCTCTGCTCTGAGACGCTCTGCTCCGCTCCGCTCTGCTCTGAGACGCTCTGCTCCGCTCCGCTCTGAGACGCTCTGCTCCACTCCGCTCTGAGATGCTCCGCTCTGAGACGCTCTGCTCCACTCCGCTCTGAGACGCTCCGCTCTGAGACGCTCTGAGACGCTCCGCTCTGAGATGCTCCGCTCTGCTCCACTCCGCTCTGAGACGCTCCGCTCTGAGACGCTCTGAGACGCTCCGCTCTGAGATGCTCCGCTCTGCTCTGAGACGCTCTGCTCCACTCCGCTCTGAGACGCTCTGCTCCGCTCCGCTCTGAGATGCTCCGCTCTGAGAAGCTCTGCTCCACTCCGCTCTGAGACGCTCTGCTCCGCTCCGCTCTGACATGCTCCGCTCCGCTCTGAGACGCTCTGCTCCGCTCCGCTCTGAGATGCTCCGCTCTGCTCTGAGACGCTCTGCTCCGCTCCGCTCTGAGACGCTCTGCTCCGCTCCGCTCTGCTCCGCTCCGCTCTGAGACGCTCTGCTCTGAGA
Source organism: Gymnoscopelus microlampas (assembly GCF_963454915.1). NCBI lineage: Eukaryota > Metazoa > Chordata > Actinopteri > Myctophiformes > Myctophidae > Gymnoscopelus > Gymnoscopelus microlampas. The sequence goes on from NC_139960.1 coordinate 27,134,429, forward strand.
TGCTCTGCTCCGCTCCGCTCTGAGACGCTCCGCTCTGAGACGCTCTGAGACGTTCCGCTCTGAGATGCTCCGCTCTGCTCTGAGACGCTCTGCTCCACTCCGCTCTGAGACGCTCTGCTCCGCTCCGCTCTGAGATGCTCCGCTCTGAGACGCTCTGCTCCACTCCGCTCTGAGACGCTCTGCTCCGCTCCGCTCTGAGACGCTCCGCTCTGAGACGCTCTGCTCCGCTCCGCTCTGAGATGCTCCGCTCTGCTCTGAGACGCTCTGCTCCGCTCCGCTCTGAGACGCTCTGCTCCGCTCCGCTCTGCTCCGCTCCGCTCTGAGACGCTCTGCTCCGCTCCGCTCTGAGACGCTCTGCTCCGAGATGCTCTGCTCCGCTCCGCTCTGAGATGCTCCGCTCTGAGACGCTCTGCTCCACTCCGCTCTGAGACGCTCCGCTCTGAGATGCTCCGCTCCGCTCTGAGACGCTCTGCTCTGAGATGCTCTGCTCCGCTCCGCTCTGAGATGCTCCGCTCTGAGACGCTCTGCTCCACTCCGCTCTGAGACGCTCCGCTCTGAGATGCTCCGCTCCGCTCTGATACGCTCCGCTCTGAGACGCTCCGCTCTGAGACGCTCTGCTCCGCTCTGACATGCTCCGCTCCGCTCTGAGACGCTCCGCTCTGAGATGCTCCGCTCTGCTCTGAGACGCTCCGCTCTGAGACGCTCTGCTCTGAGACGCTCTGCTCTGCTCCGCTCCGCTCTGAGATGCTCCGCTCTGAGACGCTCTGCTCCACTCCGCTCTGCTCCGCTCCGCTCTGAGACGCTCCGCTCTGAGACGCTCTGCTCCGCTCCGCTCTGAGATGCTCCGCTCTGCTCTGAGACGCTCTGCTCTGCTCTGAGACGCTCTGCTCCGCTCTGAGACGCTCCGCTCTGAGACGCTCTGAGATGCTCCGCTCTGCTCTGAGACGCTCTGCTCCGCTCCGCTCTGAGACGCTCTGCTCCGCTCTGCTCTGAGACGCTCTGCTCCGCTCCGCTCTGAGATGCTCCGCTCTGCTCTGAGACGCTCTGCTCCGCTCTGAGACGCTCCGCTCTGCTCCGCTCCGCTCTGAGACGCTCTGCTCCATTCCGCTCTGAGACGCTCCGCTCTGAGACGCTCTGAGACGCTCTGCTCTGAGACGCTCTGCTCTGAGACGCTCTGCTCCGCTCTGAGATGCTCCGCTCCGCTCTGAGACGCTCTGCTCCGCTCCGCTCCGCTCTGAGCTGCTCTGCTCTGAGACGCTCTGCTCCGCTCTGAGACGCTCCGCTCCGCTCTGAGATGCTCCGCTCTGCTCTGAGACGCTCTGCTCCACTCCGCTCTGAGACGCTCCGCTCTGAGACGCTCCGCTCTGAGACGCTCTGCTCCGCTCCGCTCTGAGATGCTCTGCTCCGCTCTGAGACGCTCTGCTCCGCTCCACTCTGAGACGCTCTGCTCCGCTCCGCTCTGAGACGCTCTGCTCCGCTCTGAGACGCTCTGCTCCGCTCTGCTCTGAGACGCTCTGCTCCGCTCCGCTCTGAGATGCTCCGCTCTGAGACGCTCCGCTCTGAGACGCTCTGCTCCGCTCCGCTCTGAGACGCTCTGCTCCGCTCTGAGACGCTCCGCTCTGAGACGCTCTGCTCCGCTCCGCTCCGCTCTGCTTTGTGACGCTCCGCTCTGAGACGCTCTGCTCCGCTCTGAGATGCTCCGCTCCGCTCTGAGACGCTCTGCTCCGCTTCGCTCTGAGATGCTCCGCTCTGAGACGCTCTGCTCCACTCCGCTCTGAGACGCTCCGCTCTGAGACGCTCTGCTCTGAGACGCTCTGCTCCGCTCCGCTCTGAGATGCTCCGCTCTGAGACGCTCTGCTCCGCTCCGCTCTGAGACGCTCTGCTCCGCTGCGCTCTGAGACGCTCTGCTCCGCTCCGCTCTGAGATGCTCCGCTCTGAGACGCTCTGCTCCGCTCCGCTCTGAGACGCTCTGCTCCGCTCCGCTCTGAGATGCTCCGCTCTGAGACGCTCTGCTCCGCTCCGCTCTGAGACGCTCCGCTCTGAGACGCTCTGCTCCGCTCCGCTCTGAGACGCTCCGCTCTGAGACGCTCCGCTCTGCTCTGAGACGCTCTGCTCCGCTCCGCTCTGAGACGCTCTGCTCCATTCCGCTCTGAGACGCTCCGCTCTGAGACGCTCTGCTCCGCTCTGCTCCGCTCTGCTCTGAGACGCTCTGATCCGCTCCGCTCTGAGACGCTCTGCTCCGCTCTGAGATGCTCCGCTCCGCTCTGAGACGCTCTGCTCCGCTCCGCTCTGCTCCGCTCCGCTCTGAGCTGCTCCGCTCTGCTCTGAGAAGCTCTGCTCCGTTCCGCTCTGAGCAGAGCGTCTCAGAGCGGAGCGGAGCAGAGTGTGTCCGCTCTGAGACGCTCTGCTCTGAGATGCTCCGCTCTGCTCTGAGACGCTCTGCTCCACTCCGCTCTGAGATGCTCCGCTCTGAGACGCTCTGCTCCACTCCGCTCTGAGACGCTCTGCTCCACTCCGCTCTGAGACGCTCCGCTCTGAGACGCTCCGCTCTGAGACGCTCTGCTCCGCTCCGCTCTGACATGCTCCGCTCCGCTCTGAGACGCTCTGCTCCGCTCTGCTCTGAGACGCTCTGCTCCGCTCCGCTCTGAGATGCTCCGTTCTGCTCTGAGACGCTCCGCTCTGAGATGCTCCGCTCTGAGACGCTCCGCTCTGAGACGCTCTGCTCCGCTCCGCTCTGAGATGCTCCGCTCCGCTCTGAGACGCTCTGCTCTGAGACGCTCTGCTCCGCTCCGCTCTGAGATGCTCCGCTCCGCTCTGAGACGCTCTGCTCCGCTCTGCTCCGCTCCGCTCTGAGATGCTCCGCTCTGCTCTGAGACGCTCCGCTCTGAGACGCTCTGCTCCGCTCCGCTCTGAGATGCTCCGCTCTGAGACGCTCTGCTCCGCTCCGCTCTGAGATGCTCCGCTCTGCTCTGAGACGCTCTGCTCCGCTCCGCTCTGAGATGCTCCGCTCTGCTCTGAGACGCTCTGCTCCGCTCCGCTCTGAGACGCTCTGCTCCGCTCTGCTCTGAGACGCTCTGCTCCGCTCCGCTCTGAGACGCTCTGCTCCGCTCCGCTCTGAGATGCTCCGCTCTGCTCTGAGATGCTCTGCTCCGCTCCGCTCTGAGATGCTCCGCTCTGAGACGCTCTGCTCCACTCCTTTCTGAGACGCTCTGCTCCGCTCCGCTCTGAGATGCTCCGCTCTGCTCTGAGACGCTCTGCTCCGCTCTGCTCTGAGACGCTCTGCTCCGCTCCGCTCTGAGATGCTCCGCTCTGCTCTGAGACGCTCCGCTCTGAGACGCTCTGCTCCGCTCCGCTCTGAGATGCTCTGCTCCGCTCTGAGACGCTCTGCTCCGCTCCGCCCTGAGACGCTCTGCTCCGCTCCGCTCTGAGACGCTCTGCTCCGCTCTGAGACGCTCTGCTCCGCTCCGCTCTGAGTCGCTATGCTCCGCTCTGAGATGCTCCGCTCCGCTCTGAGACGCTCTGCTCCGCTTCGCTCTGAGATGCTCCGCTCTGAGACGCTCTGCTCCACTCCGCTCTGAGACGCTCCGCTCTGAGACGCTCTGCTCTGAGACGCTCCGCTCTGCTCTGAGACGCTCTGCTCCGCTCCGCTCTGAGACGCTCTGCTCCATTCCGCTCTGAGACGCTCCGCTCTGAGACGCTCTGCTCCGCTCTGCTCCGCTCTGCTCTGAGACGCTCTGATCCGCTCCGCTCTGAGACGCTCTGCTCCGCTCTGAGATGCTCCGCTCCGCTCTGAGACGCTCTGCTCCGCTCCGCTCTGCTCCGCTCCGCTCTGAGCTGCTCCGCTCTGCTCTGAGAAGCTCTGCTCCGTTCCGCTCTGAGCAGAGCGTCTCAGAGCGGAGCGGAGCAGAGTGTGTCCGCTCTGAGACGCTCTGCTCTGAGATGCTCCGCTCTGCTCTGAGACGCTCTGCTCCACTCCGCTCTGAGATGCTCCGCTCTGAGACGCTCTGCTCCACTCCGCTCTGAGACGCTCTGCTCCACTCCGCTCTGAGACGCTCCGCTCTGAGACGCTCCGCTCTGAGACGCTCTGCTCCGCTCCGCTCTGACATGCTCCGCTCCGCTCTGAGACGCTCTGCTCCGCTCTGCTCTGAGACGCTCTGCTCCGCTCCGCTCTGAGATGCTCCGCTCTGCTCTGAGACGCTCCGCTCTGAGATGCTCCGCTCTGAGACGCTCCGCTCTGAGACACTCTGCTCCGCTCCGCTCTGAGATGCTCCGCTCCGCTCTGAGACGCTCTGCTCTGAGACGCTCTGCTCCGCTCCGCTCTGAGATGCTCCGCTCCGCTCTGAGACGCTCTGCTCCGCTCTGCTCCGCTCCGCTCTGAGATGCTCCGCTCTGCTCTGAGACGCTCCGCTCTGAGACGTTCTGCTCCGCTCCGCTCTGAGATGCTCCGCTCTGAGACGCTCTGCTCCGCTCCGCTCTGAGATGCTCCGCTCTGCTCTGAGACGCTCTGCTCCGCTCCGCTCTGAGATGCTCCGCTCTGCTCTGAGACGCTCTGCTCCGCTCCGCTCTGAGACGCTCTGCTCCGCTCCGCTCTGAGATGCTCCGCTCTGCTCTGAGATGCTCTGCTCCGCTCCGCTCTGAGATGCTCCGCTCTGAGACGCTCTGCTCCACTCCTTTCTGAGACGCTCTGCTCCGCTCCGCTCTGAGATGCTCCGCTCTGCTCTGAGACGCTCTGCTCCGCTCTGCTCTGCTCCGCTCTGCTCCGCTCCGCTCTGAGATGCTCCGCTCTGCTCTGAGACGCTCCGCTCTGAGACGCTCTGCTCCGCTCCGCTCTGAGATGCTCTGCTCCGCTCTGAGACGCTCTGCTCCGCTCCGCTCTGAGACGCTCTGCTCCGCTCCGCTCTGAGACGCTCTGCTCCGCTCTGAGACGCTCTGCTCCGCTCTGCTCTGAGACGCTCTGCTCCGCTCCGCTCTGAGATGCTCCGCTCTGAGACGCTCCGCTCTGAGACGCTCTGCTCCGCTCCGCTCTGAGACGCTCTGCTCCGCTCCGCTCTGAGACGCTCCGCTCTGAGACGCTCTGCTCCGCTCCGCTCCGCTCTGAGATGCTCCGCTCTGCTTTGAGACGCTCCGCTCTGAGACGCTCTGCTCCGCTCCGCTCTGAGTCGCTATGCTCCGCTCTGAGATGCTCCGCTCCGCTCTGAGACGCTCTGCTCCGCTTCGCTCTGAGATGCTCCGCTCTGAGACGCTCTGCTCCACTCCGCTCTGAGACGCTCCGCTCTGAGACGCTCTGCTCTGAGACGCTCTCCTCCGCTCCGCTCTGAGATGCTCCGAGAGCGGAGCGGAGCGGAGAGCTGCTCCGCTCTGAGACGCTCTGCTCCGCTCTGAGACGCTCTGCTCCGCTCCGCTCTGAGATGCTCCGCTCTGCTCTGAGATGCTCTGCTCCGCTCCGCTCTGAGATGCTCCGCTCTGAGACGCTCTGCTCCACTCCTTTCTGAGACGCTCTGCTCCGCTCCGCTCTCAGATGCTCCGCTCTGCTCTGAGACGCTCTGCTCCGCTCTGCTCTGCTCCGCTCTGCTCCGCTCCGCTCTGAGATGCTCCGCTCTGCTCTGAGACGCTCCGCTCTGAGACGCTCTGCTCCGCTCCGCTCTGAGATGCTCTGCTCCGCTCTGAGACGCTCTGCTCCGCTCCGCTCTGAGACGCTCTGCTCCGCTCCGCTCTGAGACGCTCTGCTCCGCTCTGAGACGCTCTGCTCCGCTCCGCTCTGAGACGCTCTGCTCTGAGACGCTCTGCTCTGAGACGCTCCGCTCTGCTCTGAGACGCTCTGCTCCGCTCCGCTCTGAGACGCTCTGCTCCATTCCGCTCTGAGACGCTCCGCTCTGAGACGCTCTGCTCCGCTCTGCTCCGCTCTGCTCTGAGACGCTCTGATCCGCTCCGCTCTGAGACGCTCTGCTCCGCTCTGAGATGCTCCGCTCCGCTCTGAGACGCTCTGCTCCGCTCCGCTCTGCTCCGCTCCGCTCTGAGCTGCTCCGCTCTGCTCTGAGAAGCTCTGCTCCGTTCCGCTCTGAGCAGAGCGTCTCAGAGCGGAGCGGAGCAGAGTGTGTCCGCTCTGAGACGCTCTGCTCTGAGATGCTCCGCTCTGCTCTGAGACGCTCTGCTCCACTCCGCTCTGAGATGCTCCGCTCTGAGACGCTCTGCTCCACTCCGCTCTGAGACGCTCTGCTCCACTCCGCTCTGAGACGCTCCGCTCTGAGACGCTCCGCTCTGAGACGCTCTGCTCCGCTCCGCTCTGACATGCTCCGCTCCGCTCTGAGACGCTCTGCTCCGCTCTGCTCTGAGACGCTCTGCTCCGCTCCGCTCTGAGATGCTCCGCTCTGCTCTGAGACGCTCCGCTCTGAGATGCTCCGCTCTGAGACGCTCCGCTCTGAGACACTCTGCTCCGCTCCGCTCTGAGATGCTCCGCTCCGCTCTGAGACGCTCTGCTCTGAGACGCTCTGCTCCGCTCCGCTCTGAGATGCTCCGCTCCGCTCTGAGACGCTCTGCTCCGCTCTGCTCCGCTCCGCTCTGAGATGCTCCGCTCTGCTCTGAGACGCTCCGCTCTGAGACGCTCTGCTCCGCTCCGCTCTGAGATGCTCCGCTCTGAGACGCTCTGCTCCGCTCCGCTCTGAGATGCTCCGCTCTGCTCTGAGACGCTCTGCTCCGCTCCGCTCTGAGATGCTCCGCTCTGCTCTGAGACGCTCTGCTCCGCTCCGCTCTGAGACGCTCTGCTCCGCTCCGCTCTGAGATGCTCCGCTCTGCTCTGAGATGCTCTGCTCCGCTCCGCTCTGAGATGCTCCGCTCTGAGACGCTCTGCTCCACTCCTTTCTGAGACGCTCTGCTCCGCTCCGCTCTGAGATGCTCCGCTCTGCTCTGAGACGCTCTGCTCCGCTCTGCTCTGCTCCGCTCTGCTCCGCTCCGCTCTGAGATGCTCCGCTCTGCTCTGAGACGCTCCGCTCTGAGACGCTCTGCTCCGCTCCGCTCTGAGATGCTCTGCTCCGCTCTGAGACGCTCTGCTCCGCTCCGCTCTGAGACGCTCTGCTCCGCTCCGCTCTGAGACGCTCTGCTCCGCTCTGAGACGCTCTGCTCCGCTCCGCTCTGAGACGCTCTGCTCCGCTCTGCTCTGAGACGCTCTGCTCCGCTCCGCTCTGAGATGCTCCGCTCTGAGACGCTCCGCTCTGAGACGCTCTGCTCCGCTCCGCTCTGAGACGCTCTGCTCCGCTCCGCTCTGAGACGCTCCGCTCTGAGACGCTCTGCTCCGCTCCGCTCCGCTCTGAGATGCTCCGCTCTGCTTTGAGACGCTCCGCTCTGAGACGCTCTGCTCCGCTCCGCTCTGAGTCGCTATGCTCCGCTCTGAGATGCTCCGCTCCGCTCTGAGACGCTCTGCTCCGCTTCGCTCTGAGATGCTCCGCTCTGAGACGCTCTGCTCCACTCCGCTCTGAGACGCTCCGCTCTGAGACGCTCTGCTCTGAGACGCTCTCCTCCGCTCCGCTCTGAGATGCTCCGAGAGCGGAGCGGAGCGGAGAGCTGCTCCGCTCTGAGACGCTCTGCTCCGCTCTGAGACGCTCTGCTCCGCTCCGCTCTGAGATGCTCCGCTCTGCTCTGAGATGCTCTGCTCCGCTCCGCTCTGAGATGCTCCGCTCTGAGACGCTCTGCTCCACTCCTTTCTGAGACGCTCTGCTCCGCTCCGCTCTGAGATGCTCCGCTCTGCTCTGAGACGCTCTGCTCCGCTCTGCTCTGCTCCGCTCTGCTCCGCTCCGCTCTGAGATGCTCCGCTCTGCTCTGAGACGCTCCGCTCTGAGACGCTCTGCTCCGCTCCGCTCTGAGATGCTCTGCTCCGCTCTGAGACGCTCTGCTCCGCTCCGCTCTGAGACGCTCTGCTCCGCTCCGCTCTGAGACGCTCTGCTCCGCTCTGAGACGCTCTGCTCCGCTCCGCTCTGAGACGCTCTGCTCCGCTCTGCTCTGAGACGCTCTGCTCCGCTCCGCTCTGAGATGCTCCGCTCTGAGACGCTCCGCTCTGAGACGCTCTGCTCCGCTCCGCTCTGAGACGCTCTGCTCCGCTCCGCTCTGAGACGCTCCGCTCTGAGACGCTCTGCTCCGCTCCGCTCCGCTCTGAGATGCTCCGCTCTGCTTTGAGACGCTCCGCTCTGAGACGCTCTGCTCCGCTCCGCTCTGAGTCGCTATGCTCCGCTCTGAGATGCTCCGCTCCGCTCTGAGACGCTCTGCTCCGCTTCGCTCTGAGATGCTCCGCTCTGAGACGCTCTGCTCCACTCCGCTCTGAGACGCTCCGCTCTGAGACGCTCTGCTCTGAGACGCTCTCCTCCGCTCCGCTCTGAGATGCTCCGAGAGCGGAGCGGAGCGGAGAGCTGCTCCGCTCTGAGACGCTCTGCTCCGCTCTGAGACGCTCTGCTCCGCTCCGCTCTGAGATGCTCCGCTCCGCTCTGAGACGCTCTGCTCCGCTCCGCTCTGAGACGTTCTGCTCCGCTCCGCTCTGAGATGCTCCACTCCTTTCTGAGACGCTCTGCTCCGCTCCGCTCTGAGATGCTCCGCTCTGCTCTGAGACGCTCTGCTCCGCTCTGCTCTGAGACGCTCTGCTCCGCTCCGCTCTGAGATGCTCCGCTCTGCTCTGAGACGCTCCGCTCTGAGACGCTCTGCTCCGCTCCGCTCTGAGATGCTCTGCTCCGCTCTGAGACGCTCTGCTCCGCTCCACTCTGAGACGCTCTGCTCCGCTCCGCTCTGAGACGCTCTGCTCCGCTCCGCTCTGAGATGCTCTGCTCCGCTCCGCTCTGAGACGCTCTGCTCCGCTCTGAGACGCTCCGCTCTGAGACGCTCCGCTCTGAGACGCTCTGCTCCGCTCCGCTCTGAGACGCTCTGCTCCGCTCTGCTCCGCTCTGCTCTGAGACGCTCTGCTCTACTCCGCTCTGAGACGCTCTGCTCCGCTCTGAGACGCTCTGCTCCGCTCTGAGATGCTCCGCTCCGCTCTGAGACACTCTGCTCCGCTCCGCTCTGAGATGCTCCGCTCTGAGACGCTCTGCTCCGCTCCGCTCTGAGACGCTCTGCTCCGCTCCGCTCTGAGATGCTCCGCTCTGAGACGCTCCGCTCTGAGACGCTCTGCTCCGCTCCGCTCTGAGATGCTCCGCTCCGCTCTGAGACGCTCTGCTCCGCTCCGCTCTGACATGCTCCGCTCCGCTCTGAGACGCTCTGTTCTGAGACGCTCTGCTCCGCTCTGAGAAGCTCCGCTCTGCTCTGAGACGCTCCGCTCTGAGACGCTCTGCTCCGCTCCGCTCTGAGATGCTCCGCTCTGAGACGCTCTGCTCCGCTCCGCTCTGAGATGCTCCGCTCTGCTCTGAGACGCTCTGCTCTGAGACGCTCTGCTCCGCTCCGCTCTGAGATGCTCTGCTCCGCTCCGCTCTGAGACTCTCTGCTCCGCTCTGAGACGCTCCGCTCTGAGACGCTCCGCTCTGAGACGCTCTGCTCCGCTCCGCTCTGAGACGCTCTGCTCCGCTCTGCTCCGCTCTGCTCTGAGACACTCTGCTCCACTCCGCTCTGAGATGCTCTGCTCCGCTCTGAGACGCTCTGCTCCGCTCCGAGATGCTCCGCTCCGCTCTGAGACACTCTGCTCCGCTCTGAGATGCTCCGCTCTGAGACGCTCTGCTCCGCTCCGCTCCGCTCCGCTCCGCTCTGAGACGCTCTGCTCCGCTCCGAGATGCTCCGCTCTGAGACGCTCCGCTCTGAGACGCTCTGCTCCGCTCCGCTCTGCTCCGCTCCGCTCTGAGATGCTCCGCTCTGAGACGCTCCGCTCTGAGACGCTCTGAGATGCTCCGCTCCGCTCTGAGACGCTCTGCTCCGCTCCGCTCTGACATGCTCCGCTCCGCTCTGAGACGCTCTGCTCCGCTCTGCTCTGAGACGCTCTGCTCCGCTCTGAGACGCTCTGCTCCGCTCTGAGACGCTCTGCTCCGCTCTGAGATGCTCCGCTCCGCTCTGAGACACTCTGCTCCGCTCCGCTCTGAGATGCTCCGCTCTGAGACGCTCTGCTCCGCTCCGCTCTGAGATGCTCCGCTCTGAGACGCTCCGCTCTGAGACGCTCTGCTCCGCTCCGCTCTGAGATGCTCCGCTCCGCTCTGAGACGCTCTGCTCCGCTCCGCTCTGAGATGCTCCGCTCCGCTCTGAGACGCTCTGCTCCGCTCCGCTCTGACATGCTCCGCTCCGCTCTGAGACGCTCTGCTCTGAGACGCTCTGCTCCGCTCCGCTCTGAGAAGCTCCGCTCTGCTCTGCTCCGCTCCGCTCTGAGACGCTCTGCTCCGCTCCGCTCTGAGATGCTCCGCTCTGAGACGCTCTGCTCCGCTCCGCTCTGAGATGCTCCGCTCTGCTCTGAGACGCTCTGCTCTGAGACGCTCTGCTCCGCTCCGCTCTGAGATGCTCTGCTCCGCTCCGCTCTGAGACGCTCTGCTCCGCTCTGAGACGCTCCGCTCTGAGACGCTCTGCTCCGCTCCGCTCTGAGACGCTCTGCTCCGCTCTGCTCCGCTCTGCTCTGAGACGCTCTGCTCCACTCCGCTCTGAGACGCTCTGCTCCGCTCTGAGACGCTCTGCTCCGCTCTGAGATGCTCCGCTCCGCTCTGAGACACTCTGCTCTGCTCCGCTCCGCTCTGAGACGCTCTGCTCCGCTCCGCTCTGAGACGCTCCGCTCTGAGACGTTCTGCTCCGCTCCGCTCCGCTCTGAGATGCTCCGCTCTGCTTTGAGACGCTCCGCTCTGAGACGCTCTGCTCCGCTCCGCTCTGAGACGCTCCGCTCCGCTCTGAGATGCTCCGCTCCGCTCTGAGACGCTCTGCTCCGCTTCGCTCTGAGATGCTCCGCTCTGAGACGCTCTGCTCCACTCCGCTCTGAGACGCTCCGCTCTGAGACGCTCTGCTCTGAGACGCTCTGCTCCGCTCCGCTCTGAGATGCTCCGCTCTGAGACGCTCTGCTCCGCTCTTAGATGCTAAGCTCTGAGACGCTCTGCTCCGCTCTGAGATGCTCCGCTCTGAGACGCTCTGCTCTGAGACGCTCCGCTCCGCTCTGAGATGCTCCGCTCTGAGATGCTCCGCTCTGAGACGCTCCGCTCCGCTCTGAGATGCTCCGCTCTGAGACGCTCTGCTCCACTCCGCTCTGAGACGCTCCGCTCTGAGACGCTCTGCTCCGCTCCGCTCTGAGATGCTCCGCTCTGAGACGCTCTGCTCCGCTCCGCTCTGAGATGCTCCGCTCTGCTCTGAGACGCTCTGCTCCGCTCCGCTCTGAGACGCTCTGCTCCGCTCTGCTCTGAGACGCTCTGCTCCGCTCCGCTCTGAGACGCTCTGCTCCGCTCTGAGACGCTCTGCTCCGCTCTGCTCTGAGACGCTCTGCTCCGCTCCGCTCTGAGATGCTCCGCTCTGCTCTGAGACGCTCCGCTCTGAGACGCTCTGAGATGCTCCGCTCCACTCTGAGACGCTCTGCTCCGCTCCGCTCTGACATGCTCCGCTCCGCTCTGAGACGCTCTGCTCCGCTCTGCTCTGAGACGCTCTGCTCCGCTCCGCTCTGAGATGCTCCGCTCTGCTCTGAGACGCTCCGCTCTGAGACGCTCTGCTCCGCTCCGCTCTGAGATGCTCCGCTCTGAGACGCTCTGCTCCGCTCCGCTCTGAGATGCTCCGCTCTGCTCTGAGACGCTCTGCTCCGCTCTGCTCTGAGACGCTCTGCTCCGCTCCGATCTGAGACGCTCTGCTCCGCTCTGCTCTGAGATGCTCCGCTCTGCTCTGAGACGCTCTGCTCCCATCCGCTCTGAGATGTTCCGCTCTGAGACGCTCTGCTCCACTCCTTTCTGAGACGCTCTGCTCCGCTCCGCTCTGAGATGCTCCGCTCTGAGACGCTCCGCTCTGAGACGCTCTGCTCCGCTCCGCTCTGAGATGCTCCGCTCCGCTCTGAGACGCTCTGCTCCGCTCCGCTCTGACATGCTCCGCTCCGCTCTGAGACGCTCTGCTCCGCTCTGCTCCGCTCCGCTCTGACATGCTCCGCTCCGCTCTGAGACGCTCTGCTCCGCTCTGCTCTGAGACGCTCTGCTCCGCTCCGCTCTGAGATGCTCCGCTCTGCTCTGAGACGCTCCGCTCTGAGACGCTCTGCTCCGCTCCGCTCTGAGATGATCCGCTCTGAGACGCTCTGCTCCGCTCCGCTCTGAGACTCTCCGCTCTGCTCTGAGACGCTCTGCTCCGCTCCGTTCTGAGACGCTCTGCTCCGCTCTGCTCTGAGACGCTCTGCTCCGCTCCGCTCTGAGACGCTCTGCTCCGCTCCGCTCTGAGATGCTCCGCTCTGCTCTGAGACGCTCTGCTCCGCTCCGCTCTGAGATGCTCCGCTCTGCTCTGAGACGCTCTGCTCTGCTCCGCTCTGAGATGCTCCGCTCTGAGACGCTCTACTCCACTCCTTTCTGAGACGCTCTGCTCCGCTCTGCTCTGAGACGCTCTGCTCCGCTCCGCTCTGAGATGCTCCGCTCTGCTCTGAGACGCTCCGCTCTGAGACGCTCTGCTCCGCTCCGCTCTGAGATGCTCTGCTCCGCTCTGAGACGCTCTGCTCCGCTCCGCTCTGAGACGCTCTGCTCCGCTCCGCTCTGATACGCTCTGCTCCGCTCTGAGACGCTCTATTCCGCTCTGCTCTGAGACGCTCTGCTCCGCTCCGCTCTGAGATGCTCCGCTCTGAGACGCTCCGCTCTGAGACGCTCTGCTCCGCTCCGCTCTGAGACGCTCTGCTCCGCTCCGCTCTGAGACGCTCCGCTCTGAGACGCTCTGCTCCGCTCCGCTCTGATATGCTCCGCTCTGAGACGCTCCGCTCTGAGATGCTCTGCTCCGCTCCGCTCTGAGACGCTCTGCTCCGCTCCGCTCTGAGACGCTCCGCTCTGAGACGCTCTGCTCCGCTCCGCTCTGAGATGCTCCGCTCTGCTTTGAGACGCTCCGCTCTGAGACGCTCTGCTCCGCTCCGCTCTGAGACGCTCTGCTCCGCTCTGAGATGCTCCGCTCCGCTCTGAGACGCTCTGCTCCGCTTCGCTCTGAGATGCTCTGAGACGCTCCGCTCTGAGACGCTCTGCTCCGCTCCGCTCTGAAATGCTCCGCTCCGCTCTGAGACGCTCTGCTCCGCTCCGCTCTGAGATGCTCCGCTCTGCTCTGAGACGCTCTGCTCCGCTCCGCTCTGAGACGCTCTGCTCCGCTCTGCTCTGAGACGCTCTGCTCCGCTCCGCTCTGAGACGCTCTGCTCCGCTCCGCTCTGAGATGCTCCGCTCTGCTCTGAGACGCTCTGCTCCGCTCCGCTCTGAGATGCTCCGCTCTGCTCTGAGACGCTCTGCTCCGCTCCGCTCTGAGATGCTCCGCTCTGAGACGCTCTGCTCCACTCCTTTCTGAGACTGCTCCGCTCCGCTCTGAGATGCTCCGCTCTGCTCTGAGACGCTCTGCTCCGCTCTGCTCTGAGACGCTCTGCTCCGCTCCGCTCTGAGATGCTCCGCTCTGCTCTGAGACGCTCCGCTCTGAGACGCTCTGCTCCGCTCCGCTCTGAGATGCTCTGCTCCGCTCTGAGACGCTCTGCTCCGCTCCACTCTGAGACGCTCTGCTCCGCTCCGCTCTGAGACGCTCTGCTCCGCTCTGAGACGCTCTGCTCCGCTCTGCTCTGAGACGCTCTGCTCCGCTCTGCTCTGAGACGCTCTGCTCCGCTCCGCTCTGAGATGCTCCGCTCTGAGACGCTCCGCTCTGAGACGCTCTGCTCCGCTCCGCTCTGAGACGCTCTGCTCCGCTCTGAGACGCTCCGCTCTGAGACGCTCTGCTCCGCTCCGCTCCGCTCTGAGATGCTCCGCTCTGCTTTGTGACGCTCCGCTCTGAGACGCTCTGCTCCGCTCTGAGATGCTCCGCTCCGCTCTGAGACGCTCTGCTCCGCTTCGCTCTGAGATGCTCCGCTCTGAGACGCTCTGCTCCACTCCGCTCTGAGACGCTCCGCTCTGAGACGCTCTGCTCTGAGACGCTCTGCTCCGCTCCGCTCTGAGATGCTCCGCTCTGAGACGCTCTGCTCCGCTCCGCTCTGAGACGCTCTGCTCCGCTGCGCTCTGAGACGCTCTGCTCCGCTCCGCTCTGAGATGCTCCGCTCTGAGACGCTCTGCTCCGCTCCGCTCTGAGACGCTCTGCTCCGCTCCGCTCTGAGATGCTCCGCTCTGAGACGCTCTGCTCCGCTCCGCTCTGAGACGCTCTGCTCTGCTCCGCTCTGAGACGCTCCGCTCTGAGACGCTCCGCTCTGCTCTGAGACGCTCTGCTCCGCTCCGCTCTGAGACGCTCTGCTCCATTCCGCTCTGAGACGCTCCGCTCTGAGACGCTCTGCTCCGCTCTGCTCCGCTCTGCTCTGAGACGCTCTGATCCGCTCCGCTCTGAGACGCTCTGCTCCGCTCTGAGATGCTCCGCTCCGCTCTGAGACGCTCTGCTCCGCTCCGCTCTGCTCCGCTCCGCTCTGAGCTGCTCCGCTCTGCTCTGAGAAGCTCTGCTCCGTTCCGCTCTGAGCAGAGCGTCTCAGAGCGGAGCGGAGCAGAGTGTGTCCGCTCTGAGACGCTCTGCTCTGAGATGCTCCGCTCTGCTCTGAGACGCTCTGCTCCGCTCCGCTCTGAGATGCTCCGCTCTGAGACGCTCTGCTCCACTCCGCTCTGAGACGCTCTGCTCCACTCCGCTCTGAGACGCTCCGCTCTGAGACGCTCCGCTCTGAGACGCTCTGCTCCGCTCCGCTCTGACATGCTCCGCTCCGCTCTGAGACGCTCTGCTCCGCTCTGCTCTGAGACGCTCTGCTCCGCTCCGCTCTGAGATGCTCCGCTCTGCTCTGAGACGCTCCGCTCTGAGACGCTCCGCTCTGAGACGCTCCGCTCTGAGACGCTCTGCTCCGCTCCGCTCTGAGATGCTCCGCTCCGCTCTGAGACGCTCTGCTCTGAGACGCTCTGCTCCGCTCCGCTCTGAGATGCTCCGCTCCGCTCTGAGACGCTCTGCTCCGCTCTGCTCCGCTCCGCTCTGAGATGCTCCGCTCTGCTCTGAGACGCTCCGCTCTGAGACGCTCTGCTCCGCTCCGCTCTGAGATGCTCCGCTCTGAGACGCTCTGCTCCGCTCCGCTCTGAGATGCTCCGCTCTGCTCTGAGACGCTCTGCTCCGCTCCGCTCTGAGATGCTCCGCTCTGCTCTGAGACGCTCTGCTCCGCTCCGCTCTGAGATGCTCCGCTCTGCTCTGAGACGCTCTGCTCCGCTCCGCTCTGAGACGCTCTGCTCCGCTCCGCTCTGAGATGCTCCGCTCTGCTCTGAGATGCTCTGCTCCGCTCCGCTCTGAGATGCTCCGCTCTGAGACGCTCTGCTCCACTCCTTTCTGAGACGCTCTGCTCCGCTCCGCTCTGAGATGCTCCGCTCTGCTCTGCTCCGCTCTGCTCTGAGACGCTCTGCTCCACTCCGCTCTGAGACGCTCTGCTCCGCTCTGGGACGCTCTGCTCCGCTCTGAGATGCTCCGCTCCGCTCTGAGACACTCTGCTCTGCTCCGCTCCGCTCTGAGACGCTCTGCTCCGCTCCGCTCTGAGACGCTCCGCTCTGAGACGCTCTGCTCCGCTCCGCTCCGCTCTGAGATGCTCCACTCTGCTTTGAGACGCTCCGCTCTGAGACGCTCTGCTCCGCTCCGCTCTGAGACGCTCCGCTCCGCTCTGAGATGCTCCGCTCCGCTCTGAGACGCTCTGCTCCGCTTCGCTCTGAGATGCTCCGCTCTGAGACGCTCTGCTCCACTCCGCTCTGAGACGCTCCGCTCTGAGACGCTCTGCTCTGAGACGCTCTGCTCCGCTCCGCTCTGAGATGCTCCGCTCTGAGACGCTCTGCTCCGCTCTGAGATGCTCCGCTCTGAGACGCTCTGCTCCGCTCTGAGATGCTCTGCTCTGAGACGCTCTGCTCTGAGACGCTCCGCTCCGCTCTGAGATGCTCCGCTCTGAGATGCTCCGCTCTGAGACGCTCCGCTCCGCTCTGAGATGCTCCGCTCTGAGACGCTCTGCTCCACTCCGCTCTGAGACGCTCCGCTCTGAGACGCTCTGCTCCGCTCCGCTCTGAGATGCTCCGCTCTGAGACGCTCTGCTCCGCTCCGCTCTGAGACGCTCCGCTCTGAGACGCTCTGCTCCGCTCCGCTCTGAGACGCTCCGCTCTGCTCTGAGACGCTCTGCTCCGCTCCGCTCTGAGACGCTCTGCTCCATTCCGCTCTGAGACGCTCCGCTCTGAGACGCTCTGCTCCGCTCTTTTCCGCTCTGCTCTGAGACGCTCTGATCCGCTCCGCTCTGAGACGCTCTGCTCCGCTCTGAGATGCTCCGCTCCGCTCTGAGACGCTCTGCTCCGCTCCGCTCTGCTCCGCTCCGCTCTGAGCTGCTCCGCTCTGCTCTGAGAAGCTCTGCTCCGTTCCGCTCTGAGCAGAGCGTCTCAGAGCGGAGCGGAGCAGAGTGTGTCCGCTCTGAGACGCTCTGCTCTGAGATGCTCCGCTCTGCTCTGAGACGCTCTGCTCCACTCCGCTCTGAGACGCTCCGCTCTGAGACGCTCTGCTCTGAGACGCTCTGCTCCGCTCCGCTCTGAGATGCTCCGCTCTGAGACGCTCTGCTCCGCTCTGAGATGCTCCGCTCTGAGACGCTCTGCTCCGCTCTGAGATGCTCTGCTCTGAGACGCTCTGCTCTGAGACGCTCCGCTCCGCTCTGAGATGCTCCGCTCTGAGATGCTCCGCTCTGAGACGCTCCGCTCCGCTCTGAGATGCTCCGCTCTGAGACGCTCTGCTCCACTCCGCTCTGAGACGCTCCGCTCTGAGACGCTCTGCTCCGCTCCGCTCTGAGATGCTCCGCTCTGAGACGCTCTGCTCCGCTCCGCTCTGAGACGCTCCGCTCTGAGACGCTCTGCTCCGCTCCGCTCTGAGACGCTCCGCTCTGCTCTGAGACGCTCTGCTCCGCTCCGCTCTGAGATGCTCCGCTCTGAGACGCTCTGCTCCGCTCCGCTCTGAGACGCTCTGCTCCGCTCCGCTCTGAGACGCTCCGCTCTGAGACGCTCCGCTCTGCTCTGAGACGCTCTGCTCCGCTCCGCTCTGAGACGCTCTGCTCCATTCCGCTCTGAGACGCTCCGCTCTGAGACGCTCTGCTCCGCTCTGCTCCGCTCTGCTCTGAGACGCTCTGATCCGCTCCGCTCTGAGACGCTCTGCTCCGCTCTGAGATGCTCCGCTCCGCTCTGAGACGCTCTGCTCCGCTCCGCTCTGCTCCGCTCCGCTCTGAGCTGCTCCGCTCTGCTCTGAGAAGCTCTGCTCCGTTCCGCTCTGAGCAGAGCGTCTCAGAGCGGAGCGGAGCAGAGTGTGTCCGCTCTGAGACGCTCTGCTCTGAGATGCTCCGCTCTGCTCTGAGACGCTCTGCTCCGCTCCGCTCTGAGATGCTCCGCTCTGAGACGCTCTGCTCCACTCCGCTCTGAGACGCTCTGCTCCACTCCGCTCTGAGACGCTCCGCTCTGAGACGCTCCGCTCTGAGACGCTCCGCTCTGAGACGCTCTGCTCCGCTCCGCTCTGACATGCTCCGCTCCGCTCTGAGACGCTCTGCTCCGCTCTGCTCTGAGACGCTCTGCTCCGCTCCGCTCTGAGATGCTCCGCTCTGCTCTGAGACGCTCCGCTCTGAGACGCTCCGCTCTGAGACGCTCCGCTCTGAGACGCTCTGCTCCGCTCCGCTCTGAGATGCTCCGCTCCGCTCTGAGACGCTCTGCTCTGAGACGCTCTGCTCCGCTCCGCTCTGAGATGCTCCGCTCCGCTCTGAGACGCTCTGCTCCGCTCTGCTCCGCTCCGCTCTGAGATGCTCCGCTCTGCTCTGAGACGCTCCGCTCTGAGACGCTCTGCTCCGCTCCGCTCTGAGATGCTCCGCTCTGAGACGCTCTGCTCCGCTCCGCTCTGAGATGCTCCGCTCTGCTCTGAGACGCTCTGCTCCGCTCCGCTCTGAGATGCTCCGCTCTGCTCTGAGACGCTCTGCTCCGCTCCGCTCTGAGACGCTCTGCTCCGCTCTGCTCTGAGACGCTCTGCTCCGCTCCGCTCTGAGACGCTCTGCTCCGCTCCGCTCTGAGATGCTCCGCTCTGCTCTGAGATGCTCTGCTCCGCTCCGCTCTGAGATGCTCCGCTCTGAGACGCTCTGCTCCACTCCTTTCTGAGACGCTCTGCTCCGCTCCGCTCTGAGATGCTCCGCTCTGCTCTGCTCCGCTCTGCTCTGAGACGCTCTGCTCCACTCCGCTCTGAGACGCTCTGCTCCGCTCTGAGACGCTCTGCTCCGCTCTGAGATGCTCCGCTCCGCTCTGAGACACTCTGCTCTGCTCCGCTCCGCTCTGAGACGCTCTGCTCCGCTCCGCTCTGAGACGCTCCGCTCTGAGACGCTCTGCTCCGCTCCGCTCCGCTCTGAGATGCTCCACTCTGCTTTGAGACGCTCCGCTCTGAGACGCTCTGCTCCGCTCCGCTCTGAGACGCTCCGCTCCGCTCTGAGATGCTCCGCTCCGCTCTGAGACGCTCTGCTCCGCTTCGCTCTGAGATGCTCCGCTCTGAGACGCTCTGCTCCACTCCGCTCTGAGACGCTCCGCTCTGAGACGCTCTGCTCTGAGACGCTCTGCTCCGCTCCGCTCTGAGATGCTCCGCTCTGAGACGCTCTGCTCCGCTCTGAGATGCTCCGCTCTGAGACGCTCTGCTCCGCTCTGAGATGCTCTGCTCTGAGACGCTCTGCTCTGAGACGCTCCGCTCCGCTCTGAGATGCTCCGCTCTGAGATGCTCCGCTCTGAGACGCTCCGCTCCGCTCTGAGATGCTCCGCTCTGAGACGCTCTGCTCCACTCCGCTCTGAGACGCTCCGCTCTGAGACGCTCTGCTCCGCTCCGCTCTGAGATGCTCCGCTCTGAGACGCTCTGCTCCGCTCCGCTCTGAGACGCTCCGCTCTGAGACGCTCTGCTCCGCTCCGCTCTGAGACGCTCCGCTCTGCTCTGAGACGCTCTGCTCCGCTCCGCTCTGAGACGCTCTGCTCCATTCCGCTCTGAGACGCTCCGCTCTGAGACGCTCTGCTCCGCTCTGCTCCGCTCTGCTCTGAGACGCTCTGATCCGCTCCGCTCTGAGACGCTCTGCTCCGCTCTGAGATGCTCCGCTCCGCTCTGAGACGCTCTGCTCCGCTCCGCTCTGCTCCGCTCCGCTCTGAGCTGCTCCGCTCTGCTCTGAGAAGCTCTGCTCCGTTCCGCTCTGAGCAGAGCGTCTCAGAGCGGAGCGGAGCAGAGTGTGTCCGCTCTGAGACGCTCTGCTCTGAGATGCTCCGCTCTGCTCTGAGACGCTCTGCTCCGCTCCGCTCTGAGATGCTCCGCTCTGAGACGCTCTGCTCCACTCCGCTCTGAGACGCTCTGCTCCACTCCGCTCTGAGACGCTCCGCTCTGAGACGCTCCGCTCTGAGACGCTCCGCTCTGAGACGCTCTGCTCCGCTCCGCTCTGACATGCTCCGCTCCGCTCTGAGACGCTCTGCTCCGCTCTGCTCTGAGACGCTCCGCTCTGAGATGCTCCGCTCTGCTCTGAGACGCTCCGCTCTGAGACGCTCCGCTCTGAGACGCTCCGCTCTGAGACGCTCTGCTCCGCTCCGCTCTGAGATGCTCCGCTCCGCTCTGAGACGCTCTGCTCTGAGACGCTCTGCTCCGCTCCGCTCTGAGATGCTCCGCTCCGCTCTGAGACGCTCTGCTCCGCTCTGCTCCGCTCCGCTCTGAGATGCTCCGCTCTGCTCTGAGACGTTCCGCTCTGAGACGCTCTGCTCCGCTCCGCTCTGAGATGCTCCGCTCTGAGACGCTCTGCTCCGCTCCGCTCTGAGATGCTCCGCTCTGCTCTGAGACGCTCTGCTCCGCTCCGCTCTGAGATGCTCCGCTCTGCTCTGAGACGCTCTGCTCCGCTCCGCTCTGAGACGCTCTGCTCCGCTCTGCTCTGAGACGCTCTGCTCCGCTCCGCTCTGAGACGCTCTGCTCCGCTCCGCTCTGAGATGCTCCGCTCTGCTCTGAGATGCTCTGCTCCGCTCCGCTCTGAGATGCTCCGCTCTGAGACGCTCTGCTCCACTCCTTTCTGAGACGCTCTGCTCCGCTCCGCTCTGAGATGCTCCGCTCTGCTCTGAGACGCTCTGCTCCGCTCTGCTCTGAGACGCTCTGCTCCGCTCCGCTCTGAGATGCTCCGCTCTGCTCTGAGACGCTCCGCTCTGAGACGCTCTGCTCCGCTCCGCTCTGAGATGCTCTGCTCCGCTCTGAGACGCTCTGCTCCGCTCCGCTCTGAGACGCTCTGCTCCGCTCCGCTCTGAGACGCTCTGCTCCGCTCTGAGACGCTCTGCTCCGCTCCGCTCTGAGACGCTCTGCTCCGCTCTGCTCTGAGACGCTCTGCTCCGCTCCGCTCTGAGATGCTCCGCTCTGAGACGCTCCGCTCTGAGACGCTCTGCTCCGCTCCGCTCTGAGACGCTCTGCTCCGCTCCGCTCTGAGACGCTCCGCTCTGAGACGCTCTACTCCACTCCTTTCTGAGACGCTCTGCTCCGCTCTGCTCTGAGACGCTCTGCTCCGCTCCGCTCTGAGATGCTCCGCTCTGCTCTGAGACGCTCCGCTCTGAGACGCTCTGCTCCGCTCCGCTCTGAGATGCTCTGCTCCGCTCTGAGACGCTCTGCTCCGCTCCGCTCTGAGACGCTCTGCTCCGCTCCGCTCTGAGACGCTCTGCTCCGCTCTGAGACGCTCTATTCCGCTCTGCTCTGAGACGCTCTGCTCCGCTCCGCTCTGAGATGCTCCGCTCTGAGACGCTCCGCTCTGAGACGCTCTGCTCCGCTCCGCTCTGAGACGCTCTGCTCCGCTCCGCTCTGAGACGCTCCGCTCTGAGACGCTCTGCTCCGCTCCGCTCTGATATGCTCCGCTCTGAGACGCTCCGCTCTGAGACGCTCTGCTCCGCTCCGCTCTGAGACGCTCTGCTCCGCTCCGCTCTGAGACGCTCCGCTCTGAGACGCTCTGAGATGCTCCGCTCTGCTTTGAGACGCTCCGCTCTGAGACGCTCTGCTCCGCTCCGCTCTGAGACGCTCTGCTCCGCTCTGAGATGCTCCGCTCCGCTCTGAGACGCTCTGCTCCGCTTCGCTCTGAGATGCTCTGAGACGCTCCGCTCTGAGACGCTCTGCTCCGCTCCGCTCTGAAATGCTCCGCTCCGCTCTGAGACGCTCTGCTCCGCTCCGCTCTGAGATGCTCCGCTCTGCTCTGAGACGCTCTGCTCCGCTCCGCTCTGAGACGCTCTGCTCCGCTCTGCTCTGAGACGCTCTGCTCCGCTCCGCTCTGAGACGCTCTGCTCCGCTCCGCTCTGAGATGCTCCGCTCTGCTCTGAGACGCTCTGCTCCGCTCCGCTCTGAGATGCTCCGCTCTGCTCTGAGACGCTCTGCTCCGCTCCGCTCTGAGATGCTCCGCTCTGAGACGCTCTGCTCCACTCCTTTCTGAGACGCTCTGCTCCGCTCCGCTCTGAGATGCTCCGCTCTGCTCTGAGACGCTCTGCTCCGCTCTGCTCTGAGACGCTCTGCTCCGCTCCGCTCTGAGATGCTCCGCTCTGCTCTGAGACGCTCCGCTCTGAGACGCTCTGCTCCGCTCCGCTCTGAGATGCTCTGCTCCGCTCTGAGACGCTCTGCTCCGCTCCACTCTGAGACGCTCTGCTCCGCTCCGCTCTGAGACGCTCTGCTCCGCTCTGAGACGCTCTGCTCCGCTCTGCTCTGAGACGCTCTGCTCCGCTCTGAGATGCTCCGCTCTGAGACGCTCTGAGATGCTCCGCTCTGCTTTGTGACGCTCCGCTCTGAGACGCTCTGCTCCGCTCTGAGATGCTCCGCTCCGCTCTGAGACGCTCTGCTTCGCTCTGAGATGCTCCGCTCTGAGACGCTCTGCTCCACTCCGCTCTGAGACGCTCCGCTCTGAGACGCTCTGCTCTGAGACGCTCTGCTCCGCTCCGCTCTGAGATGCTCCGCTCTGAGACGCTCTGCTCCGCTCCGCTCTGAGACGCTCTGCTCCGCTGCGCTCTGAGACGCTCTGCTCCGCTCCGCTCTGAGATGCTCCGCTCTGCTCCGCTCCGCTCTGAGACGCTCTGCTCCGCTCCGCTCTGAGACGCTCTGCTCCGCTCCGCTCTGAGATGCTCCGCTCTGAGACGCTCTGCTCCGCTCCGCTCTGAGACGCTCCGCTCTGAGACGCTCTGCTCCGCTCCGCTCTGAGACGCTCCGCTCTGAGACGCTCCGCTCTGCTCTGAGACGCTCTGCTCCGCTCCGCTCTGAGACGCTCTGCTCCATTCCGCTCTGAGACGCTCCGCTCTGAGACGCTCTGCTCCGCTCTGCTCCGCTCTGCTCTGAGACGCTCTGATCCGCTCCGCTCTGAGACGCTCTGCTCCGCTCTGAGATGCTCCGCTCCGCTCTGAGACGCTCTGCTCCGCTCCGCTCTGCTCCGCTCCGCTCTGAGCTGCTCCGCTCTGCTCTGAGAAGCTCTGCTCCGTTCCGCTCTGAGCAGAGCGTCTCAGAGCGGAGCGGAGCAGAGTGTGTCCGCTCTGAGACGCTCTGCTCTGAGATGCTCCGCTCTGCTCTGAGACGCTCTGCTCCGCTCCGCTCTGAGATGCTCCGCTCTGAGACGCTCTGCTCCACTCCGCTCTGAGACGCTCTGCTCCACTCCGCTCTGAGACGCTCCGCTCTGCTCCGCTCCGCTCTGAGACGCTCCGCTCTGAGACGCTCTGCTCCGCTCCGCTCTGACATGCTCCGCTCCGCTCTGAGACGCTCTGCTCCGCTCTGCTCTGAGACGCTCTGCTCCGCTCCGCTCTGAGATGCTCCGCTCTGCTCTGAGACGCTCCGCTCTGAGACGCTCCGCTCTGAGACGCTCTGCTCCGCTCCGCTCTGAGATGCTCCGCTCCGCTCTGAGACGCTCTGCTCTGAGACGCTCTGCTCCGCTCCGCTCTGAGATGCTCCGCTCCGCTCTGAGACGCTCTGCTCCGCTCTGCTCCGCTCTGCTCCGCTCCGCTCTGAGATGCTCCGCTCTGCTCTGAGACGCTCCGCTCTGAGACGCTCTGCTCCGCTCCGCTCTGAGATGCTCCGCTCTGAGACGCTCTGCTCCGCTCCGCTCTGAGATGCTCCGCTCTGCTCTGAGACGCTCTGCTCCGCTCCGCTCTGAGATGCTCCGCTCTGCTCTGAGACGCTCTGCTCCGCTCCGCTCTGAGACGCTCTGCTCCGCTCTGCTCTGAGACGCTCTGCTCCGCTCCGCTCTGAGACGCTCTGCTCCGCTCCGCTCTGAGATGCTCCGCTCTGCTCTGAGATGCTCTGCTCCGCTCCGCTCTGAGATGCTCCGCTCTGAGACGCTCTGCTCCACTCCTTTCTGAGACGCTCTGCTCCGCTCCGCTCTGAGATGCTCCGCTCTGCTCTGCTCCGCTCTGCTCTGAGACGCTCTGCTCCACTCCGCTCTGAGACGCTCTGCTCCGCTCTGAGACGCTCTGCTCCGCTCTGAGATGCTCCGCTCCGCTCTGAGACACTCTGCTCTGCTCCGCTCCGCTCTGAGACGCTCTGCTCCGCTCCGCTCTGAGACGCTCCGCTCTGAGACGCTCTGCTCCGCTCCGCTCCGCTCTGAGATGCTCCGCTCTGCTTTGAGACGCTCCGCTCTGAGACGCTCTGCTCCGCTCCGCTCTGAGACGCTCCGCTCCGCTCTGAGATGCTCCGCTCCGCTCTGAGACGCTCTGCTCCGCTTCGCTCTGAGATGCTCCGCTCTGAGACGCTCTGCTCCACTCCGCTCTGAGACGCTCCGCTCTGAGACGCTCTGCTCTGAGACGCTCTGCTCCGCTCCGCTCTGAGATGCTCCGCTCTGAGACGCTCTGCTCCGCTCTGAGATGCTCCGCTCTGAGACGCTCTGCTCCGCTCTGAGATGCTCCGCTCTGAGACGCTCTGCTCTGAGACGCTCCGCTCCGCTCTGAGATGCTCCGCTCTGAGATGCTCCGCTCTGAGACGCTCCGCTCCGCTCTGAGATGCTCCGCTCTGAGACGCTCTGCTCCACTCCGCTCTGAGACGCTCCGCTCTGAGACGCTCTGCTCCGCTCCGCTCTGAGATGCTCCGCTCTGAGACGCTCTGCTCCGCTCCGCTCTGAGATGCTCCGCTCTGCTCTGAGACGCTCTGCTCCGCTCCGCTCTGAGACGCTCTGCTCCGCTCTGCTCTGAGACGCTCTGCTCCGCTCCGCTCTGAGACGCTCTGCTCCGCTCTGAGACGCTCTGCTCCGCTCCGCTCTGAGATGCTCCGCTCTGCTCTGAGACGCTCCGCTCTGAGACGCTCTGAGATGCTCCGCTCCGCTCTGAGACGCTCTGCTCCGCTCCGCTCTGACATGCTCCGCTCCGCTCTGAGACGCTCTGCTCCGCTCTGCTCTGAGACGCTCTGCTCCGCTCCGCTCTGAGATGCTCCGCTCTGCTCTGAGACGCTCCGCTCTGAGACGCTCTGCTCCGCTCCGCTCTGAGATGCTCCGCTCTGAGACGCTCTGCTCCGCTCCGCTCTGAGATGCTCCGCTCTGCTCTGAGACGCTCTGCTCCGCTCTGCTCTGAGACGCTCTGCTCCGCTCCGCTCTGAGACGCTCTGCTCCGCTCTGCTCTGAGATGCTCCGCTCTGCTCTGAGACGCTCTGCTCCCATCCGCTCTGAGATGTTCCGCTCTGAGACGCTCTGCTCCACTCCGTTCTGAGACGCTCTGCTCCGCTCCGCTCTGAGATGCTCCGCTCTGAGACGCTCCGCTCTGAGACGCTCTGCTCCGCTCCGCTCTGAGATGCTCCGCTCCGCTCTGAGACGCTCTGCTCCGCTCCGCTCTGACATGCTCCGCTCCGCTCTGAGACGCTCTGCTCCGCTCTGCTCCGCTCCGCTCTGACATGCTCCGCTCCGCTCTGAGACGCTCTGCTCCGCTCTGCTCTGAGACGCTCTGCTCCGCTCCGCTCTGAGATGCTCCGCTCTGCTCTGAGACGCTCCGCTCTGAGACGCTCTGCTCCGCTCCGCTCTGAGATGATCCGCTCTGAGACGCTCTGCTCCGCTCCGCTCTGAGACTCTCCGCTCTGCTCTGAGACGCTCTGCTCCGCTCCGTTCTGAGACGCTCTGCTCCGCTCTGCTCTGAGACGCTCTGCTCCGCTCCGCTCTGAGACGCTCTGCTCCGCTCCGCTCTGAGATGCTCCGCTCTGCTCTGAGACACTCTGCTCCGCTCCGCTCTGAGATGCTCCGCTCTGCTCTGAGACGCTCTGCTCTGCTCCGCTCTGAGATGCTCCGCTCTGAGACGCTCTACTCCACTCCTTTCTGAGACGCTCTGCTCCGCTCTGCTCTGAGACGCTCTGCTCCGCTCCGCTCTGAGATGCTCCGCTCTGCTCTGAGACGCTCCGCTCTGAGACGCTCTGCTCCGCTCCGCTCTGAGATGCTCTGCTCCGCTCTGAGACGCTCTGCTCCGCTCCGCTCTGAGACGCTCTGCTCCGCTCCGCTCTGAGACGCTCTGCTCCGCTCTGAGACGCTCTATTCCGCTCTGCTCTGAGACGCTCTGCTCCGCTCCGCTCTGAGATGCTCCGCTCTGAGACGCTCCGCTCTGAGACGCTCTGCTCCGCTCCGCTCTGAGACGCTCTGCTCCGCTCCGCTCTGAGACGCTCCGCTCTGAGACGCTCTGCTCCGCTCCGCTCTGATATGCTCCGCTCTGAGACGCTCCGCTCTGAGACGCTCTGCTCCGCTCCGCTCTGAGACGCTCTGCTCCGCTCCGCTCTGAGACGCTCCGCTCTGAGACGCTCTGCTCCGCTCCGCTCTGAGATGCTCCGCTCTGCTTTGAGACGCTCCGCTCTGAGACGCTCTGCTCCGCTCCGCTCTGAGACGCTCTGCTCCGCTCTGAGATGCTCCGCTCCGCTCTGAGACGCTCTGCTCCGCTTCGCTCTGAGATGCTCTGAGACGCTCCGCTCTGAGACGCTCTGCTCCGCTCCGCTCTGAAATGCTCCGCTCCGCTCTGAGACGCTCTGCTCCGCTCCGCTCTGAGATGCTCCGCTCTGCTCTGAGACGCTCTGCTCCGCTCTGCTCTGAGACGCTCTGCTCCGCTCTGCTCTGAGACGCTCTGCTCCGCTCCGCTCTGAGACGCTCTGCTCCGCTCCGCTCCGCTCTGAGATGCTCCGCTCTGCTCTGAGACGCTCTGCTCCGCTCCGCTCTGAGATGCTCCGCTCTGCTCTGAGACGCTCTGCTCCGCTCCGCTCTGAGATGCTCCGCTCTGAGACGCTCTGCTCCACTCCTTTCTGAGACGCTCTGCTCCGCTCCGCTCTGAGATGCTCCGCTCTGCTCTGAGACGCTCTGCTCCGCTCTGCTCTGAGACGCTCTGCTCCGCTCCGCTCTGAGATGCTCCGCTCTGCTCTGAGACGCTCCGCTCTGAGACGCTCTGCTCCGCTCCGCTCTGAGATGCTCTGCTCCGCTCTGAGACGCTCTGCTCCGCTCCACTCTGAGACGCTCTGCTCCGCTCCGCTCTGAGACGCTCTGCTCCGCTCTGAGACGCTCTGCTCCGCTCTGCTCTGAGACGCTCTGCTCCGCTCCGCTCTGAGATGCTCCGCTCTGAGACGCTCCGCTCTGAGACGCTCTGCTCCGCTCCGCTCTGAGACGCTCTGCTCCGCTCTGAGACGCTCCGCTCTGAGACGCTCTGCTCCGCTCCGCTCCGCTCTGAGATGCTCCGCTCTGCTTTGTGACGCTCCGCTCTGAGACGCTCTGCTCCACTCTGAGATGCTCCGCTCCGCTCTGAGACGCTCTGCTCCGCTTCGCTCTGAGATGCTCCGCTCTGAGACGCTCTGCTCCACTCCGCTCTGAGACGCTCCGCTCTGAGACGCTCTGCTCTGAGACGCTCTGCTCCGCTCCGCTCTGAGATGCTCCGCTCTGAGACGCTCTGCTCCGCTCCGCTCTGAGACGCTCTGCTCCGCTGCGCTCTGAGACGCTCTGCTCCGCTCCGCTCTGAGATGCTCCGCTCTGAGACGCTCTGCTCCGCTCCGCTCTGAGACGCTCTGCTCCGCTCCGCTCTGAGATGCTCCGCTCTGAGACGCTCTGCTCCGCTCCGCTCTGAGACGCTCCGCTCTGAGACGCTCTGCTCCGCTCCGCTCTGAGACGCTCCGCTCTGAGACGCTCCGCTCTGCTCTGAGACGCTCTGCTCCGCTCCGCTCTGAGACGCTCTGCTCCATTCCGCTCTGAGACGCTCCGCTCTGAGACGCTCTGCTCCGCTCTGCTCCGCTCTGCTCTGAGACGCTCTGATCCGCTCCGCTCTGAGACGCTCTGCTCCGCTCTGAGATGCTCCGCTCCGCTCTGAGACGCTCTGCTCCGCTCCGCTCTGCTCCGCTCCGCTCTGAGCTGCTCCGCTCTGCTCTGAGAAGCTCTGCTCCGTTCCGCTCTGAGCAGAGCGTCTCAGAGCGGAGCGGAGCAGAGTGTGTCCGCTCTGAGACGCTCTGCTCTGAGATGCTCCGCTCTGCTCTGAGACGCTCCGCTCTGCTCTGAGACGCTCTGCTCCGCTCCGCTCTGAGATAATCCGCTCTGAGACGCTCTGCTCCACTCCGCTCTGAGACGCTCTGCTCCACTCCGCTCTGAGACGCTCCGCTCTGAGACGCTCCGCTCTGAGACGCTCCGCTCTGAGACGCTCTGCTCCGCTCCGCTCTGACATGCTCCGCTCCGCTCTGAGACGCTCTGCTCCGCTCTGCTCTGAGACGCTCCGCTCTGAGATGCTCCGCTCTGCTCTGAGACGCTCCGCTCTGAGACGCTCCGCTCTGAGACGCTCCGCTCTGAGACGCTCTGCTCCGCTCCGCTCTGAGATGCTCCGCTCCGCTCTGAGACGCTCTGCTCTGAGACGCTCTGCTCCGCTCCGCTCTGAGATGCTCCGCTCCGCTCTGAGACGCTCTGCTCCGCTCTGCTCCGCTCCGCTCTGAGATGCTCCGCTCTGCTCTGAGACGTTCCGCTCTGAGACGCTCTGCTCCGCTCCGCTCTGAGATGCTCCGCTCTGAGACGCTCTGCTCCGCTCCGCTCTGAGATGCTCCGCTCTGCTCTGAGACGCTCTGCTCCGCTCCGCTCTGAGATGCTCCGCTCTGCTCTGAGACGCTCTGCTCCGCTCCGCTCTGAGACGCTCTGCTCCGCTCTGCTCTGAGACGCTCTGCTCCGCTCCGCTCTGAGACGCTCTGCTCCGCTCCGCTCTGAGATGCTCCGCTCTGCTCTGAGATGCTCTGCTCCGCTCCGCTCTGAGATGCTCCGCTCTGAGACGCTCTGCTCCACTCCTTTCTGAGACGCTCTGCTCCGCTCCGCTCTGAGATGCTCCGCTCTGCTCTGAGACGCTCTGCTCCGCTCTGCTCTGAGACGCTCTGCTCCGCTCCGCTCTGAGATGCTCCGCTCTGCTCTGAGACGCTCCGCTCTGAGACGCTCTGCTCCGCTCCGCTCTGAGACGCTCTGCTCCGCTCTGAGACGCTCTGCTCCGCTCCGCTCTGAGACGCTCTGCTCCGCTCTGCTCTGAGACGCTCTGCTCCGCTCCGCTCTGAGATGCTCCGCTCTGAGACGCTCTGCTCCGCTCCGCTCTGAGACGCTCTGCTCCGCTCCGCTCTGAGACGCTCTGCTCCGCTCTGAGACGCTCTGCTCCGCTCCGCTCTGAGACGCTCTGCTCCGCTCTGCTCTGAGACGCTCTGCTCCGCTCCGCTCTGAGATGCTCCGCTCTGAGACGCTCCGCTCTGAGACGCTCTGCTCCGCTCCGCTCTGAGACGCTCTGCTCCGCTCCGCTCTGCTCCGCTCCGCTCTGAGACGCTCCGCTCTGAGACGCTCTGCTCCGCTCCGCTCCGCTCTGAGATGCTCCGCTCTGCTTTGAGACGCTCCGCTCTGAGACGCTCTGCTCCGCTCCGCTCTGAGTCGCTATGCTCCGCTCTGAGATGCTCCGCTCCGCTCTGAGACGCTCTGCTCCGCTTCGCTCTGAGATGCTCCGCTCTGAGACGCTCTGCTCCACTCCGCTCTGAGACGCTCCGCTC
Organism: Gymnoscopelus microlampas; assembly: GCF_963454915.1. Classification (NCBI taxonomy): domain Eukaryota; kingdom Metazoa; phylum Chordata; class Actinopteri; order Myctophiformes; family Myctophidae; genus Gymnoscopelus; species Gymnoscopelus microlampas. The sequence goes on from NC_139960.1 coordinate 27,163,487, forward strand.
TGAGACGCTCTGCTCTGAGACGCTCTCCTCCGCTCCGCTCTGAGATGCTCCGAGAGCGGAGCGGAGCGGAGAGCTGCTCCGCTCTGAGACGCTCTGCTCCGCTCTGAGACGCTCTGCTCCGCTCTGAGACGCTCTGCTCCGCTCCGCTCTGAGATGCTCCGCTCCGCTCTGAGACGCTCTGCTCCGCTCCGCTCTGAGACGTTCTGCTCCGCTCCGCTCTGAGATGCTCCACTCCTTTCTGAGACGCTCTGCTCCGCTCCGCTCTGAGATGCTCCGCTCTGCTCTGAGACGCTCTGCTCCGCTCTGCTCTGAGACGCTCTGCTCCGCTCCGCTCTGAGATGCTCCGCTCTGCTCTGAGACGCTCCGCTCTGAGACGCTCTGCTCCGCTCCGCTCTGAGATGCTCTGCTCCGCTCTGAGACGCTCTGCTCCGCTCCACTCTGAGACGCTCTGCTCCGCTCCGCTCTGAGACGCTCTGCTCCGCTCTGAGACGCTCTGCTCCGCTCTGCTCTGAGACGCTCTGCTCCGCTCCGCTCTGAGATGCTCCGCTCTGAGACGCTCCGCTCTGAGACGCTCTGCTCCGCTCCGCTCTGAGACGCTCTGCTCCGCTCTGAGACGCTCCGCTCTGAGACGCTCTGCTCCGCTCCGCTCCGCTCCGCTCTGAGATGCTCCGCTCTGCTTTGAGACGCTCCGCTCTGAGACGCTCTGCTCCGCTCTGAGATGCTCCGCTCCGCTCTGAGACGCTCTGCTCCGCTTCGCTCTGAGATGCTCCGCTCTGAGACGCTCTGCTCCACTCCGCTCTGAGACGCTCCGCTCTGAGACGCTCTGCTCTGAGACGCTCTGCTCCGCTCCGCTCTGAGACGCTCTGCTCTGAGACGCTCTGCTCCGCTCCGCTCTGAGATGCTCCGCTCTGAGACGCTCTGCTCCGCTCCGCTCTGAGACGCTCTAATCCGCTCCGCTCTGAGACGCTCTGCTCCGCTCCGCTCTGAGATGCTCCGCTCTGAGACGCTCTGCTCCGCTCCGCTCTGAGACGCTCCGCTCTGAGACGCTCTGCTCCGCTCCGCTCTGAGACGCTCCGCTCTGAGACGCTCCGCTCTGCTCTGAGACGCTCTGCTCCGCTCCGCTCTGAGACGCTCTGCTCCATTCCGCTCTGAGACGCTCCGCTCTGAGACGCTCTGCTCCGCTCTGCTCCGCTCTGCTCCGCTCTGCTCCGCTCTGCTCTGAGACGCTCTGATCCGCTCCGCTCTGAGACGCTCTGCTCCGCTCTGCTCCGCTCTGAGATGCTCCGCTCCGCTCTGAGACGCTCTGCTCCGTTCCGCTCTGCTCCGCTCCGCTCTGAGCTGCTCCGCTCTGCTCTGAGAAGCTCTGCTCCTTTCCGCTCTGAGCAGAGCGTCTCAGAGCGGAGCGGAGCAGAGTGTGTCCGCTCTGAGACGCTCTGCTCTGAGATGCTCCGCTCTGCTCTGAGACGCTCTGCTCCGCTCCGCTCTGAGATGCTCCGCTCTGAGACGCTCTGCTCCACTCCGCTCTGAGACGCTCTGCTCCACTCCGCTCTGAGTGCTCCGCTCTGAGACGCTCCGCTCTGAGACGCTCTGCTCCGCTCCGCTCTGACATGCTCCGCTCCGCTCTGAGACGCTCTGCTCCGCTCTGCTCTGAGACGCTCTGCTCCGCTCCGCTCTGAGATGCTCCGCTCTGCTCTGAGACGCTCCGCTCTGAGACGCTCTGCTCCGCTCCGCTCCGCTCTGAGATGCTCCGCTCTGAGACGCTCCGCTCTGAGACGCTCTGCTCCGCTCCGCTCTGAGATGCTCCGCTCCGCTCTGAGACGCTCTGCTCCGCTCCGCTCTGAGATGCTCCGCTCTGCTCTGAGACGCTCAGCTCTGAGACGCTCTGCTCCGCTCCGCTCTGAGATGCTCCGCTCTGAGACGCTCTGCTCCGCTCCGCTCTGAGATGCTCCGCTCTGCTCTGAGACGCTCTGCTCCGCTCCGCTCTGAGATGCTCCGCTCTGCTCTGAGACGCTCTGCTCCGCTCCGCTCTGAGACGCTCTGCTCCGCTCTGCTCTGAGACGCTCTGCTCCGCTCCGCTCTGAGACGCTCTGCTCCGCTCCGCTTTGAGATGCTCCGCTCTGCTCTGAGACGCTCTGCTCCGCTCCGCTCTGAGATGCTCCGCTCTGAGACGCTCTGCTCCACTCCTTTCTGAGACGCTCTGCTCCGCTCCGCTCTGAGATGCTCCGCTCTGCTCTGAGACGCTCTGCTCCGCTCTGCTCTGAGACGCTCTGCTCCGCTCCGCTCTGAGATGCTCCGCTCTGCTCTGAGACGCTCCGCTCTGAGACGCTCTGCTCCGCTCCGCTCTGAGATGCTCTGCTCCGCTCTGAGACGCTCTGCTCCGCTCCGCTCTGAGACGCTCTGCTCCGCTCCGCTCTGAGACGCTCTGCTCCGCTCTGAGACGCTCTGCTCCGCTCCGCTCTGAGACGCTCTGCTCCGCTCTGCTCTGAGACGCTCTGCTCCGCTCCGCTCTGAGATGCTCCGCTCTGCTCTGAGAAGCTCTGCTCCGTTCCGCTCTGAGCCGCTCTGCTCCGCTCTGAGATGCTCCGCTCCGCTCTGAGACGCTCTGCTCCGCTCTGCTCCGCTCCGCTCTGCTCCGCTCCGCTCTGAGCTGCTCCGCTCTGCTCTGAGAAGCTCTGCTCCGTTCCGCTCTGAGCAGAGCGTCTCAGAGCGGAGCGGAGCAGAGTGTGTCCGCTCTGAGACGCTCTGCTCTGAGATGCTCCGCTCTGCTCTGAGACGCTCTGCTCCGCTCCGCTCTGCTCCACTCCGCTCTGAGACGCTCTGCTCCACTCCGCTCTGAGACGCTCCGCTCTGAGACGCTCCGCTCTGAGACGCTCTGCTCCGCTCCGCTCTGACATGCTCCGCTCCGCTCTGAGACGCTCTGCTCCGCTCTGCTCTGAGACGCTCTGCTCCGCTCCGCTCTGAGATGCTCCGCTCTGCTCTGAGACGCTCCGCTCTGAGACGCTCCGCTCCGCTCCGCTCTGAGATGCTCCGCTCTGAGACGCTCCGCTCTGAGACGCTCTGCTCCGCTCCGCTCTGAGATGCTCCGCTCTGAGACGCTCTGCTCCGCTCCGCTCTGAGACGCTCGGCTCCGCTCTGCTCTGAGACGCTCTGCTCCGCTCCGCTCTGAGATGCTCCGCTCTGAGACGCTCCGCTCTGAGACGCTCTGCTCCGCTCCGCTCTGAGTCGCTATGCTCCGCTCTGAGATGCTCCGCTCCGCTCTGCGACGCTCTGCTCCGCTTCGCTCTGAGATGCTCCGCTCTGAGACGCTCTGCTCCACTCCGCTCTGAGACGCTCCGCTCTGAGACGCTCTGCTCTGAGACGCTCTCCTCCGCTCCGCTCTGAGATGCTCCGAGAGCGGAGCGGAGCGGAGAGCTGCTCCGCTCTGAGACGCTCTGCTCCGCTCTGAGACGCTCTGCTCCGCTCCGCTCTGAGATGCTCCGCTCCGCTCTGAGACGCTCTGCTCCGCTCCGCTCTGAGACGTTCTGCTCCGCTCCGCTCTGAGATGCTCCGCTCCGCTCTGAGACGCTCTGCTCCGTTCTGCTCTGAGCAGAGCGTCTCAGAGCGGAGCGGAGCAGAGTGTCTCCGCTCTGAGACGCTCTGCTCTGAGATGCTCCGCTCTGCTCTGAGACGCTCTGCTCCGCTCCGCTCTGAGATGCTCCGCTCTGAGACGCTCTGCTCCACTCCGCTCTGAGACGCTCTGCTCCACTCCGCTCTGAGACGCTCCGCTCTAAGACGCTCTGCTCCGCTCTGAGACGCTCTGCTCCGCTCTGAGACGCTCCGCTCTGAGACGCTCTGAGATGCTCCGCTCTGCTCTGAGACGCTCTGCTCCGCTCCGCTCTGAGACGCTCTGCTCCGCTCTGCTCTGAGACGCTCTGCTCCGCTCTGAGATGCTCCGCTCTGCTCTGAGACGCTCTGCTCCGCTCCGCTCTGAGACGCTCTGCTCTGAGACGCTCTGCTCCGCTCTGAGATGCTCCGCTCTGCTCTGAGACGCTCTGAGACGCTCTGCTCCGCTCCGCTCTGAGACGCTCTGCTCCGCTCCGCTCTGAGACGCTCTGCTCCGCTCTGAGACGCTCTGCTCCGCTCTGCTCTGAGACGCTCTGCTCCGCTCCGCTCTGAGATGCTCCGCTCTGAGACGCTCCGCTCTGAGACGCTCTGCTCCGCTCCGCTCTGAGACGCTCTGCTCCGCTCTGAGACGCTCCGCTCTGAGACGCTCTGCTCCGCTCCGCTCTGAGTCGCTATGCTCCGCTCTGAGATGCTCCGCTCCGCTCTGAGACGCTCTGCTCCGCTTCGCTCTGAGATGCTCCGCTCTGAGACGCTCTGCTCGACTCCGCTCTGAGACGCTCCGCTCTGAGACGCTCTGCTCTGAGACGCTCTCCTCCGCTCCGCTCTGAGATGCTCCGAGAGCGGAGCGGAGCGGAGAGCTGCTCCGCTCTGAGACGCTCTGCTCCGCTCTGAGACGCTCTGCTCCGCTCCGCTCTGAGATGCTTCGCTCCGCTCTGAGACGCTCTGCTCCGCTCCGCTCTGAGACGTTCTGCTCCGCTCCGCTCTGAGATGCTCCGCTCCGCTCTGAGACGCTCTGCTCCGTTCTGCTCTGAGCAGAGCGTCTCAGAGCGGAGCGGAGCAGAGTGTCTCCGCTCTGAGACGCTCTGCTCTGAGATGCTCCGCTCTGCTCTGAGACGCTCTGCTCCGCTCCGCTCTGAGATGCTCCGCTCTGAGACGCTCTGCTCCACTCCGCTCTGAGACGCTCTGAGATGCTCCGCTCTGCTCTGAGACGCTCTGCTCCGCTCCGCTCTGAGACGCTCTGCTCCGCTCTGCTCTGAGACGCTCTGCTCCGCTCTGAGATGCTCCGCTCTGCTCTGAGACGCTCTGAGATGCTCCGCTCTGCTCTGAGACGCTCTGCTCCGCTCCGCTCTGAGACGCTCTGCTCTGAGACGCTCTGCTCCGCTCTGAGATGCTCCGCTCTGCTCTGAGACGCTCTGCTCCGCTCCGCTCTGAGATGCTCCGCTCTGCTCTGAGACGCTCTGCTCCGCTCTGAGATGCTCCGCTCTGCTCTGAGACGCTCTGAGATGCTCCGCTCTGAGACGCTCTGCTCCACTCCGCTCTGAGACGCTCTGCTCCGCTCCGCTCTGAGATGCTCCGCTCTGAGACGCTCTGCTCCGCTCCGCTCTGAGATGCTCTGCTCTGCACTGAGACGCTCTGCTCCGCTCCGCTCTGAGATGCTCTGCTCTGAGACGCTCTGCTCTGAGACGCTCCGCTCTGCTCTGAGACGCTCTGCTCCGCTCCGCTCTGAGACGCTCTGCTCCGCTCTGCTCCGCTCTGCTCTGAGACGCTCTGCTCCGCTCTGAGATGCTCCGCTCTGCTCTGAGACGCTCTGAGATGCTCCGCTCTGCTCTGAGACGCTCTGCTCCGCTCCGCTCTGAGACGCTCTGCTCTGAGACGCTCTGCTCCGCTCTGAGATGCTCCGCTCTGCTCTGAGACGCTCCGCTCTGAGACGCTCCGCTCCGCTCTGAGATGCTCCGCTCTGCTCTGAGACACTCTGCTCCGCTCCGCTCTGAGACGCTCTGCTCCGCTCCGCTCTGAGATGCTCCGCTCTGCTCTGAGACGCTCTGCTCCGCTCCGCTCTGAGATGCTCCGCTCTGCTCTGAGACGCTCTGCTCCGCTCTGCTCTGAGACGCTCTGCTCCGCTCCGCTCTGAGACGCTCTGCTCCGCTCCGCTCTGAGATGCTCTGCTCTGAGACGCTCTGCTCTGAGACGCTCCGCTCTGAGACGCTCTGCTCCGCTCCGCTCTGAGATGCTCCGCTCTGCTCTGAGACGCTCTGCTCCACTCCGCTCTGAGACGCTCTGCTCCGCTCCGCTCTGAGACGCTCTGCTCCGCTCTGAGACGCTCTGCTCCGCTCCGCTCTGAGATGCTCCGCTCCGCTCTGAGACGCTCTGCTCCGCTCCGCTCTGAGACGCTCTGCTCTGCTCCGCTCTGCTCGGCTCCGCTCTGAGATGCTCTGCTCCGCTCTGATATGCTCCGCTCTGAGACGCTCCGCTCTGAGACGCTCTGCTCCGCTCTGCTCTGAGACGCTCTGCTCCGCTCCGCTCTGAGACGCTCTGCTTCGCTCCGCTCTGAGATGCTCCGCTCTGAGACGCTCCGCTCTGAGATGCTCTGCTCCGCTCCGCTCTGAGATGCTCCGCTCTGCTCTGAGACACTCTGCTCCGCTCCGCTCTGAGACGCTCTGCTCCGCTCCGCTCTGAGATGCTCTGCTCCGCTCTGAGACGCTCTGCTCCGCTCCGCTCTGAGACGCTCTGCTCCGCTCTGAGACGCTCTGCTCCGCTCTGCTCTGAGACGATCTGCTCCGCTCCGCTCTGAGACGCTCTGCTCCGCTCCGCTCTGAGACGCTCTGCTCCGCTCCGCTCTGAGACGCTCCGCTCTGAGACGCTCTGCTCCGCTCCGCTCTGAGATGCTCCGCTCTGCTTTAAGACGCTCCGCTCTGAGACGCTCCGCTCTGAGACGCTCTGCTCCGCTCTGAGACGCTCCGCTCTGAGACGCTCCGCTCTGAGACGCTCCGCTCCGCTCTGAGACGCTCCGCTCTGAGACGCTCCGCTCTGAGACGCTCTGAGACGCTCCGCTCTGAGACGCTCCGCTCTGAGACGCTCTGCTCTGAGACGCTCCGCTCTGAGACGCTCTGCTCCATTCCGCTCTGAGACGCTCCGATCTGAGACGCTCCGCTCTGAGACGCTCCGCTCTGAGACGCTCCGCTCTGAGACGCTCTGCTCCGCTCCGCTCTGAGATGCTCTGCTCCGCTCTGAGACGCTCTGCTCCGCTCCGCTCTGAGACGCTCTGCTCCGCTCTGCTCCGCTCCGCTCTGAGACGCTCTGCTCCGCTCTGAGACGCTCTGCTCTGAGACGCTCTGCTCCACTCCGTTCTGAGACGCTCTGCTCCACTCCGCTCTGAGACGCTCCGCTCTGAGACGCTCCGCTCTGAGACGCTCTGCTCCGCTCCGCTCTGACATGCTCCGCTCCGCTCTGAGACGCTCTGCTCCGCTCTGCTCCGCTCTGAGATGATCCGCTCTGCTCTGAGACGCTCTGAGATGCTCCGCTCTGCTCTGAGACGCTCTGCTCCGCTCCGCTCTGAGACGCTCTGCTCCGCTCTGCTCTGAGATGCTCTGCTCCGCTCTGAGATGCTCCGCTCTGCTCTGAGACGCTCTGCTCCGCTCTGAGACGCTCCGCTCCGCTCTGAGATGCTCCGCTCTGCTCTGAGACACTCTGCTCCGCTCCGCTCTGAGACGCTCTGCTCCGCTCTGCTCTGAGACGCTCTGCTCCGCTATGAGACGCTCCGCTCCGCTCCGCTCTGAGATGCTCCGCTCCGCTCTGAGACGCTCTGCTCCGCTCTGAGACGCTCCGCTCTGAGACGCTCTGCTCCGCTCTGCTCTGAGACGCTCCGCTCTGAGATGCTCCGCTCTGAGACGCTCTGCTCCGCTCCGCTCTGAGATGCTCCGCTCCGCTCTGAGACGCTCTGAGATGCTCCGCTCTGCTCTGAGACGCTCTGCTCTGCTCCGCTCTGAGACGCTCTGCTCCACTCCGCTCTGAGACGCTCCGCTCTGAGACGCTCCGCTCTGAGACGCTCTGCTCCGCTCTGAGATGCTCCGCTCTGCTCTGAGACGCTCTGCTCCGCTCCGCTCTGACATGCTCCGCTCTGAGATGCTCTGCTCCGCTCCGCTCTGAGACGCTCCGCTCTGAGATGCTCCGCTCTGCTCTGAGACGCTCCGCTCTGAGACGCTCTGCTCCGCTCCGCTCTGAGATGCTCCGCTCTGCTCTGAGATGCTCTGCTCCGCTCCGCTCTGAGACGCTCTGCTCCGCTCTGCTCCGCTCCGCTCTGCTCCGCTCCGCTCTGAGACGCTCCGCTCTGAGACGCTCTGCTCCGCTCTGAGATGCTCCGCTCTGCTCTGAGACGCTCTGCTCCGCTCCGCTCTGACATGCTCCGCTCTGAGATGCTCTGCTCCGCTCCGCTCTGAGACGCTCCGCTCTGAGATGCTCCGCTCTGCTCTGAGACGCTCCGCTCTGAGACGCTCTGCTCCGCTCCGCTCTGAGATGCTCCGCTCTGCTCTGAGATGCTCTGCTCCGCTCCGCTCTGAGACGCTCTGCTCCGCTCTGCTCCGCTCTGCTCCGCTCTGCTCCGCTCTGCTCCGCTCCGCTCTGAGACGCTCTGCTCCGCTCTGAGACGCTCTGCTCCGCTCTGCTCTGAGACGCTCTGCTCCGCTCCGCTCTGAGACGCTCTGAGACGCTCTGAGACGCTCTTTTCCGCTCCGCTCTGAGACGTTCTGCTCCGCTCCGCTCCGCTCTGAGATTCTCCGCTCTGCTCTGAGACGCTCTGCTCAGCTCCGCTCTGAGACGCTCTGCTCCGCTATGAGACGCTCTGCTGCGCTCTGCTCTGAGACGCTCTGCTCCGCTCCGCTCTGAGATGCTCCGCTCTGAGACGCTCCGCTCTGAGACGCTCTGCTCCGCTCCGCTCTGAGACGCTCTGCTCCGCTCCGCTCTGAGATGCTCCGCTCTGCTCTGAGACGCTCCGCTCTGAGACGCTCTGCTCCGCTCCGCTCCGAGATGCTCCGCTCTGCTCTGAGACGCTCTGCTCCGCTCCGCTCTGAGACGCTCTGCTCCGCTCCGCTCTGCTCCGCTCTGCTCCGCTCTGCTCTGAGACGCTCTGCTCCGCTCCGCTCTGAGATGCTCCGCTCTGAGACGCTCCGCTCTGAGACGCTCTGCTCCGCTCTGAGACGCTCTGCTCCGCTCTGAGACGCTCTGCTCCACTCCGCTCTGAGACGCTCCGCTCTGAGACGCTCCGCTCTGAGACGCTCTGCTCTGAGACGCTCTGCTCCGCTCCGCTCTGAGATGCTCCGCTCTGAGACGCTCTGCTCCGCTCCGCTCTGAGACGCTCTGCTCCGCTCTGCTCTGAGACGCTCTGCTCCGCTCTGAGACGCTCCGCTCTGCTCCGCTCCGCTCTGAGACGCTCTGCTCCATTCCGCTCTGAGACGCTCCGCTCTGAGACGCTCTGAGACGCTCTGAGACGCTCTGAGACGCTCTGCTCCGCTCCGCTCTGAGACGCTCCGCTCTGCTCCGCTCCGCTCTGAGATGTTCCGCTCTGACACGCTCCGCTCTGAGACGCTCTGCTCCGCTCCGCTCTGAGACGCTCTGCTCCGCTCCGCTCTGAGATGCTCCGCTCTGAGACGCTCCGCTCTGAGATGCTCTGCTCCGCTCCGCTCTGAGATGCTCCGCTCTGCTCTGAGACACTCTGCTCCGCTCCGCTCTGCTCCGCTCTGCTCCGCTCTGCTCTGAGACGCTCTGCTCCGCTCTGAGACGCTCCGCTCTGAGACGCTCTGAGATGCTCCGCTCTGCTCTGAGACGCTCTGCTCCGCTCCGCTCTGAGACGCTCTGCTCCGCTCTGCTCTGAGACGCTCCGCTCTGCTCTGAGACGCTCTGCTCCGCTCTGCTCTGAGACGCTCTGCTCCACTCCGCTCTGAGACGCTCCGCTCTGAGACGCTCTGCTCTGAGACGCTCTGCTCCGCTCCGCTCTGAGATGCTCCGCTCTGCTCTGAGACGCTCTGCTCCGCTCCGCTCTGAGACGCTCTGCTCCACTCCGCTCTGAGATGCTCCGCTCTGAGACGCTCTGCTCCACTCCGCTCTGAGACGCTCCGCTCTGAGATGCTCCGCTCCGCTCTGATACGCTCCGCTCTGAGACGCTCCGCTCTGAGACGCTCTGCTCCGCTCTGACATGCTCCGCTCCGCTCTGAGACGCTCCGCTCTGAGATGCTCCGCTCTGCTCTGAGACGCTCCGCTCTGAGACGCTCTGCTCTGAGACGCTCTGCTCCGCTCCGCTCTGAGATGCTCCGCTCTGAGACGCTCTGCTCCGCTCCGCTCTGAGACGCTCCGCTCTGAGACGCTCTGCTCCGCTCCGCTCTGAGATGCTCCGCTCTGCTCTGAGACGCTCTGCTCCGCTCCGCTCTGAGACGCTCTGCTCCGCTCTGCTCCGCTCCGCTCTGAGACGCTCTGCTCCGCTCCGCTCTGAGACGCTCTGCTCCGAGATGCTCTGCTCCGCTCCGCTCTGAGATGCTCCGCTCTGAGACGCTCTGCTCCACTCCGCTCTGAGACGCTCCGCTCTGAGATGCTCCGCTCCGCTCTGAGACGCTCTGCTCTGAGATGCTCTGCTCCGCTCCGCTCTGAGATGCTCCGCTCTGAGACGCTCTGCTCCACTCCGCTCTGAGACGCTCCGCTCTGAGATGCTCCGCTCCGCTCTGATACGCTCCGCTCTGAGACGCTCCGCTCTGAGACGCTCTGCTCCGCTCTGACATGCTCCGCTCCGCTCTGAGACGCTCCGCTCTGAGATGCTCCGCTCTGCTCTGAGACGCTCCGCTCTGAGACGCTCTGCTCTGAGACGCTCTGCTCCGCTCCGCTCTGAGATGCTCCGCTCTGAGACGCTCTGCTCCACTCCGCTCTGCTCCGCTCCGCTCTGAGACGCTCCGCTCTGAGACGCTCTGCTCCGCTCCGCTCTGAGATGCTCCGCTCTGCTCTGAGACGCTCTGCTCTGCTCTGAGACGCTCTGAGACGCTCCGCTCTGAGACGCTCTGAGATGCTCCGCTCTGCTCTGAGACGCTCTGCTCCGCTCCGCTCTGAGACGTTCTGCTCCGCTCTGCTCTGAGACGCTCTGCTCCGCTCCGCTCTGAGACGCTCTGCTCCGCTCTGCTCTGAGACGCTCTGCTCCGCTCCGCTCTGAGATGCTCCGCTCTGCTCTGAGACGCTCTGCTCCGCTCTGAGACGCTCCGCTCTGCTCCGCTCCGCTCTGAGACGCTCTGCTCCATTCCGCTCTGAGACGCTCTGAGACGCTCTGCTCTGAGACGCTCTGCTCTGAGACGCTCTGCTCCGCTCTGAGATGCTCCGCTCCGCTCTGAGACGCTCTGCTCCGCTCCGCTCCGCTCTGAGCTGCTCTGCTCTGAGACGCTCTGCTCCGCTCTGAGACGCTCCGCTCCGCTCTGAGATGCTCCGCTCTGCTCTGAGACGCTCTGCTCCACTCCGCTCTGAGACGCTCCGCTCTGAGACGCTCCGCTCTGAGACGCTCTGCTCCGCTCCGCTCTGAGATGCTCTGCTCCGCTCTGAGACGCTCTGCTCCGCTCCACTCTGAGACGCTCTGCTCCGCTCCGCTCTGAGACGCTCTGCTCCGCTCTGAGACGCTCTGCTCCGCTCTGCTCTGAGACGCTCTGCTCCGCTCCGCTCTGAGATGCTCCGCTCTGAGACGCTCCGCTCTGAGACGCTCTGCTCCGCTCCGCTCTGAGACGCTCTGCTCCGCTCTGAGACGCTCCGCTCTGAGACGCTCTGCTCCGCTCCGCTCCGCTCTGAGATGCTCCGCTCTGCTTTGTGACGCTCCGCTCTGAGACGCTCTGCTCCGCTCTGAGATGCTCCGCTCCGCTCTGAGACGCTCTGCTCCGCTCCGCTCTGAGATGCTCCGCTCCGCTCTGAGACGCTCTGCTCCGCTCCGCTCTGAGACGTTCTGCTCCGCTCCGCTCTGAGATGCTCCGCTCCGCTCTGAGACGCTCTGCTCCGTTCTGCTCTGAGCAGAGCGTCTCAGAGCGGAGCGGAGCAGAGTGTCTCCGCTCTGAGACGCTCTGCTCTGAGATGCTCCGCTCTGCTCTGAGACGCTCTGCTCCGCTCCGCTCTGAGATGCTCCGCTCTGAGACGCTCTGCTCCACTCCGCTCTGAGACGCTCTGCTCCACTCCGCTCTGAGACGCTCCGCTCTAAGACGCTCTGCTCCGCTCTGAGACGCTCTGCTCCGCTCTGAGACGCTCCGCTCTGAGACGCTCTGAGATGCTCCGCTCTGCTCTGAGACGCTCTGCTCCGCTCCGCTCTGAGACGCTCTGCTCCGCTCTGCTCTGAGACGCTCTGCTCCGCTCTGAGATGCTCCGCTCTGCTCTGAGACGCTCTGCTCCGCTCCGCTCTGAGACGCTCTGCTCTGAGACGCTCTGCTCCGCTCTGAGATGCTCCGCTCTGCTCTGAGACGCTCTGAGACGCTCTGCTCCGCTCCGCTCTGAGACGCTCTGCTCCGCTCCGCTCTGAGACGCTCTGCTCCGCTCTGAGACGCTCTGCTCCGCTCTGCTCTGAGACGCTCTGCTCCGCTCCGCTCTGAGATGCTCCGCTCTGAGACGCTCCGCTCTGAGACGCTCTGCTCCGCTCCGCTCTGAGACGCTCTGCTCCGCTCTGAGACGCTCCGCTCTGAGACGCTCTGCTCCGCTCCGCTCTGAGTCGCTATGCTCCGCTCTGAGATGCTCCGCTCCGCTCTGAGACGCTCTGCTCCGCTTCGCTCTGAGATGCTCCGCTCTGAGACGCTCTGCTCGACTCCGCTCTGAGACGCTCCGCTCTGAGACGCTCTGCTCTGAGACGCTCTCCTCCGCTCCGCTCTGAGATGCTCCGAGAGCGGAGCGGAGCGGAGAGCTGCTCCGCTCTGAGACGCTCTGCTCCGCTCTGAGACGCTCTGCTCCGCTCCGCTCTGAGATGCTTCGCTCCGCTCTGAGACGCTCTGCTCCGCTCCGCTCTGAGACGTTCTGCTCCGCTCCGCTCTGAGATGCTCCGCTCCGCTCTGAGACGCTCTGCTCCGTTCTGCTCTGAGCAGAGCGTCTCAGAGCGGAGCGGAGCAGAGTGTCTCCGCTCTGAGACGCTCTGCTCTGAGATGCTCCGCTCTGCTCTGAGACGCTCTGCTCCGCTCCGCTCTGAGACGCTCTGCTCCGCTCTGCTCTGAGACGCTCTGCTCCGCTCTGAGATGCTCCGCTCTGCTCTGAGACGCTCTGAGATGCTCCGCTCTGCTCTGAGACGCTCTGCTCCGCTCCGCTCTGAGACGCTCTGCTCTGAGACGCTCTGCTCCGCTCTGAGATGCTCCGCTCTGCTCTGAGACGCTCTGCTCCGCTCCGCTCTGAGATGCTCCGCTCTGCTCTGAGACGCTCTGCTCCGCTCTGAGATGCTCCGCTCTGCTCTGAGACGCTCTGAGATGCTCCGCTCTGAGACGCTCTGCTCCACTCCGCTCTGAGACGCTCTGCTCCGCTCCGCTCTGAGATGCTCCGCTCTGAGACGCTCTGCTCCGCTCCGCTCTGAGATGCTCTGCTCTGCACTGAGACGCTCTGCTCCGCTCCGCTCTGAGATGCTCTGCTCTGAGACGCTCTGCTCTGAGACGCTCCGCTCTGCTCTGAGACGCTCTGCTCCGCTCCGCTCTGAGACGCTCTGCTCCGCTCTGCTCCGCTCTGCTCTGAGACGCTCTGCTCCGCTCTGAGATGCTCCGCTCTGCTCTGAGACGCTCTGAGATGCTCCGCTCTGCTCTGAGACGCTCTGCTCCGCTCCGCTCTGAGACGCTCTGCTCTGAGACGCTCTGCTCCGCTCTGAGATGCTCCGCTCTGCTCTGAGACGCTCCGCTCTGAGACGCTCCGCTCCGCTCTGAGATGCTCCGCTCTGCTCTGAGACACTCTGCTCCGCTCCGCTCTGAGACGCTCTGCTCCGCTCCGCTCTGAGATGCTCCGCTCTGCTCTGAGACGCTCTGCTCCGCTCCGCTCTGAGATGCTCCGCTCTGCTCTGAGACGCTCTGCTCCGCTCTGCTCTGAGACGCTCTGCTCCGCTCCGCTCTGAGACGCTCTGCTCCGCTCCGCTCTGAGATGCTCTGCTCTGAGACGCTCTGCTCTGAGACGCTCCGCTCTGAGACGCTCTGCTCCGCTCCGCTCTGAGATGCTCCGCTCTGCTCTGAGACGCTCTGCTCCGCTCCGCTCTGAGACGCTCTGCTCCGCTCCGCTCTGAGACGCTCTGCTCCGCTCTGAGACGCTCTGCTCCGCTCCGCTCTGAGATGCTCCGCTCCGCTCTGAGACGCTCTGCTCCGCTCCGCTCTGAGACGCTCTGCTCTGCTCCGCTCTGCTCGGCTCCGCTCTGAGATGCTCTGCTCCGCTCTGATATGCTCCGCTCTGAGACGCTCCGCTCTGAGACGCTCTGCTCCGCTCTGCTCTGAGACGCTCTGCTCCGCTCCGCTCTGAGACGCTCTGCTTCGCTCCGCTCTGAGATGCTCCGCTCTGAGACGCTCCGCTCTGAGATGCTCTGCTCCGCTCCGCTCTGAGATGCTCCGCTCTGCTCTGAGACACTCTGCTCCGCTCCGCTCTGAGACGCTCTGCTCCGCTCCGCTCTGAGATGCTCTGCTCCGCTCTGAGACGCTCTGCTCCGCTCCGCTCTGAGACGCTCTGCTCCGCTCTGAGACGCTCTGCTCCGCTCTGCTCTGAGACGATCTGCTCCGCTCCGCTCTGAGACGCTCTGCTCCGCTCCGCTCTGAGACGCTCTGCTCCGCTCCGCTCTGAGACGCTCCGCTCTGAGACGCTCTGCTCCGCTCCGCTCTGAGATGCTCCGCTCTGCTTTAAGACGCTCCGCTCTGAGACGCTCCGCTCTGAGACGCTCTGCTCCGCTCTGAGACGCTCCGCTCTGAGACGCTCCGCTCCGCTCTGAGACGCTCCGCTCTGAGACGCTCCGCTCTGAGACGCTCTGAGACGCTCCGCTCTGAGACGCTCCGCTCTGAGACGCTCTGCTCTGAGACGCTCCGCTCTGAGACGCTCTGCTCCATTCCGCTCTGAGACGCTCCGATCTGAGACGCTCCGCTCTGAGACGCTCCGCTCTGAGACGCTCCGCTCTGAGACGCTCTGCTCCGCTCCGCTCTGAGATGCTCTGCTCCGCTCTGAGACGCTCTGCTCCGCTCCGCTCTGAGACGCTCTGCTCCGCTCTGCTCCGCTCCGCTCTGAGACGCTCTGCTCCGCTCTGAGACGCTCTGCTCTGAGACGCTCTGCTCCACTCCGTTCTGAGACGCTCTGCTCCACTCCGCTCTGAGACGCTCCGCTCTGAGACGCTCCGCTCTGAGACGCTCTGCTCCGCTCCGCTCTGACATGCTCCGCTCCGCTCTGAGACGCTCTGCTCCGCTCTGCTCCGCTCTGAGATGATCCGCTCTGCTCTGAGACGCTCTGAGATGCTCCGCTCTGCTCTGAGACGCTCTGCTCCGCTCCGCTCTGAGACGCTCTGCTCCGCTCTGCTCTGAGATGCTCTGCTCCGCTCTGAGATGCTCCGCTCTGCTCTGAGACGCTCTGCTCCGCTCTGAGACGCTCCGCTCCGCTCTGAGATGCTCCGCTCTGCTCTGAGACACTCTGCTCCGCTCCGCTCTGAGACGCTCTGCTCCGCTCTGCTCTGAGACGCTCTGCTCCGCTATGAGACGCTCCGCTCCGCTCCGCTCTGAGATGCTCCGCTCCGCTCTGAGACGCTCTGCTCCGCTCTGAGACGCTCCGCTCTGAGACGCTCTGCTCCGCTCTGCTCTGAGACGCTCCGCTCTGAGATGCTCCGCTCTGAGACGCTCTGCTCCGCTCCGCTCTGAGATGCTCCGCTCCGCTCTGAGACGCTCTGAGATGCTCCGCTCTGCTCTGAGACGCTCTGCTCTGCTCCGCTCTGAGACGCTCTGCTCCACTCCGCTCTGAGACGCTCCGCTCTGAGACGCTCCGCTCTGAGACGCTCTGCTCCGCTCTGAGATGCTCCGCTCTGCTCTGAGACGCTCTGCTCCGCTCCGCTCTGACATGCTCCGCTCTGAGATGCTCTGCTCCGCTCCGCTCTGAGACGCTCCGCTCTGAGATGCTCCGCTCTGCTCTGAGACGCTCCGCTCTGAGACGCTCTGCTCCGCTCCGCTCTGAGATGCTCCGCTCTGCTCTGAGATGCTCTGCTCCGCTCCGCTCTGAGACGCTCTGCTCCGCTCTGCTCCGCTCCGCTCTGAGACGCTCCGCTCTGAGACGCTCTGCTCCGCTCTGAGATGCTCCGCTCTGCTCTGAGACGCTCTGCTCCGCTCCGCTCTGACATGCTCCGCTCTGAGATGCTCTGCTCCGCTCCGCTCTGAGACGCTCCGCTCTGAGATGCTCCGCTCTGCTCTGAGACGCTCCGCTCTGAGACGCTCTGCTCCGCTCCGCTCTGAGATGCTCCGCTCTGCTCTGAGATGCTCTGCTCCGCTCCGCTCTGAGACGCTCTGCTCCGCTCTGCTCCGCTCTGCTCCGCTCCGCTCTGAGACGCTCTGCTCCGCTCTGAGACGCTCTGCTCCGCTCTGCTCTGAGACGCTCTGCTCCGCTCCGCTCTGAGACGCTCTGAGACGCTCTGAGACGCTCTTTTCCGCTCCGCTCTGAGACGTTCTGCTCCGCTCCGCTCCGCTCTGAGATTCTCCGCTCTGCTCTGAGACGCTCTGCTCAGCTCCGCTCTGAGACGCTCTGCTCCGCTATGAGACGCTCTGCTGCGCTCTGCTCTGAGACGCTCTGCTCCGCTCCGCTCTGAGATGCTCCGCTCTGAGACGCTCCGCTCTGAGACGCTCTGCTCCGCTCCGCTCTGAGACGCTCTGCTCCGCTCCGCTCTGAGATGCTCCGCTCTGCTCTGAGACGCTCCGCTCTGAGACGCTCTGCTCCGCTCCGCTCCGAGATGCTCCGCTCTGCTCTGAGACGCTCTGCTCCGCTCCGCTCTGAGACGCTCTGCTCCGCTCCGCTCTGCTCCGCTCTGCTCCGCTCTGCTCTGAGACGCTCTGCTCCGCTCCGCTCTGAGATGCTCCGCTCTGAGACGCTCCGCTCTGAGACGCTCTGCTCCGCTCTGAGACGCTCTGCTCCGCTCTGAGACGCTCTGCTCCACTCCGCTCTGAGACGCTCCGCTCTGAGACGCTCCGCTCTGAGACGCTCTGCTCTGAGACGCTCTGCTCCGCTCCGCTCTGAGATGCTCCGCTCTGAGACGCTCTGCTCCGCTCCGCTCTGAGACGCTCTGCTCCGCTCTGCTCTGAGACGCTCTGCTCCGCTCTGAGACGCTCCGCTCTGCTCCGCTCCGCTCTGAGACGCTCTGCTCCATTCCGCTCTGAGACGCTCCGCTCTGAGACGCTCTGAGACGCTCTGAGACGCTCTGAGACGCTCTGCTCCGCTCCGCTCTGAGACGCTCCGCTCTGCTCCGCTCCGCTCTGAGATGTTCCGCTCTGACACGCTCCGCTCTGAGACGCTCTGCTCCGCTCCGCTCTGAGACGCTCTGCTCCGCTCCGCTCTGAGATGCTCCGCTCTGAGACGCTCCGCTCTGAGATGCTCTGCTCCGCTCCGCTCTGAGATGCTCCGCTCTGCTCTGAGACACTCTGCTCCGCTCCGCTCTGCTCCGCTCTGCTCCGCTCTGCTCTGAGACGCTCTGCTCCGCTCTGAGACGCTCCGCTCTGAGACGCTCTGAGATGCTCCGCTCTGCTCTGAGACGCTCTGCTCCGCTCCGCTCTGAGACGCTCTGCTCCGCTCTGCTCTGAGACGCTCCGCTCTGCTCTGAGACGCTCTGCTCCGCTCTGCTCTGAGACGCTCTGCTCCACTCCGCTCTGAGACGCTCCGCTCTGAGACGCTCTGCTCTGAGACGCTCTGCTCCGCTCCGCTCTGAGATGCTCCGCTCTGCTCTGAGACGCTCTGCTCCGCTCCGCTCTGAGACGCTCTGCTCCACTCCGCTCTGAGATGCTCCGCTCTGAGACGCTCTGCTCCACTCCGCTCTGAGACGCTCCGCTCTGAGATGCTCCGCTCCGCTCTGATACGCTCCGCTCTGAGACGCTCCGCTCTGAGACGCTCTGCTCCGCTCTGACATGCTCCGCTCCGCTCTGAGACGCTCCGCTCTGAGATGCTCCGCTCTGCTCTGAGACGCTCCGCTCTGAGACGCTCTGCTCTGAGACGCTCTGCTCCGCTCCGCTCTGAGATGCTCCGCTCTGAGACGCTCTGCTCCGCTCCGCTCTGAGACGCTCCGCTCTGAGACGCTCTGCTCCGCTCCGCTCTGAGATGCTCCGCTCTGCTCTGAGACGCTCTGCTCCGCTCCGCTCTGAGACGCTCTGCTCCGCTCTGCTCCGCTCCGCTCTGAGACGCTCTGCTCCGCTCCGCTCTGAGACGCTCTGCTCCGAGATGCTCTGCTCCGCTCCGCTCTGAGATGCTCCGCTCTGAGACGCTCTGCTCCACTCCGCTCTGAGACGCTCCGCTCTGAGATGCTCCGCTCCGCTCTGAGACGCTCTGCTCTGAGATGCTCTGCTCCGCTCCGCTCTGAGATGCTCCGCTCTGAGACGCTCTGCTCCACTCCGCTCTGAGACGCTCCGCTCTGAGATGCTCCGCTCCGCTCTGATACGCTCCGCTCTGAGACGCTCCGCTCTGAGACGCTCTGCTCCGCTCTGACATGCTCCGCTCCGCTCTGAGACGCTCCGCTCTGAGATGCTCCGCTCTGCTCTGAGACGCTCCGCTCTGAGACGCTCTGCTCTGAGACGCTCTGCTCCGCTCCGCTCTGAGATGCTCCGCTCTGAGACGCTCTGCTCCACTCCGCTCTGCTCCGCTCCGCTCTGAGACGCTCCGCTCTGAGACGCTCTGCTCCGCTCCGCTCTGAGATGCTCCGCTCTGCTCTGAGACGCTCTGCTCTGCTCTGAGACGCTCTGAGACGCTCCGCTCTGAGACGCTCTGAGATGCTCCGCTCTGCTCTGAGACGCTCTGCTCCGCTCCGCTCTGAGACGTTCTGCTCCGCTCTGCTCTGAGACGCTCTGCTCCGCTCCGCTCTGAGACGCTCTGCTCCGCTCTGCTCTGAGACGCTCTGCTCCGCTCCGCTCTGAGATGCTCCGCTCTGCTCTGAGACGCTCTGCTCCGCTCTGAGACGCTCCGCTCTGCTCCGCTCCGCTCTGAGACGCTCTGCTCCATTCCGCTCTGAGACGCTCCGCTCTGAGACGCTCTGAGACGCTCTGCTCTGAGACGCTCTGCTCTGAGACGCTCTGCTCCGCTCTGAGATGCTCCGCTCCGCTCTGAGACGCTCTGCTCCGCTCCGCTCCGCTCTGAGCTGCTCTGCTCTGAGACGCTCTGCTCCGCTCTGAGACGCTCCGCTCCGCTCTGAGATGCTCCGCTCTGCTCTGAGACGCTCTGCTCCACTCCGCTCTGAGACGCTCCGCTCTGAGACGCTCCGCTCTGAGACGCTCTGCTCCGCTCCGCTCTGAGATGCTCTGCTCCGCTCTGAGACGCTCTGCTCCGCTCCACTCTGAGACGCTCTGCTCCGCTCCGCTCTGAGACGCTCTGCTCCGCTCTGAGACGCTCTGCTCCGCTCTGCTCTGAGACGCTCTGCTCCGCTCCGCTCTGAGATGCTCCGCTCTGAGACGCTCCGCTCTGAGACGCTCTGCTCCGCTCCGCTCTGAGACGCTCTGCTCCGCTCTGAGACGCTCCGCTCTGAGACGCTCTGCTCCGCTCCGCTCCGCTCTGAGATGCTCCGCTCTGCTTTGTGACGCTCCGCTCTGAGACGCTCTGCTCCGCTCTGAGATGCTCCGCTCCGCTCTGAGACGCTCTGCTCCGCTTCGCTCTGAGATGCTCCGCTCTGAGACGCTCTGCTCCACTCCGCTCTGAGACGCTCCGCTCTGAGACGCTCTGCTCTGAGACGCTCTGCTCCGCTCCGCTCTGAGATGCTCCGCTCTGAGACGCTCTGCTCCGCTCCGCTCTGAGACGCTCTGCTCCGCTGCGCTCTGAGACGCTCTGCTCCGCTCCGCTCTGAGATGCTCCGCTCTGAGACGCTCTGCTCCGCTCCGCTCTGAGACGCTCTGCTCCGCTCCGCTCTGAGATGCTCCGCTCTGAGACGCTCTGCTCCGCTCCGCTCTGAGACGCTCCGCTCTGAGACGCTCTGCTCCGCTCCGCTCTGAGACGCTCCGCTCTGAGACGCTCCGCTCTGCTCTGAGACGCTCTGAGACGCTCCGCTCTGAGACGCTCTGCTCCATTCCGCTCTGAGACGCTCCGCTCTGAGACGCTCTGCTCCGCTCTGCTCCGCTCTGCTCTGAGACGCTCTGCTCTGCTCTGAGACGCTCTGAGACGCTCCGCTCTGAGACGCTCTGAGATGCTCCGCTCTGCTCTGAGACGCTCTGCTCCGCTCCGCTCTGAGACGCTCTGCTCCGCTCTGCTCTGAGACGCTCTGCTCCGCTCCGCTCTGAGATGCTCCGCTCTGCTCTGAGACGCTCTGCTCCGCTCTGAGACGCTCCGCTCTGCTCCGCTCCGCTCTGAGACGCTCTGCTCCATTCCGCTCTGAGACGCTCCGCTCTGAGACGCTCTGAGACGCTCTGCTCTGAGACGCTCTGCTCTGAGACGCTCTGCTCCGCTCTGAGATGCTCCGCTCCGCTCTGAGACGCTCTGCTCCGCTCCGCTCCGCTCTGAGCTGCTCTGCTCTGAGACGCTCTGCTCCGCTCTGAGACGCTCCGCTCCGCTCTGAGATGCTCCGCTCTGCTCTGAGACGCTCTGCTCCACTCCGCTCTGAGACGCTCCGCTCTGAGACGCTCCGCTCTGAGACGCTCTGCTCCGCTCCGCTCTGAGATGCTCTGCTCCGCTCTGAGACGCTCTGCTCCGCTCCACTCTGAGACGCTCTGCTCCGCTCCGCTCTGAGACGCTCTGCTCCGCTCTGAGACGCTCTGCTCCGCTCTGCTCTGAGACGCTCTGCTCCGCTCCGCTCTGAGATGCTCCGCTCTGAGACGCTCCGCTCTGAGACGCTCTGCTCCGCTCCGCTCTGAGACGCTCTGCTCCGCTCTGAGACGCTCCGCTCTGAGACGCTCTGCTCCGCTCCGCTCCGCTCTGAGATGCTCCGCTCTGCTTTGTGACGCTCCGCTCTGAGACGCTCTGCTCCGCTCTGAGATGCTCCGCTCCGCTCTGAGACGCTCTGCTCCGCTTCGCTCTGAGATGCTCCGCTCTGAGACGCTCTGCTCCACTCCGCTCTGAGACGCTCCGCTCTGAGACGCTCTGCTCTGAGACGCTCTGCTCCGCTCCGCTCTGAGATGCTCCGCTCTGAGACGCTCTGCTCCGCTCCGCTCTGAGACGCTCTGCTCCGCTGCGCTCTGAGACGCTCTGCTCCGCTCCGCTCTGAGATGCTCCGCTCTGAGACGCTCTGCTCCGCTCCGCTCTGAGACGCTCTGCTCCGCTCCGCTCTGAGATGCTCCGCTCTGAGACGCTCTGCTCCGCTCCGCTCTGAGACGCTCCGCTCTGAGACGCTCTGCTCCGCTCCGCTCTGAGACGCTCCGCTCTGAGACGCTCCGCTCTGCTCTGAGACGCTCTGAGACGCTCCGCTCTGAGACGCTCTGCTCCATTCCGCTCTGAGACGCTCCGCTCTGAGACGCTCTGCTCCGCTCTGCTCCGCTCTGCTCTGAGACGCTCTGATCCGCTCCGCTCTGAGACGCTCTGCTCCGCTCTGAGATGCTCCGCTCCGCTCTGAGACGCTCTGCTCCGCTCCGCTCTGCTCCGCTCCGCTCTGCTCCGCTCCGCTCTGAGCTGCTCCGCTCTGCTCTGAGAAGCTCTGCTCCGTTCCGCTCTGAGCAGAGCGTCTCAGAGCGGAGCGGAGCAGAGTGTGTCCGCTCTGAGACGCTCTGCTCTGAGATGCTCCGCTCTGCTCTGAGACGCTCTGCTCCACTCCGCTCTGAGATGCTCCGCTCTGAGACGCTCTGCTCCACTCCGCTCTGAGACGCTCTGCTCCACTCCGCTCTGAGACGCTCCGCTCTGAGACGCTCCGCTCTGAGACGCTCTGCTCCGCTCCGCTCTGACATGCTCCGCTCCGCTCTGAGACGCTCTGCTCCGCTCTGCTCTGAGACGCTCTGCTCCGCTCCGCTCTGAGATGCTCCGCTCTGCTCTGAGACGCTCCGCTCTGAGATGCTCCGCTCTGAGACGCTCCGCTCTGAGACGCTCTGCTCCGCTCCGCTCTGAGATGCTCCGCTCCGCTCTGAGACGCTCTGCTCTGAGACGCTCTGCTCCGCTCCGCTCTGAGATGCTCCGCTCCGCTCTGAGACGCTCTGCTCCGCTCTGCTCCGCTCCGCTCTGAGATGCTCCGCTCTGCTCTGAGACGCTCCGCTCTGAGACGCTCTGCTCCGCTCCGCTCTGAGATGCTCCGCTCTGAGACGCTCTGCTCCGCTCCGCTCTGAGATGCTCCGCTCTGCTCTGAGACGCTCTGCTCCGCTCCGCTCTGAGATGCTCCGCTCTGCTCTGAGACGCTCTGCTCCGCTCCGCTCTGAGACGCTCTGCTCCGCTCTGCTCTGAGACGCTCCGCTCTGAGACGCTCTGAGACGCTCTGCTCCGCTCCGCTCTGAGATGC
The DNA here is from genome assembly GCF_963454915.1 of Gymnoscopelus microlampas. Classification (NCBI taxonomy): domain Eukaryota; kingdom Metazoa; phylum Chordata; class Actinopteri; order Myctophiformes; family Myctophidae; genus Gymnoscopelus; species Gymnoscopelus microlampas. The sequence goes on from NC_139960.1 coordinate 27,185,655, forward strand.
TCCGCTCTGCTCTGAGATGCTCTGCTCCGCTCCGCTCTGAGATGCTCCGCTCTGAGACGCTCTGCTCCACTCCTTTCTGAGACGCTCTGCTCCGCTCCGCTCTGAGATGCTCCGCTCTGCTCTGAGACGCTCTGCTCCGCTCTGCTCTGAGACGCTCTGCTCCGCTCCGCTCTGAGATGCTCCGCTCTGCTCTGAGACGCTCCGCTCTGAGACGCTCCGCTCTGAGACGCTCTGCTCCGCTCCGCTCCGCTCCGCTCTGAGATGCTCTGCTCCGCTCTGAGACGCTCTGCTCCGCTCCGCTCTGAGACGCTCTGCTCCGCTCCGCTCTGAGACGCTCTGCTCCGCTCTGAGACGCTCTGCTCCGCTCCGCTCTGAGACGCTCTGCTCCGCTCTGCTCTGAGACGCTCTGCTCCGCTCCGCTCTGAGATGCTCCGCTCTGAGACGCTCCGCTCTGAGACGCTCTGCGCCGCTCCGCTCTGAGACGCTCTGCTCCGCTCCGCTCTGAGACGCTCCGCTCTGAGACGCTCTGCTCCGCTCCGCTCCGCTCTGAGATGCTCCACTCTGCTTTGAGACGCTCCGCTCTGAGACGCTCTGCTCCGCTCCGCTCTGAGTCGCTATGCTCCGCTCTGAGATGCTCCGCTCCGCTCTGAGACGTGATGCGCCAGGCACTCCACTCCAAGAGGGGAGTGTCTTTGTTCAATATGTCCTATTGCCCAGAGGGTACATACACGACATTAAACTAGGATCACATCAGCTCAAAACCAGCATATTTATTAATTTCAATACAGCAATACACAGGAACAACACTGTGAAATATGTGAACCAATAATGCAAGACAAGTGAAATCAAATACTCAACGTATCAGATGATTGTTTCGTAAAGGCTCAAGAGCGTTTAGTCCACACAGGGAAAGGAAGGAGAGGCGCCTCGGATGCACGAACAACAGAGTCAGTAGTAAAACCAAAGTCTGCAGGATCGCGGAGAATTCTGCCTAAAACAGGATATGCAATGTTACTATATACTAAGGAAACCAGTGAGGGTCTCTCCCCAATAAGAGAGTTTGGATTGGGTAACTTTGACATACACGTCAAAGTTATGGGGCGTTCAAAAGTGGTTGCCATGGTATTCTCAAGTTTCCCCAACTGCTAGAGGAAACAGGTGTAGATAAGATCGCTTGAGGTCAACGGGGGTATATCGACAGTTCTATATTGTTATGGGTTTCTACTGTTCGCCGCCTTGACAGGATATACAGTCAGGTGTAAAACTTTTAGACAGTTTCTGATCAAAGTTTCAGGCAGTCAGATATTTAAAATCAACCTACAGCTTGCATCCTGTTTTTACACAATTTTAAGCATGTTTTTGTCACGTAGGCACTTTATGTCAATGTTTTTAAGTTATGCAGGTGCAAATGGAAATTTCCATTTGTCATGACATTAGAATATGCAGGGGCCCAAAAAATATAAAGTGTTATTCAACTTTTGAAATGGATGCTGATAAAATAGGTACCATATTTTCCCATCAACCCCTCCTAAATCATTAACACATTGAATGATTTCAAACAAGTGGGATTGGGTGTGAAGCAAAAAAAGATATGTATATTTGTTCGAAGAGGTGTAAGTTTACAATCGGAGAATACCGTCAAAACATTTTAAGAAAACACCTTAAAGCAGTAGGATAGAGATTTTTTTTTTTATGTACTTTTCCTGGCATAAGGTCAAACAGAAAGTACATGATCTAAACATATATTTGTGCATTCCCCCCTGGCAGAAGGTCTAACGGGGAATGCACCATACTAAACATTTGCACCCTCCTTGACCGAAGGCCCAGCAGGAGAGTGCATCACACTAAGCATGTATACGCCCTCCTTGTCCTAATGCCTAACAGGAGACGAGCGCATCATTCTAAACATTTGCACCCTCCTTGACCGAAGGCCCAGCAGGAGAGTGCATCATACTACAACATATACACCCTCCTTGACCTAATGTCTAGCAGGAGACGAGTGTATTATACTACAACCTGAGGCCTACCTGGAGCGGTTCCAGAGTAGGGGCTCGTACAAGCTAAAAAAAAAATGTGCCTAGTCTAAACCTAGTCTAAGGATACGTCATGGAACTCCAGGGCAGACGTGTGAGAGTTCCCTTGATCAGTGGTTTGAATGGGGGGAGAAACCCTTTCCCATACTATCCTGTTCGGAGTCGTCCGTATCCTCCCTCCTAGGGGAGGACGTATCAGGAGTATTGTAGGGGATTGGGTGGCAGTGGGCTTTGGAATGGGGCAGGTGCGTATGACGTCGGGCATGGTCTTACGGGGGATAAGGGCTAGTTCCTGGATGAATAGGCAAGTGCGCCAAGCCAGGTACATGAGGACCAGATATGTGAGGATGCTCATAAGTATCACTAGAGCGGTGCGTTCGTTTGCAGTGAGAGTCAAAGGAATAGGTCGGTTCGGGTCAAAGTCGGGAGGTGAGGTCGTTGGGCACATAGTTCAGGAAAAAAAAATGTCTTAGCAGTGTGCGTGTGAGTTTAGAGCAAAAATAAGAGTCCAGTTAGTAGAGAGTAGAAGTATAGAAGAAAGAATGATTAGGTGTTGTCTGGGCGTGAATGCACAGTGTGTAGAGAGTAAAAGTATAGAAGAAAGAATGATTAGGTGTTGTCTGGGCGTGAATGCACAGTGTCTGGGGAAGGAGAAGAGAAATATTTTTTTAGCATTAGTATTCCAGTCCAGTCTAAATTTAGCATTTAGCATCTGTATTCCCTCCTTGGAATGGACATTCTACAGGTGTCCATTACATTACACTCTAAGGTCGAGTCAGTGAGGTTGAAATGGGCGACCGGCGTAACTAGTACTGCTCGGGTAACACGTCCCCTCGAATAATAGGTCGTCTTTGTAGTAGATACGGTAACGTTCTTTGTTGCAGTATCTGTAAAAGGTGTCAATACAGACCCTCCTATTTGGTGTGTCACCCACCATGCGTGCCGTATGGGTGAGTTCACGGATGCGAGTGCACTATCTGTGGATGGTGTAGGGAGGCCACTGGAGACAGAGTGTCCCTCCTGGTTGGAAATCAATCTCAACCTTGGTAACACGGTAGCCTAGATAACGGCCACATCTGTTAGGATGCATAAGATTGTTTAGCACAGTGAACGGTTGCCATGGGACAGCCCCACGGGATTGGCCACGCGGATTGTCACTGGATGGGTACCAATTTCCATCAGTGAGGGGTGGGAAACGGACAGTAAACATTTCCATTTCCAATGTATCGAAGAACTGAACGTTGCCGTACTCTTTAGCAGCGCAACCTCGATGAAAAGCAATTCGAGGCATTTCAACGTGTAGGTCGTTGAAAACGGCTCTAGACGTGGGGTCTTCAAGGTCGCGCAGATTAATCCACTCATCATAGGGTCTAAGGGCCAGCCAATGTATCAGTGTAGCGTGGGCAGTGCGGGGCCATCTGTCACGCACGGTATGCCATATGTAGCGATACCATTGTGACCTTTGAAGTTGTGTCTTCAGCACATTCTGTTCAAGGATAGAGTATATTTGGTCTACGGGTATGGTACTTGGTGGGTCTAATCCGCGGAATTGGAGTATGGTGTTGAAATCTAGGGTGTTTGCTCGTGGAATGTGCCACTCAGAAATGGGTAATGGGCAAGGTTCTGAGGGTCCAGGGTTACTGGGATGCCGATTGTTCCAGGGTCTGGTAGTCATGTTCTGGAACGGAAAGAAACATTTTAGAGCTCCTGAGAGCGTGCAATACGGACGTAACCAGATTTTAGAGCTCCTGAGAGCGTGCAATACGGACGTAACCAGAATCTGGTCGACCCGACAACGTGGTGTACAGAGGGCACGCGGTCAATGGGTCCCTCCCAAAGTCATGATTGCGTTGCAGCAATCGGAGCGGAGTGCCAGTCTCGTATTCATTTGGGTTAACGGAGCGAGTCGGAACGTTTTGGTATGTGTGGTAGAGCATGCTATGCCGGTTGTTGGGTTCTAGAGACTTCATAGCCCGTGACACGCAGCAGCGCAGCAACGGGGGCCCGCAAATCAGGACTAGGGCAATGGGAATCAGGATGGGCAGTGCGATGCTAGCAAACCATGCCACCCAACTAGAGCCCCAGGTCGAGAGCCAGGACCAAGAGTCCTGGACAGCGGGAGGAGGCTTGAGTGAGTCCAGAACGGCTTTGGAGTGGTCAAGGAGAGCAGTGACATTGGATGATTCATCGGGAATGAAAAATGTGCAGCGTCCTTTCAAAAACTTGCACATCCCGCCCTCCTTGGCCGTCAGAATATCTACGGCCAATTTGAGCATGTAAGAAGCATCTCTCTGGGAGTGGGCTTGACGGTTCAGGAGAGCTATAGCTTGGTTAGTGTCGGTGAGGGCGGCCTTAAGCTCAAGCAGTTCACCAGCCACCATGTTGATTTTCCTGTATACATCGGGCATGCCAATATTGGGAATTATAGAGTACGCTATACTGGTTCCCGGGTCAGTCCAGGGGTCTGTAAAACGGTACCCCGGGTAGCGTTTCTTCAACTTGGCTAAGATGGTAAGGTGAAGATCTCCAGTGTCTTCGGCGTCAGGTGGAGAGAATCCACCAACGGCACGACGCATTCGGTGATGTACACGGTGAGATCCGGTGTCATCCTCACTGGGAGACCCGGTGTCGTCCTCACTTATGTTGAACGTTAACTCGAAGGTGGAAAAACACACCCTTCCATTAAGTTCGACAGAATACCTACCGGCATCAATGGGAAACACGGGAGAGATGCTGAGTGTACCAGTAACGGTATCTAAGATGGTTCGGTTTTTAAAAGGGCCATAGTAGTCTATTCCGGGACCGAATCCTTCATCCCACTCAGCAATCTTATTGGGCCCGTGTTTCCACAGTACACCAGTGAATGGACCCTTTGAGCTGGGAGGGGTAAGAGTGAGAGACTGTGGCATAACCAGTGCGGGGCGTTTCGTCGGGACAAGTGCTGGAGTGGAGCGAATGCCAGAGGTAAGTATGGCAGGATAGCAGCATCCATTCCAGTTCTCGGGCAAATGGTGGTAACCGGTGCTACCACAGATCCATACAACACCGGCCGATGTGGCTTCGGTTATATGGTCCTCGAAGGGACACGTAAAGTTATGCACCTTTCCCCCTGTGGAGAAGGAACAATCGGGTTTTACAGCGGAGGAAACGTGAATGTGTTCAGTGCAGACCGAACTTCCTACATTTGGAAATCCTAATGTGACGTCACGGCACAGGCAGGTGTGAGCTACCTTTTGAGTTACGTGTACGGTCAGAGCGTGACGGTCAGCAGATTCGGGTGGCGTGCAAGATACTCTACTAGACCAATTGGTCATTGAGTGAGAGGAATTAGGGTTCAAGGAGAAATGCCCCGCCCAATGAGCCATTTCCAAAAACTGCATCATTGATTTGGGTATGGGGCACACAGAGGGAATCTGCAAGTCAGGAAAGTCACGAGGGTGGATGGGGATAGTGCGGACTATGGTGTCCATGGGTAGAGTGACCCATGCAGCGTGGTCATTAAGGGAGCGAGAGTGCAAGTAGGCCTGGGCACAAGCAAGATTGTTATGGCAGTAAGCAAGGGCGGTGTGGGCACGAGTGTGCCCGAAAGCAGTGTGGATGTGTCGGTCTAGGTCTTGGCTAAGCCATTCTTCCAGAAGTCTTTCACTTTCAGCACCGGAGTCAGTATCAATCAAGCGTTCGAGACGGGTTTTAGGTGATGCCACCACAGAAAGGAGGAATTTTGGGGACAGGCTATCCTTCCCACCGCGTTCAATTCCAGCCAAAAAAACTCCTCTGTCGGCGTATTTGGGTGAGCGCAAAGTCACGCCTAAGGTCCTCTCGAGCCGGGTCAGGGTCATCCTAGGGCTGCGTTGTCTCCACTCCCCACCCTCTGGATGTACGCCACTACACGAGCTGGAGAAGAGGCTACGCAGGTAGGCAGGGCCACGGGAGTGGTCGAAGATGTGACAGTCGTTGCTGCATGGAGCCACGCACAGGTATGCGTGGTAACCAACGTCTGGGTCGTTGTAGTAGGAATACCACTGGTTGGTGTCGGGCAACTGAAAAGAGCAGTCAATTCCTTCGTAGCATTGTATCACGGCGGTCTCGGGGAATGGGGCGACAGGGTCAGTGTGGTACGTGTGTCTGTAGCCGATTTGGGCAACCATAGGCTGGACAATGCATGGGAAAAGAGAGAGAGTGATGCATGCAAGTATGAGTGATAGGCCTGACATAGTCTCGTACGGCCAGGCAACCTTCCCTACTGGTCAGGTTCTTTTTCCGATTCTCCAGCAGGCTGAAACCAGGGGTCAATATCCAGGTCTGATTCCACAGCTTGTTCCTGAGTATCTAACCCCTGGTCCAGCACCACGATCGGGTCTACTGGTGGCGTGGAATGGACACAGTCCGACAAGGGGACTGGGTGTGTCTCCCGACCTGGTCTGTCTAGGTACACAACGTTGGCGTTTCGTTTAAGCAATTTGAAAGGATGGGTCCAGCGTGGGCTGGAATAGTGCGCTCTCCGGACCCTGACACGAATCCAGTCCCCTGCCTCCGGGAGCTTGGAGACTCGAGTTGGGTCGTGTTCACGGAGCTTGTCGATTCTCTCCGCTTGTTCCACCTGGACCTGTAATTGAAATCGAGTGAGCGTTTCAGTTAGTAAGTCAAGGAAAGCAGCGTGTGGCGTTAGATGCCACACAGTTTGGTTCTGTATGGTCTGTGCTCGAGCCGTGCCAGGCATGCGGCGGCCTGTCATTAACTCGTAAGGGGAGATATTGGTCCGAGCGTTCGGCTCGGCGCGCATCTCCATCAGGGCGACAGGCAGGGCTTTCACCCAGTTGATGCCTGTCTCTGCGCAAAACCGTCCTATTTTACATTTGATTAGACGGTTCGAAACCTCCACTTTCCCTTGAGCCGTCGGATGATAAACGGCACCGAAGTGGTGTTTTACTCCAAAGTGTTGGAACAGCTGTTCCAGGTGTTTGTTCCTGAAATGACCCCCATTGTCACTATGGATTAATGACGGAAGACCCCAACGTGGAACCAGAGAGTCCATGAACCACTTGACCACAACCTCGGCCGTCTCTGCCTTACAAGGAACGGCTTCCACCCAACCAGTAAAGTGATCAACAGCTACAAGAAGATATCGTTTGTCACCCACTCGGGTCAGCATGTCGGTGAAGTCGATGTAAATGCTGTGCCAGGGAAGATCTGGAACAGGAAAGTATCCCGTCACAGGATACTTAAGTGTGGGCCGGATGGCATAGCGACAACAGACAGGACATTCCTCCACGTACGTGTGTGTGATGTCGGCCATCCGCGGATGCCACCAGTGCTGCCTGATCAATACAAGCATCTTCTTGTGACCACAATGACCCTTGCCGTGAAAAAATTTAAATTCCTGTTCATGCATGGAATGGGGAAGAGCCGGACGTCCGTCGGGCCCTCGCCATATCTGATCTCGTTCCATCACGGCTCCCTTAGAGATCCATTCGTCCTTTTCCAGCTTTGTGGCATTAGCCTGTGCGGTCAGCACGTTTGCTTGGGGATCTTCTCCAGTCTCCTTCTTAGGTAGAGTGCATATAGTTATGTGCACAGGGTTGTCTGCAAAGGCCTTTTGGATGAGTTCCCGTACCTTGGGCCAGGATAGTCCGTCGAGTCCACACCCTATACGCGGCATTATAAGTCTCTCCACCCTATTCACCTTGCATTGAGTGCTCAGCTCATTTAGGCAGAGAGCCAGATGACGGTATAGGGGTTTGTCTCGGACCAGAGCCTTGGTGATCATGTAGTACAGTTGGGGTTCCTGATTCCGTTCCAGGCTTGCGACTTGTCCAGTTTGATCGGCCGATCTGGCCAGTTCCTCTCGTCCTCCATAACGGTCCGCAAATTGTTTGGCAATTCCGCCTCCCATCACGAAGTCCGAGCTCACACAGTGTGCCAGTGCAATCTTCTTGATATCCACTAGTGGCTCGTTGGTTCGGATTTCCTCCACCAGCTGCCACAGATTTGTAGTGGCATATTCAATGAATTTTGGAGACTGCGGGTCATCAGGGCTGATCTCCTCCAGGCAGTACTGTTGAGCAAAACATTGATAAGGCTCATCAAGCGAGTTGTCTTCAGGTTTTTTGTACCCAGCTTCATCCTTTGCCGCTTGGTCAGCAGCGTTGTTGCCTGTTGCTGTGAAACTTTGATCGTTTGTCAGTCTGTGTGCGGCCACCTTCACCACTGCAAGTTCTGATGGCAGCATGACGGCATGGATGAGCTCACGGAGAGCTGCAGCATGTCTGACCGGTTTGTTGACGGAGGTCATGAAATTGTTTCTTAACCACTGAGGGCCTCTTACGAGGATGGCATTGTGTCCATATGCCGAGTCGGTGTAGATAGTGACAGCTTGTCCTCGAGAGAGAGTGAGACTGCGAGTGAGGGCCACTATTTCAGCGAGTTGTGCTGAAGCAGGGGGTTGCAAGAGTGCAGTCTCAACCTTTTTTGTGGCGTTAGTGTCGATATTTGCTTCGACAATGGCGTATGATACGCGGTCTTTCCCATCAATAGGGCTTCGGTGGCTGTGACCGTCACAGAACAGATGTCTTCCTGTGTCAAGTGGTTGGTCCCTCAGGTCCGGTCTGAGCTTGGATTCCTCCATAACTTTCAGTGCACACTCGTGGGGGGTGCCGTCTCCCAGACCTGTGGCACAATTGACACTATCTGTGACAAACTCAATGTTGTAGTTCCTTAGGAGTGAGCCATATTTCTCACTTTTCTGGTTTCCGTGTAGGAAACGTTCGCTGTCCATGAAAGCCTTGGCACCGTGGCCAGAATTGATCTTTAATTTTGCGCCCAGGGTGATGTGTTGGCATTTTTCAACGGCTTTAGCGGTGGCTATGAGCCATCTGTTGCAGGTCTCCAGACCTCGTTCGGTTGGGTCTAGATGGCAGGAGAAGTAATGCAAGATGTTTCGTCCTCCTCCATCCCTCCTTTTCTGATAGAGTGCCGCGGCGACGAAGCCATCTCTTTCAGAAACATCGAGACAAATCGGGAGTCCCGGTTCTTTGATGGCCAACTGACATTGGTTGGCAAGAGCTTGTTTGAGTTCTGAGAATGAGACGTCTAGAGACGTTGTCCACTCTATCAGTTTCGTGGGCGTGTCTTTGTTGTACAGAGCATTAAGGTCAACTGTAAGCTCCGCAAAATTAGGGATGAAGTGACGGTTATAGTTTGCAAGGCCCAGGAAGCGTTTCATGTCCCTTTGAGTCCGTGGACGTGGCCATTGGGAGATGGTGAGAGTCTGTGACGCATTTGGATGTATAGAGCTTTGGGACAGGACCCTGCTCATGAATATGACCTTTGTGCGGCAGACCTGGATTTTGTTCTTCTTGACCTTGAAGCCAGCGTTGGCCAGGCACAGTAACAGCGTCTCAGTCTGTTCTAAGCACTCTGCGGCACTTGTGGCGGCCAGCAAAATGTCGTCTGCGTAGGAAACCACGACCACAGATTCGGGCATGTTCAAGGGAGACAGGATCTGACGCAGTGCGGTGTTGAAATGCCCTGGGCTATCGTGATAACCCTGTGGGACCTTCCGGTAAGTAAGACGTCGTCCTTGGAATGAAAATGAGAAGCAGCGTTGCATTGAGGGTGCCAGATCGAGGCTGAAGAAAGCATTCGTGATATCGGCGACACTAAAATGGGAATGATGGCATGTCAATGCGCTGAGTACAACCATTGGGTTCGGGACTGGGAATGCCTCTGTTACCATGACCTTATTGATATTGACCAGGTCGTGGACCATACGATAGCTCTGTGGCTCTCCTGCTACACGTGCCTTGGGCACGGGAAACAGAGGGGTGTTCCATCTGCCTGCAGGATCGGACAGTTCCGCCGGTGTAAGGTAACGTAGTACTCCAGCTTGAAGCAGGCCTGCCACAGTGTCAGTGATGCCTTTCTCAGATTCAGGAGAAATGCGATATTGCGGGGTGTAAACGGGGACAGTGAGTCCACGGCGTTGCAGTTCCGCAGGTGTGTGCAGTCTCGGGGTCACGGTGTAAGAGATGCTGCCCACGTCGTAAGGGTCAGTAGTCCACAGAGAGGGAGGCAAACGGGAGAACATCATGTCAGTGTCTGGGTGATTGGAGTAATCACGGCCATGGTCACGAGAGATGACCAGGCGTTGGTTTGTGGCAGAATCATGTGCCTCGTTTGTGATGTACCATGTGCCCTTTTCATCGCCTTGGAACAGACCAGCGAGGTCTGTGGGGTGATAAGACTGGTTTTGTAGGCGTTTGACCATATTCCCAAGGGCCCGTGGCTCGTGGTTGATGGCCACGGCTAAAGAGACATGTGGAGCCACGTTCTGGGAATCAAAATACCACCAGTTCTCCTGCCCAGGATCCAAGGTGACTTCAGCAGCCACTCCTTCAGGTCCTATGAAAATGCGTTTGGATACCACCGTCTCTGGTGTATGCTCCATGTCCCACTCTTCCCAGTTGCTCTCCAGGATGGGGTCGAACGTCAAGTCATAGTGGAGAGTGCAGTGAAAAGGATCGATGGGGGGCAAACATGCAACCAAAGGTTTGATCCAATCGGCCCACTGTTGGTAGACTGAGACCAGAGTGGAGTTTTCACCCAGCAACATCCAGTATATCACAGCTTTAGTGCACGTGGGCTGGATGACCAATGGTTTGTCTCGGTCCAGTTCGGAGCTGGGGAGAACGATTTGGGGGGCCATAAGGATGATTGGGCATTGGTCAAGAATGCGAGACGCCAGCTCGCGTGAATCGGGAAAATGGAGCTCTAGGTGTGATGGTAGAGCGATGATGGTAATACCAAGTACACACATCAGATCACGACCACAGAGATTAACCTTACAGGTAGGTGCGTGTACAAAAGGGTGTTGAACGGATTGACCTCTCACTGTCACGTCGAGAGGCGTAGTGACAGACTGTGCTTGGGTCGTCCCAGAGAAACCTGTGGTGTAAACAACATTGGTGGACATTGGGGTCAAGGGTGGCAGGTTGTTAAGACTGGACAGTGATGCCCCAGAGTCAACCATGAGCTTAAGAGATGTGCCAGAAATGTTGAATGTGACAGTCGGAGGTTCATTGGGCAGAAAGTGGATCGGCCCATCACTCACAGTTTCTCTTGGGCACCCCTAGTCGAAATGAACGTGTGGAGCCATGCGTCGGTCATCCACAGGGTACTGCTCTCCTCGTGGCGCCAGGTGTGGATTAGGCGCTCCACGAGGTGCCAATGCAGTTTCATCCATTCGTGCTTTCTTGTGTACGAAGGCTTCGCGCCCTCTTTTTATATTGTCTGCGTTGGAGCCAAAAGTGCAGGAGCTGAACACGTGCCCGAGTTGTCCACAGTTCCAACACTTAGCGGTGCTGAGCCATTGCCCTGACAGGGTACGTCCGTCTCCTCCTGAGGCTTGACCTCTGCCTCTGGGGCCACCTCGGGGAGAACGTGTGTTGGGTCTTTTCCTGTCTTGCCCTGCTTGGTGATTCCCATCTTGGTAGTACATGCCCTCCATTGTGAGGCCCTTTTCAGGTGCCATGACAGGTACTCCGGGCAATTCGGCTTTTGCGGTCAGCTTGGTCTCAGTGTGCATCATTGCTTTCACCTTATCTTTTTCCTTCTTCTGTCCTTTCTGAGCTTCTGCCAGTTGGAGCTGCAAGAGTTTGACCTGCATGCAACTGATGTCATCGGCTCGAGCTCCCTCCGCCTTCTCATGGCTTTTGTGGAAATGGGCTAGGACCGCAGTCCATTCCAAATCAGTTTTGGTGGTCAGTCCGGGCACATCATTCAATTTGGCCTGGAGTTTCTCGGGGAGAGCACTCAAGCATGCATCTCTGTAGACTTGAACGTTTGTTTCGTTGGCGTCAAAGTGGGAGCACATGGTGGTGTGATAGTGACGTTGTGCACGGTCAAGGAAGGCAGGGATAGACTCCCCGGGCAGGAGCAGGAGAGAACGCAATGCTGAGATGTTTGCGACCGTGGGGAACTCGGTGCGAAGAGCAGCCCAGTAACGCAAGGTATACTGGGCCAGGGGGGCAGTCCCTGGAACAGTAGTCAGGGCATGTGTGTTTTCAAAAGCCTGGAGCCAGGTAGTATTCTTCAAGCGGCACAGAATGGTTCTTAAGTCTTGCACGCCAAGGGTGACGTGAGAGGTGGCAGTGAGCAGGTCTGCTATCCAGGCATTAGCTCCAGCCGTGATTGGGGGAAGTGACCCCATGATGCTGGTGATGTCTACCAGAGAGAAAGGCACGTAGCCCCCCATGGCTCCGTTGGGTTGGACCTGAACAGGACACATATATGTGCTCAAGTGATCTGCGGAAGTGTCGGCGTGTTCAGGTACCATGACCTGAGGGTACATTGGCGGTTCACCGGTGGGTAGGGGCTTCAGCTGCAAGGGTGCAAATTGGATTGGAGCTGGTCTGTTTGCCTGTACGTTCTTACGTGCTCGTTCAAATATTTCGTCTTTCTCATGGAGCTTTTCCATTTCCTTCAGGATGTCTCTGAGGCCTTCGCTGACCTGGTCACGGTCATGAGAAATGCCAAGCAGTGCGCTCCAGACAGCGCCAGACCCGGCAGGGTCAACTGTGCTTGTTTGGTACGCTTTCTCCGCTGCCTGCAGAAGGCTCTTGTCCTCCCTCACAAGTTTGGCAAACTGGTCTGCCAGCTCCTTCCGTCCTGCTGCATAGATGTCTCTGCCCCCTGCGGTCAAGCGAGCCTCGGTGGCAAATTGAAGTTTGCCAAAAGTTTGCATTAACGAGACATTATTTTTGCCACGAATAAATGACAAGACTTCAAGGCAGCGGCTTGCTGTACCTGGGGTCAGGTTGTCTGCCCCTGCAGAGGACCCTGAGGTCCCTTGGGTCTTGTCTATTAATGGGGTGGACGTGTGCTGTGAGGGACTGGTCAGCTGCAGGTCAGGCAAAAGAGAGCACTCCGTTATATCGGACAGCATATGGGAAGCTCCAGGGCTGATCCTGAGGTCAGCACGCTTTTGATATGGGGACTCAGCGATCAAATGGGGCATTGGACGCAACGGGGAAAGCAAAGGCTGTTGTGCCAAAGGAGAGAAGCCAATGAGCGTGTCTATGGTTGCTTGGCGTGAGCGCTGGCAAGAGGCTGCAGGTGCAGGCTCCTGCAGGAGATCCACCATGTGCGAATGCTGTCTGTGTGTGAGTGGGTTTACGAGCTCCCCTGCCAGTGCACTGGCTGCTGCCGCTTTTCTCTGTTGATGCTCCAGGTTTTGTTGAGCTACTTGCACAGAGGCAAGTTTGGTTTCAAATACAGGAGCGGAGAGCAGGACACTGCCATCACGAAAAACAGCTGATTTGCCCTGGATGACGAGGTCATCCAGTGTCCCATGTGACACTGTGGCATGCACAGGTGCCATAAGTGCGGGAGCTGGGGCATAGGGTGGTGGAGCGTTTTCCTTGCTGAACGGGTTTGTTGATTTGAACATAACCGGTGGACCCTCATCATACTCTCTGGTGTCTGGGTAGAGTTCAGGCGTGTCAGGCTCCTCTGGGTCTGTGAACGCAGACCTAAGATCTTGCAACACTGGATACATGCTGGCTAGGTCTGAGGATATGATTGGCTCACAGGCCACCTGTTTTCGTGGTTTGTCGGACGGTGCTGAGAGCAACAGGCTTTGGAAGAGCCTAGAGGCTATACGGTGTCTCTTCTCAGCTTTGGCCAGAGGAGCTGAAGACTTAAACATGCTGGATTTGACGGCTTTGGCCTGTGTTAGGAGGCCGTCTTCATAAACCTGCAAGTTGGCTATCTGCTTGACGGTCAGGGGCCAATGTTCGCCTTTGGAGCCCTGGATAGGGGTCAAGTACAGCTGTCCTTGCTCCTCCCATGAAGCTCTGAGTTCACTGACTCGGGACAAGATGCACTTCACAACGTCGGGCTTGTCTGTGTTATTCAAATTATCAGTGAAAAGTGCGATTTGGCGGGCCAGGGTGCCAACGGGAGCCATGATCGCTCTTTCTGGTTGCAAGAAACGAGTCAAGAAGGAAGACTCTTAAGAACAGGTCAAGAGTTGAGATCTCCAAAAGTTTCAAGGATTGAATTAGTTCTTCACAGTTGATTCCAGTGGACTGTTTTAGCGGGGAGTCAGTAGCTGGAAAAGCTAGGCTAATGTTTTTTATTTAACCAAATTGAATTTATGTGAGGTGTGGTGGGAAGGCTGTACCTGTAAAAAAGGTGTAAAAGAGTGTAGGAAGGCAAGGGTTATGGTCTGGTGTCTACGGTCTATAAGTGTTTTTAACAGTTGTTCACTGATGAGTTCAAATATAGTAAAAAAATCCCACCCACAATGCCTAGGTTAAAATAGTCCGTTTCAGATATCTCAGTGCGGCGGACACTTTCCCTCACAAGGAGAGTGATGTCCAAAACTTAATAAAATATACCTCCCCAATCAGTTAAGTGGAATGATGTGTGTAAAATCTCAACGGGTGTCCAAACTATCAGACTACTGTGAGTACACGATAAGTGGAGAGAGTTACTAAGATGATGTGTAATGTGCCTCAACCACTCATTCAAATCCTACAATTTCTAAAACCCACACACACTCTCTTGCCCGACCTTGCGACTGGCTGTGAACAGCGCGTCGTCCCAGGGACCCCAACCAGCACCACGCCAGGAACTAAGGCTTGGGATGGCTCTGCTCAACTTGTAGGAGAGACTGGTAGTCGCCTGGGCACGGGGGAGAGATGAATGTGGTATTACAACACAAATATTGTTTTTTTGTGATCAAATAAATTTCCCAATTTTTTATAATCCAACTAAGTGTCCCCGATCCAGTGTAAATTGGACATGGATCATTAAGAGTATCTATACTGTTTACAGAATACTAGTAGCGTGCTACAACGCTCCCCTTGCATCAATATATTATATACATACAATACATAACATAATTATACATATTATAATTTAATATAATATAATATATTACATATATATATGACACAATATATATCAATGCTATAAAATGTGTATGTTGTTGGAGAATAATCATAGCGTGTTACAATCGCTCATACTGCATCGAGCATATACCATATGCATACAATACATAACACAATTATACATATTATAATTAAATATGATATAATATATTACACATATATATGACACAGTATATTTCAATGCTATAAAATATATATATATATACCATTAGAGGATAATCAGAGCGTGTTACGACGCTTTCATGGCATATATATCATTAAAGAATATTCAGAGCGCGTTACGACGCTCGCATGGCATATATATCATTAAAGAATATTCAGAGCGCGTTACGACGCTCGCATGACATATATATCATTAAAGAATATTCAGAGCGCGTTACGACGCTCGCACTGCATCAAGTATATATCATGTACACACAATACATAACACAATTATACATATTATAATTAAATATGATATAATATGTTACATATATATATGACACAATATATTTCAATGCTATAAAACCATGTACAAGTTCAGCCCTGTTCAAACCTGAACGTCTGAGATGAACACAAGCAGAGAATGCAACACGGCAACCTCTGCGAACAGATATGGCATAAAACACAAAGTTATCAGGTCCCGGTCAGGGAGCCAATGCCACACAAACACCCAAGCCTGGAGTATACCGGATGACTTGGACTCCGTGCCCGGTTCGGACGCTTTCGTCGGGCCACACGAGAAAAACACAAGCCTGCAGTATACCGGATGGCTATAACTCCGTGCCCGGTTTGTCAATTTCGACGGGCCACTCGATAAGAACCACGGTATTTCCCAAGAGTCACACGTCCACAGTCCGTGCCTCTTGTAGAGGGCAAAATACACAGTGGGATAGCTGGCATATATTGGTTCAACTAGTGACAATAGTCAGAAGGTTTACAGAGTGGTTTTCAGTGCGAAAAGAATTGAGCGAAAAAATTCTCGCCAATCTGCCTCACTAAAATACTTAAATTTGGAAAATACAGTTTTGGTCTAGCACAATACGTGTGAAATACTTTGAATGGTACAATCGCTATTCTAAAAGCATGGAAATTTGCTCACCGTGTTTGTAGGGTACCCTTGATTGTACCAGCAAGGATTTCAAAAGTACCACGCAGCGGTCCGGAACGGACAGGATATTGTCGCTAACCTCTGGACAGGACACCGCGTCGAGGTCACCAGCTGATGCGCCAGGCACTCCACTCCAAGAGGGGAGTGTCTTTGTTCAATATGTCCTATTGCCCAGAGGGTACATACACGACATTAAACTAGGATCACATCAGCTCAAAACCAGCATATTTATTAATTTCAATACAGCAATACACAGGAACAACACTGTGAAATATGTGAACCAATAATGCAAGACAAGTGAAATCAAATACTCAACGTATCAGATGATTGTTTCGTAAAGGCTCAAGAGCGTTTAGTCCACACAGGGAAAGGAAGGAGAGGCGCCTCGGATGCACGAACAACAGAGTCAGTAGTAAAACCAAAGTCTGCAGGATCGCGGAGAATTCTGCCTAAAACAGGATATGCAATGTTACTATATACTAAGGAAACCAGTGAGGGTCTCTCCCCAATAAGAGAGTTTGGATTGGGTAACTTTGACATACACGTCAAAGTTATGGGGCGTTCAAAAGTGGTTGCCATGGTATTCTCAAGTTTCCCCAACTGCTAGAGGAAACAGGTGTAGATAAGATCGCTTGAGGTCAACGGGGGTATATCGACAGTTCTATATTGTTATGGGTTTCTACTGTTCGCCGCCTTGACAGGATATACAGTCAGGTGTAAAACTTTTAGACAGTTTCTGATCAAAGTTTCAGGCAGTCAGATATTTAAAATCAACCTACAGCTTGCATCCTGTTTTTACACAATTTTAAGCATGTTTTTGTCACGTAGGCACTTTATGTCAATGTTTTTAAGTTATGCAGGTGCAAATGGAAATTTCCATTTGTCATGACATTAGAATATGCAGGGGCCCAAAAAATATAAAGTGTTATTCAACTTTTGAAATGGATGCTGATAAAATAGGTACCATATTTTCCCATCAGACGCTCTGCTCCGCTTCGCTCTGAGATGCTCCGCTCTGAGACGCTCTGCTCCACTCCGCTCTGAGACGCTCCGCTCTGAGACGCTCTGCTCTGAGACGCTCTCCTCCGCTCCGCTCTGAGATGCTCCGAGAGCGGAGCGGAGCGGAGAGCTGCTCCGCTCTGAGACGCTCTGCTCCGCTCTGAGACGCTCTGCTCCGCTCCGCTCTGAGATGCTCCGCTCCGCTCTGAGACGCTCTGCTCCGCTCCGCTCTGAGACGTTCTGCTCCGCTCCGCTCTGAGATGCTCCACTCCTTTCTGAGACGCTCTGCTCCGCTCCGCTCTGAGATGCTCCGCTCTGCTCTGAGACGCTCTGCTCCGCTCTGCTCTGAGACGCTCTGCTCCGCTCCGCTCTGAGACGCTCCGCTCTGCTCTGAGACGCTCCGCTCTGAGACGCTCTGCTCCGCTCCGCTCTGAGATGCTCTGCTCCGCTCTGAGACGCTCTGCTCCGCTCCACTCTGAGACGCTCTGCTCCGCTCCGCTCTGAGACGCTCTGCTCCGCTCTGAGACGCTCTGCTCCGCTCTGCTCTGAGACGCTCTGCTCCGCTCCGCTCTGAGATGCTCCGCTCTGAGACGCTCCGCTCTGAGACGCTCTGCTCCGCTCCGCTCTGAGACGCTCTGCTCCGCTCTGAGACGCTCCGCTCTGAGACGCTCTGCTCCGCTCCGCTCCGCTCCGCTCCGCTCTGAGATGCTCCGCTCTGCTTTGAGACGCTCCGCTCTGAGACGCTCTGCTCCGCTCTGAGATGCTCCGCTCTGAGACGCTCTGCTCCGCTTCGCTCTGAGATGCTCCGCTCTGAGACGCTCTGCTCCACTCCGCTCTGAGACGCTCCGCTCTGAGACGCTCTGCTCTGAGACGCTCTGCTCCGCTCCGCTCTGCTCCGCTCTGCTCTGAGACGCTCTGCTCCGCTCCGCTCTGAGATGCTCCGCTCTGAGACGCTCTGCTCCGCTCCGCTCTGAGACGCTCTAATCCGCTCCGCTCTGAGACGCTCTGCTCCGCTCCGCTCTGAGATGCTCCGCTCTGAGACGCTCTGCTCCGCTCCGCTCTGAGACGCTCCGCTCTGAGACGCTCTGCTCCGCTCCGCTCTGAGACGCTCCGCTCTGAGACGCTCCGCTCTGCTCTGAGACGCTCTGCTCCGCTCCGCTCTGAGACGCTCTGCTCCATTCCGCTCTGAGACGCTCCGCTCTGAGACGCTCTGCTCCGCTCTGCTCCGCTCTGCTCTGAGACGCTCTGATCCGCTCCGCTCTGAGACGCTCTGCTCCGCTCTGCTCCGCTCTGAGATGCTCCACTCCGCTCTGAGACGCTCTGCTCCGTTCCGCTCTGCTCCGCTCCGCTCTGAGCTGCTCCGCTCTGCTCTGAGAAGCTCTGCTCCGTTCCGCTCTGAGCAGAGCGTCTCAGAGCGGAGCGGAGCAGAGTGTGTCCGCTCTGAGACGCTCTGCTCTGAGATGCTCCGCTCTGCTCTGAGACGCTCTGCTCCGCTCCGCTCTGAGATGCTCCGCTCTGAGACGCTCTGCTCCACTCCGCTCTGAGATGCTCTGCTCCGCTCCGCTCTGAGACGCTCCGCTCTGAGACGCTCTGAGACGTTCCGCTCTGAGATGCTCCGCTCTGCTCTGAGACGCTCTGCTCCACTCCGCTCTGAGACGCTCTGCTCCGCTCCGCTCTGAGATGCTCCGCTCTGAGACGCTCTGCTCCACTCCGCTCTGAGACGCTCTGCTCCGCTCCGCTCTGAGACGCTCCGCTCTGAGACGCTCTGCTCCGCTCCGCTCTGAGATGCTCCGCTCTGCTCTGAGACGCTCTGCTCCGCTCCGCTCTGAGACGCTCTGCTCCGCTCCGCTCTGCTCCGCTCCGCTCTGAGACGCTCTGCTCCGCTCCGCTCTGAGACGCTCTGCTCCGAGACGCTCTGCTCCGCTCCGCTCTGAGATGCTCCGCTCTGAGACGCTCTGCTCCACTCCGCTCTGAGACGCTCCGCTCTGAGATGCTCCGCTCCGCTCTGAGACGCTCTGCTCTGAGATGCTCTGCTCCGCTCTGAGATGCTCCGCTCTGAGACGCTCTGCTCCACTCCGCTCTGAGACGCTCCGCTCTGAGATGCTCCGCTCCGCTCTGATACGCTCCGCTCTGAGACGCTCCGCTCTGAGACGCTCTGCTCCGCTCTGACATGCTCCGCTCCGCTCTGAGACGCTCCGCTCTGAGATGCTCCGCTCTGCTCTGAGACGCTCCGCTCTGAGACGCTCTGCTCTGAGACGCTCTGCTCCGCTCCGCTCTGAGATGCTCCGCTCTGAGACGCTCTGCTCCGCTCCGCTCTGAGACGCTCCGCTCTGAGACGCTCTGCTCCGCTCCGCTCTGAGATGCTCCGCTCTGCTCTGAGACGCTCTGCTCCGCTCCGCTCTGAGACGCTCTGCTCCGCTCCGCTCTGCTCCGCTCCGCTCTGAGACGCTCTGCTCCGCTCCGCTCTGAGACGCTCTGCTCCGAGATGCTCTGCTCCGCTCCGCTCTGAGATGCTCCGCTCTGAGACGCTCTGCTCCACTCCGCTCTGAGACGCTCCGCTCTGAGATGCTCCGCTCCGCTCTGAGACGCTCTGCTCTGAGATGCTCTGCTCCGCTCCGCTCTGAGATGCTCCGCTCTGAGACGCTCTGCTCCACTCCGCTCTGAGACGCTCCGCTCTGAGATGCTCCGCTCCGCTCTGATACGCTCCGCTCTGAGACGCTCCGCTCTGAGACGCTCTGCTCCGCTCTGACATGCTCCGCTCCGCTCTGAGACGCTCCGCTCTGAGATGCTCCGCTCTGCTCTGAGACGCTCCGCTCTGAGACGCTCTGCTCTGAGACGCTCTGCTCCGCTCCGCTCTGAGATGCTCCGCTCTGAGACGCTCTGCTCCACTCCGCTCTGCTCCGCTCCGCTCTGAGACGCTCCGCTCTGAGACGCTCTGCTCTGAGACGCTCTGCTCCGCTCCGCTCTGAGATGCTCCGCTCTGAGACGCTCTGCTCCACTCCGCTCTGCTCCGCTCCGCTCTGAGACGCTCCGCTCTGAGACGCTCTGCTCCGCTCCGCTCTGAGATGCTCCGCTCTGCTCTGAGACGCTCTGCTCTGCTCTGAGACGCTCTGAGACGCTCCGCTCTGAGACGCTCTGAGATGCTCCGCTCTGCTCTGAGACGCTCTGCTCCGCTCCGCTCTGAGACGCTCTGCTCCGCTCTGCTCTGAGACGCTCTGCTCCGCTCCGCTCTGAGATGCTCCGCTCTGCTCTGAGACGCTCTGCTCCGCTCTGAGACGCTCCGCTCTGCTCCGCTCCGCTCTGAGACGCTCTGCTCCATTCCGCTCTGAGACGCTCCGCTCTGAGACGCTCTGAGACGCTCTGCTCTGAGACGCTCTGCTCTGAGACGCTCTGCTCCGCTCTGAGATGCTCCGCTCCGCTCTGAGACGCTCTGCTCCGCTCCGCTCCGCTCTGAGCTGCTCTGCTCTGAGACGCTCTGCTCCGCTCTGAGACGCTCCGCTCCGCTCTGAGATGCTCCGCTCTGCTCTGAGACGCTCTGCTCCACTCCGCTCTGAGACGCTCCGCTCTGAGACGCTCCGCTCTGAGACGCTCTGCTCCGCTCCGCTCTGAGATGCTCTGCTCCGCTCTGAGACGCTCTGCTCCGCTCCACTCTGAGACGCTCTGCTCCGCTCCGCTCTGAGACGCTCTGCTCCGCTCTGAGACGCTCTGCTCCGCTCTGCTCTGAGACGCTCTGCTCCGCTCCGCTCTGAGATGCTCCGCTCTGAGACGCTCCGCTCTGAGACGCTCTGCTCCGCTCCGCTCTGAGACGCTCTGCTCCGCTCTGAGACGCTCCGCTCTGAGACGCTCTGCTCCGCTCCGCTCCGCTCTGAGATGCTCCGCTCTGCTTTGTGACGCTCCGCTCTGAGACGCTCTGCTCCGCTCTGAGATGCTCCGCTCCGCTCTGAGACGCTCTGCTCCGCTTCGCTCTGAGATGCTCCGCTCTGAGACGCTCTGCTCCACTCCGCTCTGAGACGCTCCGCTCTGAGACGCTCTGCTCTGAGACGCTCTGCTCCGCTCCGCTCTGAGATGCTCCGCTCTGAGACGCTCTGCTCCGCTCCGCTCTGAGACGCTCTGCTCCGCTGCGCTCTGAGACGCTCTGCTCCGCTCCGCTCTGAGATGCTCCGCTCTGAGACGCTCTGCTCCGCTCCGCTCTGAGACGCTCTGCTCCGCTCCGCTCTGAGATGCTCCGCTCTGAGACGCTCTGCTCCGCTCCGCTCTGAGACGCTCCGCTCTGAGACGCTCTGCTCCGCTCCGCTCTGAGACGCTCCGCTCTGAGACGCTCCGCTCTGCTCTGAGACGCTCTGCTCCGCTCCGCTCTGAGACGCTCTGCTCCATTCCGCTCTGAGACGCTCCGCTCTGAGACGCTCTGCTCCGCTCTGCTCCGCTCTGCTCTGAGACGCTCTGATCCGCTCCGCTCTGAGACGCTCTGCTCCGCTCTGAGATGCTCCGCTCCGCTCTGAGACGCTCTGCTCCGCTCCGCTCTGCTCCGCTCCGCTCTGCTCCGCTCCGCTCTGAGCTGCTCCGCTCTGCTCTGAGAAGCTCTGCTCCGTTCCGCTCTGAGCAGAGCGTCTCAGAGCGGAGCGGAGCAGAGTGTGTCCGCTCTGAGACGCTCTGCTCTGAGATGCTCCGCTCTGCTCTGAGACGCTCTGCTCCACTCCGCTCTGAGATGCTCCGCTCTGAGACGCTCTGCTCCACTCCGCTCTGAGACGCTCTGCTCCACTCCGCTCTGAGACGCTCCGCTCTGAGACGCTCCGCTCTGAGACGCTCTGCTCCGCTCCGCTCTGACATGCTCCGCTCCGCTCTGAGACGCTCTGCTCCGCTCTGCTCTGAGACGCTCTGCTCCGCTCCGCTCTGAGATGCTCCGCTCTGCTCTGAGACGCTCCGCTCTGAGATGCTCCGCTCTGAGACGCTCCGCTCTGAGACGCTCTGCTCCGCTCCGCTCTGAGATGCTCCGCTCCGCTCTGAGACGCTCTGCTCTGAGACGCTCTGCTCCGCTCCGCTCTGAGATGCTCCGCTCCGCTCTGAGACGCTCTGCTCCGCTCTGCTCCGCTCCGCTCTGAGATGCTCCGCTCTGCTCTGAGACGCTCCGCTCTGAGACGCTCTGCTCCGCTCCGCTCTGAGATGCTCCGCTCTGAGACGCTCTGCTCCGCTCCGCTCTGAGATGCTCCGCTCTGCTCTGAGACGCTCTGCTCCGCTCCGCTCTGAGATGCTCCGCTCTGCTCTGAGACGCTCTGCTCCGCTCCGCTCTGAGACGCTCTGCTCCGCTCTGCTCTGAGACGCTCTGCTCCGCTCCGCTCTGAGACGCTCTGCTCCGCTCCGCTCTGAGATGCTCCGCTCTGCTCTGAGATGCTCTGCTCCGCTCCGCTCTGAGATGCTCCGCTCTGAGACGCTCTGCTCCACTCCTTTCTAAGACGCTCTGCTCCGCTCCGCTCTGAGATGCTCCGCTCTGCTCTGAGACGCTCTGCTCCGCTCTGCTCTGAGACGCTCTGCTCCGCTCCGCTCTGAGATGCTCCGCTCTGCTCTGAGACGCTCCGCTCTGAGACGCTCTGCTCCGCTCCGCTCCGCTCCGCTCTGAGATGCTCTGAGACGCTCTGAGACGCTCTGCTCCGCTCCGCTCTGAGACGCTCTGCTCCGCTCCGCTCTGAGACGCTCTGCTCCGCTCTGAGACGCTCTGCTCCGCTCCGCTCTGAGACGCTCTGCTCCGCTCTGCTCTGAGACGCTCTGCTCCGCTCCGCTCTGAGATGCTCCGCTCTGAGACGCTCCGCTCTGAGACGCTCTGCGCCGCTCCGCTCTGAGACGCTCTGCTCCGCTCCGCTCTGAGACGCTCCGCTCTGAGACGCTCTGCTCCGCTCCGCTCCGCTCTGAGATGCTCCGCTCTGCTTTGAGACGCTCCGCTCTGAGACGCTCTGCTCCGCTCCGCTCTGAGTCGCTATGCTCCGCTCTGAGATGCTCCGCTCCGCTCTGAGACGCTCTGCTCCGCTTCGCTCTGAGATGCTCCGCTCTGAGACGCTCTGCTCCACTCCGCTCTGAGACGCTCCGCTCTGAGACGCTCTGCTCTGAGACGCTCTCCTCCGCTCCGCTCTGAGATGCTCCGAGAGCGGAGCGGAGCGGAGAGCTGCTCCGCTCTGAGACGCTCTGCTCCGCTCTGAGACGCTCTGCTCCGCTCCGCTCTGAGATGCTCCGCTCCGCTCTGAGACGCTCTGCTCCGCTCCGCTCTGAGACGTTCTGCTCCGCTCCGCTCTGAGATGCTCCACTCCTTTCTGAGACGCTCTGCTCCGCTCCGCTCTGAGATGCTCCGCTCTGCTCTGAGACGCTCTGCTCCGCTCTGCTCTGAGACGCTCTGCTCCGCTCCGCTCTGAGATGCTCCGCTCTGCTCTGAGACGCTCCGCTCTGAGACGCTCTGCTCCGCTCCGCTCTGAGATGCTCTGCTCCGCTCTGAGACGCTCTGCTCCGCTCCACTCTGAGACGCTCTGCTCCGCTCCGCTCTGAGACGCTCTGCTCCGCTCTGAGACGCTCTGCTCCGCTCTGCTCTGAGACGCTCTGCTCCGCTCCGCTCTGAGATGCTCCGCTCTGAGACGCTCCGCTCTGAGACGCTCTGCTCCGCTCCGCTCTGAGACGCTCTGCTCCGCTCTGAGACGCTCCGCTCTGAGACGCTCTGCTCCGCTCTGCTCCGCTCCGCTCCGCTCCGCTCCGCTCTGAGATGCTCCGCTCTGCTTTGAGACGCTCCGCTCTGAGACGCTCTGCTCCGCTCTGAGATGCTCCGCTCTGAGACGCTCTGCTCCGCTTCGCTCTGAGATGCTCCGCTCTGAGACGCTCTGCTCCACTCCGCTCTGAGACGCTCCGCTCTGAGACGCTCTGCTCTGAGACGCTCTGCTCCGCTCCGCTCTGAGACGCTCTGCTCTGAGACGCTCTGCTCCGCTCCGCTCTGAGATGCTCCGCTCTGAGACGCTCTGCTCCGCTCCGCTCTGAGACGCTCTAATCCGCTCCGCTCTGAGACGCTCTGCTCCGCTCCGCTCTGAGATGCTCCGCTCTGAGACGCTCTGCTCCGCTCCGCTCTGAGACGCTCCGCTCTGAGACGCTCTGCTCCGCTCCGCTCTGAGACGCTCCGCTCTGAGACGCTCCGCTCTGCTCTGAGACGCTCTGCTCCGCTCCGCTCTGAGACGCTCTGCTCCATTCCGCTCTGAGACGCTCCGCTCTGAGACGCTCTGCTCCGCTCTGCTCCGCTCTGCTCCGCTCTGCTCTGAGACGCTCTGATCCGCTCCGCTCTGAGACGCTCTGCTCCGCTCTGCTCCGCTCTGAGATGCTCCGCTCCGCTCTGAGACGCTCTGCTCCGTTCCGCTCTGCTCCACTCCGCTCTGAGCTGCTCCGCTCTGCTCTGAGAAGCTCTGCTCCGTTCCGCTCTGAGCAGAGCGTCTCAGAGCGGAGCGGAGCAGAGTGTGTCCGCTCTGAGACGCCCTGCTCTGAGATGCTCCGCTCTGCTCTGAGACGCTCTGCTCCGCTCCGCTCTGAGATGCTCCGCTCTGAGACGCTCTGCTCCACTCCGCTCTGAGACGCTCTGCTCCACTCCGCTCTGAGTGCTCCGCTCTGAGATGCTCCGCTCTGAGACGCTCTGCTCCGCTCCGCTCTGACATGCTCCGCTCCGCTCTGAGACGCTCTGCTCCGCTCTGCTCTGAGACGCTCTGCTCCGCTCCGCTCTGAGATGCTCCGCTCTGCTCTGAGACGCTCCGCTCTGAGACGCTCTGCTCCGCTCCGCTCCGCTCCGCTCTGAGATGCTCCGCTCTGAGACGCTCCGCTCTGAGACGCTCTGCTCCGCTCCGCTCTGAGATGCTCCGCTCCGCTCTGAGACGCTCTGCTCCGCTCCGCTCTGAGATGCTCCGCTCTGCTCTGAGACGCTCCGCTCTGAGACGCTCTGCTCCGCTCCGCTCTGAGATGCTCCACTCTGAGACGCTCTGCTCCGCTCTGAGATGCTCCGCTCTGCTCTGAGACGCTCTGCTCCGCTCCGCTCTGAGATGCTCCGCTCTGCTCTGAGACGCTCTGCTCCGCTCCGCTCTGAGACGCTCTGCTCCGCTCTGCTCTGAGACGCTCTGCTCCGCTCCGCTCTGAGACGCTCTGCTCCGCTCCGCTCTGAGATGCTCCGCTCTGCTCTGAGACGCTCTGCTCCGCTCCGCTCTGAGATGCTCCGCTCTGAGACGCTCTGCTCCACTCCTTTCTGAGACGCTCTGCTCCGCTCCGCTCTGAGATGCTCCGCTCTGCTCTGAGACGCTCTGCTCCGCTCTGCTCTGAGACGCTCTGCTCCGCTCCGCTCTGAGATGCTCCGCTCTGCTCTGAGACGCTCCGCTCTGAGACGCTCTGCTCCGCTCCGCTCTGAGATGCTCTGCTCCGCTCTGAGACGCTCTGCTCCGCTCCGCTCTGAGACGCTCTGCTCCGCTCCGCTCTGAGACGCTCTGCTCCGCTCTGAGACGCTCTGCTCCGCTCCGCTCTGAGACGCTCTGCTCCGCTCTGCTCTGAGACGCTCCGCTCTGAGATGCTCCGCTCTGCTCTGAGAAGCTCTGCTCCGTTCCGCTCTGAGCCGCTCTGCTCCGCTCTGAGATGCTCCGCTCTGAGATGCTCCGCTCCGCTCTGAGACGCTCTGCTCCGCTCTGCTCCGCTCCGCTCTGCTCCGCTCCGCTCTGAGCTGCTCCGCTCTGCTCTGAGAAGCTCTGCTCCGTTCCGCTCTGAGCAGAGCGTCTCAGAGCGGAGCGGAGCAGAGTGTGTCCGCTCTGAGACGCTCTGCTCTGAGATGCTCCGCTCTGCTCTGAGACGCTCTGCTCCGCTCCGCTCTGAGATGCTCCGCTCTGAGACGCTCTGCTCCACTCCGTTCTGAGACGCTCTGCTCCACTCCGCTCTGAGACGCTCCGCTCTGAGACGCTCTGCTCCGCTCCGCTCTGACATGCTCCGCTCCGCTCTGAGACGCTCTGCTCCGCTCTGCTCTGAGACGCTCTGCTCCGCTCCGCTCTGAGATGCTCCGCTCTGCTCTGAGACGCTCCGCTCTGAGACGCTCTGCTCCGCTCCGCTCCGCTCCGCTCCGCTCCGCTCTGAGATGCTCCGCTCTGAGACGCTCCGCTCTGAGACGCTCTGCTCCGCTCCGCTCTGAGATGCTCCGCTCTGAGACGCTCTGCTCCGCTCCGCTCTGAGACGCTCTGCTCCGCTCTGCTCTGAGACGCTCTGCTCCGCTCCGCTCTGAGATGCTCCGCTCTGAGACGCTCCGCTCTGAGACGCTCTGCTCCGCTCCACTCTGAGACGCTCTGCTCCGCTCCGCTCTGAGACGCTCTGCTCCGCTCCGCTCCGCTCTGAGATGCTCCGCTCTGCTTTGAGACGCTCCGCTCTGAGAAGCTCTGCTCCGCTCCGCTCTGAGTCGCTATGCTCCGCTCTGAGATGCTCCGCTCCGCTCTGAGACGCTCTGCTCCGCTTCGCTCTGAGATGCTCCGCTCTGAGACGCTCTGCTCCACTCCGCTCTGAGACGCTCCGCTCTGAGACGCTCTGCTCTGAGACGCTCTCCTCCGCTCCGCTCTGAGATGCTCCGAGAGCGGAGCGGAGCGGAGAGCTGCTCCGCTCTGAGACGCTCTGCTCCGCTCTGAGACGCTCTGCTCCGCTCCGCTCTGAGATGCTCCGCTCCGCTCTGAGACGCTCTGCTCCGCTCCGCTCTGAGACGTTCTGCTCCGCTCCGCTCTGAGATGCTCCGCTCCGCTCTGAGACGCTCTGCTCCGTTCTGCTCTGAGCAGAGCGTCTCAGAGCGGAGCGGAGCAGAGTGTCTCCGCTCTGAGACGCTCTGCTCTGAGATGCTCCGCTCTGCTCTGAGACGCTCTGCTCCGCTCCGCTCTGAGATGCTCCGCTCTGAGACGCTCTGCTCCACTCCGCTCTGAGACGCTCTGCTCCACTCCGCTCTGAGACGCTCCGCTCTGAGACGCTCCGCTCTAAGACGCTCTGCTCCGCTCTGAGACGCTCTGCTCCGCTCTGAGACGCTCCGCTCTGAGACGCTCTGCTCCGCTCCGCTCTGAGACGCTCTGCTCCGCTCTGCTCTGAGACGCTCTGCTCCGCTCTGAGATGCTCCGCTCTGCTCTGAGACGCTCTGCTCCGCTCCGCTCTGAGACGCTCTGCTCTGAGACGCTCTGCTCCGCTCTGAGATGCTCCGCTCTGCTCTGAGACGCTCTGCTCCGCTCCGCTCTGAGACGCTCTGCTCCGCTCCGCTCTGAGACGCTCTGCTCCGCTCTGAGACGCTCTGCTCCGCTCTGAGACGCTCTGCTCCGCTCTGCTCTGAGACGCTCTGCTCCGCTCCGCTCTGAGATGCTCCGCTCTGAGACGCTCCGCTCTGAGACGCTCTGCTCCGCTCCGCTCTGAGTCGCTATGCTCCGCTCTGAGATGCTCCGCTCCGCTCTGAGACGCTCTGCTCCGCTTCGCTCTGAGATGCTCCGCTCTGAGACGCTCTGCTCGACTCCGCTCTGAGACGCTCCGCTCTGAGACGCTCTGCTCTGAGACGCTCTCCTCCGCTCCGCTCTGAGATGCTCCGAGAGCGGAGCGGAGCGGAGAGCTGCTCCGCTCTGAGACGCTCTGCTCCGCTCTGAGACGCTCTGCTCCGCTCCGCTCTGAGATGCTCCGCTCCGCTCTGAGACGCTCTGCTCCGCTCCGCTCTGAGACGTTCTGCTCCGCTCCGCTCTGAGATGCTCCGCTCCGCTCTGAGACGCTCTGCTCCGCTTCGCTCTGAGATGCTCCGCTCTGAGACGCTCTGCTCCACTCCGCTCTGAGACGCTCCGCTCTGAGACGCTCTGCTCTGAGACGCTCTGCTCCGCTCCGCTCTGAGACGCTCTGCTCTGAGACGCTCTGCTCCGCTCCGCTCTGAGATGCTCCGCTCTGAGACGCTCTGCTCCGCTCCGCTCTGAGACGCTCTAATCCGCTCCGCTCTGAGACGCTCTGCTCCGCTCCGCTCTGAGATGCTCCGCTCTGAGACGCTCTGCTCCGCTCCGCTCTGAGACGCTCCGCTCTGAGACGCTCTGCTCCGCTCCGCTCTGAGACGCTCCGCTCTGAGACGCTCCGCTCTGCTCTGAGACGCTCTGCTCCGCTCCGCTCTGAGACGCTCTGCTCCATTCCGCTCTGAGACGCTCCGCTCTGAGACGCTCTGCTCCGCTCTGCTCCGCTCTGCTCTGAGACGCTCTGATCCGCTCCGCTCTGAGACGCTCTGCTCCGCTCTGCTCCGCTCTGAGATGCTCCGCTCCGCTCTGAGACGCTCTGCTCCGTTCCGCTCTGCTCCGCTCCGCTCTGAGCTGCTCCGCTCTGCTCTGAGAAGCTCTGCTCTCAGAGCGGACACACTCTGCTCTCGGAGCGGAGCAGAGTGTGTCCGCTCTGAGACGCTCTGCTCTGAGATGCTCCGCTCTGCTCTGAGACGCTCTGCTCCGCTCCGCTCTGAGATGCTCCGCTCTGAGACGCTCTGCTCCACTCCGCTCTGAGACGCTCTGCTCCACTCCGCTCTGAGTGCTCCGCTCTGAGACGCTCCGCTCTGAGACGCTCTGCTCCGCTCCGCTCTGACATGCTCCGCTCCGCTCTGAGACGCTCTGCTCCGCTCTGCTCTGAGACGCTCTGCTCCGCTCCGCTCTGAGATGCTCCGCTCTGCTCTGCTCTGAGACGCTCCGCTCTGAGACGCTCTGCTCCGCTCCGCTCCGCTCCGCTCCGCTCCGCTCTGAGATGCTCCGCTCTGAGACGCTCCGCTCTGAGACGCTCTGCTCCGCTCCGCTCTGAGATGCTCCGCTCCGCTCTGAGACGCTCTGCTCCGCTCCGCTCTGAGATGCTCCGCTCTGCTCTGAGACGCTCCGCTCTGAGACGCTCTGCTCCGCTCCGCTCTGAGATGCTCCGCTCTGAGACGCTCTGCTCCGCTCCGCTCTGAGATGCTCCGCTCTGCTCTGAGACGCTCTGCTCCGCTCCGCTCTGAGATGCTCCGCTCTGCTCTGAGACGCTCTGCTCCGCTCCGCTCTGAGACGCTCTGCTCCGCTCTGCTCTGAGACGCTCTGCTCCGCTCCGCTCTGAGACGCTCTGCTCCGCTCCGCTCTGAGATGCTCCGCTCTGCTCTGAGACGCTCTGCTCCGCTCCGCTCTGAGATGCTCCGCTCTGAGACGCTCTGCTCCACTCCTTTCTGAGACGCTCTGCTCCGCTCCGCTCTGAGATGCTCCGCTCTGCTCTGAGACGCTCTGCTCCGCTCTGCTCTGAGACGCTCTGCTCCGCTCCGCTCTGAGATGCTCCGCTCTGCTCTGAGACGCTCCGCTCTGAGACGCTCTGCTCCGCTCCGCTCTGAGATGCTCTGCTCCGCTCTGAGACGCTCTGCTCCGCTCCGCTCTGAGACGCTCTGCTCCGCTCCGCTCTGAGACGCTCTGCTCCGCTCTGAGACGCTCTGCTCCGCTCCGCTCTGAGACGCTCTGCTCCGCTCTGCTCTGAGACGCTCTGCTCCGCTCCGCTCTGAGATGCTCCGCTCTGCTCTGAGAAGCTCTGCTCCGTTCCGCTCTGAGCCGCTCTGAGATGCTCCGCTCTGCTCTGAGACACTCTGCTCCGCTCCGCTCTGAGACGCTCAGCTCCGCTCCGCTCTGAGATGCTCCGCTCTGCTCTGAGACGCTCCGCTCTGAGACGCTCTGCTCCGCTCCGCTCTGAGATGCTCTGCTCCGCTCTGAGACGCTCTGCTCCGCTCCGCTCTGAGACGCTCTGCTCCGCTCCGCTCTGAGACGCTCTGCTCCGCTCTGAGACGCTCTGCTCTGAGACGCTCTGCTCCACTCCGTTCTGAGACGCTCTGCTCCACTCCGCTCTGAGACGCTCCGCTCTGAGACGCTCCGCTCTGAGACGCTCTGCTCCGCTCCGCTCTGACATGCTCCGCTCCGCTCTGAGACGCTCTGCTCCGCTCTGCTCTGAGACGCTCTGCTCCGCTCTGAGATGATCCGCTCTGCTCTGAGACGCTCTGAGATGCTCCGCTCTGCTCTGAGACGCTCTGCTCCGCTCCGCTCTGAGACGCTCTGCTCCGCTCTGCTCTGAGATGCTCTGCTCCGCTCTGAGATGCTCCGCTCTGCTCTGAGACGCTCTGCTCCGCTCTGAGACGCTCCGCTCCGCTCTGAGATGCTCCGCTCTGCTCTGAGACACTCTGCTCCGCTCCGCTCTGAGACGCTCTGCTCCGCTCTGCTCTGAGACGCTCTGCTCCGCTATGAGACGCTCCGCTCCGCTCCGCTCTGAGATGCTCCGCTCCGCTCTGAGACGCTCTGCTCCGCTCTGAGACGCTCCGCTCTGAGACGCTCTGCTCCGCTCTGCTCTGAGACGCTCCGCTCTGAGATGCTCCGCTCTGAGACGCTCTGCTCCGCTCCGCTCTGAGATGCTCCGCTCCGCTCTGAGACGCTCTGAGATGCTCCGCTCTGCTCTGAGACGCTCTGCTCTGCTCCGCTCTGAGACGCTCTGCTCCACTCCGCTCTGAGACGCTCCGCTCTGAGACGCTCCGCTCTGAGACGCTCTGCTCCGCTCTGAGATGCTCCGCTCTGCTCTGAGACGCTCTGCTCCGCTCCGCTCTGACATGCTCCGCTCTGAGATGCTCTGCTCCGCTCCGCTCTGAGACGCTCCGCTCTGAGATGCTCCGCTCTGCTCTGAGACGCTCCGCTCTGAGACGCTCTGCTCCGCTCCGCTCTGAGATGCTCCGCTCTGCTCTGAGATGCTCTGCTCCGCTCCGCTCTGAGACGCTCTGCTCCGCTCTGCTCCGCTCCGCTCTGAGACGCTCTGCTCCGCTCTGAGACGCTCTGCTCCGCTCTGCTCTGAGACGCTCTGCTCCGCTCCGCTCTGAGACGCTCTGAGACGCTCTGAGACGCTCTTTTCCGCTCCGCTCTGAGACGTTCTGCTCCGCTCCGCTCCGCTCTGAGATTCTCCGCTCTGCTCTGAGACGCTCTGCTCAGCTCCGCTCTGAGACGCTCTGCTCCGCTATGAGACGCTCTGCTGCGCTCTGCTCTGAGACGCTCTGCTCGGCTCCGCTCTGAGATGCTCCGCTCTGAGACGCTCCGCTCTGAGACGCTCTGCTCCGCTCCGCTCTGAGACG
Organism: Gymnoscopelus microlampas; assembly: GCF_963454915.1. Lineage (NCBI taxonomy): Eukaryota > Metazoa > Chordata > Actinopteri > Myctophiformes > Myctophidae > Gymnoscopelus > Gymnoscopelus microlampas. The sequence goes on from NC_139960.1 coordinate 27,216,852, forward strand.
CTCTGCTCCGCTCCGCTCTGAGATGCTCCGCTCTGCTCTGAGACGCTCCGCTCTGAGACGCTCTGCTCCGCTCCGCTCCGAGATGCTCCGCTCTGCTCTGAGACGCTCTGCTCCGCTCCGCTCTGAGACGCTCTGCTCCGCTCCGCTCTGCTCCGCTCTGCTCCGCTCTGCTCCGCTCTGCTCTGAGACTCTCTGCTCCGCTCCGCTCTGAGATGCTCCGCTCTGAGACGCTCCGCTCTGAGACGCTCTGCTCCGCTCCGCTCTGAGATGCTCCGCTCTGAGACGCTCCGCTCTGAGACGCTCTGCTCCGCTCTGAGACGCTCTGCTCCGCTCTGAGACGCTCTGCTCCACTCCGCTCTGAGACGCTCCGCTCTGAGACGCTCCGCTCTGAGACGCTCTGCTCTGAGATGCTCCGCTCTGAGACGCTCTGCTCCGCTCCGCTCTGAGACGCTCTGCTCCGCTCTGCTCTGAGACGCTCTGCTCCGCTCTGAGACGCTCCGCTCTGCTCCGCTCCGCTCTGAGACGCTCTGCTCCATTCCGCTCTGAGACGCTCCGCTCTGAGACGCTCTGAGACGCTCTGCTCCGCTCTGCTCTGAGACGCTCTGCTCCGCTCCGCTCTGAGACGCTCTGCTCCGCTCTGAGATGCTCCGCTCCGCTCTGAGACGCTCTGCTCCGCTCCGCTCCGCTCTGAGACGCTCTGCTCCATTCCGCTCTGAGACGCTCCGCTCTGAGACGCTCTGAGACGCTCTGCTCCGCTCTGCTCTGAGACGCTCTGCTCCGCTCCGCTCTGAGACGCTCCGCTCCGCTCTGAGATGCTCCACTCTGCTCTGAGACGCTCTGCTCCACTCCGCTCTGAGACGCTCCGCTCTGAGACGCTCCGCTCTGAGACGCTCTGAGACGCTCCGCTTTGAGACGCTCCGCTCTGAGACGCTCTGAGACGCTCCGCTCTGAGACGCTCTGCTCTGAGACGCTCTGCTCTGAGACGCTCTGCTCCGCTCCGCTCTGAGACGCTCTGCTCCGCTCCGCTCTGAGACGCTCTGCTCCGCTCTGAGATGCTCCGCTCCGCTCTGCTCCGCTCCGCTCTGAGACGCTCCGCTCTGCTCCGCTCCGCTCTGAGATGTTCCGCTCTGACACGCTCCGCTCTGAGACGCTCTGCTCCGCTCCGCTCTGAGACGCTCTGCTCCGCTCCGCTCTGAGATGCTCCGCTCTGAGACGCTCCGCTCTGAGATGCTCTGCTCCGCTCCGCTCTGAGATGCTCCGCTCTGCTCTGAGACACTCTGCTCCGCTCCGCTCTGCTCCGCTCTGCTCCGCTCTGCTCCGCTCTGCTCCGCTCTGCTCTGAGACGCTCTGCTCCGCTCTGAGACGCTCCGCTCTGAGACGCTCTGAGATGCTCCGCTCTGCTCTGAGACGCTCTGCTCCGCTCCGCTCTGAGACGCTCTGCTCCGCTCTGCTCTGAGACGCTCCGCTCTGCTCTGAGACGCTCTGCTCCGCTCTGCTCTGAGACGCTCTGCTCCACTCCGCTCTGAGACGCTCCGCTCTGAGACGCTCTGCTCTGAGACGCTCTGCTCCGCTCCGCTCTGAGATGCTCCGCTCTGCTCTGAGACGCTCTGCTCCGCTCCGCTCTGAGACGCTCTGCTCCACTCCGCTCTGAGATGCTCCGCTCTGAGACGCTCTGCTCCACTCCGCTCTGAGACGCTCCGCTCTGAGACGCTCTGAGACGCTCCGCTCTGTGATGCTCCGCTCTGCTCTGAGACGCTCTGCTCCACTCCGCTCTGAGACGCTCTGCTCCGCTCCGCTCTGAGATGCTCCGCTCTGAGAAGCTCTGCTCCACTCCGCTCTGAGACGCTCTGCTCCGCTCCGCTCTGACATGCTCCGCTCCGCTCTGAGACGCTCTGCTCCGCTCCGCTCTGAGATGCTCCGCTCTGCTCTGAGACGCTCTGCTCCGCTCCGCTCTGAGACGCTCTGCTCCGCTCCGCTCTGCTCCGCTCCGCTCTGAGACGCTCTGCTCCGCTCCGCTCTGAGACGCTCTGCTCTGAGATGCTCTGCTCCGCTCCGCTCTGAGACGCTCCGCTCTGAGACGCTCTGAGACGTTCCGCTCTGAGATGCTCCGCTCTGCTCTGAGACGCTCTGCTCCACTCCGCTCTGAGACGCTCTGCTCCGCTCCGCTCTGAGATGCTCCGCTCTGAGACGCTCTGCTCCACTCCGCTCTGAGACGCTCTGCTCCGCTCCGCTCTGAGACGCTCCGCTCTGAGACGCTCTGCTCCGCTCCGCTCTGAGATGCTCCGCTCTGCTCTGAGACGCTCTGCTCCGCTCCGCTCTGAGACGCTCTGCTCCGCTCCGCTCTGCTCCGCTCCGCTCTGAGACGCTCTGCTCCGCTCCGCTCTGAGACGCTCTGCTCCGAGATGCTCTGCTCCGCTCCGCTCTGAGATGCTCCGCTCTGAGACGCTCTGCTCCACTCCGCTCTGAGACGCTCCGCTCTGAGATGCTCCGCTCCGCTCTGAGACGCTCTGCTCTGAGATGCTCTGCTCCGCTCCGCTCTGAGATGCTCCGCTCTGAGACGCTCTGCTCCACTCCGCTCTGAGACGCTCCGCTCTGAGATGCTCCGCTCCGCTCTGATACGCTCCGATCTGAGACGCTCCGCTCTGAGACGCTCTGCTCCGCTCTGACATGCTCCGCTCCGCTCTGAGACGCTCCGCTCTGAGATGCTCCGCTCTGCTCTGAGACGCTCCGCTCTGAGACGCTCTGCTCTGAGACGCTCTGCTCCGCTCCGCTCTGAGATGCTCCGCTCTGAGACGCTCTGCTCCACTCCGCTCTGCTCCGCTCCGCTCTGAGACGCTCCGCTCTGAGACGCTCTGCTCCGCTCCGCTCTGAGATGCTCCGCTCTGCTCTGAGACGCTCTGCTCTGCTCTGAGACGCTCTGCTCCGCTCTGAGACGCTCCGCTCTGAGACGCTCTGAGATGTTCCGCTCTGCTCTGAGACGCTCTGCTCCGCTCCGCTCTGAGACGCTCTGCTCCGCTCTGCTCTGAGACGCTCTGCTCCGCTCCGCTCTGAGATGCTCCGCTCTGCTCTGAGACGCTCTGCTCCGCTCTGAGACGCTCCGCTCTGCTCCGCTCCGCTCTGAGACGCTCTGCTCCATTCCGCTCTGAGACGCTCCGCTCTGAGACGCTCTGAGACGCTCTGCTCTGAGACGCTCTGCTCTGAGACGCTCTGCTCCGCTCTGAGATGCTCCGCTCCGCTCTGAGACGCTCTGCTCTGCTCCGCTCCGCTCTGAGCTGCTCTGCTCTGAGACGCTCTGCTCCGCTCTGAGACGCTCCGCTCCGCTCTGAGATGCTCCGCTCTGCTCTGAGACGCTCTGCTCCACTCCGCTCTGAGACGCTCCGCTCTGAGACGCTCCGCTCTGAGACGCTCTGAGACGCTCCGCTCTGAGATGCTCCGCTCTGAGATGCTCCGCTCTGCTCTGAGACGCTCTGCTCCGCTCCGCTCTGAGATGCTCCACTCTGAGACGCTCTGCTCCACTCCGCTCTGAGACGCTCCGCTCTGAGACGCTCTGAGACGCTCCGCTCTGAGACGCTCTGCTCTGAGACGCTCTGCTCTGAGACGCTCTGCTCCGCTCCGCTCTGAGACGCTCTGCTCCGCTCCGTTCTGTGACGCTCCGCTCTGAGACGCTCCGCTCTGAGACGCTCTGAGACGCTCCGCTCTGAGACGCTCCGCTCTGAGATGCTCCGCTCTACTCCGCTCTGCTCTGAGACGCTCTGCTCCGCTCCGCTCTGAGACGCTCTGCTCCGCTCCGCTCTGAGACGCTCTGCTCCGCTCTGCTCTGAGATGCTCCGCTCTGAGACGCTCCGCTCTGAGACGCTCTGCTCCGCTCCGCTCTGAGACGCTCTGCTCCACTCCGCTCTGAGACGCTCTGCTCCGCTCCGCTCTGACATGCTCCGCTCCGCTCTGAGACGCTCTGCTCCGCTCCGCTCTGAGATGCTACGCTCTGAGACGCTCTGCTCCACTCCGCTCCGCTCTGAGACGCTCCGCTCTGAGACGCTCTGAGACGCTCCGCTCTGAGACGCTCCGCTCTGAGACGCTCCGCTCTGAGATGCTCCGCTCTACTCCGCTCTGCTCTGAGACGCTCTGCTCCGCTCCGCTCTGAGACGCTCTGCTCCGCTCTGCTCTGAGATGCTCCGCTCTGAGACGCTCCGCTCTGAGACGCTCTGCTCCGCTCCGCTCTGAGACGCTCTGCTCCACTCCGCTCTGAGACGCTCTGCTCCGCTCCGCTCTGACATGCTCCGCTCCGCTCTGAGACGCTCCGCTCTGAGATGCTCCGCTCTGAGACGCTCTGCTCCACTCCGCTCCGCTCTGAGACGCTCCGCTCTGAGACGCTCTGAGACGCTCCGCTCTGAGATGCTCCGCTCTGCTCTGAGACGCTCTGCTCCGCTCTGAGACGCTCTGCTCCGCTCCGCTCTGAGATGCTCCGCTCTGCTCTGAGACGCTCCGCTCTGAGACGCTCTGCTCCGCTCCGAGATGCTCCGCTCTGCTCTGAGACGCTCTGCTTCACTCCGCTCTGAGACGCTCTGCTCCGCTCCGCTCTGAGACGCTCTGCTCCGCTCCGCTCTGAGACGCTCTGCTCCGCTTTGAGACGCTCTGCTCCGCTCCGCTCTGAGATGCTCCGCTCTGCTCCGCTCCGCTCTGAGACGCTCCGCTCTGCTCCGCTCCGCTCTGAGATGCTCCGCTCTGAGATGCTCCGCTCTGCTCTGAGACACTCTGCTCCGCTCCGCTCTGAGACGCTCTGCTCCGCTCTGCTCTGAGACGCTCTGCTCCGCTCTGCTCTGAGACGCTCTGAGATGCTCCGCTCTGAGACGCTCCGCTCTGAGACGCTCCGCTCTGAGACGTTCCGCTCTGAGATGCTCCGCTCTGCTCTGAGACGCTCTGCTCCGCTCCGCTCTGAGACGCTCTGCTCCGCTCCGCTCTGAGATACTCCGCTCTGAGACGCTCTGAGACGCTCTGCTCCGCTCTGCTCTGAGACGCTCTGCTCCGCTCCACTCTGCTCCGCTCCGCTCTGAGACGCTCCGCTCTGAGACGCTCTGAGACGCTCTGCTCCGCTCTGAGATGCTCCGCTCCGCTCTGAGACGCTCCGCTCTGCTCCGCTCCGCTCTGAGACGCTCCGCTCTGCTCCGCTCCGCTCTGCTCCGCTCCGCTCTGAGACACTCTGCTCCGCTCCGCTCTGCTCCGCTCTGCTCCGCTCTGCTCTGAGACGCTCTGCTCCGCTCTGAGACGCTCCGCTCTGAGACGCTCTGAGATGCTCCGCTCTGCTCTGAGACGCTCTGCTCCGCTCCGCTCTTAGACGCTCTGCTCCGCTCTGCTCTGAAACGCTCTGCTACGCTCCGCTCTGCTCCGCTCCGCTCTGAGACGCTCTGCTTCATTCCGCTCTGAGACGCTCCGCTCTGAGACGCTCTGCTCTGAGACGCTCTGCTCCGCTCCGCTCTGAGACGCTCTGCTCCGCTCTGAGATGCTCCGCTCCGCTCTGAGACGCTCCGCTCCGCTCCGCTCTGAGCTGCTCCGCTCTGCTCTGAGACGCTCTGCTCTGCTCCGCTCTGAGCTGCTCCGCTCTGCTCTGAGACGCTCTGCTCCGCTCTGAGACGCTCTGCTCCGCTCCGCTCTGAGATGCTCCGCTCCGCTCTGAGACGCTCTGCTCCGCTCTGAGACGTTCTGCTCCGCTCCGCTCTGAGATGCTCCGCTCCGCTCTGAGACGCTCTGCTCCGTTCTGCTCTGAGACGCTCTGCTCCGCTCTGAGACGCTCTGCTCCGTTCTGCTCTGAGACGCTCTGCTCCGCTCTGAGATGCTCTGCTCCGTTCTGCTCTGCTCCGTTCTGCTCTGAGACGCTCTGCTCCGCTCTGAGACGCTCTGCTCCGCTCCGCTCTGAGATGCTCCGCTCCGCTCTGAGACGCTCTGCTCCGCTCCGTTCTGAGACGCTCTGCTCTGAGATGCTCTGCTCCGCTCCGCTCTGAGATGCTCCGCTCTGAGACGCTCTGCTCCACTCCGCTCTGAGACGCTCCGCTCTGAGATGCTCCGCTCCGCTCTGAGACGCTCTGCTCTGAGATGCTCCGCTCTGCTCTGAGACACTCTGCTCCGCTCCGCTCTGAGACGCTCTGCTCCGCTCTGCTTTGAGACGCTCTGCTCCGCTCTGCTCTGAGACGCTCTGAGATGCTCCGCTCTGAGACGCTCCGCTCTGAGACGCTCCGCTCTGAGACGCTCCGCTCTGAGACGCTCTGAGACGTTCCGCTCTGAGATGCTCCGCTCTGCTCTGAGACGCTCTGCTCCGCTCCGCTCTGAGACGCTCTGCTCCGCTCTGCTCTGAGACGCTCTGAGATGCTCCGCTCTGAGACGCTCCGCTCTGAGACGCTCCGCTCTGAGACGCTCCGCTCTGAGACGCTCTGAGACGTTCCGCTCTGAGATGCTCCGCTCTGCTCTGAGACGCTCTGCTCCGCTCCGCTCTGAGACGCTCTGCTCCGCTCCGCTCTGAGATACTCCGCTCTGAGACTGTGCTGCCTTTGAAATGGCAGAATGTTAAGATTCAAAGTTGAAATGTTTAAAGAATTCTGTCAATTGATAAGTCAAGTCAAAGTTAAGTCAAAAAGTGATGTTCACTGTATAAGTTCATATTGTTTGTACTGCCATCTAGTGGTAGAAGTTAAAAAGGTATAAAAACGAAAACGAAAGTAAAATGCACTCAGTAAAGCCAGCATTTCTAAAGTAAACAGTGAGCTGTGCATGTGGTCTGCTGATAATTCCTCTTTTAACGTTTTTGCCTTGGACTTCATTTGTCTGTAAGTACACATAAGTTGTAGTTAATCTGTCTAATGATTGTACTCATGCAGAACTTTATGTTTGATAATTGTTTGGTTTGGTTGTTTGTTGTGTAAGCACTTGTGCTCTGCATCCCATTTTAGCTTACTACTGCAGTGACTTATTCTCACTATTCTGTGTTTGTAGCATTGGTTAAATAGTTCAAATGCAAATACTTACCATTTATGTATACCTAAATGTGTACTAATTCATTATATGTTTATTTCTTTCTATGTCTGTAATGTCAGTTTTACAAAACCCTGCAGAACCCTTCAGTAAAATTGCAAGAAAGGCAAGCCTTGTCTCTTTATTGGAGGATCTCAGAACTGTTATCTAGCTGTCTAGCTGCACACAGAAAACGTGTGGCAAGGGCAGCATAGTAAAAAGACAAGAAGAGCGGCGGGCTCAAGCACACAAGATCAAAATCAGCAATCATGAGTTTACGCTCAGGAAAGAAATACACAGTAAATACTAATGATGATCAAGAAGAGGAGAAGGAGGATGAGGAACCCCTGACACTAACAGGACAACAGGAGGAGCATGTGACATCCCAAGCAAATTCTGTCAAGTTGTCTCACAAATCTTCTCACAAATCTTCGCACAAGTCTTCTCACAACTTCAAGTCAGTCAAAACTAAACCTGAAGCATCCTGTAAGTCATCCAGTAGGACATCAGGATCCTCTAAAACATCTTCATACATAAAAGCACAGGCTAAGGCAAGGGCTGCTCAGGCTGAAGTGGCATTTGCTAAAGAACAAGCCGCAGTGATGAAACACAAGGCTGAACTCGAAAGACAAAAGGCTGATCTTGAAAAAGAAAGGGCGGATCTTGACGCCAATCTCCATATTCTACAGTCCCAGAGGGCTGCTGCTGCTGCCTCCGCCGAAGCGGCAGCTTACGAGGAAGCTGAGGAAAGTGAATGCGGGGAAGAAGACCAGGAACCTCCTGGTCTACAACAACCTCTCAACTCAGCACAACGTACTAGAGAGTACGTGCAACAGCTTCCAAATCAAATACCAATTCCCCCTGTTCTTCAACAACCTCTCACCTCAGCACAACAAACTAGCAAGTATGTGCAGCAGCTTCAAACACAAACACCAATGCCCCCTGTCCTTAAGCAGCCTCTCAACTCAGTACAACATACTAAAGAGAACGTCCAGCAGCTTCCCAGACACTCAGCTGAACAGGACGGGAAGCTTTTGAGAACTCCTGATGCTAATCTAGCCCTTGACAACAGCACCAATGGTAACCAACTTGCACAGTATGGAAGTGTTAGAATTAAAAGGGAAGTGCCAACAAAGACTGCACAACCAACCAAGACTTACCTCAATCTTCCACAGCACTCAGACAATCCTGCCAAAGACTACAACTCACCTGAGCCTCCAGGTGCACAAGACTTTGCCAGATGCCTGATACGCAGAGAATTGGTGAGTTCAGGTCTTCTACAATTTGACGATCAACCTGAAAATTACATGTCATGGAAAGCGTCCTTTCACAGTGCAACTAAGGACTTGAATCTGTCAGCCAGGGAAGAGCTGGACCTGATGACAAAATGGCTTGGACCCGAGTCATCACAACAAGCAAAAACCATACGGTCTGTATATGTTCTCAAACCCGCAGCAGGCCTCTACACCGTTTGGCAACGTCTGGAAGAATGTTATGGAGCGCCAGAGGTCATTGAAGATGCACTGCTAAAAAAGATTGACAACTTCCCAAAACTAAATAACAGAGACAATATCAAGCTAAGAGAACTAGGTGACATTCTGTTGGAATTGGAATGTGCCAAAGAGGATGGTTACCTAACAGGCCTCTTATATTTGGATACTCCTCGTGGGGTAAAACCCATTGTGGAAAAACTCCCATACAGCCTCCAGGAGAAATGGACAGCTCTGGGATCCAGGTACAAAGAGGAGAATAGAGTGTCATTTCCACCCTTTTGGGTCTTCTCCAGGTTTGTGAGGAATCAGGCAAAGATGAGGAATGATCCAAGCTTCTCTTCTCCCACCTCCGACAGTCATGGTACACCACGAACAGAGAAACCCGCAAAGTCAAGCTGGAAAACCTCTGTAAGTACACACAAAACTGACGTTGATGCAGAAATGTCAGATGATGGCGAAACCATTCCTGCTCAACAGAAATTGGAGGAACCAGATAGGCAATGTCCTATACATAAGAAGCCCCACTCACTAAAAAAGTGTAAAGCCTTCAGAGGCAAACCCATGGAAGAGCGCAAGGCGTACCTGAGAGAGAATCGCATTTGCTACAGATGCTGTGGGTCCACGCAACACATGGCAAAAGACTGCAAGGTGATAATCAAGTGCTTTGAGTGTAATAGCGACAGACACATCACTGCTTTGCATCCAGGTCCTCCTCCTCCAGTGGCTGCAGAGAGCAACCAGGCTGACAAGGAGGACAGCGGGGAGTCAAGTGGAAGTTCAGTCACCACAAGCTGCACAGAGATATGTGTAAGTGGACAAAGCCCACGCTCCTGCTCCAAGATCTGCTTGGTTAAAGTATATCCTGCAGGGAAAAGGGAGAACGCTATTAAAATGTATGCAGTGCTCGATGAGCAAAGTAACAAGTCTCTTGCCAAGACAGAGTTCTTTGACCTCTTCAAAGTCAAGGCTAATTCATCTCCATATACACTGAGAACCTGTTCAGGGAGAACAGAGACGTCGGGCAGAAGAGCCAGTAACTTCGTCATCGAGTCCGTTGATGGGAAATTACAACTTCCTCTACCAACCCTAATCGAATGTGACATGGTGCCTGATGACAGGACGGAAATACCCTCACCAGAAATCGCACACCATCACTCCCACCTACAGCCAGTTGCCAAGAAAATTCAACCCTTAGACCCGGACGCTCCAATCCTCCTGCTCTTGGGAAGAGACATCTTAAGGGTGCACAAGGTGCGTGATCAAATAAATGGGCCCCACAATGCTCCATACGCACAGCGGCTAGACCTAGGATGGGTCATCGTGGGTGAAGTGTGCTTGGGGACCGTACACAAACCATCAGAGGTCAATGTCTACAAGGCAAACGTGCTACAAAATGGTCGCACATCCTTTTTCAGCCCATGCCCAAAAACCATCCAGGTGAAGGAAGGTTACAGTGGTATGACACAGCATCCTGGTGTCACCTCCACAGCCTGTAAGGAAGAAGATGCAGGTCTTACGGAGAGCACAGACAACCTCGGATGCTTGGTGTTTGAAAGGTCGAAGGATGACGAAAAACCAGCACTATCCGTAGATGACAGAATGTTCCTGACCATCATGGAAGAACACGTCTACCAAGATGAGGACAGCAGCTGGGTAGCTCCATTACCATTCCGCTCCCCTAGGCGTCGCCTTCCAAGCAACAGAGAACAAGCTCTGAAGCGCCTCAAGTCATTGCGTAGAACTCTTGAGAGAAAGCCAGAAATGAAGGAGCATTACATACACTTCATGCAGAAGATGCTGGACAGTGATCAAGCCGAGCCTGCTCCACCACTAGAAGAAGGTAAAGAACACTGGTATCTGCCAACATTCGGTGTGTATCACCCACAAAAGCCGGATCAGATACGAGTTGTTTTTGATTCCAGCGCTGAGTGTGATGGAGTATCTCTCAATCAGGTGCTCCTCAGCGGCCCAGACTTGAATAACACTTTGTTGGGAGTCCTTCTGCGGTTCCGGAAGGAACCCATAGCCCTGACAGCAGATGTGCAACAAATGTTTTACTGCTTTGTTGTCCGAGAAGACCACAGGGACTATCTCCGTTATCTCTGGTATGAAGATAATGACATCAACAAGAATGTGATGGAGTATAGAATGAAGGTCCACGTGTTTGGAAACAGCCCTTCGCCGGCTGTGGCCATCTACTGCATGAGGCGAGCTGCACAAGCAGGTGAACAAGAACATGGATCTGATGCAGAGCAGTATGTTGAGAAACAGTTCTATGTGGACGATGGCCTCGCTTCATTCACTATGCCTGAGGAAGCAATAGACATATTCACACGAACCAGGGACATGTTAGCAGATTGCAATATAAGACTACACAAAGTGGCATCAAACAGTAGCCAGGTGATGGAAGCGTTCCCTGCAGAGGATCGTGCCAAGAATCTGAAGGATTTGGACCTGGGAGTGGATCCTCTCCCTCTTCAGCGCAGCCTAGGACTCTATTGGGAGCTGGAAATGGACAGCTTCACTTACCTGGTGTCCAGTGAAGAGAAACCCTTCACACGACGAGGAGTTTTGTCGACTGTTAACAGCTTGTACGATCCTCTAGGGTTTGTAGCTCCCATAACCGTACAAGGGAAAGCAATAGTCCGGGAACTCTCATCTGAACAGAGTGAGTGGGATGCTCCTCTTCCCCCTGAAAAAGAAAATGATTGGAGACAATGGAAAGATTCTTTACAGGCTCTCGAAGACCTGCACGTACCGAGGTGCTACATTCCAGTCTCACTATCCTCAACACAGAGAAGAGAGCTGTGTATCTTCTCAGATGCTTCCACAATAGCTATAGGAGCTGTAGCCTACTTGAGAGCTACCGACACTGAGGGACGATGCCATGTTGGATTCATCATGGGGAAGTCAAAGTTAGCCCCTCGCCCTGCACACACCATTCCACGTCTTGAGTTGTGTGCAGCAGTACTGGCTGTTGAAATGTACGAGCTAATCAGAGAAGAGATTGACATTGACGTGGATGCTGTGAAGTTCTTCACAGACAGTAAGATCGTGCTTGGGTACATCCACAACTGCACTAGACGATTTTATGTGTATGTTTCCAACCGGGTGACTCGGATTAGAAGATCCACACACCCCGACCAGTGGTTCTATGTTGCAACGAACGTGAACCCTGCAGACCTTGCCACCAGGCCTATACCGGCAGCCAATCTACAGCATAGCAGTTGGTTCTCAGGCCCTGCCTTCTTGTCAAAGTTCAACACGAAGGACACTTCGGAAACCGGCCTCTTCAACATGGTTGATCCGGAAGCTGACGCTGAGATTCGGCCTGAAGTCACAACTCTGATTACCAAAGCCTTCGAGTCTCAGTTGAGCCCAGAACGTTTCGAGCAGTTCTCAAGCTGGAGGATACTCTGTCGGACAATAGCCCGACTCATCCATGTTGCTGCATCCTTCAAAAAGAGCTCAGACAACACAGGAAGCAAAGGATGGCAATGCTTCAAAGAAACAGTTAGTGTAACTGAGCTTTCACGAGCCAAAGCGGCAATCATTCGTTCTGTCCAGCACAAAGTCTTTCGGGAAGAACTGCAATGTCTTGGAGACGGACAGACATTCCTCAAGCAAAGTACCCTCAAGAAGCTCAACCCAGTAGTAGACGAGGAAGGTCTGCTTCGGGTCGGAGGTCGTCTCTCTTCTGCCTACCTGCCAAAGGATGAAAAGCACCCAGTGATTATTCCACACACCCATCACATCGCCACTCTAATCATGAGGTATTATCACGAGCAGGTAGCCCACCAAGGACGGCACATTACAGAAGGTGCTATTAGAGCAGCAGGATACTGGATAATCGGGAGCAAGCGTTTGGTTTCCTCTGTTATCCACAAATGTGTTACCTGCCGCAAACTAAGAGGGAGGTTACAGATCCAGAAGATGGCAGATTTGCCTATCGACAGACTCACACCAGAGCCCCCTTTCACCAGTGTGGGTCTTGACGTCTTTGGACCGTGGACCATCATGACACGTCGTACAAGAGGAGGTAGTGCAGACAGCAAACGCTGGGCTGTACTCTTTACGTGCATGTCTACCAGAGCAGTTCACATTGAGCTGATTGAATCCATGTCAACTGACAGCTTCATCAATGCTCTGAGGAGGTTTTTCTCAATCCGAGGTCCAGCAAAACTCCTCCGCTCTGATAGAGGGACTAACTTTGTGGGTGCCTCTAAGGAGTTGGCCATTAACACGGAAGATGTAGCAATGACAAACTATCTTCAGGACAATGGATGTACTTGGGTTTTTAACCCCCCACATTCCTCCCATATGGGTGGCTCGTGGGAAAGGCTCATTGGTGTTGCCAGGCGCATTTTGGATGCCATGCTGCTTCAGAAAAGCCCCACTCGTCTCACACATGAGGTCCTGAGCACTCTAATGTCAGAAGTAATGGCGATCATGAATGCGCGACCCCTGGTGTCTGTATCTACTGACCCTGATGTGCCTACAGTCCTCTCTCCTGCAATGCTTCTTACGCAAAAGAGGAGTGCTGTTTCCGCTCCTCCCGGAGACTTTAACATGGCAGGGATGCTTAAGAAACAGTGGAAGCAAGTTCAGTGCCTTGCCGATACTTTTTGGAAAAGGTGGAGAGGAGAGTATCTGTCCACTTTACAGAACCGACGGAAGTGGACCGAAGACAAACCAAACGTCAAAGTAGGAGACGTTGTCTTGTTGAAAGACAACCAAGTCCACAGAAATGACTGGCCAGTGGGACTGGTTGTTAAGACTCTGCCAAGCAGTGACAAGAGGATCCGCAAGGTGGAGGTGAAGATTGTGAAGGACGGCGCCGCCAAGATGTTTCTGAGGCCAATCTCAGAGATCGTAGTCCTTCTGTCAGTGGAGACTTCTTGAAAGAACTCTTATGTTACTACTTGCGTCCAAGGACATTCCCTTAAGGTTGAGATATCCGTAATGATACAATGTTATTGTACCAAAGCGGGGAGTGTGCTGCCTTTGAAATGGCAGAATGTTAAGATTCAAAGTTGAAATGTTTAAAGAATTCTGTCAATTGATAAGTCAAGTCAAAGTTAAGTCAAAAAGTGATGTTCACTGTATAAGTTCATATTGTTTGTACTGCCATCTAGTGGTAGAAGTTAAAAAGGTATAAAAACGAAAACGAAAGTAAAATGCACTCAGTAAAGCCAGCATTTCTAAAGTAAACAGTGAGCTGTGCATGTGGTCTGCTGATAATTCCTCTTTTAACGTTTTTGCCTTGGACTTCATTTGTCTGTAAGTACACATAAGTTGTAGTTAATCTGTCTAATGATTGTACTCATGCAGAACTTTATGTTTGATAATTGTTTGGTTTGGTTGTTTGTTGTGTAAGCACTTGTGCTCTGCATCCCATTTTAGCTTACTACTGCAGTGACTTATTCTCACTATTCTGTGTTTGTAGCATTGGTTAAATAGTTCAAATGCAAATACTTACCATTTATGTATACCTAAATGTGTACTAATTCATTATATGTTTATTTCTTTCTATGTCTGTAATGTCAGTTTTACAAAACCCTGCAGAACCCTTCAGTAAAATTGCAAGAAAGGCAAGCCTTGTCTCTTTATTGGAGGATCTCAGAACTGTTATCTAGCTGTCTAGCTGCACACAGAAAACGTGTGGCAAGGGCAGCATAGAGACGCTCTGAGACGCTCTGCTCCGCTCTGCTCTGAGACGCTCTGCTCCGCTCCACTCTGCTCCGCTCCGCTCTGAGACGCTCCGCTCTGAGACGCTCTGAGACGCTCTGCTCCGCTCTGAGATGCTCCGCTCCGCTCTGAGACGCTCCGCTCTGCTCCGCTCCGCTCTGAGACGCTCCGCTCTGCTCCGCTCCGCTCTGAGACACTCTGCTCCGCTCTGCTCTGAGACGCTCTGCTCCGCTCTGAGACGCTCCGCTCTGAGACGCTCTGAGATGCTCCGCTCTGCTCTGAGACGCTCTGCTCCGCTCCGCTCTTAGACGCTCTGCTCCGCTCTGCTCTGCTACGCTCCGCTCTGCTCCGCTCCGCTCTGAGACGCTCTGCTTCATTCCGCTCTGAGACGCTCCGCTCTGAGACGCTCTGAGACGCTCTGCTCTGAGACGCTCTGCTCCGCTCCGCTCTGAGACGCTCTGCTCCGCTCTGAGATGCTCCGCTCCGCTCTGAGACGCTCCGCTCCGCTCCGCTCCGCTCCGCTCCGCTCTGAGCTGCTCCGCTCTGCTCTGAGACGCTCTGCTCTGCTCCGCTCTGAGCTGCTCCGCTCTGCTCTGAGACGCTCTGCTCCGCTCTGAGACGCTCTGCTCCGCTCCGCTCTGAGATGCTCCGCTCCGCTCTGAGACGCTCTGCTCCGCTCTGAGACGTTCTGCTCCGCTCCGCTCTGAGATGCTCCGCTCCGCTCTGAGACGCTCTGCTCCGTTCTGCTCTGAGACGCTCTGCTCCGCTCTGAGACGCTCTGCTCCGTTCTGCTCTGAGACGCTCTGCTCCGCTCTGAGACGCTCTGCTCCGTTCTGCTCTGCTCCGTTCTGCTCTGAGACGCTCTGCTCCGCTCTGAGACGCTCTGCTCCGCTCCGCTCTGAGATGCTCCGCTCCGCTCTGAGACGCTCTGCTCCGCTCCGCTCTGAGACGCTCTGCTCTGAGATGCTCTGCTCCGCTCCGCTCTGAGATGCTCCGCTCTGAGACGCTCTGCTCCACTCCGCTCTGAGACGCTCCGCTCTGAGATGCTCCGCTCCGCTCTGAGACGCTCTGCTCTGAGATGCTCTGCTCCGCTCCGCTCTGAGATGCTCCGCTCTGAGACGCTCTGCTCCACTCCGCTCTGAGACGCTCCGCTCTGAGATGCTCCGCTCCGCTCTGAGACGCTCCGCTCTGAGACGCTCCGCTCTGAGACGCTCTGCTCCGCTCTGACATGCTCCGCTCCGCTCTACTCCGCTCTGCTCTGAGACGCTCTAATCCGCTCCGCTCTGAGACGCTCCGCTCTGAGACGCTCTGCTCCACTCCGCTCTGAGACGCTCCGCTCTGAGACACTCTGAGACGCTCCGCTCTGAGATGCTCCGCTCTGCTCTGAGACGCTCTGCTCCATTCCGCTCTGAGACGCTCCGCTCTGAGACGCTCTGAGACGCTCTGAGACGCTCTGCTCTGAGACGCTCTGCTCTGAGACGCTCTGCTCTGCTCCGCTCTGAGACGCTCTGCTCCGCTCTGAGATGCTCCGCTCCGCTCTGAGACGCTCTGCTCCGCTCCGCTCTGAGACGCTCTGCTCCACTCCGCTCTGAGACGCTCCGCTCTGAGATGCTCCGCTCCGCTCTGAGACGCTCTGCTCCGCTCCGCTCTGAGAAGCTCCGCTCTGAGACGCTCTGCTCTGCTCCGCTCCGCTCTGACATGCTCCGCTCCGCTCTGAGACGCTCTGCTCCGCTCTGAGACGCTCTGCTCCACTCCGCTCTGCTCCGCTCCGCTCTGAGACGCTCCGCTCTGAGACGCTCTGCTCCGCTCCGCTCTGAGATGCTCCGCTCTGCTCTGAGACGCTCTGCTCCGCTCCGCTCTGAGACGCTCTGCTCCGCTCTGCTCTGAGACGCTCTGCTCCGCTCCGCTCCGCTCCGCTCCGCTCTGCTCTGAGACGCTCTGCTCTGCTCCGCTCTGATACGCTCTACTCCGCTCCGCTCTGAGACGCTCTGCTCCGCTCCGCTCTGAGACGCTCTGCTCCGCTCTGCTCTGAGACGCTCTGCTCCGCTCCGCTCTGCTCCGCTCTGCTCTGAGACGCTCTGCTCTGCTCCGCTCTGATACGCTCTGCTCCGCTCCGCTCTGAGACGCTCTGCTCCGCTCCGCTCTGAGATGCTCCGCTCTGCTCTGAGACGCTCTGCTTCGCTCCGCTCTGAGACGCTCTGCTCCGCTCCGCTCTGAGACGCTCTGAGACGCTCTGCTCCGCTCTGAGACGCTCTGCTCCGCTCCGCTCTGAGATGCTCCGCTCCGCTCTGAGACGCTCCGCTCTGCTCCGTTCCGCTCTGAGATGCTCCGCTCTGAGACGCTCTGCTCCGCTCTGCTCTGAGACGCTCTGCTCCGCTCCGCTCTGAGATGCTCCGCTCTGAGACGCTCCGCTCTGAGACGCTCTGCTCCGCTCTGAGATGCTCCGCTCTGAGACGCTCCGCTCTGAGACGCTCTGCTCCGCTCTGAGACGCTCTGCTCCGCTCTGAGACGCTCTGCTCCACTCCGCTCTGAGACGCTCCGCTCTGAGACGCTCCGCTCTGAGACGCTCTGCTCTGAGACGCTCTGCTCCGCTCCGCTCTGAGATGCTCCGCTCTGAGACGCTCTGCTCCGCTCCGCTCTGAGACGCTCTGCTCTGAGACGCTCTGCTCCGCTCTGAGACGTTCCGCTCTGCTCCGCTCCGCTCTGAGACGCTCTGCTCCATTCCGCTCTGAGACGCTCCGCTCTGAGACGCTCTGAGACGCTCTGCTCCGCTCTGCTCTGAGACGCTCTGCTCCGCTCTGAGACGCTCCGCTCTGCTCCGCTCCGCTCTGAGACGCTCTGCTCCATTCCGCTCTGAGACGCTCCGCTCTGAGACGCTCTGAGACGCTCTGCTCCGCTCTGCTCTGAGACGCTCTGCTCCGCTCCGCTCTGAGACGCTCTGCTCCGCTCTGAGACGCTCTGCTCCGCTCCGCTCTGAGACGCTCTGCTCCGCTCTGAGATGCTCCGCTCCGCTCTGAGACGCTCTGCTCCGCTCCGCTCTGCTCCGCTCCGCTCTGAGACGCTCTGCTCCATTCCGCTCTGAGACGCTCCGCTCTGAGACGCTCTGAGACGCTCTGCTCCGCTCTGCTCTGAGACGCTCTGCTCCGCTCCGCTCTGAGACGCTCCGCTCCGCTCTGAGATGCTCCGCTCTGCTCTGAGACGCTCTGCTCCACTCCGCTCTGAGACGCTCCGCTCTGAGACGCTCTGAGACGCTCCGCTCTGAGACGCTCCGCTCTGAGATGCTCCGCTCTGCTCTGAGACGCTCTGCTCCGCTCCGCTCTGAGATGCTCCACTCTGAGACGCTCTGCTCCACTCCGCTTTGAGACGCTCCGCTCTGAGACGCTCTGAGACGCTCCGCTCTGAGACGCTCTGCTCTGAGACGCTCTGCTCTGAGACGCTCTGCTCCGCTCCGCTCTGAGACGCTCTGCTCCGCTCCGCTCTGAGACGCTCTGACACGCTCCGCTCTGAGACGCTCTGCTCCGCTCCGCTCTGAGACGCTCTGCTCCGCTCCGCTCTGAGATGCTCCGCTCTGAGACGCTCCGCTCTGAGATGCTCTGCTCCGCTCCGCTCTGAGATGCTCCGCTCTGCTCTGAGACACTCTGCTCCGCTCCGCTCTGCTCCGCTCTGCTCCGCTCTGCTCTGAGACGCTCTGCTCCGCTCTGAGACGCTCCGCTCTGAGACGCTCTGAGATGCTCCGCTCTGCTCTGAGACGCTCTGCTCCGCTCCGCTCTGAGACGCTCTGCTCCGCTCTGCTCTGAGACGCTCCGCTCTGCTCTGAGACGCTCTGCTCCGCTCTGCTCTGAGACGCTCTGCTCCACTCCGCTCTGAGACGCTCCGCTCTGAGACGCTCTGCTCTGAGACGCTCTGCTCCGCTCCGCTCTGAGATGCTCCGCTCTGCTCTGAGACGCTCTGCTCCGCTCCGCTCTGAGACGCTCTGCTCCACTCCGCTCTGAGATGCTCCGCTCTGAGACGCTCTGCTCCACTCCGCTCTGCTCCACTCCGCTCTGAGACGCTCTGCTCCGCTCCGCTCTGACATGCTCCGCTCCGCTCTGAGACGCTCTGCTCCGCTCCGCTCTGAGATGCTCCGCTCTGCTCTGAGACGCTCTGCTCCGCTCCGCTCTGAGACGCTCTGCTCCGCTCCGCTCTGAGACGCTCTGCTCCACTCCGCTCTGAGACGCTCCGCTCTGAGATGCTCCGCTCCGCTCTGAGACGCTCTGCTCCGCTCCGCTCTGAGATGCTCCGCTCTGAGACGCTCTGCTCCACTCCGCTCTGAGACGCTCTGCTCCGCTCCGCTCTGACATGCTCCGCTCCGCTCTGAGACGCTCTGCTCCGCTCCGCTCTGAGACGCTCTGCTCCACTCCGCTCTGCTCCGCTCCGCTCTGAGACGCTCCGCTCTGAGACGCTCTGCTCCGCTCCGCTCTGAGATGCTCCGCTCTGCTCTGAGACGCTCTGCTCCGCTCCGCTCTGAGACGCTCTGCTCCGCTCTGCTCTGAGACGCTCTGCTCCGCTCCGCTCTGCTCCGCTCTGCTCTGAGACGCTCTGCTCCGCTCTGATACGCTCTGCTCCGCTCCGCTCTGAGACGCTCTGCTCCGCTCCGCTCTGAGATGCTCCGCTCTGCTCTGAGACGCTCTGCTTCGCTCCGCTCTGAGACGCTCTGCTCCGCTCCGCTCTGAGATGCTCCGCTCTGAGACGCTCCGCTCTGAGATGCTCTGCTCTGAGATGCTCCGCTCTGCTCTGAGACACTCTGCTCCGCTCCGCTCTGAGACGCTCCGCTCTGAGACGCTCCGCTCTGAGACGCTCTGAGATGCTCCGCTCTGCTCTGAGACGCTCTGCTCCGCTCCGCTCTGAGACGCTCTGCTCCGCTCTGCTCCGCTCTGCTCTGAGACGCTCTGCTCCGCTCTGAGATGCTCCGCTCTGCTCTGAGACGCTCTGCTCCGCTCTGAGACGCTCCGCTCCGAGATGCTCCGCTCTGCTCTGAGACGCTCTGCTCCACTCCGCTCTGAGACGCTCCGCTCTGAGACGCTCCGCTCTGAGACGCTCTGAGACGCTCCGCTCTGAGACGCTCCGCTCTGAGATGCTCCGCTCTGCTCTGAGACGCTCTGCTCCGCTCCGCTCTGAGATGCTCCACTCTGAGACGCTCTGCTCCACTCCGCTCTGAGACGCTCCACTCTGCTCTGAGACCCTCTGCTCCGCTCTGAGACGCTCTGCTCCGCTCCGCTCTGAGATGCTCCGCTCCGCTCTGAGACGCTCTGCTCCGCTCCGCTCTGAAACGTTCTGCTCCGCTCCGCTCTGAGATGCTCCGCTCCGCTCTGAGACGCTCTGCTCCGTTCTGCTCTGAGACGCTCTGCTCCGCTCTGAGACGCTCTGCTCCGCTCCGCTCCGCTCTGAGATGCTCCGCTCCGCTCTGAGACGCTCTGCTCCGCTCCGCTCTGAGACGCTCTGTTCCGCTCCGCTCTGAGATGCTCCGCTCCGCTCTGAGACACTCTGCTCCGCTCCGCTCTGAGACGCTCTGCTCCACTCCGCTCTGAGACGCTCCGCTCTGAGATGCTCCGCTCCGCTCTGAGACGCTCTGCTCTGAGATGCTCTAATCCGCTCCGCTCTGAGATGCTCCGCTCTGAGACGCTCTGCTCCACTCCGCTCTGAGACGCTCCGCTCTGAGATGCTCCGCTCCCCTCTGAGACGCTCTGCTCTGAGGCGCTCTGCTCCGCTCCGCTCTGAGATGCTCCGCTCTGAGACGCTCTGCTCCACTCCGTTCTGAGACGCTCTGCTCCACTCCGCTCTGAGACGCTCCGCTCTGAGACGCTCCGCTCTGAGACGCTCTGCTCCGCTCCGCTCTGACATGCTCCGCTCCGCTCTGAGACGCTCTGCTCCGCTCCGCTCTGAGACGCTCTGCTCCACACCGCTCTGCTCCGCTCCGCTCTGAGACGCTCCGCTCTGAGACGCTCTGAGACGCTCCGCTCTGAGACGCTCCGCTCTGAGATGTTCCGCTCTGCTCTGAGACGCTCTGCTCTGCTCCGCTCTGAGACGCTCTGCTCCGCTCCGCTCCGCTCTGAGACGCTCTGAGACGCTCTTTTCCGCTCTGCTCTGAGACGCTCTGCTCCGCTCCGCTCTGAGACGCTCCGCTCTGAGACGCTCTGAGACGCTCTGCTCCGCTCTGCTCTGAGACGCTCCGCTCTGAGACGCTCTGCTCCGCTCTGAGATGCTCCGCTCCGCTCTGAGACGCTCCGCTCTGCTCCGCTCCGCTCTGAGACGCTCAGAGCAGAGCGTCTCAGAGCGGAGCGTCTCAGGAGGAGTGGAGCTCTGAGACGCTCTGCTCCGCTCCGCTCTGAGACGCTCTGAGACGCTCCGCTCTGAGATGCTCCGCTCTGCTCTGAGACGCTCTGCTCCATTCCGCTCTGAGATGCTCCGCTCTGAGACGCTCTGAGACACTCTGCTCCGCTCTGCTCTGAGACGCTCTGCTCCGCTCCGCTCTGAGACGCTCTGCTCCGCTCTGAGATGCTCCGCTCCGCTCTGAGACGCTCTGCTCCGCTCCGCTCTGCTCCGCTCCGAGCTGCTCCGCTCCGCTCTGAGACGCTCTGCTCCGCTCCGCTCTGAGACGTTCTGCTCCGCTCCGCTCTGAGATGCTCCGCTCCGCTCTGAGACGCTCTGCTCCGTTCTGCTCTGAGACGCTCTGCTCCGCTCCGCTCTGAGATGCTCCGCTCCGCTCTGAGACACTCTGCTCCGCTCCGCTCTGAGACGCTCTGCTCCACTCCGCTCTGAGACGCTCCGCTCTGAGATGCTCCGCTCCGCTCTGAGACGCTCTGCTCTGAAATGCTCTAATCCGCTCCGCTCTGAGATGCTCCGCTCTGAGACGCTCTGCTCCACTCCGCTCTGAGACGCTCCGCTCTGAGATGCTCCGCTCCCCTCTGAGACGCTCTGCTCTGAGACGCTCTGCTTCGCTCCGCTCTGAGATGCTCCGCTCTGAGACGCTCTGCTCCACTCCGCTCTGAGACGCTCTGCTCCACTCCGCTCTGAGACGCTCCGCTCTGAGACGCTCTGCTCTGAGACGCTCTGCTCCGCTCTGAGACGCTCTGCTCCGCTCTGAGATGCTCCGCTCCGCTCTGAGACGCTCTGCTCCGCTCCGCTCTGCTCCGCTCCGAGCTGCTCCGCTCCGCTCTGAGACGCTCTGCTCCGCTCCGCTCTGAGACGTTCTGCTCCACTCCGCTCTGAGACGCTCTGCTCCGTTCTGCTCTGAGACGCTCTGCTCCGCTCCGCTCTGAGATGCTCCGCTCCGCTCTGAGACACTCTGCTCCGCTCCGCTCTGAGACGCTCTGCTCCACTCCGCTCTGCTCTGAGATGCTCTAATCCGCTCCGCTCTGAGATGCTCCGCTCTGAGACGCTCCGCTCTGAGATGCTCCGCTCTGAGAGGCTCCGCTCTGAGATGCTCTGCTCCGCTCCGCTCCGAGCTGCTCCGCTCCGCTCTGAGACGCTCTGCTCCGTTCCGCTCTGAGACGTTCTGCTCCGCTCCGCTCTGAGATGCTCCGCTCCGCTCTGAGACGCTCTGCTCCGTTCTGCTCTGAGACGCTCTTCTCCGCTCCGCTCTGAGATGCTCCGCTCCGCTCTGAGACACTCTGCTCCGCTCCGCTCTGAGACGCTCTGCTCCACTCCGCTCTGAGACGCTCCGCTCTGAGATGCTCCGCTCCGCTCTGAGACGCTCTGTTCTGAGATGCTCTAATCCGCTCCGCTCTGAGATGCTCCGCTCTGAGACGCTCTGCTCCACTCCGCTCTGAGACGCTCCGCTCTGAGATGCTCCGCTCCCCTCTGAGACGCTCTGCTCTGAGACGCTCTGCTCCGCTCCGCTCTGAGATGCTCCGCTCTGAGACGCTCTGCTCCACTCCGCTCTGAGACGCTCTGCTCCACTCCGCTCTGAGACGCTCCGCTCTGAGACGCTCTTCTCTGAGACGCTCTGCTCCGCTCCGCTCTGACATGCTCCGCTCCGCTCTGACATGCTCCGCTCCGCTCTGAGACGCTCTGCTCCGCTCCGCTCTGAGACGCTCTGCTCCACTCCGCTCTGCTCCGCTCCGCTCTGAGACGCTCCGCTCTGAGACGCTCTGCTCCGCTCCGCTCTGAGATGCTCCGCTCTGCTCTGAGACGCTCTGCTCCGCTCTGAGACTTTCTGCTCCGCTCTGCTCTGAGACGCTCTGCTCCGCTCCGCTCTGAGACGCTCTGCTCCACTCTGCTCTGAGACGCTCTGCTCCGCTCCGCTCTGAGACGCTCTGCTCCGCTCCGCTCTGAGACGCTCTGCTCCGCTCCGCTCTGAGATGCTCCGCTCTGCTCTGAGACGCTCTGCTTCGTTCCGCTCTGAGACGCTCTGCTCCGCTCCGCTCTGAGACGCTCTGAGACGCTCTGCTCCGCTCTGAGACGCTCTGCTCCGCTCCGCTCTGAGATGCTCCGCTCCGCTCTGCTCCGCTCCGCTCTGAGATGCTCCGCTCTGAGACGCTCCGCTCTGAGACGCTCTACTCCGCTCCGCTCTGAGACGCTCTGCTCCGCTCTGAGATGCTCCGCTCTGAGACGCTCCGCTCTGAGATGCTCTGCTCCGCTCCGCTCTGAGATGCTCCGCTCTGCTCTGAGAAACTCTGCTCCGCTCTGCTCCGCTCTGCTCTGAGACGCTCTGCTCCGCTCTGAGACGCTCCGCTCTGAGACGCTCTGAGATGCTCCGCTCTGCTCTGAGACGCTCTGCTCCGCTCCGCTCTGAGACGCTCTGCTCCGCTCTGCTCTGAGACGCTCTGCTCCGCTCTGAGATGCTCCGCTCTGCTCTGAGACGCTCTGCTCCGCTCTGAGACGCTCCGCTCCGCTCTGAGATGCTCCGCTCTGCTCTGAGACGCTCTGCTCCACTCCGCTCTGAGACGCTCCGCTCTGAGACGCTCCGCTCTGAGACGCTCTGAGACGCTCCGCTCTGAGACGCTCCGCTCTGAGACGCTCCGCTCTGAGATCCTCCGCTCTGCTCTGAGACGCTCTGCTCCGCTCCGCTCTGAGATGCTCCACTCTGAGACGCTCTGCTCCACTCCGCTCTGAGACGCTCCGCTCTGAGACGCTCTGAGACGCTCCGCTCTGAGACGCTCTGCTCTGAGACGCTCTGCTCTGAGACGCTCTGCTCCGCTCTGCTCCGCTCTGCTCCGCTCCGCTCTGAGACGCTCCGCTCTGAGACGCTCTGAGACGCTCCGCTCTGAGACGCTCCGCTCTGAGATGCTCCGCTCTACTCCGCTCTGCTCTGAGACGCTCTGCTCCGCTCCGCTCTGAGACGCTCTGCTCCGCTCCGCTCTGAGACGCTCTGCTCCGCTCTGCTCTGAGACGCTCTGCTCCGCTCCGCTCTGAGACGCTCTGCTCCGCTCCGCTCCGCTCTGAGACGCTCTGCTCCGCTCCGCTCTGAGACGCTCCGCTCTGAGACGCTCCGCTCTGAGACGCTCCGCTCTGAGACGCTCTGCTCTGAGACGTTCCGCTCTGAGACGCTCTGCTCCGCTCCGCTCTGAGACGCTCTTCTCCGCTCCGCTCTGAGATGCTCCGCTCTGCTCTGAGACGCTCTGCTCCGCTCCGCTCTGAGACGCTCCGCTCTGCTCTGAGACGCTCTGCTCTGAGACGCTCTGAGACGCTCTGCTCCGCTCTGCTCTGAGACGCTCTGCTCTGAGACGCTCCGCTCTGAGACGCTCTGCTCCACTCCGCTCTGAGATGCTCCGCTCTGAGACGCTCCGCTCTGAGACGCTCTGCTCCGCTCCGCTCTGAGATGCTCCGCTCTGCTCTGAGACGCTCTGTTCCGCTCCGCTCTGAGACGTTCTGCTCCGCTCCGCTCTGAGATGCTCCGCTCCGCTCTGAGACGCTCTGCTCCGTTCTGCTCTGAGACGCTCTGCTCCGCTCTGAGACGCTCTGCTCCGCTCCGCTCTGAGATGCTCCGCTCCGCTCTGAGACGCTCTGCTCCGCTCCGCTCTGAGACGCTCTGCTCCGCTCCGCTCTGAGATGCTCCGCTCCGCTCTGAGACACTCTGCTCCGCTCCGCTCTGAGACGCTCTGCTCCACTCCGCTCTGAGACGCTCCGCTCTGAGATGCTCCGCTCCGCTCTGAGACGCTCTGCTCTGAGATGCTCTAATCCGCTCCGCTCTGAGATGCTCCGCTCTGAGACGCTCTGCTCCACTCCGCTCTGAGACGCTCCGCTCTGAGACGCTCTGCTCTGAGACGCTCTGCTCTGAGACGCTCTGCTCCGCTCTGAGACGCTCTGCTCCGCTCCGCTCTGAGACGCTCTGCTCCGCTCCGCTCTGCTCCGCTCCGCTCTGAGACGCTCCGCTCTGAGACGCTCTGAGACGCTCCGCTCTGAGACGCTCCGCTCTGAGATGCTCCGCTCTACTCCGCTCTGCTCTGAGACGCTCTGCTCCGCTCCGCTCTGAGACGCTCTGCTCCGCTCCGCTCTGAGACGCTCTGCTCCGCTCTGCTCTGAGACGCTCTGCTCCGCTCCGCTCTGAGACGCTCTGCTCCGCTCCGCTCTGCTCCGCTCCGCTCTGAGACGCTCTGCTCCGCTCCGCTCTGAGACGCTCCGCTCTGAGACGCTCCGCTCTGAGACGCTCCGCTCTGAGACGCTCCGCTCTGAGACGCTCTGCTCTGAGATGCTCCGCTCTGCTCTGAGACGCTCTGCTCCGCTCCGCTCTGAGACGCTCCGCTCTGCTCTGAGACGCTCTGCTCTGAGACGCTCTGAGACACTCTGCTCCGCTCTGCTCTGAGACGCTCTGCTCTGAGACGCTCCGCTCTGAGACGCTCTGCTCCACTCCGCTCTGAGATGCTCCGCTCTGAGACGCTCCGCTCTGAGACGCTCTGCTCCGCTCCGCTCTGAGATGCTCCGCTCTGCTCTGAGACGCTCTGTTCCGCTCCGCTCTGAGACGTTCTGCTCCGCTCCGCTCTGAGATGCTCCGCTCCGCTCTGAGACGCTCTGCTCCGTTCTGCTCTGAGACGCTCTGCTCCGCTCTGAGACGCTCTGCTCCGCTCCGCTCTGAGATGCTCCGCTCCGCTCTGAGACGCTCTGCTCCGCTCCGCTCTGAGACGCTCTGCTCCGCTCCGCTCTGAGATGCTCCGCTCCGCTCTGAGACACTCTGCTCCGCTCCGCTCTGAGACGCTCTGCTCCACTCCGCTCTGAGACGCTCCGCTCTGAGATGCTCCGCTCCGCTCTGAGACGCTCTGCTCTGAGATGCTCTAATCCGCTCCGCTCTGAGATGCTCCGCTCTGAGACGCTCTGCTCCACTCCGCTCTGAGACGCTCTGCTCCACTCCGCTCTGAGACGCTCCGCTCTGAGACGCTCCGCTCTGAGACGCTCCGCTCTGACATGCTCCGCTCCGCTCTGAGACGCTCTGCTCCGCTCCGCTCTGAGACGCTCTGCTCCACTCCGCTCTGCTCCGCTCCGCTCTGAGACGCTCCGCTCTGAGACGCTCCGCTCTGAGACGCTCTGCTCCGCTCCGCTCTGAGATGCTCCGCTCTGCTCTGAGACGCTCTGCTCCGCTCCGCTCCGCTCTGAGACGCTCTGCTCCGCTCCGCTCTGAGACGCTCTGCTCCGCTCCGCTCTGAGATGCTCCGCTCTGCTCTGAGACGCTCTGCTTCGTTCCGCTCTGAGACGCTCTGCTCCGCTCCGCTCTGAGACGCTCTGAGACGCTCTGCTCCGCTCTGAGACGCTCTGCTCCGCTCCGCTCTGAGATGCTCCGCTCCGCTCTGAGACGCTCCGCTCTGCTCCGCTCCGCTTTGAGATGCTCCGCTCTGAGACGCTCTGCTCCGCTCCGCTCTGAGACGCTCCGCTCTGCTCCGCTCCGCTCTGAGATGCTCCGCTCCGCTCTGAGACGCTCCGCTCTGCTCCGCTCCGCTCTGAGATGCTCCGCTCTGAGATGCTCCGCTTTGAGACGCTCCGCTCTGAGATGCTCTGCTCCGCTCCGCTCTGAAATGCTCCGCTCTGCTCTGAGACACTCTGCTCCGCTCCGCTCTGAGACGCTCTGCTCCGCTCTGCTCTGAGACGCTCTGCTCCGCTCTGAGACGCTCTGCTCTGAGACGCTCTGCTCCGCTCCGCTCTGAGACGCTCTGCTCCGCTCTGCTCCGCTCTGCTCTGAGACGCTCTGCTCCGCTCTGAGATGCTCCGCTCTGCTCTGAGACGCTCCGCTCCGCTCTGAGATGCTCCGCTCTGCTCTGAGACGCTCTGCTCCACTCCGCTCTGAGACGCTCCGCTCTGAGACGCTCTGAGACGCTCCGCTCTGAGACGCTCCGCTCTGAGATGCTCCGCTCTGCTCTGAGACGCTCTGCTCCGCTCCGCTCTGAGATGCTCCGCTCTGAGACGCTCCGCTCTGAGACGCTCTGAGATGCTCCGCTCTGCTCTGAGACGCTCTGCTCCGCTCTGCTCTGAGACGCTCTGCGCTCTGAGATGCTCCGCTCTGCTCTGAGACACTCTGCTCCGCTCCGCTCTGAGACGCTCTGCTCCGCTCTGCTCTGAGACGCTCTGCTCCGCTCTGAGACGCTCCGCTCTGAGACGCTCTGCTCTGAGACGCTCTGCTCCGCTCCGCTCTGAGACGCTCTGCTCCGCTCTGCTCCGCTCTGCTCTGAGACGCTCTGCTCCGCTCTGAGATGCTCCGCTCTGCTCTGAGACGCTCTGCTCCACTCCGCTCTGAGACGCTCCGCTCTGAGACGCTCCGCTCTGAGACGCTCTGAGACGCTCCGCTCTGAGACGCTCCGCTCTGAGATGCTCCGCTCTGCTCTGAGACGCTCTGCTCTGCTCCGCTCTGAGATGCTCCGCTCTGAGACGCTCCGCTCTGAGACGCTCTGAGATGCTCCGCTCTGCTCTGAGACGCTCTGCTCCGCTCCGCTCTGAGACGCTCTGCTCCGCTCTGCGCTGAGACGCTCTGCTCCGCTCTGAGATGCTCCGCTCTGCTCTGAGACGCTCTGCTCCGCTCTGAGACGCTCCGCTCCGCTCTGAGATGCTCCGCTCTGCTCTGAGACGCTCTGCTCCACTCCGCTCTGAGACGCTCCGCTCTGAGACGCTCCGCTCTGAGACGCTCTGAGACGCTCAACTCTGAGACGCTCCGCTCTGAGATGCTCCGCTCTGCTCCGCTCCGCTCTGAGATGCTCCACTCTGAGACGCTCTGCTCCGCTCCGCTCTGAGACGCTCTGCTCCGCTCCGCTCTGCTCAGCTCCGCTCTGAGACGCTCCGCTCTGAGACGCTCTGCTCCGCTCCGCTCTGAGACGCTCTGCTCCGCTCTGCTCCGCTCCGCTCTGAGATGCTCCGCTCTGCTCTGAGACGCTCTGCTCCGCTCCGCTCTGAGACGCTCCGCTCTGCTCTGAGACGCTCTGCTCTGAGACGCTCTGAGACGCTCTGCTCCGCTCTGCTCTGAGACGCTCTGCTCTGAGACGCTCCGCTCTGAGACGCTCTGCTCCACTCCGCTCTGAGATGCTCCGCTCTGAGACGCTCCGCTCTGAGACGCTCTGCTCCGCTCCGCTCTGAGATGCTCCGCTCTGCTCTGAGACGCTCTGCTCCGCTCCGCTCTGAGACGCTCTGCTCCGCTCCGCTCTGAGACGCTCTGCTCTGAGACGCTCTGCTCCGCTCCGCTCTGAGACGCTCTGCTCCGCTCCGCTCTGAGACGCTCCGCTCTGAGACGCTCTGCTCTGAGACGCTCTGCTCTGAGACGCTCTGAGACGCTCTGCTCTGAGACGCTCTGAGACGCTCCGCTCTGAGACGCTCTGCTCCGCTCCGCTCTGAGATGCTCCGCTCTGCTCTGAGACGCTCCGCTCTGAGACGCTCTGCTCCGCTCTGAGATGCTCCGCTCCGCTCTGAGACGCTCCGCTCTGCTCCGCTCCGCTCTGAGACGCTCCGCTCTGCTCCGCTCCGCTCTGAGATGCTCCGCTCCGCTCTGAGACGCTCCGCTCTGCTCCACTCCGCTCTGAGACGCTCTGCTCTGAGACGCTCTGCTCCGCTCCGCTCTGAGATGCTCCGCTCTGCTCTGAGACGCTCTGCTCCGCTCCGCTCTGCTCCGCTCCGCTCTGAGACGCTCTGCTCCACTCCGCTCTGAGATGCTCCGCTCTGAGACGCTCTGCTCCACTCCGCTCTGAGACGCTCCGCTCTGAGACGCTCTGCTCCGCTCCGCTCTGAGACGCTCCGCTCTGAGACGCTCTGAGACGCTCCGCTCTGAGATGCTCCGCTCTGCTCTGAGACGCTCTGCTCCATTCCGCTCTGAGACGCTCCGCTCTGAGACGCTCTGCTCCGCTCTGCTCTGAGACGCTCTGCTCCGCTCCGCTCTGAGACGCTCTGCTCCGCTCTGAGATGCTCCGCTCCGCTCTGAGACGCTCTGCTCCGCTCCGCTCTGCTCCGCTCCGAGCTGCTCCGCTCTGCTCTGAGACGCTCTGCTCCGCTCCGCTCTGAGCTGCTCCGCTCTGCTCTGAGACCCTCTGCTCCGCTCTGAGACGCTCTGCTCCGCTCCGCTCTGAGACGCTCTGCTCCGCTCCGCTCTGAGACGCTCCGCTCTGAGACGCTCTGAGACGCTCTGCTCTGAGACGCTCTGCTCCGCTCCGCTCTGAGACGCTCTGCTCCGCTCTGAGATGCTCCGCTCCGCTCTGAGACGCTCTGCTCCGCTCCGCTCTGCTCCGCTCCGAGCTGCTCCGCTCTGCTCTGAGACGCTCTGCTCCGCTCCGCTCTGAGCTGCTCCGCTCTGCTCTGAGACCCTCTGCTCCGCTCTGAGACGCTCTGCTCCGCTCCGCTCTGAGATGCTCCGCTCCGCTCTGAGACGCTCTGCTCCGCTCCGCTCTGAGACGCTCCGCTCTGAGATGCTCCGCTCTGAGACGCTCTGCTCCACTCCGCTCTGAGACGCTCCGCTCTGAGACGCTCTGCTCTGAGACGCTCTGCTCCGCTCCGCTCTGAGATGCTCCGCTCTGCTCTGAGACGCTCTGCTCCGCTCCGCTCTGAGACGCTCTGCTCCACTCCGCTCTGAGATGCTCCGCTCATTCCGCTCTGAGACGCTCCGCTCTGAGACGCTCTGAGACGCTCTGCTCTGAGACGCTCTGCTCCGCTCCGCTCTGAGACGCTCTGCTCCGCTCTGAGATGCTCCGCTCCGCTCTGAGACGCTCTGCTCCGCTCCGCTCTGAGACGCTCTGCTCCACTCCGCTCTGAGACGCTCCGCTCTGAGATGCTCCGCTCCGCTCTGAGACGCTCTGCTCCGCTCCGCTCTGAGATGCTCCGCTCTGAGACGCTCTGCTCCACTCCGCTCTGAGACGCTCTGCTCCGCTCCGCTCTGACATGCTCCGCTCCGCTCTGAGACGCTCTGCTCCGCTCCGCTCTGAGACGCTCTGCTCCACTCCGCTCTGCTCCGCTCCGCTCTGAGACGCTCCGCTCTGAGACGCTCTGCTCCGCTCCGCTCTGAGATGCTCCGCTCTGCTCTGAGACGCTCTGCTCCGCTCCGCTCTGAGACGCTCTGCTCCGCTCTGCTCTGAGACGCTCTGCTCCGCTCCGCTCTGCTCCGCTCTGCTCTGAGACGCTCTGCTCCGCTCCGCTCTGATACGCTCTGCTCCGCTCCGCTCTGAGACGCTCTGCTCCGCTCCGCTCTGAGATGCTCCGCTCTGCTCTGAGACGCTCTGCTTCGCTCCGCTCTGAGACGCTCTGCTCCGCTCCGCTCTGAGACGCTCTGCTCCGCTTTGAGACGCTCTGCTCCGCTCCGCTCTGAGATGCTCCGCTCCGCTCTGAGACGCTCCGCTCTGCTCCGCTCCGCTCTGAGATGCTCCGCTCTGAGACGCTCTGCTCCGCTCCGCTCTGAGACGCTCTGCTCCGCTCCGCTCTGAGATGCTCCGCTCTGAGACGCTCCGCTCTGAGATGCTCTGCTCTGAGATGCTCCGCTCTGCTCTGAGACACTCTGCTCCGCTCCGCTCTGAGACGCTCCGCTCTGAGACGCTCCGCTCTGAGACGCTCTGAGATGCTCCGCTCTGCTCTGAGACGCTCTGCTCCGCTCCGCTCTGAGACGCTCTGCTCCGCTCTGCTCCGCTCTGCTCTGAGACGCTCTGCTCCGCTCTGAGATGCTCCGCTCTGCTCTGAGACGCTCTGCTCCGCTCTGAGACGCTCCGCTCTGAGATGCTCCGCTCTGCTCTGAGACGCTCTGCTCCACTCCGCTCTGAGACGCTCCGCTCTGAGACGCTCCGCTCTGAGACGCTCTGAGACGCTCCGCTCTGAGACGCTCCGCTCTGAGATGCTCCGCTCTGCTCTGAGACGCTCTGCTCCGCTCCGCTCTGAGATGCTCCACTCTGAGACGCTCTGCTCCACTCCGCTCTGAGACGCTCCGCTCTGCTCTGAGACCCTCTGCTCCGCTCTGAGACGCTCTGCTCCGCTCCGCTCTGAGATGCTCCGCTCTGAGACGCTCTGCTCCGCTCCGCTCTGAAACGTTCTGCTCCGCTCCGCTCTGAGATGCTCCGCTCCGCTCTGAGACGCTCTGCTCCGTTCTGCTCTGAGACGCTCTGCTCCGCTCTGAGACGCTCTGCTCCGCTCCGCTCCGCTCTGCTCCGCTCCGCTCCGCTCTGAGATGCTCCGCTCCGCTCTGAGACGCTCTGCTCCGCTCCGCTCTGAGACGCTCTGTTCCGCTCCGCTCTGAGATGCTCCGCTCCGCTCTGAGACACTCTGCTCCGCTCCGCTCTGAGACGCTCTGCTCCACTCCGCTCTGAGACGCTCCGCTCTGAGATGCTCCGCTCCGCTCTGAGACGCTCTGCTCTGAGATGCTCTAATCCGCTCCGCTCTGAGATGCTCCGCTCTGAGACGCTCTGCTCCACTCCGCTCTGAGACGCTCCGCTCTGAGATGCTCCGCTCCCCTCTGAGACGCTCTGCTCTGAGGCGCTCTGCTCCGCTCCGCTCTGAGATGCTCCGCTCTGAGACGCTCTGCTCCACTCCGCTCTGAGACGCTCTGCTCCACTCCGCTCTGAGACGCTCCGCTCTGAGACGCTCCGCTCCCCTCTGAGACGCTCTGCTCTGAGGCGCTCTGCTCCGCTCCGCTCTGAGATGCTCCGCTCTGAGACGCTCTGCTCCACTCCGCTCTGAGACGCTCTGCTCCACTCCGCTCTGAGACGCTCCGCTCTGAGACGCTCCGCTCTGAGACGCTCTGCTCCGCTCCGCTCTGACATGCTCCGCTCTGAGACGCTCTGCTCCGCTCCGCTCTGAGACGCTCTGCTCCACTCCGCTCTGCTCCGCTCCGCTCTGAGACGCTCCGCTCTGAGATGCTCCGCTCTGAGACGCTCCGCTCTGAGACGCTCTGAGACGCTCCGCTCTGAGACGCTCCGCTCTGAGATGTTCCGCTCTGCTCTGAGACGCTCTGCTCTGCTCCGCTCTGAGACGCTCTGCTCCGCTCCGCTCTGAGACGCTCTGAGACGCTCTGCTCCGCTCTGAGATGCTCCGCTCCGCTCTGAGACGCTCTGCTCCGCTCCGCTCTGCTCCGCTCCGAGCTGCTCCGCTCCGCTCTGAGACGCTCTGCTCCGCTCCGCTCTGAGACGTTCTGCTCCGCTCCGCTCTGAGATGCTCCGCTCCGCTCTGAGACGCTCTGCTCCGTTCTGCTCTGAGACGCTCTGCTCCGCTCCGCTCTGAGATGCTCCGCTCCGCTCTGAGACACTCTGCTCCGCTCCGCTCTGAGACGCTCTGCTCCACTCCGCTCTGAGACGCTCCGCTCTGAGATGCTCCGCTCCGCTCTGAGACGCTCTGCTCTGAGATGCTCTAATCCGCTCCGCTCTGAGATGCTCCGCTCTGAGACGCTCTGCTCCACTCCGCTCTGAGACGCTCCGCTCTGAGATGCTCCGCTCCCCTCTGAGACGCTCTGCTCTGAGACGCTCTGCTCCGCTCCGCTCTGAGATGCTCCGCTCTGAGACGCTCTGCTCCACTCCGCTCTGAGACGCTCTGCTCCACTCTGCTCTGAGACGCTCCGCTCTGAGACGCTCCGCTCTGAGACGCTCCGCTCTGAGACGCTCTGCTCCACTCCGCTCTGAGACGCTCTGCTCCACTCCGCTCTGCTCCGCTCCGCTCTGAGACGCTCCGCTCTGAGACGCTCCGCTCTGAGACGCTCTGCTCCGCTCCGCTCTGAGACGCTCTGCTCCACTCCGCTCTGCTCCGCTCCGCTCTGAGACGCTCCGCTCTGAGACGCTCTGCTCCGCTCCGCTCTGAGATGCTCCGCTCTGCTCTGAGACGCTCTGCTCCGCTCTGAGACGCTCTGCTCCGCTCTGAGATGCTCCGCTCCGCTCTGAGACGCTCTGCTCCGCTCCGCTCTGCTCCGCTCCGAGCTGCTCCGCTCCGCTCTGAGACGCTCTGAGACGCTCCGCTCTGAGACGTTCTGCTCCGCTCCGCTCTGAGACGCTCTGCTCCGTTCTGCTCTGAGACGCTCTGCTCCGCTCCGCTCTGAGATGCTCCGCTCCGCTCTGAGACACTCTGCTCCGCTCCGCTCTGAGACGCTCTGCTCCACTCCGCTCTGAGACGCTCTGCTCTGAGATGCTCTAATCCGCTCCGCTCTGAGATGCTCCGCTCTGAGACGCTCTGCTCCACTCCGCTCTGAGACGCTCCGCTCTGAGATGCTCCGCTCCCCTCTGAGACGCTCTGCTCTGAGACGCTCTGCTCCGCTCCGCTCTGAGATGCTCCGCTCTGAGACGGTCTGCTCCACTCCGCTCTGAGACGCTCTGCTCCACTCCGCTCTGAGACGCTCCGCTCTGAGACGCTCCGCTCTGAGACGCTCTGCTCCGCTCCGCTCTGACATGCTCCGCTCCGCTCTGAGACGCTCTGCTCCGCTCCGCTCTGAGACGCTCTGCTCCGCTCCGCTCTGAGACGCTCTGCTCCACTCCGCTCTGCTCCGCTCCGCTCTGAGACGTTCCGCTCTGAGACGCTCTGCTCCGCTCCGCTCTGAGATGCTCCGCTCTGCTCTGAGACGCTCTGCTCCGCTCTGAGACGCTCTGCTCTGAGACGCTCTGCTCCGCTCCGCTCTGAGACGCTCTGCTCCGCTCCGCTCTGAGACGCTCCGCTCTGAGACGCTCTGAGACGCTCCGCTCTGAGACGCTCCGCTCTGAGATGCTCCGCTCTACTCCGCTCTGCTCTGAGACGCTCTGCTCCGCTCCGCTCTGAGACGCTCTGCTCCGCTCCGCTCTGAGACGCTCTGCTCCGCTCTGCTCTGAGACGCTCTGCTCCGCTCCGCTCTGAGACGCTCTGCTCCGCTCCGCTCTGAGACGCTCCGCTCTGAGACGCTCTGCTCCTCTCCGCTCTGAGACGCTCCGCTCTGAGACGCTCCGCTCTGAGACGCTCTGCTCTGAGACGTTCCGCTCTGAGACGCTCTGCTCCGCTCCGCTCTGAGACGCTCTTCTCCGCTCCGCTCTGAGATGCTCCGCTCTGCTCTGAGACGCTCCGCTCCGCTCCGCTCTGAGACGCTCCGCTCTGCTCTGAGACGCTCTGCTCTGAGACGCTCTGAGACGCTCTGCTCCGCTCTGCTCTGAGACGCTCTGCTCTGAGACGCTCCGCTCTGAGACGCTCTGCTCCACTTCGCTCTGAGATGCTCCGCTCTGAGACGCTCCGCTCTGAGACGCTCTGCTCCGCTCCGCTCTGAGATGCTCCGCTCTGCTCTGAGACGCTCTGTTCCGCTCCGCTCTGAGACGTTCTGCTCCGCTCCGCTCTGAGATGCTCCGCTCCGCTCTGAGACGCTCTGCTCCGTTCTGCTCTGAGACGCTCTGCTCCGCTCTGAGGCGCTCTGCTCCGCTCCGCTCTGAGATGCTCCACTCCGCTCTGAGACGCTCTGCTCCGCTCCGCTCTGAGACGCTCTGCTCCGCTCCGCTCTGAGATGCTCCGCTCCGCTCTGAGACACTCTGCTCCGCTCCGCTCTGAGACGCTCTGCTCCACTCCGCTCTGAGACGCTCCGCTCTGAGATGCTCCGCTCCGCTCTGAGACGCTCTGCTCTGAGATGCTCTAATCCGCTCCGCTCTGAGATGCTCCGCTCTGAGACGCTCTGCTCCACTCCGCTCTGAGACGCTCTGCTCCACTCCGCTCTGAGACGCTCCGCTCTGAGACGCTCCGCTCTGAGACGCTCTGCTCCGCTCCGCTCTGACATGCTCCGCTCCACTCTGAGACGCTCTGCTCCGCTCCGCTCTGAGACGCTCTGCTCCACTCCGCTCCGCTCTGAGACGCTCCGCTCTGAGACGCTCCGCTCTGAGACGCTCTGCTCCGCTCCGCTCTGAGATGCTCCGCTCTGCTCTGAGACGCTCTGCTCCGCTCCGCTCTGAGACGCTCTGCTCCGCTCCGCTCTGAGACGCTCTGCTCCGCTCCGCTCTGAGATGCTCCGCTCTGCTCTGAGACGCTCTGCTTCGTTCCGCTCTGAGACGCTCTGCTCCGCTCCGCTCTGAGACGCTCTGAGACGCTCTGCTCCGCTCTGAGACGCTCTGCTCCGCTCCGCTCTGAGATGCTCCGCTCCGCTCTGAGACGCTCCGCTCTGCTCCGCTCCGCTTTGAGATGCTCCGCTCTGAGACGCTCTGCTCCGCTCCGCTCTGAGACGCTCCGCTCTGCTCCGCTCCGCTCTGAGATGCTCCGCTCCGCTCTGAGACGCTCCGCTCTGCTCCGCTCCGCTCTGAGATGCTCCGCTCTGAGACGCTCCGCTCTGAGACGCTCCGCTCTGAGATGCTCTGCTCCGCTCCGCTCTGAGATGCTCCGCTCTGCTCTGAGACACTCTGCTCCGCTCTGCTCTGAGACGCTCTGCTCCGCTCCGCTCTGAGACGCTCTGCTCCGCTCTGCTCCGCTCTGCTCTGAGACGCTCCGCTCCGCTCTGAGATACTCCGCTCTGCTCTGAGACGCTCTGCTCCACTCCGCTCTGAGACGCTCCGCTCTGAGACGCTCTGAGACGCTCCGCTCTGAGACGCTCCGCTCTGAGATGCTCCGCTCTGCTCTGAGACGCTCTGCTCCGCTCCGCTCTGAGATGCTCCGCTCTGAGACGCTCCGCTCTGAGACGCTCTGAGATGCTCCGCTCTGCTCTGAGACGCTCTGCTCCGCTCCGCTCTGAGACGCTCCGCTCTGCTCCGCTCCGCTCTGAGATGCTCCGCTCTGAGACGCTCCGCTCTGAGATGCTCTGCTCCGCTCCGCTCTGAGATGCTCCGCTCTGCTCTGAGACACTCTGCTCCGCTCTGCTCTGAGACGCTCTGCTCCGCTCTGAGACGCTCTGCTCTGAGACGCTCTGCTCCGCTCCGCTCTGAGACGCTCTGCTCCGCTCTGCTCCGCTCTGCTCCGCTCTGCTCTGAGACGTTCCGCTCCGCTCTGAGATGCTCCGCTCTGCTCTGAGACGCTCTGCTCCACTCCGCTCTGAGACGCTCCGCTCTGAGACGCTCTGAGACGCTCCGCTCTGAGACGCTCCGCTCTGAGATGCTCCGCTCTGCTCTGAGACGCTCTGCTCCGCTCCGCTCTGAGATGCTCCGCTCTGAGACGCTCCGCTCTGAGACGCTCTGAGATGCTCCACTCTGCTCTGAGACGCTCTGCTCCGCTCTGCTCCGCTCTGCTCCGCTCTGCTCTGAGACGCTCTGCTCCGCTCTGAGATGCTCCGCTCTGCTCTGAGACGCTCTGCTCCGCTCTGAGACGCTCCGCTCCGCTCTGAGATGCTCCGCTCTGCTCTGAGACGCTCTGCTCCACTCCGCTCTGAGACGCTCCGCTCTGAGACGCTCCGCTCTGAGACGCTCCGCTCTGAGACGCTCTGAGACGCTCCGCTCTGAGACGCTCCGCTCTGAGATGCTCCGCTCTGCTCTGAGACGCTCTGCTCCGCTCCGCTCTGAGACGCTCTGCTCCGCTCCGCTCTGCTCAGCTCCGCTCTGCTCAGCTCCGCTCTGAGACGCTCCGCTCTGAGACGCTCTGCTCCGCTCCGCTCTGAGACGCTCTGAGACGCTCTGCTCCGCTCTGAGACGCTCTGCTCCGCTCCGCTCTGAGATGCTCCGCTCCGCTCTGAGACGCTCCGCTCTGCTCCGCTCCGCTTTGAGATGCTCCGCTCTGAGACGCTCTGCTCCGCTCCGCACTGAGACGCTCCGCTCTGCTCCGCTCCGCTCTGAGATGCTCCGCTCCGCTCTGAGACGCTCCGCTCTGCTCCGCTCCGCTCTGAGATGCTCCGCTCTGAGATGCTCCGCTCTGAGACGCTCCGCTCTGAGATGCTCTGCTCCGCTCCGCTCTGAGATGCTCCGCTCTGCTCTGAGACACTCTGCTCCGCTCCGCTCTGAGACGCTCTGCTCCGCTCTGCTCTGAGACGCTCTGCTCCGCTCTGAGACGCTCCGCTCTGAGACGCTCTGCTCTGAGACGCTCTGCTCCGCTCCGCTCTGAGACGCTCTGCTCCGCTCTGCTCCGCTCTGCTCTGAGACGCTCTGCTCCGCTCTGAGATGCTCCGCTCTGCTCTGAGACGCTCCGCTCCGCTCTGAGATGCTCCGCTCTGCTCTGAGACGCTCTGCTCCACTCCGCTCTGAGACGCTCCGCTCTGAGACGCTCCGCTCTGAGACGCTCCGCTCTGAGACGCTCTGAGACGCTCCGCTCTGAGACGCTCCGCTCTGAGATGCTCCGCTCTGCTCTGAGACGCTCTGCTCCGCTCCGCTCTGAGATGCTCCGCTCTGAGACGCTCCGCTCTGAGACGCTCTGAGATGCTCCGCTCTGCTCTGAGACGCTCTGCTCCGCTCCGCTCTGCTCCGCTCTGCTCCGCTCTGCTCCGCTCTGCTCTGAGACGCTCTGCTCCGCTCTGAGATGCTCCGCTCTGCTCTGAGACGCTCTGCTCCGCTCTGAGACGCTCCGCTCCGCTCTGAGATGCTCCGCTCTGCTCTGAGACGCTCTGCTCCACTCCGCTCTGAGACGCTCCGCTCTGAGACGCTCTGAGACGCTCCGCTCTGAGACGCTCCGCTCTGAGATGCTCCGCTCTGCTCTGAGACGCTCTGCTCCGCTCCGCTCTGAGATGCTCCACTCTGAGACGCTCTGCTCCGCTCCGCTCTGAGACGCTCTGCTCCGCTCCGCTCTGCTCAGCTCCGCTCTGAGACGCTCCGCTCTGAGACGCTCTGCTCCGCTCCGCTCTGAGACGCTCTGCTCCGCTCCGCTCTGAGATGCTCCGCTCTGCTCTGAGACGCTCTGCTCCGCTCCGCTCTGAGATGCTCCGCTCTGCTCTGAGACGCTCTGCTCCGCTCCGCTCTGAGACGCTCCGCTCTGCTCTGAGACGCTCTGAGATGCTCTGCTCCGCTCTGCTCTGAGACGCTCTGCTCTGAGACGCTCCGCTCTGAGACGCTCTGCTCCACTCCGCTCTGAGATGCTCCGCTCTGAGACGCTCCGCTCTGAGACGCTCTGCTCCGCTCCGCTCTGAGATGCTCCGCTCTGCTCTGAGACGCTCTGCTCCGCTCCGCTCTGAGACGCTCTGCTCCGCTCCGCTCTGAGACGCTCTGCTCTGAGACGCTCTGCTCCGCTCCGCTCTGAGACGCTCTGCTCCGCTCCGCTCTGAGACGCTCCGCTCTGAGACGCTCTGCTCTGAGACGCTCTGCTCTGAGACGCTCTGAGACGCTCTGCTCTGAGACGCTCTGAGACGCTCCGCTCTGAGACGCTCTGCTCCGCTCCGCTCTGAGATGCTCCGCTCTGCTCTGAGACGCTCCGCTCTGAGACGCTCTGCTCCGCTCTGAGACGCTCCGCTCTGCTCCGCTCCGCTCTGAGACGCTCCGCTCTGCTCCGCTCCGCTCTGAGATGCTCCGCTCCGCTCTGAGACGCTCCGCTCTGCTCCACTCCGCTCTGAGACGCTCTGCTCTGAGACGCTCTGCTCCGCTCCGCTCTGAAATGCTCCGCTCTGCTCTGAGACGCTCTGCTCCGCTCCGCTCTGCTCCGCTCTGCTCCGCTCCGCTCTGAGACGCTCTGCTCCACTCCGCTCTGAGATGCTCCGCTCTGAGACGCTCTGCTCCACTCCGCTCTGAGACGCTCCGCTCTGAGACGCTCTGCTCCGCTCCGCTCTGAGACGCTCCGCTCTGAGACGCTCCGCTCTGAGACGCTCTGAGACGCTCCGCTCTGAGATGCTCCGCTCTGCTCTGAGACGCTCTGCTCCATTCCGCTCTGAGACGCTCCGCTCTGAGACGCTCTGCTCCGCTCTGCTCTGAGACGCTCTGCTCCGCTCCGCTCTGAGACGCTCTGCTCCGCTCTGAGATGCTCCGCTCCGCTCTGAGACGCTCTGCTCCGCTCCGCTCTGCTCCGCTCCGAGCTGCTCCGCTCTGCTCTGAGACCCTCTGCTCCGCTCTGAGACGCTCCGCTCCGCTCTGAGATGCTCCGCTCCGCTCTGAGACGCTCTGCTCCGCTCCGCTCTGAGACGTTCTGCTCCGCTCCGCTCTGAGATGCTCCGCTCCGCTCTGAGACGCTCTGCTCCGTTCTGCTCTGAGACGCTCTGCTCCGCTCTGAGACGCTCTGCTCCGCTCCGCTCTGAGATGCTCCGCTCCGCTCTGAGACGCTCTGCTCCGCTCCGCTCTGAGACGCTCTGCTCCGCTCCGCTCTGAGATGCTCCGCTACGCTCTGAGACACTCTGCTCCGCTCCGCTCTGAGACGCTCTGCTCCACTCCGCTCTGAGACGCTCCGCTCTGAGATGCTCCGCTCCGCTCTGAGACGCTCTGCTCTGAGATGCTCTAATCCGCTCCGCTCTGAGATGCTCCGCTCTGAGACGCTCTGCTCCGCTCTGAGACGCTCCACTCTGAGATGCTCCGCTCCCCTCTGAGACGCTCTGCTCTGAGACGCTCTGCTCCGCTCCGCTCTGAGATGCTCCGCTCTGAGACGCTCTGCTCCACTCCGCTCTGAGACGCTCTGCTCCACTCCGCTCTGAGACGCTCCGCTCTGAGACGCTCCGCTCTGAGACGCTCTGCTCCGCTCCGCTCTGACATGCTCCGCTCCGCTCTGAGACGCTCTGCTCCGCTCTGCTCTGAGACGCTCTGCTCCACTCCGCTCTGCTCCGCTCTGCTCCGCTCCGCTCTGAGACGCTCTGCTCCGCTCCGCTCTGAGATGCTCCGCTCTGCTCTGAGACGCTCTGCTCCGCTCCGCTCTGAGACGCTCTGCTCCGCTCTGCTCTGAGACGCTCTGCTCCGCTCCGCTCTGAGACGCTCTGCTCCGCTCTGCTCTGAGACGCTCTGCTCCGCTCCGCTCTGAGACTGCTCTGCTCCGCTCCGCTCTGAGACGCTCTGCTCCGCTCCGCTCTGAGATGCTCCGCTCTGATCTGAGACGCTCTGCTTCGCTCCGCTCTGAGACGCTCTGCTCCGCTCCGCTCTGAGACGCTCTGAGACGCTCTGCTCCGCTCTGAGACGCTCTGCTCCGCTCCGCTCTGAGATGCTCCGCTCCGCTCTGAGACGCTCCGCTCTGCTCCGCTCCGCTCTGAGATGCTCCGCTCTGAGACGCTCCGCTCTGAGACGCTCTGCTCCGCTCCGCTCTGAGACGCTCTGCTCCGCTCTGAGATGCTCCGCTCTGAGACGCTCCGCTCTGAGATGCTCTGCTCCGCTCCGCTCTGAGATGCTCCGCTCTGCTCTGAGACACTCTGCTCCGCTCCGCTCTGAGACGCTCTGCTCCGCTCTGCTCTGAGACGCTCTGCTCCGCTCTGAGACGCTCCGCTCTGAGACGCTCTGAGATGCTCCGCTCTGCTCTGAGACGCTCTGCTCCGCTCCGCTCTGAGACGCTCTGCTCCGCTCTGCTCCGCTCTGCTCTGAGACGCTCTGCTCCGCTCTGAGATGCTCCGCTCTGCTCTGAGACGCTCTGCTCCACTCCGTTCTGAGACGCTCCGCTCTGAGACGCTCCGCTCTGAGACGCTCTGAGACGCTCCGCTCTGAGACGCTCCGCTCTGAGATGCTCCGCTCTGCTCTGAGATGCTCCACTCTGAGACGTTCTGCTCCACTCCGCTCTGAGACGCTCCGCTCTGAGATGCTCTGAGACGCTCCGCTCTGAGACGCTCTGCTCTGAGACGCTCTGCTCTGAGACGCTCCGCTCTGAGACGCTCTGCTCCGCTCCGCTCTGAGACGCTCTGCTCCGCTCCGCTCTGCTCCGCTCCGCTCTGAGACGCTCTGAGACGCTCCGCTCTGAGACGCTCCGCTCTGAGATGCTCCGCTCTACTCCGCTCTGCTCTGAGACGCTCTGCTCCGCTCCGCTCTGAGACGCTCTGCTCCGCTCCGCTCTGAGACGCTCTGCTCCGCTCTGCTCTGAGACGCTCTGCTCCGCTCCGCTCTGAGACGCTCCGCTCTGAGACGCTCTGCTCCGCTCCGCTCTGAGACGCTCCGCTCTGAGACGCTCCGCTCTGAGACGCTCTGTTCTGAGACGCTCCGCTCTGAGACGCTCCGCTCTGAGACGCTCTGCTCTGAGACGCTCCGCTCTGAGACGCTCTGCTCCGCTCCGCTCTGAGACCCTCTGCTCCGCTCCGCTCTGAGATGCTCCGCTCCGCTCTGAGACGCTCCGCTCTGCTCTGAGACGCTCTGCTCTGAGACGCTCTGAGACGCTCTGCTCCGCTCTGCTCTGAGACGCTCTGCTCTGAGACGCTCCGCTCTGAGACGCTCTGCTCCACTCCGCTCTGAGATGCTCCGCTCTGAGACGCTCCGCTCTGAGCAACACATTCTCACTCCCAACTAGTCACTTAATGAAGAACCGTCAGTAGCCCGTAAACGTCCGATTATGAAGGTCCTGGTTCCCCTAAAAGTCCGATTTTGCAGTCCTGGTTATTTCTCCCTAACGCCCTAAAAAGTCCAAACGGGACTATGTCGTTTGCGCATGCGTTCAACATAGTGTGGTGGATGTGGTGGATTGCTCCATTTACAACGCTAACGTCCAGGTCATAAACTATCAGATTTCAAATATGAAGTGCTTAACTAAAGGCCACGGATGTTATAATTGTGTACGTTCCAGCTTGAGTACCCATATCTTCCGTATTGTTCAATAAAAAGCCTTTTAATCCGATCGACGGCCATTTTCTCCGTCTTTTCATCAGCTTTCAACTATGCGATCCTATCGGTCGGGAGGTGTATTGCACATTATAACTCTATGCGAAAATGGCCAACGATCGGATTAAAATGCTTTTTATCCAACAATACGGAAGATATGGGTACTCATGCTGAAACGTCGGCATGTATAACATCCTGGGCATTTAGGTAAGCACTTCATATTTGAAATCTGAACGTTTGTGTAGACGTTACAGTTGTAAATTGAGCAATTCATCACACCAGGTTGAAGAATGTCCATGACCGTCATCTTTCAGGCCTACCGCTGACAGAGATGGGCAGTATTTGAAATACATGTATTTGAAATATGTATTTGAAATACTTTTTTGTATTTTGTAATTTGTATTTGGCCGGGATGGAAAAAATGAAATGTAATTTGTATCAAAATACTTTCAAATATTTTTCAAATAGTATTTTCTGTATTTGAAATACATAAAATACTTTATTTTATTTTATGGGCAGTATTTGAAATAGATGTATTTGAAATACGTATTTGAAATACTTTTTTGTATTTGAAATACGTATTTGAAATACTTTTTTGTATTTTGTAATTTGTATTTGGCTGGGATGGAAAAAATGAAATACTTTCAAATGTAGTATTTTGTATTTTCAAAATACAAAAATAGGTATTTTGTATTTTCAAAATACATTTCTCTGACCTGTATTTATATTTTGTATTTTGATACTTTGTTTGACCCAGTATTTGTATTTTGTATCAAAATACATTTCTCTGACCTGTATTTATATTTTGTATTTTGATACTTTGTTTGACCCAGTATTTGTATTTTGTATCAAAATACTTTTCAATGTATTTTCGCCCATCTCTGACCGCTGATAACCATTAGCACATTGGTTCTCAAAGTGGGGTCCGGGGACCCCCAGGGGTACTTGAGGGGGTTCCAGGGGGTCCCCAGCTAAATGATGGACAGGGACCAAATGGACCCTTATGGGTCTGTAACTCTGAGAGTGTACAAATGTAACCAAATGGACCCTAACAGGTCCATTTGGTTCCATTTGTACACTCTCAGAGTTAAATTAACATTGATTTTACAATATGAATGTGGGTCCCAGAGACCTACATGCCATTACATGGGGGTCCGTAGCCTAATGCATGTCAAACTGGGGGTCCTTGAAATTAAAATGGTTGAAATCACTGCTAGAGAGCCGTAAAAATCTTCTCTTATGGGGGTCCCTGGCTTATCTTTTGAAATGGGGGTCCGCGGTCTAATAAGTGTCTATTTGGGGGTCCTTGGCACGAAAAAGTTTGAGAACCATTGCATTAGCACATGAAGTCAATTCATTGTTTAATTTCAAATAAGTTTAATTTCACTTATACCACTTCATTCTGTTGATGTTTCTATTTTACTGCTACAGCAATTCATCACAAGGCTTTTTCTTTACTATTTAGCATAAATATAGTCCTGGTTATTTCTCCCTGGTTATTTGCCCCCCCCCCTCCCCCTTTTTTGTGCATACTTTTTATTTTATTTTGATCATGTTTTGTTTTGTATATATTTCATTATTTTCTCATGACCTTTTTTGTACATAATGGTATATTTTTTTTTTCCCCTCTGTATTCTTATGTTGATTTTTGAACTGTTTGGTTGCTACTATATATGTCTATGAAATTAATTCAAGGACCCCAATGGAAACAAGCCCGCAAGGACTTTTTTGGCCGGACCTTTTAGACAAAAGCATTATAAATGTAACTGTGTTGTTTTACATTCTTTTGCCTAATAAAAATTTCAATCAATCAATTCAATCAATCAATCCCTAACGCCCTAAAAAGTCCAAACGGGACTATGTGGTTTGCGCATGTGCAAAGGAACGTTCAACATGGTGTGGTGGGTGTGGTGGGGATTGCTCCATTTACAACGCTAACGTCCAGGTCATAAACGATCAGATTTCAAATATGAAGTGCTTAACTAAAGGCCATGGATGTTAAAATGGTGTACGTTCCAGCTTGAGTACCCATATCTTCAGTATTGTTCAATAAAAAGCCTTTTAATCCGATCGACGGCCATTTTCTCCGTCTTTTCATCAGCTTTCAACTATGCGATCCTATCGGTTGGGAGGTGTATTGCACATTATAACTCTATACGAAAATGGCAGCCAATCGGATTAAAATGCTTTTTATTGAACAACACGGAATATACGGGTATTTTTGAGGGATCGTACATAATTTTAACGTCCGTGGCCATGGGGTAAGCACTTTATAGTCTTTACTATAAATAGTCACTTTATAGAAATCTAGACGTTTATGTAGATGTACGGGCCGTAAATGGAAAAAGTGCAAACATCAGGTTGAAGTGTCATGATATGAAATCTATCTATCTACATTGGACTGACACAACGTGAGCTAAGAGACGTGGTTTAAATGGAACATAACACACATCACCACCCAAACAAACCTGGAAATATTCTGTGCATTTTCATATTTTGTTGATCATTTTTCGATAAGTGTTTGTTGAGAACGAGAGATTTGTTTAACTTTTCCAACCCTGTGACGTCACGTCAGATTACTTCCGCATTCCGCGTGTTCGTACTCATGTCTCTGTCAGTGTCAATAAAGATCTGACAAAACAAATGTTTTATGATCTATCTAAACGTTCAAATGTTTTAAAAAGGTGCTGACCCTATGGCCACGGATGTTACAATTATGTGCGGGCCCTTAAAAGTACCCGTATCTTCCGTATTGTTTAATAAAAAGCATTTTAATCTGATTGGTGGCCATTTTATCAGAGAGTTGTAATGTTGCGTGAGTGCAGTACACCTTTCAACCCATAGGGTCAGGTGAAAACATATGGAGAAAATGGCCAGCAATTGGATTAAAAGGCTTTTTATTGAACATTACAAAAGATAAAGGTACTTTTGAGAACCCATACATGATTTTAACATCTGTGGCCATGAGATAATAATTTTATATTTAAAGTGTGAAGAGTTATGTTGATGTACAGGC
The DNA here is from genome assembly GCF_963454915.1 of Gymnoscopelus microlampas. NCBI lineage: Eukaryota > Metazoa > Chordata > Actinopteri > Myctophiformes > Myctophidae > Gymnoscopelus > Gymnoscopelus microlampas. Next base: position 27,260,996 of record NC_139960.1, read on the forward strand.
TGTAAATGCAGAAGTGCAAACACCAGGTTAAAGTTTCGCCATGACTGCCATAATGTATTATGGTTTCCAAGTGCTATACTGCCACCGGACATAAACATTAAAACAGATCAAATAATTAAAATCTTTTTTTATTGTTTTTTAACACCCTCCCTCACTAATTGGATGACGCTGAGTCGAATCGTGGGTTACATCAATAGTCTACAATTTTTCAATTAGAAGTTATAGATTTTTGAAATATAAAGTTAAGCTTTTCTCACATTTTTCAAAAATATATTTTTTTTAATTAAAAAACACATTTTCAGACTCAGAAAAGGACGTTGAATTGAATGGGATAGGTCTCGATTTTTTTTTACTTTTGGGAAAGTGGTTTAAACAAGCGTTAAATTGTCATAAACGTGAGGCTTTTTTCACAAAAATATATTTTTTATTTTTTTATTTTTTCGACCCTTCCAACCGCTTACTGAGATGATTTCGAGTCGAATGGTAGGTTACATCAATGGTCTAGAATTCTTTAATAAGAAGTTATCGATTTTTGAAATAGTTCAAGGTTTAGCTTTTCTCACATTTTTTTTTAAATATTTTTTTTTTATATTAAAAAACACCTTTTCAGACTCAAAAAAGGACGCTGAATCGAATGGGATAGGTCTCGATTTTTGTAAACTTTGGGAAAGTGGTTTTGTCAAACATTGATTTGTACGTGCGGTATCGAGCACCTAATCTGTGATAAATCAATGGAGATATTTTTTAAAAATCTGAAACTTCTCTCCATCCATGTTGAGAGTAAGCCGGATTTATTGGAACCAATCCTGATTTTTTCTGACACTGATAAGTTCAAAAGTTCACCGAAAAGACTGCAAAGGTCGACGCGGCCGAAACAATTGCATTTGTTTTAATATCTCAAATACGATAAGGACTTATAGTCCAATGTTTGGATATGTTGTTCAACTTGCCAAGACGCACGCATGGATATCTTGTTTGTCCCTAACCGACATTTTTACCAATTTCTGAATTTGGCTCTCAGTATGGGTGAACGTTCTACGACTCCATGTACCTTATGTCATTGTCAGAAGCAAACGTTAGAAGTGTCGTAGCGGGACAAACAAGACATCCATACGTGCGTCTCGGCGAGCTGTACAACATATCCGAACGACGGATTCTAAAAACGTATCGTTAAGGAGATATGTCGTGTTATTTTGCGAAATAAGTTGAGATTAGTCCCCAGCCATTTAAGGAGAACGGTAAGGCCGTGTGCGAGAAGAGTTATATGAGCACGTTCGGGGTGGCGCGCTGATGCATATACTGGTGTCCGATTTTGTTTTTACTATTTTTGAACAGTTTTTCGCTATTATCTCAGCCACTAGGGGGCGAAAACACAATCGGACAACGGATTCCGTATCTGTTAATCAGCCCAAACGCGCCAATATAAGTTTCCTCACACGAGGACATGTGGTTGCGAAAGCTAGGGTTACGCGCTTTCTCGATTAACTTGGCCACTAGGGGGCGAAAACACGATCGGACAATGGATTATTTATCAGCTCTTCAGCGCGAACGCGCCAATATAAGTTTCCTCTCACACGGACATGTGGTTGCGAAAGCTAGGGTTACGTGCTTTGTTGATTAACTTGGCCACTAGGGGGCGAGAACACGATCGGACAATGGATTATTTATCAGCTCTTCAGCACGAACGCGCCAATATAAATTTCCTCTCACACAGACATGTGGTTCTGAAAATTAGGGTTACGGTCCTTCTAGAATAACTTGGCCACTAGGGGGCGCCGAATCGGACAATGGATTATTTATCAGCTCTTCAGCTCAAACGCGCCAATATAACTTTCCTCACACATGTTATTATTATTATTATTATTATTATTATTATTACCCTTATTATTATTATTACCCTTATTATTATTATTATTATTATTATTCCAGTGTGTTACTGCTCTATACATTACATTATTATTCCAGTGTGTTACTGCTCTACATTCAATTATTACCCTTATTATTATTATTATTACCCTTATTATTTCAGTGTGTTACTGCTCTATAATTACATTATTATTATTATTATTATGATTATTATTACCCTTATTATTATTATTATTATTATTGGAATACAATACACACGGGGTGCCTTAAATATTATAAAATGAATTACAAAAGCGATATCAGCGTTGCATCATTTCGTTTAAAGTACTGAGAATTGGGAAATACTCCAGTAAAGTAAAAATACCTCAAAATTGTACTTAAGTACAGTACTTGAGTAAATGTACTTAGTTACTTTACACCAACGCCCTATAGAACCACAAACAGCAATTATTTGATTTGTTTTAATGTTGTAATGTTTATGTCCGGTGGCAGTATAGCACTTGGAAACCATAATACATTATGGCAGTCATGGCGAAACTTTAACCTGGTGTTTGCACTTCTGCATTTAGAGCCTGTACATCAACATAAATCTTCACACTTTAAATATAAAATTATTAACTCATGGCCACAGATGTTAAAATCATGTATGGGTTCTCAAAAGTACCTCTATCTTTTGTAATGTTCAATAAAAAGCCTTTTAATCCAATTGCTGGCCATTTTCTCCATATGTTTTCACCTGACCCTATGGGTTGAAAGGTGTACTGCACTCACGCAACATTACAACTCTCTGATAAAATGGCCACCAATCAGATTAAAATGGTTTTTATTAAACAATACGGAAGATACGGGTACTTTTAAGGGCCCGCACATAATTGTAACATCCGTGGCCATAGGGTCAGCACCTTTTTAAAACATTTGAACGTTTAGATAGATCATAAAACATTTGTTTTGTCAGATCTTTATTGACACTGACAGAGACATGAGTACGAACACGCGGAATGCGGAAGTAATCTGACGTGACGTCACGGGGTTGGAAAAGTTAAACAAATCTCTCGTTCTCAACAAACACTTATCGAAAAATGATCAACAAAATATGAAAATGCACAGAATATTTCCAGGTTTGTTTGGGTGGTGATGTGTGTTATGTTGCATTTAAACCACGTCTCTTAGCTCACGTTGTGTCAGTCCAATGTAGATAGATAGATTTCATATCATGACACTTCAACCTGATGTTTGCACTTTTTCCATTTACGGCCCGTACATCTACATAAACGTCTAGATTTCAACTATAAAGTGCTTACCCCATGGCCACGGACGTTAAAATTATGTACGATCCCTCAAAAATACCCGTATATTCCGTGTTGTTCAATAACAAGCATTTTAATCCGATTGGCTGCCATTTTCGCATAGAGTTATAATGTGCAATACACCTCCCGACCGATAGGATCGCATAGTTGAAAGCTGATGAAAAGACGGAGAAAATGGCCGTCGATCGGATTAAAAGGCTTTTTATTGAACAATACGGAAGATATGGGTACTCAAGCTGGAACGTACACCATTTTAACATCCATGGCCTTTAGTTAAGCACTTCATATTTGAAATCTGATCGTTTATGACCTGGACGTTAGCGTTGTAAATGGAGCAATCCACCACATCCACCACACTATGTTGAACGTTCATTTGCGCATGCGCAAACGACATAGTCCCGTTTGGACTTTTTAGGGCGTTAGGGAGAAATAACCAGGACTGCAAAATCGGACTTTTAGGGGAACCAGGACCTTCATAATCGGACGTTTAGGGGCTACTGACGGTTCTTCATTAAGTGACTAGTTGGGAGTGAGAATGTGTTGCTCTGAGACGCTATGCTCCGCTCCGCTCTGAGATGCTCCGCTCTGCTCTGAGACGCTCTGCTCCGCTCCGCTCTGAGACGCTCTGCTCCGCTCCGCTCTGAGACGCTCCGCTCTGAGACGCTCTGCTCTGAGACGCTCTGCTCCGCTCCGCTCTGAGACGCTCTGCTCCGCTCCGCTCTGAGACGCTCTGCTCTGAGACGCTCTGCTCTGAGACGCTCTGCTCTGAGACGCTCTGAGACGCTCTGCTCTGAGACGCTCTGAGACGCTCCGCTCTGAGACGCTCTGCTCCGCTCCGCTCTGAGATGCTCCGCTCTGCTCTGAGACGCTCTGCTCCGCTCCGCTCTGAGACGCTCTGCTCCGCTCCGCTCTGAGATGCTCCGCTCTGAGACGCTCTGAGACGCTCTGCTCCGCTCTGCTCTGAGACGCTCTGCTCCGCTCCGCTCTGAGACGCTCCGCTCTGAGACGCTCTGAGACGCTCCGCTCTGAGACGCTCCGCTCTGAGACGCTCCGCTCTGAGACGCTCTGCTCCGCTCCGCTCTGAGATGCTCCGCTCTGCTCTGAGACGCTCTGCTCCGCTCTGAGATAGTCCGCTCTGAGATGCTCCGCTCTGAGACGCTCTGAGACGCTCTGCTCCGCTCTGCTCTGAGACGCTCTGCTCCGCTCCGCTCTGAGACGCTCTGCTCCGCTCCGCTCTGAGATGCTCCGCTCTGAGACGCTCTGCTCCACTCCGCTCTGAGATGCTCCGCTCTGCTCTGAGACGCTCTGCTCTGAGATGCTCTGCTCCGCTCCGCTCTGAGATGCTCCGCTCCGCTCTGAGACGCTCTGCTCCGCTCTGAGATGCTCCACTCTGAGACGCTCTGCTCCACTCCGCTCTGAGACGCTCTGAGACGCTCCGCTCTGAGACGCTCTGCTCTGAGACGCTCTGCTCTGAGACGCTCCGCTCTGAGACGCTCTGCTCCGCTCCGCTCTGAGACGCTCTGAGACGCTTCGCTCTGAGACGCTCCGCTCTGAGATGCTCCACTCTACTCTGAGACGCTCTGCTCCGCTCCGCTCTGAGAAGCTCTGCTCCGCTCCGCTCTGAGATGCTCCGCTCTGAGACGCTCCGCTCTGAGACGCTCTGAGACGCTCTGCTCTGAGACGCTCTGCTCCGCTCCGCTCTGAGACGCTCTGCTCCGCTCCGCTCTGAGATGCTCCGCTCTGAGACGCTCTGCTCCACTCCGCTCTGAGACGTTCCGCTCTGAGACGCTCCGCTCTGAGACGTTCCGCTCTGAGACGCTCCGCTCTGCTCTGAGACGCTCTGCTCTGAGACGCTCTGCTCTGAGACTGCTCTGCTCTGAGACACTCTGCTCTGAGACGCTCTGCTCTGAGACGCTCTGCTCCGCTCCGCTCTGAGACGCTCTGCTCCGCTCCGCTCTGAGATGCTCCGCTCTGAGACGCTCTGCTCCACTCCGCTCTGAGATGCTCCGCTCTGCTCTGAGACGCTCTGCTCTGAGATGCTCTGCTCCGCTCCGCTCTGAGATGCTCCGCTCCGCTCTGAGACGCTCTGCTCCGCTCTGCTCTGAGACGCTCTGCTCCGCTCCGCTCTGAGACGCTCCGCTCTGAGACGCTCTGAGACGCTCCGCTCTGAGACGCTCCGCTCTGAGACGCTCCGCTCTGAGACGCTCTGCTCCGCTCCGCTCTGAGATGCTCCGCTCTGCTCTGAGACGCTCTGCTCCGCTCTGAGATGCTCCGCTCTGAGATGCTCCGCTCTGAGACGCTCTGAGACGCTCTGCTCCGCTCTGCTCTGAGACGCTCTGCTCCGCTCCGCTCTGAGACGCTCTGCTCCGCTCCGCTCTGAGATGCTCCGCTCTGAGACGCTCTGCTCCACTCCGCTCTGAGATGCTCCGCTCTGCTCTGAGACGCTCTGCTCTGAGATGCTCTGCTCCGCTCCGCTCTGAGATGCTCCGCTCCGCTCTGAGACGCTCTGCTCCGCTCTGAGATGCTCCACTCTGAGACGCTCTGCTCCACTCCGCTCTGAGACGCTCTGAGACGCTCCGCTCTGAGACGCTCTGCTCTGAGACGCTCTGCTCTGAGACGCTCCGCTCTGAGACGCTCTGCTCCGCTCCGCTCTGAGACGCTCTGAGACGCTTCGCTCTGAGACGCTCCGCTCTGAGATGCTCCACTCTACTCTGAGACGCTCTGCTCCGCTCCGCTCTGAGAAGCTCTGCTCCGCTCCGCTCTGAGATGCTCCGCTCTGAGACGCTCCGCTCTGAGACGCTCTGAGACGCTCTGCTCTGAGACGCTCTGCTCCGCTCCGCTCTGAGACGCTCTGCTCCGCTCCGCTCTGAGATGCTCCGCTCTGAGACGCTCTGCTCCACTCCGCTCTGAGACGTTCCGCTCTGAGACGCTCCGCTCTGAGACGTTCCGCTCTGAGACGCTCCGCTCTGCTCTGAGACGCTCTGCTCTGAGACGCTCTGCTCTGAGACTGCTCTGCTCTGAGACACTCTGCTCTGAGACGCTCTGCTCTGAGACGCTCTGCTCCGCTCCGCTCTGAGACGCTCTGCTCCGCTCCGCTCTGAGATGCTCCGCTCTGAGACGCTCTGCTCCACTCCGCTCTGAGATGCTCCGCTCTGCTCTGAGACGCTCTGCTCTGAGATGCTCTGCTCCGCTCCGCTCTGAGATGCTCCGCTCCGCTCTGAGACGCTCTGCTCCGCTCTGAGATGCTCCACTCTGAGACGCTCTGCTCCACTCCGCTCTGAGACGCTCTGAGACGCTCCGCTCTGAGACGCTCTGCTCTGAGACGCTCTGCTCTGAGACGCTCCGCTCTGAGACGCTCTGCTCCGCTCCGCTCTGAGACGCTCTGAGACGCTTCGCTCTGAGACGCTCCGCTCTGAGATGCTCCACTCTACTCTGAGACGCTCTGCTCCGCTCCGCTCTGAGAAGCTCTGCTCCGCTCCGCTCTGAGATGCTCCGCTCTGAGACGCTCCGCTCTGAGACGCTCTGAGACGCTCTGCTCTGAGACGCTCTGCTCCGCTCCGCTCTGAGACGCTCTGCTCCGCTCCGCTCTGAGATGCTCCGCTCTGAGACGCTCTGCTCCACTCCGCTCTGAGACGTTCCGCTCTGAGACGCTCCGCTCTGAGACGTTCCGCTCTGAGACGCTCCGCTCTGCTCTGAGACGCTCTGCTCTGAGACGCTCTGCTCTGAGACTGCTCTGCTCTGAGACACTCTGCTCTGAGACGCTCTGCTCTGAGACGCTCTGCTCTCAGACTGCTCCGCTCTGAGACTGCTCCGCTCTGAGACGCTCCGCTCTGCTCTGAGACTGCTCTGCTCTGAGACGCTCTGCTCTGAGACGCTCTGCTCTGAGACTGCTCCGCTCTGAGACTCTCCGCTCTGCTCTGAGACGCTTTGCTCTGAGACTGCTCCGCTCTGAGACTGCTCCGCTCTGAGACTGCTCCGCTCTGAGACGCTCCGCTCTGAGACGCTCCGCTCTGCTCTGAGACGCTCTGCTCTGAGACTGCTCCGCTCTGAGACGCTCCGCTCTGCTCTGAGACTGCTCTGCTCTGAGACGCTCTGCTTTGAGACGCTCTGCTCTGAGACGCTCTGCTCTGAGACGCTCTGCTCTGAGACTGCTCTGCTCTGAGACGCTCTGCTCTGAGACGCTCCGCTCTGAGACGCTCCGCTCTGAGACTGCTCCGCTCTGAGACGCTCCGCTCTGAGACGCTCCGCTCTGATCTGAGACGCTCTGCTCTGAGACGCTCCGCTCTGAGACGCTCCGCTCTTAGACTGCTCCGCTCTGAGACGCTCCGCTCTGAGACGCTCCGCTCTTAGACGCTCCGCTCTGAGACGCTCCGCTCTGAGACGCTCCGCTCTGAGACGCTCTGCTCTGAGACGCTCTGTGTGAGACTGCTCTGCTCTGAGACGCTCTGCTTTGAGACGCTCTTTTCTGAGACGCTCTGCTCTGAGACGCTCTGGGTAGGAATTTCACAGAGTCATGGCCATGGCCGCCGTAGCCCCTCAGTTTGACCTTTCTGACCTCAAAAATAATTAGCTCTGAGGCCACAGTGGCCTTGATGCCTCGCCCAAACTGCCCCAGCTGATTTCATTGTTTTCTTCTCTGTCTCTTCCCTGTCAATATGGTTTTTAAACACCATGCAGTTTCTTTTGTTGAGATTCTGAATACTTAACTCCCCCCTCGACATCCCCATCTTCAAAAGAGTCCAGTGACTATGATTAATCCAGGGCTGAGCGTATATGAACTTTTATAGCAGATTCTACAGATATTGGTAATTGGTAAAAAACAATAAATGATTTCCTGAAATAAACAGCATATTTAAACAGATTTAAACAGATTATTTACTTTTTCACTGATAGTTATGTATTGAATTTTTATGTAATTCAATTAAATCAATTATTTCTGTGGACTTAAAATCTTTATTTAATGATATTTGACCTCTGTGTCCTCAAAACATTTACAACACAGAACAACTTGAACTCGCTTGACACTCCACAGCAGCTCCATCGATGGGGATGGGCGCATGATCTCTCCGCGGCCTCCTGAAGTCCGCAATCAGCTCCTTGGTCTTGTCGTTAAGGGCGAGGTTATTCTCCCGGCACCAGTTCCAGTGCCAGTGAGTTGATCTCACGTCTATGGGCAGACTCGTAATTGCTGACAATCCGGCCTATCACTGTCGTGTCGACTGCGTACTTGACTGCGATGGTGTTGGAGTCATGTGTGGCTGTGCAGTCATGCAGTACAGGGAGTAAAAGAGAGGATTCAGCACGCATCCCATGGGGCGCTCCAGTGATGAGGGTCAGGGGGTCAGATGTGATGCTGCCCATTCTCACCACCTGATGTCAGTTTGACAAGAAGTCCAGTATCCAGTCGCACATTCTTGGATGTAGCTCTAGGTCTCGGAGCTTTGCGTCAAGATTTTTCTGGGAAAATGGTGTTGAATGCTGTAGCCTGGGACCAGACGAATCTGCGAGTGCAAAAAGAAATTGCACTCTGCGATTTGGCTCTGGCACCGCTCCATAGAGAATCCATTTCCTGCTCCAGAAGACGTGAGTGACCAATCAGGGCCCAGTATTTGAATATGGGAGACTGTAATTGGTAGTTGGTTGTAGGTCGAACCAATTGTGTCGAGGGCCATTGTTTTGATCCCGCCCCTTGAGAAAAAAACTTCCCCGTGGAAGCACCAGACTCATATCCACGCAGTGATATAGTCTGGCTACGCGAGGCTAGAACGCTGAGCTGTAGTCCACGAACAGCATACGTATATTTGTCCTTCAGTTGTTTATTCACGTGCGAGAGGAGGACGGTGTGGAGAGTCAGTGGATCTGTTTTGACGGTATGCGAACTGCCATAGGTCCAGCGATGCAGGTAGCATGGAGCTAGTCTCACGTATACCCAGACAACTATTCATCTCCAAATGCTATATAGAGTCTGGAACTACACCTCCCTTTTTTTATCCCAAAATTCAAGGCAGCTAGGGCATCTGTTCGTCATTTACGTTCACGAAAATATATTTTAAGCAGCAAGCTATATTATGCTTATATGATTTTGATTTGTATTAGGACACATTTGCGCGACTGTAAAGACGAAACGGAAGTGGGGGGGGGGGTTAGTATAGCAGATATACAAGCTCATAGCGCGGCACCGAGTGCCGCGCTATGAGCTTGTATATCTGCTATTTATGAAAAATCGTGAACATGTGTGCAAATCTTTGAATATATATTATTTTAAAGCAAACATTTTTTACTCAAATCTTTGCTTCTGGGGGGTCCCTGGAACAAAGTATTTTGAGATGGGGGTCCGCGGTCAAATACATATCATATTGAGGGTCCTTGACATTAAAATGTTTGAGAACCACTGATATAGAAACATACGTTTTTCAGAATACTGTTGGGATTTAGAAGACATTTCTAGAATGTAATCATCAAAAGAGCTTCCGTGCTCCAGACTGTATGACCGGAAGCATTTTGAAAATTGTGGGAGGCAACAGTCTGGCCACACAAGACTAGCATGGAGCAGATGTATTCCCTCACCAGCTTCTCAAAGCATTTGCTGACTATATTGGGGCGAGAGGAGAGCGACAGGTCTCCAGTCATTCAGGCATGTCGCTTTGGCCTTTTAGGGGACAATGGTTGACATTTTGAATCCCGCAGGGACCATGCTCAGCCAGGGAGAGGGAGAGGTTGAAGATGTCAGCAAAAACTCCAGCCAGCTGGGCTGCGCATGCTTTTTAGAACCCAGCCTGGAATCCCATCGGTTCCCGCTATTCGTTCCCGTGGGGGATGTTTTCATTCGTTTTCATTCGTTTTCATTAGTTTTCATTAGTTTTCATTAGTTTTCATTAGTTACTTTGCAGATATAAATTATGATGTTATGAAACATACATTAACCACTTCAGCCATATTTCATACATAGGCTATTTGAAAATAGCCGATCTACAAGCTCACAACGCGTCGCAGCGCGACGCGTTGTGAGCTTGAAGATCTGCTATGTTTTCAAACATTTTAGTACTTTTACTTTTGGTACTTTAAGTACATTTTGATGCCAATACTTTTGTACTTTTACTCAAGTACATTTTTAATTCTGGACTTGTAACAGAGTATTTCTATAGTGCAGTATTGGTACTTTTACTCAAGTAAAGAATTTGAGTACTTTTTTCCACCACTGCTCCCTACCCATTCAGCTACGGCCACAGAACAACTTTACCTGCCCTGCTTCACGCACGCACACAAACGCACGCGGGTGTGTGCTCGCGCGCGCACACACACAGGCAATATGAATCCATGACAAGGCCCGATTCACTTATTTCATGATGGGCTTTTTATCTCGTATTATCAAGTGATTTCTAGGAGTTTTATCTCAGGCCAAAGCGGTGTTATGATTTATCTGTATGGTGAGCCATGATAAATGATCCTCGGGAGTAAAAATACTATTTGTGTAATTGGATCATTCTTCGGCCTGAAACCCATAACTCCCCTGTCTGCCGCTGGTAGAGTTATGTGCCCTGGTGGCAGGTAATGTTTTTCATTATATGCCAGGCCAGTTTTATATATAGAAAATGGGTGGGAAGGGACTGGATCTAGCCCGGAGCCCTTTTCCTTGGTGAATCCCTGTAGGTGCATCCAATATTGATTGCTAGGGAGAGTGCTCTATCCCCACAGAAAGAATAAACATACTGGATGTGGGGAGTGGAGGTGCTGATTGTTCTCGCCTTGGCTAAATTTGGCAGGAAAAGCAACGCAAGCATGATGGCAGCCTCCTCATGGAGGTGCCATGAAAGCACAGTACAGTCTTCATAGCTATGGAGACGTGCACGCACACATGCACGCGCGCTCGTTCGCTCTTGCGCGCGCAAGCGCACACACACACACACACACACACACACACAGGGTTGCCAGATCTGCTTATTATAATTTCCCCGCGAGATTTTATTTGAAAATAGCCGATCTACTGTACAAGCTCACAATGCGTCGCATCGCGACGCGTTGTGAGCTTGTAGATCTGCTATTTTCAAATAGCTGATGTATATGTTAAAGTGCTCATGTGGCCCATAGTCGCTTCTTTTGGCCTGGTTTTCCTAGACCTGGTTGCTTGTTTCTCTCACAGAATCTGGCAACACTGCACAGAGATTCTCACAAAGGCACTCAAGGGAAAAAAAAACTAAAAACCGTAGGCTTGGGCCCTTTGATTATGTCACCAACTTTACGCTGTCCTCAGTGTTCATTTAACCGTGAGAGTGTATACAAATGGAGCCAAATGGACCCATTCATTTGATTCTATTCTTGGGGTTCAATTGGTTTTCATTTCTTTCTTTTTTTTTTATTTTATCCCTCGATTTTGTAACCCTTTGTTCACCCGGTGCCAATTTGCTAAGTGATCCTGGGCACTACACTCCCCCCACCAGCCTAGGGAGGCCATGGCCGAGCTCATGCCTCCAATGCATGAGAGCCAACTGACCTTCTTGTCACCTGACAGGGGAGAGTTTCCCTGGTAGGACGTAACCCGTGGAAAGAACACGTTATTCCAACCAGTTCCCTTCCCCTCCATCAGGTGCCCCGGCTGACCAGGGGGAGGCAGTATAGTGACCAGGATTACTACATGTTTTTGTGAGGGTATTAACTACCCTAGGAGACACGGGGAGAACATGCAAACTCCACACAGAGTAGGCCTTGGTTTTCATTTCTGTCAAGGCTATGCCCCCTGCAGAGTTTGGAGACGGGGTCGGAAAGGTGATGCAATTAACGCAGGCATCTGTAGGCCTTCCGTGGCTATCAGGTCATGTTTGAGGGTGCCGACGCCCTTATGTAAAAGCGGCAGCTTGAGTTCAAACGTTAGATAAGAAAGCACTCTCCAAGATAAGCTTACCAGTGCCTCAAGGGAGAAATATACCTACATATCTATCTCTAACATTCAACTCCCTCTACTCCCTCTCTCTCTCTCTCTCTGAGCGTTTCATCCATCTCATCTCTAAGAGATAGGCTATACCCACAGAACATAGTCAATATTTCCCTCAGATCTCTTTCTGCCAATAAACTGTCTTCAATATCAGAGAATGACAATATCAAGAATGACAGATATCGCCATATTCAGGATTCCAACTGAGCACTGTTGCTCAATGCTTAGCAATGCTCTAAGTCAGTGGCTTTCAACCTTTTTCATGCCAAGGACCCCTAAATTGATATACATTTGGCCACGGACCCCCATCTGAAAATGTTTTGTGCCAGGGACCCCCTGGCACAAAACATTTAATATATATATTCAAACATATGCACACATTTTCAAGATTTTTCAAAAATAGCAGATATACAAGCTCATATGAGCTTAGCTTTGGCTTAGCTTTGGCTATTTTTGAATAGCCAAAGCTAAGTGGTTAAAACGATTGTGACGCTATGTTAACTAATTTCGCTGGGGACCCCCTAGTACTCCCCCAAGGACCACTGGTGGTCCCCGGACCACTGGTTGAAAACCACTGCTCTAAGTGAAGAATGTCAGAAGGTAGCGGTTTGCATTTCCGGAGGTTAAAGGGCCGTTCACACCAATCACGATAACTTAACTAATAACTATAAAATATGTCTTAAAAATTGTTCTAATTGAAGTGGTTGGCAGAGTCCACAGCACACCTATAACTACAACGATAGCTTGGATCACTTTCTGAGCAATTTTATGAACATTGGCAGCCAATCAAAATCCATCAGAAGGACATGAATGCAATCGGTCTCACTCCACCTCGTAAAATGACGTTATTACGGAGGTGAGGAGACGATTATGAATAGCTAACGCTAGCTGGTGGGCTATCTTGCCTCCTTATAATCAGTAATGAATCAGATTGTCCATGTCCTATTGCATGTGTCTTTCAGCAGCACAGAGATAACTCTCTCTCTCCACCCATGATTGTATGACCTACGGTTCAAGAGTTATAGCAGTGTAGTGGGCTGTTTTAGCACTCCCATGAGGCCGAATTGAAACATTGGTCTTCCTTGGCCTACTGGCAGTGTGTGTGCAAAGTTTCATGGAAACTGTGTTCATGAGTTGCAGTTTGTGTAAAACGGCCCCTCTCGCAAGCTTGGAAAGCCAATTGTAGGCATCAGAAGACAATCTGAAGAAGCTGATGGATACATCATGATCATATGACCACGGAGATGTACAAGTACAATTTTCATGAGTTTTAGCAACAAAAGTGTGCTTGGCAAAAGAAACCCTGCAAAATGGCAGGAAATCTTGGCAGAAATAGGTGTGGCCTATATGGGGAGTTGCGTTATGATTGATTGATTGATTGATTGATTGATTGATTGATTGATTGTTTGAATATTCTATTAGGCAGAAATGTAAAAACAGCACGAGTACAGTCAAACACTTTGTCTAAAAGGATACACCAAAAAAGTCCTTGCGGTGTTGTTTCAATTGGGGTCCACATGATCCAAGGAATACAGGGGGAAAAAAATATCATCTTTGACTATTTGACCTACGGTTCAAGCCAAAGCGTGAATTGGCTTGTTATAGTGCCACCATGAGGCAAATATAAAAAACTTGGGGCAGAGGTTCTTCCTTGGCCTACTGGGAGTGTGTGTGCAAGTTTCACGCCGATCCAACGGTCCAACAGTGCCTGAGATTTGCTGTTCACAGATAGACGGACAGACGGACAGACGGACAGACGGACTCATAGGAGCGAAAACAATCTGTCTTCAGCCGTTCCGGCCTCCAGGCGGGGATATTAAGTAAATGAGAGAACCTTGTTAAGGCCGGCATCAACATAGGGCTTGGGAAAAAAACTAAAACACAAGGTTTACTCTGCGTGAAAAGCTGGTCGCTGCTGCACACTCCTCCTATTATTAACCACTGAGATTACAACAAACAAAAAAAAGTATCCAAAGGCATTATTTGTGGCAATATATCATTCAACAAACATCTCATTAACAGTTATGTTCGGAAGTGAATCTTCCCTGCCAGGCAGTGCCTGCTGTGAAACCAACTGGGTGGATAGCATAGTAAATAAATAGGGGTGTTTGTTTTGAATTTACTACAATAGACCAGACAGAAACAGAGAACCAGGAGTAACCTGGCAAGAATGGGAAAAGTGTGTTTGGTTAGCATGAATAAAAATTACTCCCCCCACCCCCCCCCCCCCCCCCCCCCTTACTTTCTCTCACTCACACACACACGCACACGCACACACACACACACACACACACACACACACACACAGACACACACACACACACACACACACACACAGACACACACACACACACACACACACACACACACACACACACACACACACACACACACACACACACACACACACTTCTCTTCTTTTCCTTCTTCTTCCAGGCTGCTAAGGTATGCATTCACATTCATTAAGAAAAGTGGGACCTGTAAAAAATTGCGAGCTCTCCTACTTTCTATGGGGTGTGTTCATTGTGGGCAATTTAAGTCATTCACACAGGGTGGGAGGAATGCCAGCTTCATCAGATACATCACCTGGGACAGAAGCCTGACTTCTGCCCACACAGGTAATTACAATTATGCAAATGTTGCGCCATGGAACAAAAGCACAGCCACATTGCAGACCGAGAGTCTTAAACAGACACAGGCTATATGCAAGCCTGCAAATATACCCTATAGATTTATATACATTCAGAGGCAGCCATCCTGACATTATCATGCTAATGTATCCAGTGAGATGGCCCAGACAGACGCCATTTCATTGCCATGCAAAAAGGCAGATGACCATTAAAAATGTACGTACGGTATGTGAGGAAATCATTGCTCCTAACAAGGAATGTTTTTTTTTTGAAAGGTTCCTGCAATCTTCTCTCTCTTGTTCCTGGTCCCCGTCTACTAGATTGCTTTAGGAGAAGATTGTGTGGAGCGAGTGACGATTAGGAGGAAAGGAGCTAGGTAGGAAGAGGTGTTGATGAGTTTTGGACCGCAGACTTATGAGGCTTGGGGGTGATGAATTGATCGTGTTCTCGACAAGTCATTAGAAGGCAAATCAAGTTGCAAAGGTGTTTGTTGACACCTCAGAGCACAGGAGCAGCGACCACAGCCTTAACACATCACCGCCACCATCACAAGTTTTAGGTTTTAACGCCCTAGAATACCATTTGTGTACTGTGGCTATAGGCCACGTTTTTACAGTATGAGCTGGATGAGTGGTTTTGGATGATTGCCTATATTTCATTTTCATTAACCCATTCAGACCGGGAACGCATCTGCGTGTCATTTTAGGATTTCTCTGGGCTATTCAAAAATAGCAGATATACAAGCTCATAGCGCGGCGCTACGAGCTTGTAGATCTGCTATTTTTTGAAAAATCGCGTTTGAAAAAATGTGTGCATAACTTTGAATATATTTGAATATATGTATATATTTTTAACTCATGATACAACTTCTGGGGGTCCCTGGAACAAAATATTTTACGATGGGGGTCCACGGCCAAATACATATAATTGTGGGGGTCCTTGACATAAAAAAGTTTGAGAACCACTGATATTACGGCAACATATGTTTTTTCAAAAAACTGTTAGGGTTTAGAAAACATTTTGTAGAATCCCCCAGAAGCAAAGATTTGAGTTACAAATGTTCGCTTTAAAAATATATATATTCAAAGATTTGCACAAAATGTTCAAAATGTTTCCCAAAAAATAGCAGATCTACAAGCTCATAGCGTGGCACTCAGTACCGCGCTATGAGCTTGTAGATCTGCTATTTTTGAATAGCCAAAGAAATCTAAAAATGACACACAGATGCGTTCCCGGTCTTAACGGGTTAATACATCTCTCTGTCAGCAGTCTATGAAGTGTGCAGGTCGCCAGCCTCCCAGAGCAATTGAGCGAGCACTAATGAGCCCATCTCTTGTTATTAATTTAATTTGGAGAGCCGGGCCACTGATGCAGTTCTGTCCCCGTCTGCCCCGCTTCATACAGCCACCGCTCTCAGCTGCAGAGGGGTTAACCTACAGTATGATGAGTGGATGGAGATACGGTGATGTTACTATAGAGGTCCACCACCTGACCATGAGCACATAGTAAGCATGCTTGTGCTTGTGTACATACAGTATTGTTACAATCTCTAGCCCTAAACGCTATCTTCCAAGCTACTGGGCAAAAGGACATGCAGCAATGATTAATGCTGTAACCAGGAGAATCAGAACACATAAATCTAATTATAATACAATCTAGAAACAACAGACAACAAACATCAGGGAGAATGTCTGATGTTTTCTCTGGTTTGGGTCCATCTGAACTGGTCCTAGGTCTGTCCCAAGTTGCTCAGTTGTGTTCATTGTTCTCAGGTTTGTTCACTCCAAACAAGGAGACGGTCGGCAGCAGTACCCAGTAAATAAACAGATTTAAATTTAGATTTAACTCATTCATAACGGTTGCCCAATCAGCCAAGGCTCCAAACTAAGTACTAGTTCACTTTTAGGTGCATTTACTCTTCTCCAAAAGAACACCAGCAGTCCATGCACAAATGGATACAGTGCTGGCCAACGCAAAAGTAACTTAATAACAAGAATTAAGTCTCTCCCTCAAGGATGTTACCTGCATTCCAGCTTAAGTCTATTTCTTGTGCAGAGGGAGTGGATCATACCACAGGACACAGAACAACAATGATCTCTTCCATACATTCCCCATAGCATACGAGTTTGTAGATCGGCTATTTTCAAATAGCCTATGTATAAAATAGGGCTAAAGTGGTTAATGTATGTTTCATAATATAATCATTTATATCTGAAAAGTAACTATAACTAAAGTTTTCAAATAATTGTAGTGGGGTAGAAGTACAATATTTGGAAGTACTGGAAATTGGAAATACTCAAGTAAAGTACAAATACCTCAAAAGTGTACTTAAGTACAGTACTTAAGTAAATGTACTTAGTTACTTTCCACCCCTGGACACACACACACACACACACACTCACGCACACGCACATGCACGCGCGCACACACGCACTCACGACCAGTGCACAATAATACCCATACATGAGTGAACATCACCAATAGATCTGAATGGCTCACTATACTTGAATTTCATTCAATATAATTCAGTGTAATCTGGAATGGATCCATTCAATTACTGTAGCTTCACATAAACGAAATACAATGGAGGACAGGTGTTGAGAAAGGTGCTTTAATCCTCTTTTTGTTCCCGACTTCAAAAGACCATTATCTCATCGTAATTGTCCTTATCGCGCCATCGTTTCTCCAAATGTCTTGCACTATAGACTGATGAAACATCGTCAAATCAGCAGACAAGCATTGTATGAAGGGTCACCTTGAAAAATGACAGTTGAGCTAAATGACAAAGTAAAGGAAGCTGGTGGAAACCGACGTTCACTTCTGATTGTCACTGTTACATCAACTATAGGTCCAAACATTAGAGTTGGTGCTATTCAATTCATTTTTAATTGTGAATGAATCTCTCCCGAAAATGTGATATCCCTGATTTCATCAAGACAGAGCTGCTTCTCTGACAAAGAATGGAACCTTGAGACTGAACCTTGAAATACACCACGGTCCATCCATGCAGTTCCCCCTAGTTGCTCTTACAGTATACTCAAGTTCCCCCGTCTTTTCCAGGTCATTTTCTTCCACACGGTGCTGATTCCTTGGAGATTCATGGTCAGGACAAACTAGTGATGCAATGGTTGTTCCCACAACCCATGGGTCCCGTGGGATGACTGCCTGTCTTCTAAATCCTGACAGTTTTCTGAAAAACATTATGTTTCAGTGGTGCTCAAACCTTTTCATGTCAAGGACCCCCACAATTATATGTATTTAGCCGCGGACCTCCATCTCAACATATTTAGTTCCAGGGACCCCCAGAAATAAGGATTTGAGTTCAAAATGTTTGCTTTAAAATAATATATATATTCAAAGATTTGCACACATTTTCAAGATCTTTCAAAAATAGCCAAAGCATAAAATAATACTGACTTTGTATAGGAAGGGGGCGTGTCTGATAACATTAATATCAAATATCTAAATACTGAATCAAGCAACTTAAAAACTGTCCAGGGTGCTCACAAAAGCCTGAGTAGATGTTAAAATTATCCCAAACATGTTGAAATATCTCTCTAAGCATTAGAAGCAGGACCATGATAATCTCCACAGGGTTTTATTCAGTGCCAGAACATTCACGGGGGTGGGGGGGGGGGGGGGGGTAATTTCACCTTTTTTCCATGTTGGAACAAATCATCTCACCTGACATAAATGGAATATATTAGAGATATGGAAAATCATTATTCATCCATGTACTCATTTATCACGCTACTACAGCCAATCCCATTCCAGCATGTCCACCACCGCGGTGCCTCTGCTCACCACGTCAAATTCGTTCCACCAGATCCTTGACAAGCGCTGTGAATTTATTAGGGAATTACTATTTTACGATCAAGCTGCACACAAGTTGGTTTGTATAATGTGCAATGGGGTATATGGTAGATTAAATGTGATGTGTGTGTGGCATCGCCGTAATTTAATATTATCTTAGATGGGAGATAGAAGAGCTAATGGTGGTGAGAAAGTCAGCTGTGTGGGTGATTGGCTGCTCTTCGTGACAGGCTCTGCATTATTCCTTCGGTGACAGGAGCCACGAGCCATGCATTGTCCCCAGAGGGATCCTGTAGTGGATGGTCATGGACGAGGGACAGATAATGGGTGTGATAGGCTGCCGCGATAGGCTCGAGGCGGGCACATGAAAAAAAGAGATAGGGATAAAGGAAGAAAGAGGGAAAAGGTGAAAGTGGGAGAAAAAAAACGAAAAAGAGAGGAAAAACCTGGAGAATCACACCCGTGAAAAAAAAACACAGCTCGGGGTACACGTCGCTCACATGTCCGGTGGAGAATGAAAGCGGGGCTGGACGATTTGTGCCTAATAAAGTTGTCACATCCTATCAGCTCTCACATCTACAACAGGCAGCACAGGCCCTCAGTCATGGCTAGTCAGGGGTTGATGCAGGCCAGGCAGTATAGTGGACACGCAGGAAACTCTGTGTGATGGATGAGGGGACAGAGCAGCCCCCGCCTGATGGAAGTGAGGGCCTGATGATGGTAGGTGATGGGGGTGAGCCATAGAAGATGGCCATGGCTGTTTCTACTCCATTTACTCGCTATATGAGGACGCGAGGTCCCAGTGATGTTGATAATCATGCATTTTGGTAGCCAGTGATTTGGGACAGACCTCCCTACCAGTGGAGGTGAATTTTGGGAGACACAGTTCACTTCTCTGGAGCTTCATGGGGTATTTCTTTGGTCCCAGTGCTCAGAACCCACCCATATAATTATGAGCAGTGGTGTAAAGTAACTAAGTACATTTACTCAAGTACTGTGCTTAAGTACAATTTTGAGGTACTTTTACTTTACTGGAGTATTTCCAATTGTCTATACTATGACTTATACTACACTACAATTATTTTAACTTTAGTAGTAACTTTAGCTACTAGTTACTTTGCAGATATAAATTACTACATTACAAAACATACAATAATCACTTTAGCCCTATTTTATACCTAGGCTATTTGAAAACAGCCGATCTACAAACTCACAACGCACCGCGATGCGACGCGTTGTGAGCTTGTAGATCTGCTATTTTCAAACATTTGAGCACTATTATTTTTGGTACTTTAACCCATTAAGACCTGGAACTGTGTCATTTTTGGTGCTCCGCCTCCGTCGGTAGGTCAGTAGCTCCTGATTACGCCCAATGAATGGTCTGACAAATCGCGGGGTAGACAGTAGGTCGCCTACTTCGCCCATTCAATGGTCTGATAAAACGTGATAATCTCCCATTCAATGCATTGATAGCATTCGAAGCCGGTGTTTTAGATTTGAACTAAAAAAGCATTATTTTACACTTTGGGCTATTCAAAAATAGCAGATATACAAACTCATAGCGCGGCACCGAGTGCCGCGCTGCGAGCTTGTAGATCTGCTATTTTTGAAAAATCGTGAAAATGTGTGCAAATCTTTGAATATATATATTTTTAAAGCAAACATTTTTAACTCAAATCTTTGCTTCTGGGGGTCCCTGGAACAAAATATTTTGATGGGGGTCGGTGGCCAAATACATATAATTTTGGGGGTCCTTGACATGAAAAAGATTGAGCACCACTGATATAGAAACATATGTTTTTCAGAATACTGTTGAGATTTAGGAGACATGTAGAATCGGCTTCAGGTCTCAATGGGTACATTTTGATACCAATACTTTTGTACTTACTCAAGTACATTTTTTATTCCGGACTTTTACTTGTAACAGAGTACTTCTGCATTGCAGTATTGATACTTTTACTTAAGTAAAACATTTGAGTACTTTTTCCACCACTGATTATAAGGAGTTTCTATACACACCAACTGGAACCGAAACTGGTTCTTCAGAGCAGTGTTTCCCAAACTTTTCAGCTCGAGACCCAAGGGAGACATTTGGTGCCTCCCCATGACAGAAACATACAAAAATAAATACTGTATGAATTAACCGCTACTGCTCATACTGTATTCATTAGTGTCCATGTCCATGGGTTGACCCATAGAGGGTGGTATACAGTGTGTCAGATGATGCAGCATAGACACTGTATGTCTGTCTAAAGCCCATGCATAATATCGCATATACCGGTCCGTACATGCATATATCATCGCTCTCGGGCAAAAACCTTGTAGCCTACTGTAAGTCCAGAGCTCGATGAATGTTAGGGACCAAAAAAAAAGTCACTACAAAGTACTACCAATCAACTTTAAATTGCCTGAAACGTACTCCTAACAGGTTTTTGGGGGAACAATTTTGGCCTCCACACGTGATTTTTTCGGATTTAACTTTGTTTCGGTAGTGACACAATGGTGTCACTACCGAAACGAAAAAAAAATTACTAAGTCCAGAGCTCGATGAATGTTAGGGACCAAAAAAAAAGTCACTACAAAGTACTACCAATCAACTTTAAATTGCCTGAAACGTACTCCTAACAGGGTTTTGGGGGAACAATTTTGGCCTCCACACTTAGTGATTTTTTCGGATTTAACTCCGTTTCGGTAGTGACACAATGGTGTCACTACCGAAACGAAAAAAAAAATGACTAAGTCCAGAGCTCGATGAATGTTAGGAACCAAAAAAAAAGTCACACAAACAAAGTACTACCAATCAACTTTAAATTGCCTGAAACGTACTCCTAACAGTTTTTTGGGGGAACAATTTTGGCCTCCACACTTAGTGATTTTTTCGGATTTAACTTTGTTTCGGTAGCGACACAATGGTGTCACTACCGAAACGAAAAAAAAAATGACTAAGTCCAGAGCTCGATGAATGTTAGGGACCAAAAAAAAAGTTACTACAAAGTACTACTGTACGTGAAATTTGTCCTCTGCACTTTAACAACTAACAGCCTCAAATCACTCTAAGATTGCCATATTGTTGACCTGACCTGGAATTGTACCCAGGATATCCAGGACCTTTGGTTCACCAGGCAGGCCCACTAACCACTCAGCTATGGCACTCTGATTAACATCATG
Organism: Gymnoscopelus microlampas; assembly: GCF_963454915.1. Taxonomy (NCBI): domain Eukaryota; kingdom Metazoa; phylum Chordata; class Actinopteri; order Myctophiformes; family Myctophidae; genus Gymnoscopelus; species Gymnoscopelus microlampas. The sequence goes on from NC_139960.1 coordinate 27,282,709, forward strand.
TCAGAAAATGAAAGGAAACAAAAGTCTGACTATACTGAGTCAGAGTCAAGTTTTACAAAATGTAAGTTGTGTAAAAAAAAGTCTGACTATACTAAGTTGTTATTTGTTTGTTTAAGTCAGGCTATACTCTACTCAGAGTCATAAGTTTACAAAATGTACTAAAGTACAGTGAACGTCTGTGCGGTTTGTCTCCATCACTGAAAATCACGTACATGTAAACAGATATAAAACTGCTGTCCTGTGCAGTTGGGGTGAAAAAACACAACCATTTCACTCCTAATAATACATACTTGATTTGACATCCTGACTTGCTGCTGTGGCTGAGACTTGAACCTGTCACCTGCGGCTCACTAGTCAGTGACTCTATCCATTCACCTACAGCTGTTTCCTTAGAATCTGTGGTTCTAAAACCTTTTGTTGTCAACCCCCCAAATTGACATGTATTTGGGCAGTGGACCCCAATGTGAAAAGTAACACATTTTTTGAAAGTTATTTGTCTTGTTTGTTGTTCAAGTCAAAGCACCAGGAAGGCTGTATTTCTTGGCCAACAGTTAGCTCAATGGGTTGAGACGCAGTATTCATGATCCAGAGGCCATGAGTTCAAATCCCACTGGTCTCTTTACTGTGATTGTGATGCTTTCCTTTGCAGACTAACTTCTAGAAAAACAAGTTAAAACCACCAGGAAACCTGTAACTCTCAGCCAACAGCTTAGCTCAACTGGTAGAGCGTCTGTCCAATAACATGACTTGACTTGAGTGGGTTCGATTCCCACCCGAGTCAAGTGTCCCCGGTAACTTGGGGCAACGGATAAATTGACTGATATCCTTCGTGATGCTTCCCTTTGCAGAATAACTTCTAGAAAAACAAGTTAAAACCACCAGGAAACCTGTAACTATCAGCCAACAGCTTAGCTCAACTGGTAGAGCGTCTGTCCAATAACATGACTTGACTTGAGTGGGTTAGATTCCCACTCGAGTCAAGTGTCCCCGGTAACTTGGGGCAACGGATAAATTGACTGATATCCTTCGTGATGCTTCCCTTTGCAGAATAACTTCTAGAAAAACAAGTTAAAACCACCAGGAAACCTGTAACTCTCAGCCAACAGCATAGCTCAACTGGTAGAGCGTCTGTCCAATAACATGACTTGACTTGACTTGAGTGGGTTCGATTCCCACTCGAGTCAAGTGTCCCCGGTAACTTGGGGCAACGGATAAATTGACTGATATCCGTAGAATAACTTGTAGGAGTGTGCTGGTTCAAATCCAGTCACCACCTTAGTAACTGAGACCGAATCTGGCCAATTCGGTCTCAGTTACTGAGATAGATAGAGGGTGTGTAGAGTAGGCGGAGTAGAGTAGTGGGCAGATTAGAGTAGGGGTAGAAAGAGGGAATATAGTCGGGGAGTAGTGGGAGGACTAGGACTAGGGTGAGGAGTAGGGCCCAGAGTAGGAATAGGGCCCAGATTAGGGGGAGGAGTAGGGGCCGGGTAGGGTAGGGGTAGGGGCCGGGTAGGGTAGGGGTAGGGGCCGGGTAGGGGCCCGGGCAGAGTAGGGGCCGGGCAGAGTAGGGGCAGAACCGGGCCCGGGCAGAGTAGGGGTAGGGGCCGGGCCGGGGTAGAGTAGGGGCCGGGCCGAGTAGGGGCCGGGCAGAGTAGGGGCCGGGCAGAGTAGGAGCAGAACCGGGCCCGGGCAGAGTAGGGGTAGGGGCCGGGCCGGGGTAGAGTAGGAGCAGGGTAGGGGCCGAGCAGGGTAGGGGCTGGGCAGAGTAGGGGCCGGGCCGGGCTGGGGCAGAGTAGGGGCCGGGCAGAGTGGGGGCCGAGCCGGGCTCGGGCAGAGTAAGAGCAGGGTAGGGGCCCTACCCTGCTCCTACTCTACCCCGGCCCCTACCCCTACTCTGCCCGGGCCCGGTTCTGCTCCTACTCTGCCCGGCCCGGCCCCGACCCTGCTCCTACTCTACCCCGGCCCGGCCCCTACCCCTACTCTGCCCGGGCCCGGTTCTGCCCCTACTCTGCCCGGCCCCTACTCTGCCCGGGCCCCTACCCGGCCCCTACTCCTACCCGGCCCCTACTCCTCCCCCAAATCTGGGCCCTATTCCTACTCTGGGCCCTACTACTCACCCTAGTCCTAGTCCTCCCACTACTCCCCGACTATATTCCCTCTTTACTCTACCCCTACTCTACTCTGCCCACTACTCTACTCCGCCTACTCTACACACCCTCTATCTATCTCAGTAACTGAGACCGAATTGGCCAGATTCGGTCTCAGTTACTAAGGTGGTGACTGGATTTGAACCAGGACACTCCTACAAGTTATTCTACGGATATCAGTCAATTTATCCGCTGCCCCAATTTACCGGGACTTGACGTTAGTGGGAATCGAACCCAGGACCGCTTGGTCCTGGGTTGAACTGGATTTGAACCAGCACACTCCTACAAGTTATTCCACGGATATGAGTCAATTTATCCGTTGCCCCAAGTTACCGGGGACACTTGACTCGAGTGAGAATCGAACCCACTCAAGTCAAGTCAAGTCATGTTATTGGACAGACGCTCTACCAGTTGAGCTATGCTGTTGGCTGAGAGTTACAGGTTTCCTGGTGGTTTTAACTTGTTTTTCTAGAAGTTATTCTGCAAAGGGAAGCATCACGAAGGATATCAGTCAATTTATCCGTTGCCCCAAGTTACCGGGGACACTTGACTCGAGTGAGAATCGAACCCACTCAAGTCAAGTCAAGTCATGTTATTGGACAGACGCTCTACCAGTTGAGCTATGCTGTTGGCTGAGAGTTACAGGTTTCCTGGTGGTTTTAACTTGTTCTTCTAGAAGTTAGTCTGCAAAGGAAAGCATCACTAAGGATATCAGTCAACTTATCCATTGCCCCAAGTTACCGGGGACACTTGACTCGAGTGGGAATCGAACCCACTCAAGTCAAGTCAAGTCATGTTATTGGACAGACGCTCTACCAGTTGAGCTATGCTGTTGGCTGAGAGTTACAGGTTTCCTGGTGGCTTTAACTTGTTTTTCTAGAAGTTAGTCTGCAAAGGAAAGCATCACAGTAAAGAGACCAGTGGGATTTGAACTCATGGCCTCTGGATCATGAATACTGCGTCTCAACCGATTGAGCTAACTGTTGGCCAAGAAATACAGCCTTCCTGGTGCTTTGACTTGAACAACAAACAAGACAAATAACTTTAAAAAAATGTGTTACTTTTCACATTGGGGTCCACTGCCCAAATACATGTCAATTTGGGGGGTTGACAACAAAAAGTTTTAGAACCACAGATTCTAAGGAAACAGCTGTAGGTGAATGGATAGAGTCACTGACTAGTGAGCCGCAGGTGACAGGTTCAAGTCTGAGCCACAGCAGCAAGTCAGGATGTCAAATCAAATATGTATTATTAGGAGTGAAATGGTTGTGTTTTTTCACCCCAACTGCACAGGACAGCAGTTTTATATCTGTTTACATGTACGTGATTTTCAGTGATGGAGACAAACCGCACAGACGTTCACTGTACTTTAGTACATTTTGTAAACTTATGACTCTGAGTAGAGTATAGCCTGACTTAAATAAACAAATAACAACTTAGTATATTCAGACTTTTTTTTACACATCAGAGTGCCATAGTTGAGTTGTTAATGTGCCATAGTTGAGTGGTTAATGGGCCTGCCTGGTGAACCAAAGGTCCTGAATGTCCTGGGTACGATTCCAGGTCAGGTCAACAATATGGCAATCTTAGAGTGATTTGAGGTTGTTAAAGTGCAGAGGACAAATTTCACGTACAGTAGTACTTTGTAGTAACTTTTTTTTTGGTCCCTAACATTCATCGAGCTCTGGACTTAGTCATTTTTTTTTCCGTTTCGGTAGTGACACCATTGTGTCACTACCGAAACGAAGTTAAATCCGAAAAAATCACTAAGTGTGGAGGCCAAAATTGTTCCCCCAAAAACCTGTTAGGAGTACGTTTCAGGCAATTTAAAGTTGATTGGTGATGTAACCCAGGTTTCAAAAAGGTTTTCAAAAGGTTTGTGTCACTGCTGTCTGTGTGTCACTGACAGAGACACACACACAGTCACACACACTCAGTCTCACTCACTCACTCACTCAATCAATCAGTCACACCAGTGTTTGCAATTGCAATCACAGCCACACCCTACTATAAAGCAGAGTGAGGTGCACATCACTCTGGGGCTGCTGCAGGTCTGTACTCATTTCCAAACAATAGGCTACTCACATTTCCAACATGTTACATTTGATCAAATTACTAAGACACTTATTGTGGCTTTTAGACTTCCACCCAAAGTTGCTGGCACAACCTGCTGTCTGTGACTACATGAATTGAATTGGTGAGTGAAATGTGTGTTTCCCATTTGAACCAAGTTGGTTCAAATGTTTGTTTTGTTTATTGAAATGTTTGTTCTAATTTGTTTTTGGTTGGAATGTAATTGTTTTGGAAGTTATGAAATGCTTGTAGATAAGCTGTTTTTTAGTTAATCGATGATCTTGTAGATCTGCTGTTTTGTTTATTTGATATTAATTTGGCCTTTTCTATGACTCCAGGCCAAGTTTATTTATCTTGATTGAAGGATCATGATGGCGAGCCAACTAACCCGAACCCAACCATAAATGAAGTTTGTCCTACCTGGAGTAGGCCAAAGAGCAGCAGCCTTTGATTATCCCCTCAAGTAACAATTCCCACTACACTGCCACTTCCCTCTGACTTGACCATAGACAATACCTTGACCTTTGAAAGACTCTGTTGGACTTACCTTGATACCCTGCTAAAAGTTACTGAACTGTTGAATGTTTTGTTTTATTTTCTTTTGATGAATACAGTTTATTTTGCTTCAATCATGTCTCTTGTCTATTTAATTTAATGTTGCATATCAATATAATTTATTCCTTCACTCTTCACCTACTTCTGTCTGCAGTAAACTGGTCTATAACATTTATGCATTGCCCACACTAAGCATATGCTACAAATACTTTGTTTGTAGTGACTTTTTTTTTGGTCCCTAACATTCATTGAGCTCTGGACTTAGTCATTTTTTTTTTCGTTTCGGTAGTGACACCATTGTGTCACTACCGAAACGGAGTTAAATCCGAAAAAATCACTAAGTGTGGAGGCCAAAATTGTTCCCCCAAAACCCTGTTAGGAGTACGTTTCAGGCAATTTAAAGTTGATTGGTAGTACTTTGTAGTGACTTTTTTTTTGGTCCCTAACATTCATCGAGCTCTGGACTTATAGTATTTTTTTTTTCGTTTTGGTAGTGACACCATTGTGTCACTACCGAAACGAAGTTAAATCCGAAAAAATCACTAAGTGTGGAGGCCAAAATTGTTCCCCCAAAACCCTGTTAGGAGTACGTTTCAGGCAATTTAAAGTTGATTGGTAGTACTTTGTAGTGACTTTTTTTTTGGTCCCTAACATTCATCGAGCTCTGGACTTATTTTAATTTTTTTTTCGTTTCGGTAGTGACACCATTGTGTCACTACCGAAACGAAGTTAAATCCGAAAAAATCACTAAGTATGGAGGCCAAAATTGTTCCCCCAAAACCCTGTGAGGAGTACGTTTCAGGCAATTTAAAGTTGATTGGTACAGTATGTACAGTATTTCAGGAAATGGAAAAAGAATGTGCTCCAATGGATCCGGTGTAGTTATTATTTAGTCATGAGCTCAGCTCTTGTTAATACTTTTTTTTTTCATTGCTTAAATATTTATGAAACCCGCAGACAGTCATGAGGCTACACTTTTTCATTATAAGTCATTATAGGTACGAATTTTCAAGTTTAAAAAAGAATGTATGCACTTTCAACACATGGCTATCTAAGGACAAGGTCAGCTTTCATGGTATCTGTCTTTAACATCATGGGGCTTTTACTTTGCCCATCGGTGGCTCAGGAGTGAGTGAGTGCGGTCGGTGAGAATCAGAAGGTTGCCGGTTTGATCCCCACTCCTCCTGACATTGCAGGTCTAAGTGACCTTGAGCAAGGCACTGAACCCTATAACTGCTGAGCGATGACCAATGAGCATGCAGGCCTTGTATGGCTGCCTCTGCTTTCAGCTGCCCCCCCCCCTGTTTTTAGTTCGGTTTAACAACAACTAATACATTTTCTCGATCTTGTTGCAGCTGGCAACTTAGCACCTGTGTTAATTTTGACAGCACATTTTGATTCGTTTTAGTCATAGATTTAGTCAATTTTTTAGTCAATCTTTAGAACAAAATTCCATTTAGTTTATTTAGCTTGTATTTGAAGTTTAGCGTAAACATACCAGAATACCTGATAGAATAACTGTACAAAATCCACCCCCTCTCAAGTTGAGAGTGGGTGGATTGGAGTTCACAAACTGATCATGTCACTTAGTGGTGGGCGGGGCCCAATCTGAGCTTAGTTTGGTTCAGCTGGGGTGGGCCTATATAAGCTCAGGTTGAACCAGCAGACAAACATTTTGTCTGTCTAGAGATTCACTGCAAGAAATCACAGCTATGTGAGCACTTCCGATGCATTATAAGTAAGTTTGTTTTCTGTTATTACGGGGCCAGAGCTCTGCTCTGGAACCGTATTGTTATTGGCAGTATTCTGTCACTTCTTCTTCTTCTGCCACTTTTCGCAGTTCTGGCTGAACCGTGCAGTCGCTTTTTACGAAACTCGGCCATATGGTAGATGGTCATGAAAAACAATCAAGAAATAATTCTCACAATCTTTCGTCCAAAGGTGGCGCTATAGCACTCAATTGAAAATGGCAACTTTGAACAGGTACAACTCATGCCCTGTTTGACCTACAGCCATGAAACTTGGATACACATATGCGTCTCCTCATGCTTAACAACTTTCACACTCTGACTTTTGACCTCTGACCTTTAGATCTCCCAACATTTTGAATTATATGAAAAACAGTCATTGGCTCCTGACTTCTGCATTTTTTCACTTATGGAAAATCCGTTGGAAATTTTTGTAGGCAGTGGTCCAAAGTTCAAGTGTTAAACGTTTCGTGCAGATTGCTCAAAAATCCCAGGAGGAGATAGATTTTAACTATTACAGTTTTATGAAAAGTATTCATCTGTGCCTAAAACATACATGCAGACTCACATTTCTTTGAAACTTTGCAGAAATGTACAGGGTCATTCCAAATATCACTGAAACCAATCTTACTCCAATTGGCCAAAAGGGGGCGCTATAGCAATTTTTTGAAAAGGCAGACTTTAAACAGGCATAAGTCATGCCTCGTTTGGCCGAAAGTCGTGAAACTTGCTTACACATGTGCCTTGACTCATGAGGAACACACGTATCGATTTGACCATTAAGCTCCGCCCTTAGATTTTCCGCAATTTTGAGCAGTTTGAAAAATACTTGTTTTTGCCAGTTCTGGCTTAACCGTGCATACGCTTTTTACGAAACTCGGCCATATGGTAGATGCTCATGAAAAACTACCAAAAAATAATTCTCACACTCATTCGTCAAAGGGTGGCGCTATAGCACTCAATTGAAAGTGCCAACTTTGAACAGGTACAACTCATGCCCTGTTTGACCTACAACCATGAAACTTCGATACACACATGCGTCTCTTCATGCCCGACAACTTTCGTGGTCTTGACTTTTGACCTCTGACCTTTAGATCGCCCACCATTTTGAATTATATGAAAAACAGTCATTGGCTCCTAACTTCTGCATTTTTTCACTTATGGAAAATCCGTTGGAATTTTTTGTAGGCAGTGGTCCAAAGTTCAAGTGTTAAACGTTTCGTGCAGATTGCTCAAAAATCCCAGGAGGAGATAGATTTTAACTATTGCAGTTTTATGAAAATTATTCATCTGCCCCTAACACATACATGCAAGACTCACATTTCTTTGAAACGTTGCAGTAATGTAGAGAGTCATTCCAAATATCACTGAAACCAATCTCACTCCAATTGGCCAAAGGGGGGCGCTATAGCAATTTTTTGAAAATGCAAATTTTAAACAGGCAAAAGTCATGCCTCGTTTGGCCGAAAGTCGTGAAACTTGCTTACACTTGTGCCTTGACTCATGAGGAACACATCTATCGCTTTGACCAGTAAGCTCCGCCCTTAGATTGTCCGCAATTTTGAGCAGTTTGAAAAACACTTAAACCCAGGATTTTTCAGCTATTTGCGTGAAACTGTATCATCTGTGTGATCTCCTTTTTCACAGTCACTTGTCTGTTGGGCCAATGGCGTCTCCCTTAAATGAATGCCTCACAATCTCAAGGTCACCAGTTCAAGCCTCACTTGATGCAGACTTAATTTAAGTTGAATTGCAAACAACATGACTGTATCAATGAATACATGTGCAAATGGTAAAGATAACCTGAAATGCTTATTTGAGAGTACGTTTTTTCAACGTATGACATACTTCATTCTGAAAATAGCTGATCTACAATCTCACAACTTTTCATGGTTTGTGAGCTTGTAGATCGGCTACTTTCACTAGTTTTGGTTCTGAGGAGATGTACAATTTCTTCATTGGTAAATGGTTTGTGAACGAGTGATCTTAGTGTTAGTGAAACAGGGGCTTGGTTCATGAAAGAAGGCAAGAGTTTATGATCTTCAACAGACAATATCAGCCTGGACAAAGCTATAGCACTATAGGTAGTGTTGCAGCCTATTAGTCTGAAGGTTGAGAGTTCGAATCCTGTTAATGGCAGTAGGTTGAGATGTCCAATCAAACCATTATGTTTCCATCTCTCTCTCTCATCAATCTATTGTTTCCATGTCACTCTCTCTCTCTCTTCAATCTATTCCGTTTCCATGTCTCTCTCTCTCTCTATTCACTGGCCCCGTATTATCGCTGCTTGCAGCTATATTTAGACTTATGTTCCTTGGTTTAATTTGTTTGATAGACACTTATGCTGATCTGTTTATGCTTTCTGTTTGTTTAAGTTACTGATTGTTTCTGTCTTTCACTCCTATTTAGTTAAATCATCATCACCACCATATCATCATCATCATCACATGTGTTGTACCAACTGGCAATAAAACCACTTTCAACCTTCATTCCTGGTCTGGTCCAAATGCTCTTATCGGCATACTGGTGTCGGGGTATAATTTAGCCATGCAGTGAACTCTAGCTAAAGACATTTTACAATAACTTTAGCTTGTGTGCTTACCTTTGAATGAAATTCGGAATGACTTGACTATGAGGATTTTTCGTCATAGTTTCAGTCAACGAAATTAACATTGCTTGGCACATTGCAAATGTTTGTGGTGAAAGTGCACCATACAGTATAGCATGTAAAATGTTTTTCAAAACATGAATGTTACAGTTTCTAGATTGAATTGATTTCAAACACAGGATAAACTGTTTAAAACCAATATTAGAAAAATGTTCCTAAAAGGTTATCCCCAGCAGGAGTACTCCGAAGTACCCCTAGGGGGTACCAGTACCCCGATTTGGGAAATGCTGGACTAGAAGATGTAGTAGATGTAAATGTAGTCTATTTCCCATTTAGATGCTACTCTGTAAAGTTGTTAGTTGTTTTTTTATGTGCAGCCAGCCACTGCTGGCTGCACAGTAGGTGTACAGTACAGTACAGAAAGGAAATTCCCCAAAGAGAGCTGAAAAGAATTAAACATGTGCTATGAATGGGAATGTAAATCTATAATATTAATAAAATCTCATATCTTAGGGCGCATGAAATAACGATCTTTAATCCCTGTGTGTAGATCGAATCAGAGATGTAATTTCTCTGGAGATTATACTCTCCACTGTTTATGGGTCTATTGAACAGAAAGTTATAGCACCAATACTTCCTCCTCCACAAATACATGTTTTTATTACTTTTTCTAACCTGCATTATTTATTCCCACTCTATAACTTCACCACACAGACGTGCTACAGTTGTGCTCTGCTAAATCTAAACTTTTCAAATTGTGAAGTTGAAAGCCCAGATGATGCTCACACTCTCTATCATAATATATTTCCCCCTCAAGTTTGAAAACTAAATTTGCTTCATATGCAATATCTGTGTAGGCCATAACAAGGGGGCTGTGATTGAATGTTTGGCAGGATAAATCAATCACAGTTGGCAGATTATTCAAAGATGTGGAATTGCTTTCTTCTGTAACTTGGTGTGGCCACTGCTGCATTAAACATGGGGATGTTCAAAGTTAAGACCTTATAAAGCAACCACTGAGATAAGCCCAATACTATCCTTTAGGATCCATAACAGATTTAGACAGATGAAAATGTTCAAACTGCATAATCGCTCTCAGTAAAATCCCCAAAAATATTTTAACTCCAGGAGTGTACACATTGTTACAAAAGGTTAAATTAATACAAAGGATTTTACGTATTATGTATATAGCCAAACAAACAAAAAGGCGATCATGGTGTTTTGCTATGCATATCTATTTTTGTCTGTTTTGGAAAGTGTTTATTTTTTTGTTTGTTTACTGTACCTGCTTAAACACTTCTTTTTTAACAATGTTGCATGCCGATCCATAACTGAGGTTTAATAATATTGTTTATGGTCACGTTTCCCTGTCTAGGGTCTTCGAGCGTTATGGAATCACAATGCAATAATGATTTACTACACCGTAACTCATATCCCTATTCTGCATCAGGTTGTACAATATACACAATTACTGTAGCTTTGCACATACCAGCTTTACTGGCATGACAGCTTGGCTCCTGTACGCCCCAGGATGGCTACTAGGATAGCAAACAGATCTTTCTGTGGTGGCAAGTCTGGCAACACAGTCGTTCGTTGTTCCTGCTCAAGCGCAAAAGTTGAACTTAAACACTAAACAACTAGGGGAATCTCACATTCAGCTATCTCTAACAACAATCTAACAGCTATCTCTTAACAGCTGCATCCAAAATCACATACTACATGCTACATACGGTATGCTATTTTTCAACATACTTATGAGTGCATCCACAATAGTATCTTTCATTTCGGACATATACTAATCACTTGGTATCAAACCACATGGAATGTTGGGAAAGTGTCAAAGGTTTTGGCCAGTAGAAGTACATACATGTTCAACACTGCCCAGCAGTTAAACATTTATTTGATGTCCTCGGATTCAACAAATAAGTTTAACTACCTTATTGATGTCGTGTTTAATTGAAGAGTAATTGACGTTACGCCAGAGGTTTGGTTGATGTCCGCCACGCAAATTCTGGTATGTTGTTATTGTCCAAACTACCGCATTGTATTGTGGGATATTCATACCAATGTAGTGTCCACTGCTGCATACTGTAATACAGTATTGTCCCGAATTGTGTATGTATTTCATATACAATTGAGTAGCTGCTAAGCTTTCGGACATTGTAAAAAAAACTCATATACTCATTTGGCATACAACATGTGTTGGAATGGAATTTTGGACACAGCCCATGTCTCTGTGCAGTATTTAAGTATTTTCAGGACATTTTCCATCACTTCTCTCATACACTTATCCATGGTTATACCACTTTGTTGAGCTGCTGCTGTGTCTCTCCCACACATCCAACTTCCGTGTGTTCATGAATCATGTCCAAGTTTTCCCTTTTTAAGAGTTCCGGCTCACTTCACTGGGTGTCTGGTCTCCTACCGTTGCGGTAGGAGACCCATTTAGGTCACCTACTGCAACGGACACCTGGTGAAGTTGAACCACTGCACCGGCATTCCTTTATACTGTATGGGAAATGTCAATAGCACAAATCAACCGGACAGACATCTAATAAGCTGCCCTACAAAGCCAAAGTGCTGTAGCTATGTTGTTGGACACACCGACTTATTTGTGTATCCCAAAGGTCAAATTTGGGGGCATAATCAATTACCTCAAGAACAGATATACAATTAGTGTAATATCGCTTATATGACGATTTGGCTGACCAGTTGAAACACTTTTAAACCCATGTATCAGTTCATTTTCTTATCGTAGTTACTGCACTTTGGCTTTGTGCGGCAAATAAACACACTGTGGACAAACCTAAATCAATGACGGATGTGACCATAACACTGATAGTACTTTTTTACATTAGTATGTCCTGAGTGTTAATTTAACCAGACACCAAATAGAGCTAAAATAGCACTCAGGATGAGAGGGGGGTGAGAAGAACCTTGAACTGTTCCAAAATATCGTTGTAATTTATACAGTAGCATCTGCTGTAATCATGTCCATGGGTCATGACCATCTTGGGAAGGCAGATGGCATAGTACAGTAAATGCTGTCTAAGCAAGCAGTGTCAGGCGGACCTCTTTGAGTGTCCAATATTCTGCTGATTTTGCAGAGCCAGTGGATCTGGGGTCAAACATAACCATCACAGTTGGTCACACTTATTACGTTCCAGTTAGCACTGACAAAGACAACTCCCAGTCCAACCGGGGAAGATGGATGACCACAAACCACTGACTATAGATTAACCCTCAGCACACTACCGCCTGATTTATACTAGTTGCGTGTCGTGTCACGGGTTGTGAGCTTGTAGATCGACTATTTTCGGTGCATGACATCGGTGCGCAACTAAGTATAAATCACCCATAACACCGTAACATTGCCTGACAGTGGTGGAAAGTAATGGAGATTGTCTTCCAATAAATGAATAAATAAATAAAAGATATTCTGTATTTTCTGATTCCAGTGCATCATGTATTTATGTATTTTGTTTATTTATTCATGTGCATATATTGTAGGTGCATGGTAAAGAAAGATAGGGTATATTAAAGATTTTGATGCCCCAGTGTCTGGAATGCGAGTACTCTGATTATATAGATGTAATTGACTCATGAATTACCTAATGTTATCCCTAAATACTCCAAAACTCTCTCTCTCTCTCTCTCTCTCTCTCTCTCTCTCTCTCTCTCTCTCTCTCTCTCTCTCTCTCTCTCTCTCTCTCTCTCTCTCTCTCTCTCTCTCTCTCTCTCTCTCTCTCTCTCTCTCTCTCTCTCTCTCTCTCTCACACACTACACGCGCGCACACACACACACACACACACACACACACACACACACACACACACACACACACACACACACACACACACCTACCAGTACAGTATGTTAACAAGCCAGCTGGCTCAATTAAATGCTGTACAGTTTCTTATTACGATCTAATAAGGATCTTAATGCAGTTCTCATTAATACATTTTAAAAAAAACGTACCAATGAAGATCTTTAATTATCAGGTTATGCTAATTATCTACATCCATCTTCATAAAACACACCTGAGAGGGCAGCACAATAATCAAAGAGCGAGGGTTCAAGTAAAGTGCACTTTCAGTCGAGTGATGGTTTTGGGAATATTTTGGAGACAGCTGGTAGGTGAGAGTGTGTATTTTAATGTGGAACCCTGGTGTATTTCAGAGACGGTTGCATTGTAGTTGCATGCGGCACTGTTCTAATAAAGTGAAAAAACGGGGGCGCCAAGCTGTCACAGCTGTGGGTAGAGTTGCTTAATTTTATATACTTCATCGTACCATAGTTGTCGCACAACAAAAATAGCCGCTCCACAAGCTCACAACGCGTTGCTCCCGCAAGCATTGCGAGCTTGTAGATCTGCTATTTTTGACGCACGGCACCAGCATACGAATAAGTATATATAAATCAGACTTTACTGTTACATTGTGTTGGATCCTCTGACAACACACAACATACCATATAGTGCCTTTCCTAGGCACACTGTGCTGAACACTCCCCAGTCAAGATCACCCTGCACTACCCCCTCATATATATACAGTCAGGTAGTCATGGATAAAGTGTAGCCTCAAAACTATGACCATTACAATGTTGATAATATGCTAATACAGCAATATAACACATATAATGAACGGCACACATTAATACTATGTACTGTACGTGCTTTGGGCATCAATTGTCGGGTCCATGCATGCTCACCCCACCATATAAACTTGTGGTTACCCAAAGGGGACTCATTACAGTCATGTGTGTCACATTAGCATAGCAAGCATGCAGAGAAATATGGGCAGTATAATCGGCCCTGTCTTTATCCCCATGTGCCGAAATCTATACTTGTGGGACAGTTTATTACAGTCCTATAAACTGGTTTTAATACATGCTCTGGGTCTCTCAGACAGTAATGCATCTCGGTGGTGGTGTGCGCTTGTGTGTGAAAGGTGGGGTGGGAGAAGGGGTTACTCAAAAGGGGGTGGGCCTGAAGTGGTCCTGTAGGATGGGGGGTGGGAGTAGAACCTCATTAACTCCATTTATATGCTCGTCATAGAGCCATATTGAATATTCTTTAATACTTTTTTATAATGACTTTTATAGTCCCCCTCATCCTCTGGCCAGATTGCTTTTCGCTAAGGAGTGCTTATTTCATGTAATGACACAGTGCTACAAGCACCATATTTCACATGGAGAAACTGTTGAGTGGATGTATGCAGGTGACTTCACGGGCAGCAGGGTCCCACACTGTAAAATCCTTAACTCTGAGAGTGTACAAATGTAACCAAGTGGAACTATTTGGTTACATTTGTACGCTCTCAGGATTACCGGTATTTATGGATAAATCAACACCATTTTAGGACATGGAAGGACCTAGTGAACTACAGTATTTAGGATTGGCCTTGATCTTGTCGACCTGCCCTTGATCCTTACTAGATCATGATTTATAAATGATAAACCATGATCCACTTCATGGCTGTTATTTTCTAAGCAGGTGCCACATATCTCAGTAGAGTAATTGAATAGAAATTGAAATGGATAATGAAAATAGAGAGGTCCCTGCAGCAGCAAATTGCATCCATGACTTCCAATGATAGATCCTCCTCCTGCCATTGCATGTTGATGTGATAACAAATACTGTGCAAGCCTCACACAGCTTAAATGTGATCAGTTACTATGACTTATCTGTGTAATTCTGTCCGTCTCTCTGTCTCTCCCTCTCAGACGCACAGAAACATGGACGCACACGGTCGGGGTCCCCCTCAGGACCTGCTGTATCTCTTGAATGTTGTGGTGCAACTCAGCAGTTGTAACTACAACAACTGTCCAGTGCACTTGCACACACCTGGTTACTCTGATTGGGCCTCATTCACCAACCAGATCTTCGGGACCCACTTACAGCGTTTTCATGAAGATTCTGACATTCACCAATGTGGTTTGATTTCCAAGGAAGCAACTGGAATCCAATTATGTACAGTATGAAAATCAACTTGGAGAAACATGCTTTAGAATAACCCAACGCAAGTCATTTTATTGCATGGGTATTTTATGCCAAAATCACATTATTGTTGTGTTTTAATGCGTTTTAAATTGAGGATTGATTCAAGTCGGAAATAGTGCCTGGAGAAAAGATTGATTTATGTACTAAACTCAAACGTCTGTGATTTATTTATTATTATCATTATTCTTTTTGACTCAGTGTTATTCAGGTGAGTTTGGTAATGTCTTAGAAATGAATAGGATAAATGTAAAGAAATGTGAAATCTAAGAATAAAGCCATGAACAGGAAATTGTTAATGCAAGATCATATGGCTGAAGCTGTGACTATGAATACAAGGAAAATAAACACTCTAAGGGTTCCAATAAGATAGATGCTTTATTGCACCAAAAGTTGCTGTGACGTTTCGCTCTTCCAGGGGGATAGAGGCCGTTATCCCCCTGGGAGTCATTTTTTCTATTGAAAATCCCATAGAGAAATCTTTAATCGCATCATATAAGAACTGCGTTCCAAAAATAATCAAATGATGATGTGGAGGACAGAGGTTATCCTGGACGGTGTTCTAACGAGCCCACCCACAGGGGAGATGCTGCTGCAACTGGCTGCAATCAAGCTTTGAATCTAGGATGGAAGAAGAGAGAGAGGGGGGGGGGGGGGGGGGGCTCTTTATTATTTTTATTATTATTATCATTATCCTCCTATAGGCTCTATGCACAGCAGCCATTTGGAAAGAAATTGGGCCTCTTCTTACTTCCTTCACAGGTGTTACCAATGATACTAATGAAGGCTCTGTTCCATTCTGGTCAGGGTGCTGATATTGTGCATGTTGGCTCACTAGAAACACTCCATTTTGGTGCCCAAATGGCCCCTTATGGTGGGTGTGTAACTCTGACAGTGTACAAATGGAACCAAATGGACCCTAACGGGTCCATTTGGTTCCATTTGTACACTCTCAGAGTT
Organism: Gymnoscopelus microlampas; assembly: GCF_963454915.1. Lineage (NCBI taxonomy): Eukaryota > Metazoa > Chordata > Actinopteri > Myctophiformes > Myctophidae > Gymnoscopelus > Gymnoscopelus microlampas. Next base: position 27,298,798 of record NC_139960.1, read on the forward strand.
ATGGGGGGTCCTTGAAAATAAGACAACCACTATGCCACACTAAGTGGAACAGAGCCTTAATTAGTATCATTGGTAACACCTGTGAAGGAAGTAAGGAAGGGGCCCAATTCATTCCCAATATGGCTGCTGTGCATAGAGCCTATTCTACAAAGCTCTGTGCGGGTGGTGAGGCCAAAATCTCTTCTGCCCGGTTCTCCTCAGTGCCTGGAGCAATTGCTCTGCATTTGCACACAGACAGCCACATTGACCAGCATTACCATGTGCACGGAACACCGATGCCCCTTTTTCGCTTTCCCCAAATGTCAGCTGTTTATTAGCGGTTTTGTGTTCGCTGGCTCCCGGGTTGCCAGATCATGTGCGTGAAACAAGCGTGGGTGCTCATATCCCAGACCCGCCAACCCTTCTGTTCTCACCAGGAGAATCCTGTTATTTGACCCCATCTCCTGGACGTCTCCTGTTCTTCCATTTCTCCTGTTCTTATCCTGTTTTGGGGGATTCCAGCCACGGCCATTTGTGTTAATTTGATATGAAAATCACTGTGGCAGTATTTGATTGTTTTTTTTGTTGGAAGGTGTGAGTGGGCAAGGTGTGAGTCTCTCACTCTTTGATTCTGGCACACAAACCCCCAAAAAACTGTCTTTCTGAGAGAATGGAAACGTTACTCTTTTACTGTCGCTGTATGTCTGGATAAACTCCAGTCCAATGCAATTTTAAAGAGATAGTAATTTTTAAGTAATTAGGCTAGTGGTTATTATTAAATAGGCTCTTGTATTGCTACTTTTAACTTTTTAATGGATCCTATGTAAGTAAAGGCTGATAAAAGTGTCAAACTCCCAAAATCCACCAGAATACTGGAAATGACATCTACTAAACATGTCTTGGGGGGGACCTCCAAATCCCCCCGCTAGCCACGTCCCCAACCAATCTCCTGGATTTCAAAGTCCGATGTTGGCAGCCCTGGGGTATGGTCTAGTTATTTAGTATTACTATTATTTATGTATTTTTCAACAATTAAACATATTGTGATGTGTGCTTAGTTTTTTGTTTTTCACTTTGTATATGTCTGTTTACTTTTTTATGTTGTTTTGTCTGGGGGGCACGGGAGGGGGAACCCCAAAATATTATACTAAGAAGTTCTGTTTTTCCTCTGTCTACTGTGCTGAAAAATGCTAAATAAACATAAAGGTTAAAAAAAAAAAAAAAAGCAAATGAGCCAGGCGATTTTACTCATATGGATATGAAACATCAACTGACGTGAAAAAGTACTATTTTATCCAAAGAGTACTATTTTCTTTTTCTCCAAACCCAGATGTTATCAAATGAAGCTTATATCATTAACGACGCAGAATCGGGATTTACTGACCTGATTGGTCATCATAATTGGTGTCTTGATATTGTGGACGTGCCAGGACAATATGTAGCTGCTGTGTTGAGGGAGCATGAGCATGAGATCAATATACTAAAGTACCAAAAGTAAAAGTACTCATTGTGCAGAATGTCCCATTTCACAAGTTCAAAATGTATAAAAATCTTTTGAAAACAGCAGATCTACGAGCTCACAATGCATTGCAGAGCTTAGATCGGCTATTTTCAAATGGCCAAAGTACATACATAGGCCTACTGGATATAGGACTGAAGTGGGTAATGCATGTTTTGTAATAATATTCAAAACCTTCAAAGTAACTAGTAACTAAAGTTTTCAAATAATTGTAGTGGAGTAGTTCAGTACCCAAAATTGTACTGAAGCACAAGCATTACATTTAATTTGACTCTGTTCCAAAATTGTGAAAATAACTGATCTACAAGCTCACAACACCTTGCAACACGAGGCGTTGTGAGCTTGTAGATCAGTTATCGGCTATTTTCTCTTTTATGTTATTTGACAATTTGGCCAATGTTTAACAAGCTTTTATAGTAAAGTTGATTACTTTTGAAGCAGTTTTTGAGGTATTAAAAAGGTCTTAAAAGTCTTAAAAAAATGTCACTTCATCCCCCCCCCCCCCTGAGGGTCCAGACCCACAGGTTGAGAACCACTGCCGTAAAGCACCAAAGAAGAAGAAAGAAAGAAACGACACTGTCGTGCAGTGTTTCTGTACATCAACAGAAAGGCGGATCCCTCTGCATTACTTTACCCACTTCACCATTTGGAACTTATTTAAAAGAAAAAAATTAGCCTCGATCCTCAATCGACCGTCATTGCTTGTCTACGTTAATTTGTCTCATTCTGAATCGGCTTTTGGTGGCGACTATCTATCGGAAAGCACCATCTTCTACCGGTGCAGCAGTCAGTCGTTCCTGCGTGTGTTGGTTGACGACAGGAAGAGTTTGACAGAGCTAAACCGGGGTTGCCATGTCTGCTTATTATAAGCGACTTTGGGCTTGTTTTTCTGTGAAGTTGCTTGTAAATATTGGTAGTTTGCGGGTTGGGTTGATTATTTTGGGCTTGCCGTGTGATGTTGTTTAAACCAGTGGTTCTCAAACACTTTCATGTCAAGGACCCCCCAATTGATAGGTATTTGTCTGCGGACCCCCATCTGAAAATAGTTCATGCCAGGGACCAGATTTGTGAATGTTGTTAAAATGTTAAAAAGGTATTCCACATTTTTTCAAGATTTTTCTTTGTGTTGAAAATAGCAGATCTCCAAGCTCACATCGAGCTTGCAGATCGGCTATTTTCAAAGAGCCAATGTATGTTTAAAGGGCTCACAGCCCTGTCGCTTCTTTTGGGCTTGTTTTCACCGGTACTGCTGTACATCATTATCAGACTTAATTTTATCCTTCAACTTATGTGCCCCAAAATGACTGGATATGCAGGTTTTGTATAAATATTTTTATTTTATTTTTATTTCTATAATTTTAGAAATATTAGACCAAATGTCGAATGTTTAACCATGTTCTAATATGTATACTTTACTTGAACACTTTTTTTGTTTAGTTTTACATTTTGGACAAAATAGCCAATTTTACACCCACCACCTAGCCTGTTAGCGAATTGGATACCTGGTTGCTTGGTTCTCTCGCAAAACCTGGCAACACTGGAGCTAACTTTAGCCGCACTAGCATTAAGTTGACAGCCTGCCTGAAAGAAGAAGAAGCCACACCGCTAGGCTGAAACACGACCATAGAAAACACATATAAGATGGGAGATAAAGAACTGACGTGGGCCTTGAAGAACGGAGACCTGGACGAGGTCAAGAATCTCCTGCTAAAGGTAAATGATGAGAACCGTTGGCCGGGCTTGTTTCCCCCTCCTCGCGCTGTTGAATGTTTGGACGTCTTCCTACTAGCCCTGGATCACACGACGGTCGTGGGTGAACTTCAACCTGGTGTTTGCACTTTCTCCATTTACGGCCCGTACATCTACATAAACGTTCAGATTTCAAATATAAAGTGCTTACCACATTGCCACGGATGTTGCGATTATGTACGGGCCCTCAGAAGTACCCGTGTCTTCCGTGATGTTCAATAAAAATCATTTTAATCCGATTGGTGGCCATTTTCTCATACAGTTATAATGTATCAGAGTGCAATACACCTTACAGCCAATAGGGTCGCGTAGTCAAAAGTACATGGAGACAATGGCCACAGATCGGATTAAAATGCTTTTTTATTGAACAATACGGACGATACGGGTACTTCTGAGGACCCGTACACAATTGTAACATCCGTGGCCATGGGGTAAGCACTTTATATGTGAAAACTGAACGTTTATGTAGATGTACAGGCTAAGAAGGGAGACAGCGCAAACACCAGGTTGAAGTTCATCCATCAGGGCTAGACGTCTTCCTGGCTAACGTTGTTAGCACGACTGGCTAATGACAGGCAGCAGCACCCATTACTAATGAGTTGTTTTAAACGGCTTCGTTTTGTTATACTCGTCTCACTGTGTGTTTCTATACAATATGATACAACAACAACACGTCAAATAAGTTGGAGCATGTTCAGCTAACTTAAGGGGTGCAGACTCGCTAATGGTAGCCTACGAAGTTAGCTACAGTTTAGCTAACCAAGCTCTATGCACAGTAGTAATGTTATTATGAAACACCTGTGTGTGTGTGTGTGTGTGTGTGTGTGTGTGTGTGTGTGTGTGTCTATGTAACTAGCTACTGACTGTAGCTAACAAGCTAAACAGTGGTAGAAAAAGTACTCAAATTCTCTACTTAAGTAAAATTACCAATACTGCAATGTAAAAACACTCTGTTACAAGTAAAAGTCCAGAATTAAAAATTTAAATACCTCAAAATTGTACTTAAGTACAGTACTTAAGTAAATGTACTTAGTTACTTTCCACCACTGAAGCTAAACAACCTGTTAGTAAGCTATAGTCAGTCACTCAGACAGACGGCCCTGTTGTAACACCGATGGTGAACGTGATGATGTTCTTTCTACATGTGTTAAACTATATAAAACTACTGCAATGTGGGCTCAGATCAGCTCACATAACCACCACACTGTGCCCTACGGGCCCCGCCGGTCTGTGTGTTAGTGGGCGGGGGTCTGTTCTCTGTCAGCTGAAGTTAAGCTGATGCAAGGCCCACGTTACTGCACAGAAAAACTGCACCTGTGCTATGCAGTGGTGGAAAGAGTACTCATATTTTTTACTCGAGTAAAAAGTATCAATACTGCAATGTAGAAATACTCTTGTTACAAGTAAAAGTCCGGAATTGAACATGTACAAATACAAAAGTGTTAGTATAAAAATCAAGACAGTCCCCATTTCACAAGTTTTCAAATGTATAACAATCTTTTGAAAATAGCTCACAATATTGTGAGCGTAATAATCAAAATCTACAAAGTAACTAGTTACTAAAGTGTGCAAATAATTGTAGTGGAGTAAAAGTACAACATTTGCCTCTGAGATGTAGTGGAGTGGAAGTAAAAGTACAGAAAATTAAAAATACTCCAGTAAAGTAAGAATACCTCACACTTGTACTTAAGTACTTGAGTAAATGTACTTAATGTAGTTACTTCACACCACTGCTAGTCTGACGACATTGTCTGAATTTTCTATCTGTTCCACAGCGGTTTTGTGGGTGGAGGAGTCTAAATCATCTACTTGTGTCTAGTTGTGTCTTGTAAACAAGTGTGTTTTACCTGTGATCAATGTAGCATCATGCCACGGGTCGCTCTTACACAAAGCCCTGACCCTGAGTATAGTTGGATAAAGCAGTAAATCATTCATGCAAGCCTGACAATTGCTGCATTGTGAGTTCTGTTTCAATGTGCTCCAGCCTCTGTCGAGTATAACATGAATGTATTTTGGGCGGGGTACCTGAGGGCCCATCCATACATCTAACACACCTACATACTGCATTATAGTGCTCATTCTGTAGAACTGTTTATATCTGGACAAAAAAAAGAAAATCTGCTGTAAATTGTGGGAAGGCCATTTTTTTAGATTGTTCGAGGTTGTGGGGATCTCATTTTAGACTAAAACTAGCTTTGTGTGGCCAACTTGGTTTGTATGCAGTATGCACACATCCTGTTCTCGCATGTATGTGTGTGGGGGGTATTATTATTATCAACCAAACCACCGATATTGAAACCCTGCTGGTGGTTTTGAATCTAACCCAGTCTGGTCAAGTTACAACGCATTGGAATATGACTGATTGGCTGATAAATCTCCTATTTAATAGTAACATTATCATGTAACATAAATAAATATAATGTTGCTTATTATTATCTTAAATAAATGTTGTTGAATATTGTAGTCTACTGCTGTAAAAGTTGACTAGCATGGGAGAGTAGTGTGTAAGGCAGAGAATGGTGTGTAAGGCAGAACTTGAGTAGGGCTACAACTATCGATTTATTTTCTTAGCGATTTATAATAGCTTTACTTTATTTGTTTACTTGGACAGGACACCGTATATTAATGAACGATACATAGCAATGTAATGTAAATACACCAGACTGGACACATTTTTATCCGCAGTCTCCACTAAAAAAAAACAAAAAACAAGCAACAATAGAGTAAATTACATTACACAAGCAAAACAAAACAGGGATACAAAAACAGAGGTACAAAGAAATTGATTAATCGAGACCTGTTCAGTGATGTTATGTTTTCAGTGGAGTGGGTCCTGGGACACATGGGGGGTCTTTTGAATGTGTCCCATTAAATGTAGGACCCATTAAAATTGCATTATAAAACAAAATGCGAGACGCCAGAGGGTTTAACCACTTGAAGGCTGTGTGTGTTAATCAGACAACAGTGTCAAGCAAATAGGAAAACATAGCTCACAACAACGCAGTGCATCTATTTTCTGTATTTATTTATTTATTAGATTTAAGTAAATTGATTAGTGCCATTAACTGTTGCACCCCTAGAGCAGAAATTCATAGAAATTCAGAAAAAGGTCATTATCTTTTTGGAGGTTGTGAAAATAAGCAACAAACATGCCCATTTCTGTATCATTTTTGGCAGTTGGCACAATCAACATCAGTCAAATGCTGTGGACTAGTGCTTTCCCCTTAACTTTATTGGACACATTTAGGAATTTGACCAATTCCCGCCATTATAGAGTAATGCTAGTGTGGCCATCATGATCTACCCTATTTATCCAAGATTATTATGATTACAATTGCCGTATTTTATGGGAACGACTCCTATTGCGACTCCTATTGGACATTTCATTATATTCTGAGGTCTGGATACTTTGCCCTTTTTCCTCAGCTAAAATGAGACCATTTCCATTGTACCGGCAATTGCAGGTCTCTCCATGGAAGGTAACATTTAAAAACTATTAGAGGTGGGTTGAGGCTAGGTTTCCATCATTGCTAATGGATCCAGGTGGATTGGGTGTAAAATTAAGAATTGGAATCCTATTTTCTCTGTTGTATTTGACCTTCAGGGGAGAGCATAAAAAAAGGTGAATAACTAGCAGGCATGGATTATAATGATGCGACTGAACTGAAAAAGGTGAATCAGTAGCAGGCATGTATTATGATGACGTGACTGAACTGAAAAAAGGTCAATGAGTTGCAGTTATGCATTATGATGATGTGACTGAACTGGTCAATGGTGATAATTACACTGCTGAAAATTTACTTAACCCATTAAGACCTAAGGCCGAACAGTTTTTTGAAAAAACGTATGTTGATATACTGTACAAGTGGTTCTAAAACCTTTTTCATGTCAAGGACCCCCAAAATGATATGTGTTTGGCCGCAGACCCCCATCTAAAAAAAAAATGTTCCAGGGACCCCCAGAAGCAACAATTCAAGTCGAAAATATTCACTTTTAAAATACATATATTCAAAGATTTGTACAAATATTCACGATTAAAAAAAATAGCAGATCTACAAGCTCATGGCGTGGCATGAACTTGCATATCTGCTATTTTGAATAGCCAAAGAAATCTAAAATGACAGAGATGCTTTCCTGGTTTTAATGGGTTAAAGGTCCTCAACGCAGTTCTTTTTGGCAAAGTAGAGGGGGAAAGGAAAGAGAGATGGAGATATTAATCAGATGGCATAATGTGGGTTGCCTGGCTTCAAGCAACAAACGCCTGCCAGCAGGCCCTGTAGAACCAAGCCTCTCTCGTCTGAGATGAATGATATTCCATGCTTAAGGGGGTGCATTGCGTCTGTGTCTGTCAATCTGTGGAGAAGGATCTCTGTGTGTAAAGCCTGTCAGAGCCGGCTATCATCGCGGCGTGAGCATTAGCCAAAGCCTGTCTGTAACCCTTCCTAAGCCAGGCCTGATTATCAGGCCTGCACAGCTCTGAACCAGGGCTCTTGCTCATCCATCCCCCCCCCCCTCTCCCCTGATGGGGTTGTTGCCTTTATCAGATCTGCTGCCGGTGGGGCTCCCGCTGAGGAAACGGATAGCCATGTTAGCACTGTCATCCGCAGATCAGGTCTTTCATAGAAGGGGTCTTGCTGGGTAACAAGATATGCCTCTTTCTCGCACAAACTCGGACACATGCTATTACTTTGTTCACCTGTGTGGAGGCCTTATGCACTGTATGAGATGATTGAAGGCAGCAGATTCCATCAGCGTTTTCTTGGGAAGCTTAAAGGAGTAGTTCACCCAAAAAATGACTTATTTTCTATCAATTGCACACCCCATGAAGCCTTGAATCCATGGATTTATTTTTGTTTTTGTGGCATTCCTAAGCCAATAATTTGATTCCCGTCTCCTACCGGCTAATGTATCCGTAGGCGACACAAAGTAGATTATTTGTGTCTCCTACCGGATACACACCCGGTCATCAAATTATTGGCTTAGGAATGCCACAAAAACAAAAATAAATCCATGAATTCAAGGCTTCATGGGGTGTGCAATTGATAGAAAATAAGTAAGTTTTTGGGTGAACTCCTCCTTTAATGGTCTACTACTTGTAGAACAAATAAAAGCAGTGTAAAAAATATTTATAACATCTTTAACTGCATTTAAGTTTAATTTAAATATGTGTAATGTTCATTAGTAGGCCTAATAAATCGGGTGATAAGAACGCATTTTTTAGAAGTCTGCATATGCTCCCAGAATCACAGTTACTGTATAAAAGGTGTAAGGTAAACCATAGTGGGAACTTATCTTGTAATATCAGCATCGGTATTGATTTGACCATGCAATTAATCGGTTATCGGATATTGGCCAAAATGTAAATATTGTGCATCCCCATTAATTTTTCTTAACCCATTAAGACCTGGAACGCATCTGTGTCACTTTAGATTTCTTTGGCTATTAAAAAATTGCAGATATACAAGCTCATAGCGCGGCACCGAGTGCCGCGCTACGAGCTTGTATATCTGCTATTTTTGAAAAATCGTGAAAATGTGTGCCGCGCTATGATCTTGTACAGTAGATCTGCTACTTTTGAATTTTTCTCAAAAAACTTGGGTTAAAGATTTGTTTTGGGCTTTTATGCCTTTATAGATAGGACAGTAGACTGACAGGAAATGGGGAGTGACACGCAGCAAAGGGAAGGGGATTCGAACCCTCGCCACGCTGTCAGGCTGGCATTGCAGCCTAGGGTGCCTGGACCGCCGTGCATTCCTATTTACAATCTGAAGTAAAGATCTGGGGATAAATAGTGATTGGCTTTAAGTGTGTGTACTGTAAATGGTTTAACAGGTTATCAGACCCACGAACCTATGCAGGATGTGGATTTTATGCTGTGGGCAGACACTTTTAAGTAGGGCTGTACCAAGTGTTTGTTTTTTGTGTGAAATATTCTACTAAGGGTAGTTAAATGAAGCTTTGAATGTCTGAGTGAAATCACAATTTGATACCTTTGTCACCGGCCGAACTGCTTTGATGCCATCGAGAAAAATGCCATGTCATATTGTTTCCTCAGACAAAGACCGATTGTTTCAGTTGGGAAAGGAGTACTGCAGCAAAAACTGACATTTCCAATTCTCACAGTACTGTATTCTGAATGAAATGACCTTACCCTTCTGTTCTTCTCTCGTGTATCATCAGATGACATGCTCAGTATATCATGCAGCCATGGTTTTGAACAAAATGACGTCTGTTAGCAGGATGCTGTTTGTATGTAATTCTGCTTATACTGAATGATGTTTTCTACTTTTCTTCACTTAATGCCTTACTTAAAGGGATATTTGACTTTCAAAAAAATGTTGGGTCATTTTATCGTCTACTCAGGCTTTTGTGAGCCCCCCCAGACCATTTTTAAGTTGCTTGATTCAGTATTTAGATTAGATATTTTTTTTCCCCTTTTTTTCCATGACGTATATATACGTCTTTGGCGGACAACAGCTGATAATTAAAAGACGTATATATACGTCATTGGCAGGCATAGAGTTAAAGGATAAATAACTCCATGATGGTCAGTGTACCCTGATCCGTATGGGCAAATGTGCAGAAACCTCACTGGTTTAACCCATTAAGACCTGAAGCCGATTCTACAAATGTCTCCTTCTCCTAAATCCCAACAGTATTCTGAAGAACGTATGTTTCTATATCAGTGGTTCTCAAACCTTTTTATGTCAAGGATCCCCAAAATGATATGTATTTGGCCGCCGACCCACATCTCAAAATATTTTGTTCCAGGGACCCCCAGAAGTAAAGAATAGTTAAAAATGTTCGCTTCAAACAATATATTTTCAAAGATTTGCACACATTTTCACGATTTTTCAAAAATAGCAGATCTACGAGCTTGTAGATCTGCTATTTTTGAATAGCCAAAGATCTCAATGTGTTAAACAGAATGAATAGATGTAGACAACAAAAATAATTAAAATAAAAAATGTATTATCATTTTTATGAATGAGGCTTTGAACTATTGGGTACTGTGGGTGTGTGTGTATTTCCGCTTAGCCTGCAGCCTTGACAGTTTGGGGCCTAACGACACCACAGCATGGAAGTCAATGGCAAAACATTGCGTGCCATTTACAGTATTTGTCGTATTCGAGAGGTTGTATCAACAGCGCAAGTTCTCCTTTTTAATCAAATGAGGATCCTCAACGCCATATGCAAACTGTTGGCTTGCTGCAACTTGAATGTTGTGTCTATCTCTCACACACGTGTTTTCTTCTTTTTCTTCAGGCTGAGGACGTGAACAGGACCTTAGAGGGCGGGAGGAAGCCTCTGCACTATGCTGCGGACTGTGGCCAGGACGAGATGCTGGAATTCCTGCTGTCTATGGGAGCAGATGTCAATGTAAGAGCGACAGTAACCTCGAACTCCAGGCTTTTATTTTTTTTGTTTTGCTCAAAAATAAGAGCCTGGACCAGCCTGTTGACGTTCCTGGAATAGGAAGGGTTTCATTTCCCCAACCAACCAGAGTGCAGTGGGCGTCGCTCCAAATGTTGTGACGTCAGGGCTCTCAACAATGCTGCACATTGGGGAGGAGGAGGGGCACGGAGCGGGGCTGACGGACAGATCGGTGAACCAATAGGATTTGGCGGAATCTTTCTCCGGAGATTTTGAACCCGCCCGTCTAGATATGATGTCAGACACGCTAGGGCAGTCTAATGTAAGAGCGACGGTAACCAAATGTTAACAGCGTTCACTCTCAATTTCTCACCTTGCCTCAACACGCCGTTTGCATTCATTTGCCTACTTACCAGCACGTCGTGCAGTGATGCGGAATATGGCGGTCTTTACTGTATGGCTGCTTCTATTCACACTAAAGGCCCCTTAACCATGCAGTGATGTTGACATGCAAAACTCTGGAGGGGTTGTGTTGTTGTAATTAGCAGCTTTTCTTAAAGGTCTCCCAAGGGACTATACGGTAACCTTTAGCAATACGCTTCCGAATGCACAAGGAGGAATAATTGACCTCGCTCACAGTTCTCAGTTGACCCGCGGCAAGAACAAGCTCTGCCTTGTGCCTACTGATCATGAAGCCAACTATGACCAAATGCAGTAAATTGGTGTATTTTATTGCATATTTCATATGAAAATAGAGCATCAGAGCTACAAAAGGGGAGGTATACAGCTTATGTTCTGAAAACTGAAGGTCTGAGAAATATGGCTTCAAACTTTTAACAAGGATGTTCATTCTTTCTCAGCTTACAATACTTTGCAAAAAATATTTATGCTTTGAATTTATATATTTATTTAATGTATCACCCAGAAAATACATTTACTAACATGTGTGCCTGATGATTTTATACATTTTCATAATCAAAGTGATTATGAAAACATAGGCACATTTGATTTGGAAGTCAATTTCCACTTTTAGTTTTCATTCAATTCATCCCCCTTCCATGTTTTTTCTCATCAGTCTGGAACTTAAAAACAGGAACAACTGCTCTTCCTATTGTTTCAGAGCAAGAATAGTCATCAACTATGATAAAAGACCTTTTGTCCTCACTAATCTCCAGCCAAACCATTCATTGCATTTGAATACCTAAACTCTATTTAACCCATTGATACCTGGAACGCATCTGTGTCACAAGATTTCTTTTGCTATTCAAAAATATCAGATATACAAGCTACGAGCTTGTAGATCTGATATTTTTGAAAAATCGTGAAAAAATATTTTTTTTATTTTTTTTTTCAAAAAAACTGTTAGGATTTAGAAAATTCTTAGAAGCGGCCTCAGGTCTTAAAGGGTTAAAAGTCTCCCTACAAAAGTCAGGGATGTCCATAATGACGTTTCACTCACCCAAACCATAATCGAAAAAGTAAAAAGGCTGTAGATCGAAGAAGATAGTTGCAGCCCCATTGGCTCGCACAATTTGCAAATGCTTCTGCCTAGCAGTCTATAGCAGTCATTGAAGTGCCGAAAATCAGCAGAAAACAAAGCGCATGTCCCGCTACTGGAAACCAGATTAGTCAAAGCCTATCTATCTAGCTTGCTGCTTAGCGGAAACGGGACGTGTCGCAACACTTGATGAGCACAACCGACAATGAGTTTGCTGTTAATAGTCTTGAGAGACTGCCATAATAATTTCTCAAGAAGCTTGCTAACTCTCAAAACACCTCCCTTAACAATGCACATCCTTTAAAAATGATCTATCACAACTCCACGCGCCAAACATCCCCATCAGTCTGGGGTTTTCAGACGCGGCGGGCGAAGGAGGTGCACCAACTAAAGACTTGCTCCTCCTCCTCCCCTTCAGCTCCCCAAAATGATATTAAGCCATTAAGACCTGAAGCCCATTCTACAAATGTCTTCTAAATCCCAACAGTATTGTGAAAAACATGTTTCTATATCAGCGGTGCTCAAACGTTTTCATGTCAAGGACCCACAAAATGATATGAATTTGGCCCGCCGACCCCCATCTCAAAATATTTTGTTCCAGGGACCCCCCAGAAGTAAAGATTTGAGTTAAACATGTTCGCTTTAAAACAATATATATTCAAAGATTTGGACACATTTTTCACAATTAAAAAGAAATAGCAGATCTACAAGCTCGTAGCGCGGCACTCGGTGCCGCGCTATGAGCTTGTAGATCTGCTATTTTTGAATAGCCAAAGTGTAAAATAATGCTTTTTAGCTCAAATCAAAAAATGACACGGATGCGTTCCAGGTCTTAATTGGTTAAGAATGCACAACTCGCCCCTCCTCACAGATAAAGAGTCTGGGCTGCTGAAATGTGATAGATAAATAGTGTGTGGAGTGTGCTTTTCTCCTGTAATTCATAGACATGATAAGAAACGGGAGAAAGGGAAATAAAGCCTCTTCTCTCCCACAAGTTATTTCCTCTTATAATGAGTGATGAGCCCTTGTGTAGGAGTTATGCTGCGCCCACAGGGCGCGATATATACACAGTGTTGTGTGCAGTGTCGCACACCGAAAATAGCAGCTCTGCATGTTGAGCGCTTAACATCTGCTGTTTTCGTTGCACAAAAACATCTGCGTCCAACTAAATATAAATCCGGATTATGATCTGCCGATATATGGAGCCTCAGCCTACCTGTGCCAACCTGTTATATTTTTCTGTCTTTCTCTCATTCACTTCATATGCTTCACACCGTCTTTCTCTCTTTAGCTGACCCATTGTGTCTCCCCCTCTCTCTCTCTCTAATCCCGCCGCAGGCCCCAGACAAACATGGGATCACTCCCCTGCTCTCTGCCATTTACGAGGGTCACATCTCCTGCGTCAAGATCCTGCTAGAAAAGGTTGGTACCATCTTTTTGAGCATGAACGCACACAACAAACAAACACACAGGGCAAGCTCCGTACATTAGGGTTTTTTTCCTACTTGCCGTGCAGGGCGAGTATTTCTTAAATCTACTTGGCCCATCTAAATTTCTACTTGGCCCAGCCTAGGCCGGCGGTGTGGCACAGTGAGGCACGTACATTTCTCTCACAACACATTTCTAGACTAAAATCCATTGCCTGATTGATTATTTGTGAAACGCTAGATAAAAATAGTTCAAAAAAATCTACATTATTATTATCCATATTTTTTTAAATTGGTTCCAACTCTTAACATATTTGTAGCATGGACAGAGGAGTGTGATTGTCTCACACCTGTGAACATGAAGGGGTGTATGTGTCACAGTATGATTAGAAAACCAGTCGGATTGAAAAAGGTGCAAAAAATGTTTTCCTATCTCGGCTCCCCGGGTCGGGGCCTACCAGGAGCTGCGTGTTTCCCTGGGATGAGCGGGGTGCAGGAGCGCAGCTTGTCTTCGGACATCGACGGAGGCGTGTAGACTGAAGGGGACTTGAGCCACGAGAGGCACTGCCGAGCTAAAGCGAGCGAGTCGCCGTGCCGAGCGTTCCGAAGTACCCTTCAGTCGACTCGGCGCCTTCCGAGTTACGTACCGATAGGGACAGAATCGTAAATGATCATCCCCCCCTAGTCTCGGTACCTCGGAGACGTCAACACCTCACAACACGCTCATCCTAGGAACACTATGGTTAGCCGCTTAGCTTTAGCGCCTAGTAGTAGCTCCCGTTTCCCCCTCTGTAATTTCAGATCAGAACATTTCATCAGGGCTCCTGTGAGACTAACATTTCACACTATGGTTTATTTATGTGGTCTAGCTTTAAAGGCGTCTACATACTTCAGAGAGTCCAACCAAATGAACAAGAACTTTCTTCGGTGTTTGGCTCGTGTCGTGAGACTAGTAGCTCGATTGAGCAGCAAGTGCCAGAGAGCTGCGACAAAGCACACAGGCAGGAGAAATGCAGCCACTCAAAACTCGCCTACGGCAGCTTGTTTGTAAATTCATTTTTGTCATTAAATATGCCATGTTGTTGCACAAATCTTCATTGATTTCACACGTACAGCTGTTAACTTGAAGCACCTGTGGCTGGCAGCAGCAGAATGAAGACTTTACTACACTGCAGAAAAAAAACTAAACAAATCCCACCCACCAGCAACTTCTAACCAATCACAGTAGCCGATCGACTAGTCAGAACATCTCGGAGGCGCAGAACAGATGAACACACTTCTGGCCAGGCACTCTTAAGTTCTGAATGACGTGATTTTGTAGTTGTTTGACAGCCAAACCGAACAAAGTTCAGCTGTTAGTATGCAGTGTACTCGACTCAACATCGCCTATACATGAATAACATCATCAAATCTGCGATCTAATCTATCTAAGCGAACAACCATTTCATCCATTACATCGACTTGCATGTTAGCTTTTAGATCTGTTTTGTTGGCACGCAAATATGTACTACGCTGTGTGTGTGTGTGTGTGTGTGTGTGTGTGTGTGTGTGTGTGTGTGTACGTACGCTGTATGATCGTTGCACGCAACATGAACAAATTAAATGTAGCGACTGCATGCAAGGCAATTCAACTGAATTAATAAACTGTAGTAGACAATCGATATGGGTCTCGTGTGCACCAATGATTTAATTTAAATGACATGGCGCGTTGAAACACCATACACGTATACTAGGCATGCAGCGGTTCTCGCTTTAATATTGAACCATACGGTTCACCATCCGCGATTCAATACGCACTTGTGAATTGGGTATTTTCGGTTTTGCAATTTCACGGTACTACTTCACACACATTCTTAAACCGTTAAGACCTGGAACGTGTCTGTGTCTCTCTTTTGATTTGAGCTAAAAAGCATTATTTTACACTATTTGGCGATTCAAAAATAGCAGATATACAAGCTCATAGCTTGTAGATCTGCTTTTTTTGAAAAATCGTTAAAATGTGTGCAAATATTTGAATATATATATATATACAGTTTTAAAGCAATTTTTTTTTACTCAAATCTTTGCTTCTAGGGGTCCCTGGAACAACATATTTTGAGATGGGGGTCGGCGGCCAAATACATAAAATTTTGGGGGTCCTTGACATGAAAAAAGATTGAGAACCACTGACATAGAAACATGGGCTTTTCAGAAAACAGTTAGGATTTAGAAGACATTAGTAAGAATCGGCCTCAGGTCTTAATGGGTTAATGCCGAAATAGCTCTGTGTAACTGGAGAAATTCCCTCCCCGAGAGTGAATACAACACTGCTGCTTGCCAAATGTAGGCAATTAACAAGCATCACAACACTATGTGAGCTTGTAGATCATCTTATTTTCGGCGAACAACAGGTTCAGAAAAGGCAGACAGCGGCAGCTTGCAACTGATAGAAGAAATTTGAGTATGAAAAGAAAAACGCTCAATTGACATTTGCCAGAGCGGGCAGATCTATTAAGGTTTCACTTTGCCCCCGGGAAATCGGACCCTGTCAAACCCCGGCAGGGCTGTGCAGGACATACTTCACCCATCCATCAGTGCCTGTTGTGTCAGATGCTTCATGCGAGCCATGACTGCTGATGAGGTAACTCATATGACAAAAAAGGGTCCACAAAAGGCCCGTCATTGCCTTTTGTAGGACTCTGGAATGTTCCCCAGTACCTTTTTACAAAGTGCTGCCGCTGCTGCTATTTTTGTGTGTACATGTTTCATTCATGCACTCTTCTACCCTCACCTCCATCTCTATCTTTTTCCCCCCAGCCTCCCTCACTTCTCGTGTGTGTGTGTGTGTGTGTGTGTGTGTGTGTGTGTGCAGATATTACAGGGTCAACAGCTGGCACAAACTGTAGCAAAGCAAAAGTGACTATACAGCAAAACATTGTTTAACAGAAGCCATAAAAATGTTGGATGGCAGAGGATTTGCGCAGGGTCTTTGAAAAGCAGCGACAATAAGCCGGCATCAGGCCGTCGCTTAGCGGCTGTTTTGCCGAAAGTCACAGAACGTGCGTGTTGAGTGCTGCGCTGTCGGTGGTATAGTGAGACATCTGCATGGGGTCAGTCACCTGATTCAGATGTTGAATCAGCTGGGGAAAGTGTCAATAATGGAGAGGAGGGGGTGGGGGGGAGGAGGCAATTTGGACAGCACATACTGAGAGAGAGAGTGTGTGTGTGTGTGTGTGTGTGTGTGTGTGAGAAAGAGACGCACATACTTAACCCTTTAAGACCGGGCGGGAACGCATCTGTGTCATTTTAAGATTTCTTTGGGCTATAACAAAATAGCAGATATACAAGCTCCGAGTGCCGCGCTACGAGCTTGTGTATCTGCTATTTTCTTTGAAAATGTGTGCAAATCTTTAGTTTGAATATATATATATATATATATATATATATATATATATATACATACATACTAGGGCTGGGACTCGATTAAAAAAATTAATCTAATTAATTAGAGGCTTTGTAATTAATTAATCTAAATTAATCACATTTTAATCGCACATCAATATTTGACCTGAGATCAATGAAAAAAATTGTTTTCAAATGGATTTTGGTAAACGTCTTTAAGTAAATGTACTCAAGAACTGTACTTAAGTACAATTTTTAGGTATTTGCACTTGACTCTCGAATACGCCTATTTCCACATTTTTAATACTTTTACTTCTACTCCAGTAACTCCACTATATCTCAGAGGCAAATATTTTACTTTTAAACTTATGTTAAAACTTTAGTTACAAGTTACTTTGTAGATTTCGATTAATATTATAAAACATACAGTAACCATGTGAAAATAGCAGATCTACAAGTACAAGGCATTGTGAGGTAGATCTGCTATTTTCCACCATTGGAGGCTGGTAGAGTGTGTTGTTGTTAGTTGTTTTATAGTCGTTTAATTAATTATTTAAAAAAATCGCGCGCATGTGACCCGCACCGCATCGTGCCCCCCCCCCCCCCAAACGGGACAAACGCGCGCGTGGGGGGCGGCATCCATTACAGATTCTGATTTGCCCAGCCAACATTATCAAGCAGGCTATGCGGCACGTCTTCATTCAGTGGCTGCTCTGTTGTTGTGAGAACCACGTCGTTCTCACTTCTCAGACAGCTTCTCAGGCGGACCGATAATACCAGCGCACCAACCTGGTGCGCTGGATAATAGGTCCGTGTGAAACTCGTCCAGTGAGAAACGTTCCGCGGTGAAAAAATAGGCGCGATTAAAATGCGTTAATTTTTTTAACGCGATAATTTTTTTGTAATTAATTGATCGAAATTAACGCGATAAAGTCCCGGCCCTAATATATACTTAAAGCGAAAGTTTTTAACTCAAATCTTTGCTTCTAGGGATTTTACAAATGTCTTCTAAATCCTAACAGATTTTTTTTCCCTAAAGTTTATTTTGATTTTAATTTTTAATTATGTTGCTATATTATCAATGGTTTTCAAACCTTTTTCATGTCAAGGACCCCCAAATTAATATGTATTTGTCCGCGGACCCCCCCCCCCCATCTAAAAAATATTGTTCCAGGGACCCCCAGAAGCAAAGATTTGAGTTAAAAATGTATATAAAGGATTTGCACACATTTTCACGATTTTTCAAAAAATAGCCAAAGAAATCTTAAAATGACACACATGAGTTCCCTTCCCGGCCTTAAAGGGTTAAGGATGCAATCACTTCTGGCAAAACGGATGTCATGTTGATGTTTGTCAAAGTTGAAGACATAGACATAGCACCATAGCGCTGCATTCATCACAGAGTCAACCGTCTTTTTTGCGAGGGGTATAACACAAAGTATATTGTTATTTATTCATATTGTCGTGCAGTATGGTTGATTTTATTTCCCCTCTCGCAGGCGCAGAAAAGCGGCATGTGCTGATTGTTAGCGGTTAGTCTGTGCCGTGTGTAGGAACAGCCTCGTAACACCTTTTAACACTGACGTCTCCCATTCTGATCTCTCTGTGTAGTCTGTAATAGTCGGGTCCAGTCAGTTTGGTGTGTCAGGACCTTAACAGCTAAATGCAGGTGTTCCTTTTGAAGACTCTGTTCACTTAACCCTTTAAGACCTGGAACCTTTGGACTTTGGCTATTCAAAAATAGCAGATATACAAGCTCATAGCGCGGCACCGAGTGCCGCGCTATGAGCTTGTAGATCTGCTATTTTTGAAAAATCGAGAAAATTGGGGAAAAAATTTGAATTATATTTTTTTAAAGCAAACATTTGTAACTCAAATCTTTGCTTCTGGGGGTCCCTGGAACAAAATATTTTGAGATGGGGGTCCGCGGCCAAATACGTATACATTTTGGGGTCCTTGATGTGAAAAAAGTTTGAGAGCCAGTAACATATCAACATAGATATTTTCAAAAAAACATTTCTACATTTTGTAGCATCGGAACCTCAACCCTTAATGGGTTAATGCAGAGCCCAAACAGGTTGGCCCAGAAGCGCCTGCATGGCAGCAGGATGCATATAAATGATCATATTCCAGGCTCGATCCTGTGGTGTCATGCCTCCCCAAAGTCTGCGCCAGTAAAACGAGCCAAATAGCTGTGAAATGAATGTCTTCTTTGGTGTTGCAGACCGTCACTAAGCTCAGCCACAGTACATTACAGTACAGTCATTTAGCAGACGCTTTTATCCAAAGCGACTTACAATAAGGGCATTCAACATAGGTAGGCAAGGAAACTACTAATCACCAGAAGTATTAAGTGCATTCTCTTCTAAAACAAGCAACTAAGAGTATGGTTAGCGCTAAGGTAAAAGTGCAATATATCAGCTACCTACTTTCTTAACAGATGAGACAAATGGGAAAATCAAATGAGCAAGAGCTAAAACAAATAACTATCGAATAAACAAGATCCAATAAGACAAGAGCTCGTACAACTAATTGACAACAAGTAGGCAAGGTGAAGAGGAAAGGTAGTGTTTCCTGAAGAGGTGGGTTTTCAGCCTGCGGCGAAAGATGGGCAGTGACTGTGCTGTACTGACATCCCGTTCATTCCACCACTCTGGGGGAGGGGGGGGTGTGTGTGTGTGTGTGTGTGTGTGTGTGTGTGAAAAGAGAGATGGATATACAGTATGTAGAACTGCTGCTCTCTTTTTCACACAATTCTCTGTGAACACTAGAGATGGTTTTGCATGAAAATCCCAGCTGTTACTGAAATACACAGACCAGCCTGTCTGGCACCAACAACCACCAAAGTTACTTCTTCCCCATTCTGAAGCCTGGTTTGAACTGCAGCAGATCGTCTTGACCATGTCTACAGGACTCGCTGCCATATGGCTGAAATTTAGCCTTAAAGGGATATTTCACTTTCAAAACAACTTTGGGTAATTTTATCGTCTACTCAGGCTTTTTTGAGCCCCCCAGACAGTTATTAATTTGCTTGATTCAGTTATCAAAAAAACACGGCCCCCTCGCGTAGGGGGAAACCGGGGACAAAAGTAACAGGGGGCAAAAGTAACTCATTCAATAATTCTAATTAGAAACAAGCTAGAGGGGTGTGACTTCTTGTGCACATGCTCAGTAGGGTCCTCTTTCTGCCTATGGAAGGATAGAGATAATTTCATCTCGGCAGAAGTTTTCAACAAAAAAATGATTATGAGGTGTAAACGTAAATTCTTTTGTGTACGGTATTTTCCTTCTGCTGAATAAAGATAAGATGTCAGCTGATTTAAACTTAGATTAATAGTATCTCTATGTTATTGGTCACACATTAACATCAGCAGCCTATGCTAGTATAGGTGTTTCTAGGTAGAATATGGCATTTTATCATGGTTGCCCCATCGGGGTCAATTGTAACAATGCGTTTTCAATGCAAGCAATTTTTTGGTCTGGGATTACATACTTTTATGTTAGTAAATGAACATATTTCACTAAATGTCACTACATTTCAAAGTAAAAATATTTGAGTCTTGTCCTTATTAGTGAAAGCTTAAAAATGGTATTATTAATTAGGGCACATATATATGTTAATTATAGCAAAAGATGACTAGGATATTTCAAGTACTCTGTGAATTATGAAGGCAAATACAAAAGGTGTTACTTTTGTCCCCGGTCTCCCTATTAGGAGGGCAGGATGAGTCACCAGAACCAAGGACGGGTGTTTTTGATGAATCTAACATGTTAAAAATGGAGTTTGAAGAAGAAAAATTATTGGTTTGTATAGGAAGTGGGCGTGTCTGATAAAATGAATATCAAATATCTAAATAATGAATCAAGCCACATAAAAAACAGTCTGGGGGGCTCACAAAAGCCTTAGTAGATGATAAAATGACCCAACGTTTTTTTTTTTTTTAAGTGAAATATCCCTTTAACCCATTTTGGGGCGTGAACCCCTATTTGTAACTATACCTTCCAGGATGGCTGGGAACCCCTTTTGTGATTCCTGTTGCCTGTTGCCATGTACAGTATTATAGCAACATACATTTGTTGTAATATTTGAATAAATATTTTGGATTTTTTTCAGAAAATTTGGGTCAAGATTTAGAAGGGTTTTTTAGAAGCGGCCTCAGGTCTAAATGGGTTACGTGCAGTTTAAGAGTTGTGTATAATAAAGTGTCTGGGTATGTGTGTGTATTATCTCTGCCTGTATCACTGTACGACTACGTTCAGGGGTATCGCCAGCATTCTGGTATGATATCATTATTAATTTCAAAAGGAATTTCCCAACAGGGCTTAATAAAGGTACTCTTCTATCTTCTACATCTGTGTCCCATTGCCTAAAGCGTCCTATAGGGACAGCCGCATCCACTATAATGCCAGTAGCCAGGCTAGTGGTGGCTATACATACTGTAGATATTAAGAATACATTAAACCCAATAAACCCGGGAAAGTATCTGTGTCATTTTAGATTTTGGCGTTGGCTATTCAAAAATGGCAGATCTACAAGCTCACAGCGCATCAGTTTGTGCCGCACTGCGAGCTTGTAAAGTGTTTTAGAACATGGACATATAAAAGGTAGACGCCTCCTCCGACTCTGAAGCGTCTGTATCTCAAGCACGCTTCCGCAGGGCTAGCGGGAAATTTCCGCGTGCGTCACAGAAGGGGGGCGTTCGGTAGGCCAATCGGAGGCAGGTGTGGGCGGGACAACTAGATTCTGACAAGTCCTGGAAAAGACACGCTGTGATTGGCCAGTATTCAACGCACTGTGATTGGCCAGTAGTCACTTTGAGGTCGCTCCCATGAACTGCAGAGGCCAATGAGGTATCTAGGTTTCTATATCTATGTTTTAGAAGCCATTGTAGACCTTAATCGGCCTTAGGTTTCAATGGGTTAAGCAAGCATAGCATTCTTCTGACGACTTAACTCTCACGGGTGATACTCTCTCTCAGGGGCGATACTACAGAGAACAGGACACTAAAACCAAGAGGACTGTATGTTATCATCCAGATGGCTAACGTGCCTTCTGAGCAGGATCCATATCACTGTGCTATCATAAATAGGTGTGTGTGTGTGTGTGTGTGTGTGTGTCTGACTGATGTGGAGCCCAGTGTGCCCACCGTGGTGATATTCCCAGTGAGTGGGTCGTCTCGTCCCAGCCTGGCTAAATGAGGCAGGGTAATTGAAAAGCTCCTCGGAGGAGTCTATTTCATGGAGGCGTCCTCTTAGCTTCACGAGAAGAAAACGGAAGTCTCGCTAGACGAGATTGAAATCTCGAGATTGAAATCTCGTCTAGCGAGACTTCCGTTTATTTTATTTTATTTTTCCGGTTGCATAGTGTTCTGTCACTATGAACGTCAGATCTCTTATAAAAAAAAAAACAGCTATTAAAATGCGCGATCTAACACCAGGCAATAATTTACGATTCTGTCCCTATCGCTACATAACTCGAACGGTGCTGAGTCGGCTCTAGCGGCCTAACCAGCGTTCGGCACGGCGACTCGCTCGCCTAATGGCTCGCTCGGCGGTGCCTCATTGCTCAAGCCCGCCAGAGACGGTGCGCCTCTGTTGGTAACAGTTTTTTGCTGTAGTTCTGCTGTAGTCTGTTCTCACCAAGTGGGCCGAGTGGTCCGCCTCGCTGGGGGGAGACAAAAACAAAAATAATTTGCGACACATTAGATAAGATAGATAACAACGTCGGGAGGGGGATTCGAAGCCTGACGCTTAACGGTGGACGCCACGGAGATACCTGGTAATGCAGGGGGTGTGGGAGTTATTTAAGGCGGTCCGCTCATGGGAGAGGCAGTTCCGCGTGCGTCACAGAAGGGGGGGCGTCGCCGAGTTACTACTACGATCCGGTGGCAAAAGCTGGTGCGTCTCTCCTACCGGTCACGTGTCTACTAGCGACACGGCCTCACCCCCTCCCCCTCCCCAACACACAGTCTCTTGCTCTAATCTGTGTCTAACACCTCTGCCTCACCAATGGAAAGCCCCCTGGGATGGATATTTAAAAAGGCCATCGCCCCGCTATCTTAACCCATTAAGACCTGAGGCCGATTCTACAAACGCATTCTAAACCAGCAGTTGTCAAACTTTTTTTCGTGTCATGGACCCCCAAATTGATAGGTATCATATATCGGGTACCGCGGACCCCCATCTGAGAAGGTTATGTGTCAGGGACCCCTCAGAAGAGAAGATTTGTGTTAAAAAAAGATCTGAATTATTTAAAAAGATTTGTTTATCTGCTATTTTTGAGAACCACTGTTTTTAAATCACTGTTCTAAATAGTGTTTTTTTTTGGGGGGGAAAAAACATACGTCGCTATATTTATGGCTAATATCTAAAACTAGAGTTTTGGGGGGCTACGCCCCCCTCAACCCCAGCCGCGCACGGGGCCCAGCGTGGCCGTGTGTATATTGGGGGACCCAAATCGCCGGAGTGAAACTGTGGAAAAGTGTTTTTGAAAAAGGAAAAAATTTGAAGAAATAATATTTGTTATGTTTCAGGGGGTCCACAGGGGGTCCGCGGACCCCCTGATGGTCCACTGACCCCCTGTGGAGTGTTGGGACGCGCGGGGACACCCCTGGAACATTGCGGACCATTTCGGTGTTTTTTTTTTTTTCATGAAGGTGGTTGCTTGTTTCTGGCGCAGGCTGTGCAAACCTGGCAACCCAGCGCATGCTGCCGCACGTTTAAGTGGCGTAGCGTCATGAGGGTCAGTGGGGCCGTGGCTCGGTCAGTGAAGACCCTGTAGTGCGGATGATATGTGGCATAGAGGGGCAGATTGTAAATCCACAGAGGAAACATCCGTGGGCTACCATTGGTTCAGCGATGTGTGCGGTCGCCCTGCGGCCCCTCCTCCTCCACCAATGTGCAGTATTGACAGCCCTGACGTCACAACAATTGGAGCGATGGGCACTGCACTGTGGTTGGTTAGGGTACACCTAGGGCCCAGGTAGAAGCCAGTTAAAGCCTGCATGGGCAAACCCAGTTAGGACCCGCCTTGGTCCCACATAAACATGGCTAGTTGGGGCCCACCTAAGGGCCAGGTAGAAGCTACTTATAGCCTGCATGGGCATCGCAGTTGGGACTGAAGTGGATGGCGCTGACATTGCTGACATGGGGTCCATATGGTTTAGCCCACCTTGAAACCATATGGGAACTACGCTGGCATGCTGGCTGTAATGCAAACGCTGCATCATACCTGCAGTGTGTAGTTTGATGTTGTGTGTGTAGCAGATATACCTGCAGTGTGTAGATCAATGTCCATAGGAAAGTCAATGCCCAGCGGGTTTTTTTTTCCCCAGCAGAGTGTCTAGTGTCTCTGTGTCTCTCTGGAAGAGGTTGCACATGAACTCTGCAGCCGCACTGAGGCGCTCCAACACAAACACTCTGACATTAAGCTGCTTCACACAACAAACATCTGCTGTTTGTCCAAAAGACACAATATCTCCTCTCCCACCGACGTCATGTGTTCATTTATCGACAGCCGTACAGACTCCTTTTGACACATTTTACGTCGTTTATCCAGCTCTCACTGACTGTCCACATCGGGCTGTTATTTTGCTGCGATCAAGTCAACGATGTGAGAGATTAGCTATCACAGACGGACGGACAGGGGGTGAAACATAGTCTTGCGCCATGCCTTTCGGCCTGGCGGAGACAATAAAAAACCGAAAGTAAGGGAAATGGCCATTTCTGCAACAGAAGTAGTCAATAAACTCTGCTATGAAAACATGGGCCACATTGGCAAAGAATGTAAGAAAGAGGCAATCATGTAGAAAATAGCCGATCTCCAAGCGTACAAAGCCTCTCAACGTGAGGCGTTTCGAGCTTGTAGATCGGCTATTTTCACAATATTTACTTGTGGAACGGAGTCAAACAGAATGGGGGGGTCCCAGATCAAGTACGTGTATTTGGGGGGGGGGGGGGGGGGGGGGGGGGCGGCGTGAAAGGGTTGATAAACACTGCTCTAATCGGAGCGAAATTATCTGAAATTACTACATGAGCATAATGCAGCGTAACATGCGTTGCACGGGGCGGTCCTGCCATTACGTTAGTTACTGTAGTTGCTGTGGAGCTACATAGTTCTCCAGAAGACACACACAAACATACACCATCTACAATGGACGAACTGAGCAGCAATATAGACATTCACCACACGAACGTGCATTGTTGACAAAGTGATTGCACAGCCGCTGCAGGCATGACAACCAGGTTAGCGTTAGCGACATGGCAGCTATCACAGCGCCCTGTCCGTCGTGCTGCAACTGCCTGTGATGGCTACAGCAGTAACAGCAAGCTGTCTGCGATGCCATTGTCTGGAGACTGCTCTTAGCGTGACACGACCAATGAGAGTGAGCGCTGTAGTTGTTGCTAAGATACGGTGGCGTCTCTGCCCCATAGCTTGTAGATCTCTCACACATGATTGGCGTAGGCTGCGTTGCCAGGTCTGACTTTGTGTGTAAGCAATGGTCGGCTTATTTTTGCGCGCCTTTGGGCTCGTTTGCATTGTGCGCACGGCAGCGCTTGTTTAGCGTACGTCAGCGCGACGTGGCAACGGACGTGGCAACGTGAAAGGTGATTGGTTGGTGAAAAGAAACACCCGACGTTACACCAGAAATGGTGCCTGGAGAAAATGGTGACCAAAAAAAAAGTTTGGAAAAAAAGGAAAAAAAACCCGCAGCGGCTGGCTGCTGTTGTGGTGATGAGGTCGTGCGCACGGTAAACGGTACGAAGCTGGCTCCCCTTCCGTTTTGTCCGACATTTGGTGAGTAGAATTAATTATGTTGCGCGGTGGAAAAGGTGTAGTGAACAGTGAGATGTCCCCTACGCGAGGCGTAAATTCAGCGCGGCCGCCGTGGCGAGTCAGTAGGCGACATGTGGTCTGGCGGTGCGTTGTTTATTCGATAACAGAGCTGTGGGGTGTCACCACCGAGGGTGCGGAAGTTGCTCGCCATTTATATAGTTAGATGACTGGGATGCTTTCCCGCTTTTACTGGGTTAAGAGACGAGGCAGACGGGTCCGTTGTGTCAGCCGTGGCTCATCTGAACAGGGATTACAGTGCAGGGCAGTGATATGAGCAAAAAGCCACCGTGTTGCCCTTCCTCTCCCCGCTCGGCGGCACTCATCTTTGCCAAGTTGTCCGCGGGGATTAACGCCCCCCCCGGTGCAGCCAAAAGGTCACTAGAGGCCCCTGAGACTTGATCACGAGCCTCTTTTTTTGTCTCAACAAGAGAACGGTACGGAGGCGAGACCTTTTGATTGTAGCAACTGCAACACTGGTGCCAACATGGTGTTAACGGATAAAGGGACCCGCTGAAAACTACTGAACCATGCCTGTCGGGCTGTTGTGATACGGAATAATTAACTGTTATTTTTGGTTTAACCCATTAAGACCTGAGGTTCTGATTCTACAAAATGTCTTCTAAATCCTAACAGTTTTTTTTTTTTAAACATATGTTGCTATGTCAGTGGTTTTCAAACTTTTTAATGTCGAGGACCCCCAAAATGTATATCTATTTGGCCGCGGACCCCCATCTCAAAATGTTTTGTTCCAGGGACCCCCCAGAAGCAAAGATTTGAGTTACAAATGTTCGCTTTAAAAATATATATATTCAAAGATTTGCACACATTTTCATGATTTTTCAAAAATAGCAGATCTACAAGCTCGTAGCCGCGCTATGAGCTTGTAGATCTGCTATTTTAGAATAGCCAAAGTGTAAAAAAATGTTTTTTTTAGCTCAAAGCTAAAAATGACACAGATGCGTCCCCGGTCTTAACGGGTTAATCTACGAAAATGTGTGTAGGCGGACAAAAAATGGCTCAGTTTCCGTGCTGCATCACGGGAGGTGACCCCTGGCCCCGGGGCGTTTAGCTGTGCCGTTGGCTGGATGTAAATTATGAAAGGCCTGTTTAACCCTGTGGTCGACCCAGCCGTCAGGTCCGTGCGCAGAGTGCTGACTATAGCCCAGAGAGGCAGTCACTGGAGAGGCATGGTAGTTCATTATAAATCAACAATGGAAGTGGCCCTCACTAACCTCGGCCCACACAGTCTCACACACACCGTCACTCGCGTGCATATATACAATACTCGCACACTTCTGCTAACAGCAGTGGTGTAAATTAACTAAGTACATGTACTTTGAGGTATCTTTACTTTACTGGAGTATTTGAAATTTTCTGTACTTTTACTCCACTACATCTCAGAGGCAAATATTGTACTTTTACTCCACTACAATGATTTGAAAACTTTAGCTTGCTAGTTACTTTTCAGATATAAATGATGATATTATGAAACCTACATTAACCACTTTAGCCCTATTTTATAGGGCTAAAGTAGAACGTGTCGCAAAGCGACGCGTTGTGAGCTTGTAAATCTGCTATTTTCAAACATTTTTGTACTTTTACTTTTTGTACTTAAGTACATTTAGTTTTTGTACTTTAAGTACATTTTGATGCCAATACTTTTGTACTTTCACTCAAGTAATTTTTTTATTCCGGACTTTTACTTGTAACAGAGTACTTCTACATTGCAGTATTGATACTTTTATTTAAGTAAAACATTAGAGTACTTTTTCCACCACTGGCTAACAGTAGCTCTGGTCTTTTAAATCGGCAGCAGAACGGCAATATTATTTATCCAAAGAAAGCTAATTATGTTGCATATGCTGTCCTGAATGTCTGTGCCTGACAGACATGGAAGAATTTCCGTAGAAGATTTATCATGCCGATAAATGCTGGGCATGGCTACAGGAAATGGGTTCTGCGTGATTGCACTGATGACCATTTCCTGCTCTCCAAATTTAGTCTAGAGTAGACCATGAAAAGTTAACTTGATAACTGAACGAATATGTTTTGACCGGGCTGACCTAGTATTGCGTACATGAAACTTAGTTTTCCCTTGCTTAACGCATTCCTTACATGCTTTAAGCCCTTGCATTTGTCAGTCACAGTATATACTGGACCTTGTCTTTCTATTCAACCTAGTTTTTTTAACACTTCCCTCCCTATTATTTTCTGTTAACCGTGGCTGACACGGCCCAGATATCGATCCTTCCTTCCCCTCATTTATTGCAATGTAAAATAGGTTCACTTGTAGAGCGCTGCGGGCACATTAGCCAGTGATGCCAGCAGGTCAATAGACTTCCTGTAAACCCTCACATTTATAATCCATCCTAAGGGGCCCCATGGCCCCACATATATTAGGCCTCATGCATGGGAGACCTTCTCATTCCCGCTCAATGACATAATTAAGACTTAATGGACAAGTCGGCAGACCAGCGTCGTTTAACTCTTTAAGACCGGGAACGCATCTGTGTGTCATTTTTAGATTTATTTGGGGCTATTCAAAAATAGCAGATCTACAAGCTCGTAGCGCGGCACAGAGTGCCACGCTACGAGCTTGTAGTTCTGCTATTTTTGAAAAATCTTGAAAAGTTGTGCAAATATTTTCCTTTTTTTTTTCTTTTTTTTTGCGGACCTTTGTAACTCAAATCTTTGCTTCCGGGGGTTCCTGGAACTAAATATTTTACGAATGTTCGCTTTAAAAAAAATATATAATCCAAGATTTTGCCACGAATTTTCACGATTTTACAAAAAATAGCAGATCTTACAAGCTCATAGCGAGGAGCTTGTATATCTGCTATTTCTGAATAGCCAAAGACACACAGATGCGTTCCCCGGTCTTATTGGGTTATGTTACTACAGTATGTCCTAACACGGTTTTGCGTGCCTCCATCGTCTGGAACGATGGAGACGTCTCTCTCTCTCTCTGTGCACGTGGGTGGGAGACTCTGGGAGGGTCGTTTCTGTTCATTAGAGACATGTGCTTCGCTTGGCTGCTATAGCCTCCAATTTTCACCGGGTACTATTTGGACGGTGAAGTGTTCATGAGGGATTATTATTTAACCCATTAAGACCGGGAAAGAGTCTGTCTTTTTTTTAGATTTCTTTGGGCTATTCAATTTTTTTTTTAGAACAAAATCGTGAAAATGTGTGCAAATCCTTGAATACATATACATTTTTAACTCAAATCTTTGCTGCTGGGGGGTCCCTGGAACAACATGTTTTGAGATGGGGGTCCGTGGCCAAATACATATAATTTCGGGGGTCTTTGACATGGAAAAAAGTTTGAGAACCACTGATATTATAGCAATATAAGTTTTTTCAAAAAACTGTTTGGATTTAGAAGACATTTGTAGAATCCCCCAGAAGTTAAGATTTGAGTTAAAAATGTTGGCTTTAGAAATATATATATTCAAAGATTTCCACAAACTTGCTCGATTTAAAAACAAATAGCAGATCTACAAGCTCATAGCGCGGCACTCGGTGCCGCGCTATGAGCTTGTAGATCTGCTATTTTTTAATAGCCCAAAGACATAAAACATTACATAAGACATTATAAATGACACACAGATGCGTTCCCGGTTCGAGCGGGTTAAGGTGGACAAGCTCATTACTGTAAGTAGTGTCAGGAGAGTGCCACTGCCACTCGGATCGCCACAGGAGATCGTTCGCCCGCCATATCCTGAGAGACGGGGGAAAGTACAGGGGATGGTGGGGTGCTCAGGCTATTATTGTAAAGCTGAAGTAGATACCCACGAGGGAGTGTGAATCCATGGCAGACCACCTCCTTCCGCTGCATCGGCACCGTTGGTTGCAACCCAGGTGTTTGGTGAGTGGTAGAGAAGGCTCATTATGAGATGGCGTTTTGCCTCAAATATGGTAGTATACACCAGGCCTGCAATTGTGTTTGTCAGGTAGATGCCCGTGTCTGTTCCCAGGCGTGGTTGTTGGTGGTGGTGCTGCTGCAGGGGGGCTAGGGTCAAGGTGTAATGTTGTTTCCCGCTGTCTAAATGAGGCCTGCCGAGTCTGTTCCCGCTTCCCAGGCACGGTCGAGAACGAGTAACTAATGACTTCCCCAGAGCTGGAGGAGGAAGAAGCCTTCCTCCTCCTACCTTTCTGATCCTTCCTCACTATCTCGACTCGCTGAAGAGTTGGCGAGGCCCAACAACTGATTGCCAGACGCCAGAGTGTGGAGTGGGTTAGCAGTTGAAAGTGTCAATACTTGCGTTGTGAAGGTTTTTCGGGTTTGTGAATTATGGGAATAGACCAATGCGTTTTGGGAGCTTTTCACTGTCAACTGCAGTTCACAGTTAAACTTCTTCATTTCAGCTTCAACTTTTTTTGTGTCTGAACTTCAGAGAGGAACTCTTATACTTCAACAAAATGTGTTAACAGATAGCCATGGAGCCATGGAGATTCATATTCACCAGGAAAAAGTGAAGTATGGTTCTGAATAGACAAAACTCACCCACTTCCCCTATTCTTCCCGCTGCCAATTAGACTATTTTAGATCTGACAAGATAACCACTCAGCCCTGTTAAATCTCTCCGGCTCGGTGCTGCGCTCCGGCGCTCCTATATGGCGTCGTGTTGGCACAAACAGCCATTCTCTCACAACTAACTCTGGCACTCAAACTGGGTCAGACTGCGCCTCTGACGGCCCCGCTTCTCCACGCAACAATGGAGTCTCTCTGCCTGGGCTCCGTAAGCCCTCCGCTAAGAGGCTAAAGTTGGCAGGGGCAGACAAAGGGATGTCTCTAGTACCACTGCGTGTTTCTCGGCTCCTCCGCTGCCCATTAAATCTGCAGTTCCTGCGCTTGTCTGCCTTGTTCCCTGTCTCCATTTCTTTTGTAGCTGTTGTTTTCTCTTCAGTAATAACGTCAACACTGTTGACAATATTTTTTTTTAAATTCGCATTCTCTCCAGCATTTAGCACTGGATTGTTTTGGCTATGCTGCCGTTTGCTTTCTCTGACTGGGCTTTGTCGACGCAGTGATTTTAGGGTCAAAAGGTGACCCAAAGAGTGTGTGAGAGAAATTCCACCATCATTGCTTCAGTGGCATAATATGCAATAATATAGCTTACAATTGAGCTGTTAATGGCCATGGCCATTGACCTGTAAGAGGCAGAGATGCAGGATTCAGGTCTTTACCTTGACAACCCCACCCCCACTCTGTTGCCTGTTAACACATCGGGTGGCAGAATTTTATTAAAACGGATAACGTTCGGTGCCAGAAATCTCACCGTCTGCAACGCTGCGCTGTTTAGAGCTGTGGACTCCACGGCGAGCACACTCGCACGTAAACAATGCATGCGTGCGCAGCAATGGATGGTCTAAAACGGTACTCTTTGAAAACACGTCATTTTACGGTTTTGGCACCCGATGTGTTAAGACCGCCTCACCACATGAATATGCACTGGGCCCCGTCTTCTGTTATCTTATGTCATGTTGCCTCTCCTTCACAGGGAGCTGACAAAGAGCGGAAAGGACCGGACGGCCTCAGTGCGTTGGAAGCCGCCGAGAGCGAAGCTATAAAGGCGCTCCTGAAGTGAGACACACTGCAGCAGAGGGTGGGTGAAGAGGCAGACAGACAGACAGACAGACAGACAGACGGATGAAGTGGTCCCTGGACCAAAGACGGATGCTTTACCCCAACTAACCTCTGTCTTAGCACTACTCTTTGTCTGTCTGTTGGCGAGGGTCATTTTGTCTGGTTTTTGGTTTTCCTTTCCCCCCCTTTTTTTATATTTTATTTTCTCTTCCTTTTTTGCCTCTTTTCCGTAGCCATTAACAGATGGACTTCTCAGTCATGTCTCTCTTTGGGACCAAACGCTGCGGGAAAGCCCAACACTTGGTCCCTGAAATACAGCATATTATTAAAAACAGGACTCCCATGTTTAAAAGATAAATGAAAAAGCTTAGCCCTTAATTCCACAGCTCAAATTTGCAGTCCTCCCTGAAATCTGTGGGGGGAAAAAAAGTAGAATGTTAATATTTTCTTTTTTATAACTTCCATATTGAAATTATTGTATGGCCACTTCTATATGAACACCTATTGCACTGTACTGTACTAGATAGATTTGAGAGAACGGTTGTGACATTTTTCATCTATTAAACTTTGATCATAATATGATAAAAAATAATGTGGCCTCTCTACCTTGTGTGTTGCTCTCCGCTCTTTTCTAGACCCAACTATCTATCCAGTCCTTGACATTTTCGAGACATCGGAGAAGGGTCTAGGTCTCTTATAGGTCACCAAATGTCATTTCTAACTTGGCCCGCTATCAATTGCATATCATGTGGAATAAACGACCAATGTTACCCTTTAAGACCTGAGGCGATTCTTTAAAATGTTTTCTGAATCCTAACAGTTTTTTGAAAAAAAATCTTAACATTTTATTTTCAAGATTTAAAAAAAAATAGCAGATCTACAAGCTCATAGCGCGGCACTCGGTGCCGCGCTATGAGCTTGTATATCTGCTATTTTTGAATAGCCAAAGAAATCTAAAGTGGCACAGATGCGTTCCAGGTCTAAATGGGTTAAAACTATATCTTCCTTGACAAATCACCATGCTGGGAATCTAAGAAAGAAAAAAAGTTGAATGTTGCAATATTGAATAATCCATTACTGAAAGCAATTTATGTAAAAGTTATGTAATAGGATGACTGGGATTATAGAGATTTCATTTATTTTGTTGCCCCTTGAGTGGAAAAAAGGTTTCACAGCTAAAATCCTCGTGTTGCTACAGCCTGTCTGTGTGTTTTTGTATTGGATGAGTTGGGTGGGTTCTGAGTACTGGGTAATAGGGGTTATAGGGTTGAAACTATGGATGGTTGGGCGAGGGGGATCAGCATTCCTCTCACCTTTGGGACTTGGTTAGCAGCCTCGCCTGTTTTGCTGCATGTCAAAACTGCCTCTGCTTTTATGCTCTGAAATGGTCACTGTCCTCTTGGTTGCTTAAAAAACAAAAAAACAATGCAATGGAAAAAAAAATGATGCTCTTGCTGACTTTGTTGTGACAAAAAGTCTGTAAAAAAACGGAAATAAAAAATACCTAAAAAAGTTATTTTTCTCTTTATATACCATCTTACTTAGAAATTGTTTCAAGTAAATATATCCATTTAGGACTGCAACTATTAAGTATTTTCTTAGTGATTATTCTGTCTAATCTTTTTTTAATCAAGAAGAAAATCATTTTTTTATACATCAACAAACCAATGATCACATAAGCCCTATTTTTTTTTACTTTGTTGCACATTGGTGCAAATCTACAATCTCATAATTAATGCAATGAGACTGCAAAAAAAAAAAACGGAAATCTCGCTAGACAGGATTTCAATCTCGAGATTTCAATCTCGTCTAGCGAGACCAAAATAAATAAATAAACGGAAGTCTCTTCCGTTTATTTCTTCGAACGTCGGATCTCACAAAAAAAAACAAAAAAAACAATTAAAATACGCGATCTAACGCAAGGCCTATTGGCACACGTTTTTAGCTGTGGCGGACTACTGTACCATTCATCCTAAGATATCATAACATCATAGAAAAGGTAAGAAAACCGTGGTCCAAAATTCCCCTTTTTAAGTGACATTAGAAACACTGTAGACTGTAATATTCTTAATCAACACATCCACTTCTTTCCCTTTGATCTAACGCCCAGCTGGCGTACTGGATAGTCATTTAGGAGCTGAATGGGTTGGAGAGATGGGAATGGGTTGCTGTTGCTAAAATGTATTGGACGCAAATAAATACAAATCTTCATCGATTTATTGTCATTTTGCTGCTTCGCTCTCTCATACAGTCTTGGTGTAGCCTTGATGAGACTAGACTGAGCCAATTTGATTTTATATCAAGGTAGTGAGGCAGACTTTTTAAAACCTGCCTTTTTGCAAATGAATGAATGAAAGAATGCAGATATGAACATGACTGAGGCGTAGTTAAGGAGACAGAGATGAATGTTATCTCATAAAGATGGCCCAAAACCCTGAGGTAGACTACATTGCCGAAACGTTGCTTGTACCTTTTTAATAAACCTTTGCATCGTGACTAAGAGCTGTGCGGCCTCATTCCTTTTTCAAAACTCATAAAGATGGAACCCACAGAGGGAGAATTCATGTTTGGAATTCAGCAGCATCATGCTTTGAAACCGTGTTACCATGCAACTACTCGTGAATGGTCCCAACAATGCCCCCATTCCATGTTCCAGTGGCCTTGTTAGTTTACATTTATACCCAGCCCTCACACACACGACACACACACACACACACACACACACACACTCTCGCACTCTCACGTGCATACTGTTCAGAAAACAAGGCTTCAGCTATGTTCTCTTGACAATCACCGGATTGTTGTGGGCCAAGCCAGGTCCACATTCTCTCCTGCCCCTTCATTACACATACCACGCAGAACAAAGGTGTTATTGAAAAAGAGCCCCATGTTGTGTTGTTGCAGCTCTTTAGTTTAAGGACAAGCTCAGCAATTCGGGTGGGAAGTTAGTGAACTGTCGACCGGTTGGCTGCTCCAGAAGTTTCTGTCCATTTGCTCAATGCAGTGCTGTCCAGTTCATCTGTCACTAATTGAGGTTTATTGCCACAAGCAATAGTGTGTGTGTGTGTGAGATGGTAAGGAGACTATTAAAGCCAGCTTCAGCAGATGGGTGATGGGTGCATCAGCCACCAGGGGGCTCGGCTGTCAAATGGACTCTCCTCCAGAGAGTGGACTGTCTGGGACGCTGCGGAATGGATGAGGTCTGTGTGGAGGAGTGCTTGTTAAGGCGCCGCGTGGAAGCTTTGTAGATCAGACAAGACACACAACATTCTATGAGCTCCTCTCGCATGCGTTTCTGAGAAGAAAGAAATCGATTATTGCTCCGGCAAAACGGCAAGATAAACTGTCTTGGCCGAGATTCTGCATTCCCCCCACATCTGCTGGTTTATTTAAATTGTCTTCCAATTGAGCTGCGGAGGAGAATCGAGGTCCTCTCTTGATTGACAGTGGCATTCCTTGAATATAAAGCACCTCATTGCTTTCCCTTTGTCTTTGTCGCGCCAGCAGCACATGGTGTTGATGTGTGCAGGAGAGAGCCTGTGATTTAGACCAATGATAAACATGATGTGAATCGTTGCCTCTACATTTTCATTTTGCTCGTTTGAATGGCTTTTCATTGCCCGGCATTCCAGACAGGCTTTGTGGGGGGACTCTGCTCCCATTTAAGAGCATGGGGTCAGCCTTATTGCTAAAGGGATCGCAGTGGCCCCTGTGCGCAAATTGACTCCTTCATGTGGAACGGAAGTTCCATAAACCTTTCTGTTTGAATCATGAGCCAAGGAAGACTACGTCAGTTACACCTGGATTTTAATGGCCACCTCCTTTAGTCAAAGTTAAATATGTTATCGTACTGTCTGGTGTAGTGTGTAAAAGATATATAAAAAGGCCTAATACACCTACCGGTACTAATGTTTTTGACACTCCTAAGACCCTTTGTAGGTGTTTGACTATTCCAACAGACACCAAAAGCATGAGCTCGAAACTCTTTTTCAAGGTCTTCAATCACGTCTTGACAGGTAATGATGGGTGAAAAGAGAGAAGTCATACATCACAGCTTCCAGGAGTCAATTTGACTCCTCTTTGTTGAACTCTACTCCCACCTGCTGTTTTGTAATGAGAACTGCGGGAAGCTGTCTTTTTCAGACTGAACAAATAATGGTAAATGGTTGCATAATCATTTAATGATTATGCAACCATTTACCATTGCTTTTAGATCTTGATGAAAAGATGAAATGTTGGATTTAGAACAATATCAATGATTGTGGTTCGGCCTGTAAAATGCAGCTCCTAACCCCTCAGGCAGACTTGAGAATGGAAAACGGGTTGATATCTAAATGTCTTTTACAACATAATCACCATCTGCAATAATTAGCACAAGCATGCATGCATGCATGCATCTACATATATGCACACATATGCTCACATGCACAAACAACACATCTTGTCTTTGTCTTCCATCAATTTCTTCCCCCACTGTTGCCACAGAGACTCCATGCAGAGCAAAGCTTGCCGATCAACCAGCTCGAAATGGTGCTTAATGAAGTAGAAAATCCAAATCATTATCATAATTATTATTTGTCTATGTACCCATGATTGCCTTTAGAGTTTCTTTCTCCATATCTCTCTCTCTCTCTCTCTTTCCAATCTATTATTGACTGCTTGTCACATGCATTAGTTGAGCTTATGAGTGATTTTCGACCAATCCATAAGTTATTTTCCGAGTTGTAGTTCATTAGTCATGTGACCTGCAGGCAAGCCAACCATGAAATCAACCGTTAAATCAAACTGGTCTCACATATTGAATCACTGGGGGGAATGTGTGTTATGTTAATGATTTTACTAAGTCATTTGAAAGCACCATCTGCTTTGGAGATGAACGAGTTTTTCTGCATATGGATATTTATGTAGCCTACCTGAGATAACAATGCTTTACTTTGGCTACTGAATTGTATGAATTGTTTTGTGTTGTGTTGGTGCCAAAGTGCCACACTGCCTCACACCAGTCCCAAAACACCATGAGTTAGAGGCCAACTGTTTGTATTGATATTCAGTAGCCCAAGGTATAGGCCCTAGGGCATAGCAGTGGCCGCCATTCTGTGGTGCCACAGTTTCTAAATTTATCCAAAAATATTGATAGAAATTATTTTAACCTGGAACCAAGCCATCCAGGCTCCTGGTCAATCATGACCATAAAAAAATATTTGAAAACCACAAAAAAAAGATATTTATTAAATATAGGATATAATTAAATATTAAAATAATCTTTTGACACAGAATCAAATATTTTATGGTCATGATTCACCAGGAGCCTGGGTGGCTTGGTTCCAGGCTTAAAATAATGTATATAAATATTTTCAGAAATCTCTATGGAAAGAAATGAATGGGGTTTCTATCTGTGGCACCTCAAAATGTCCGCCACTGCTATGCTCAATAGTGCTTGCCAACGTGTCGTCACCACGGGGGGGGGTGGCATAGTAGCTGCAGACATACTGGTGGGGGTCAATGTTAAGTCAACATGTTTATCCCCCACCAAGATGTCCGCCGTTTCCTAGGAAACTTGTGGATAGGTAAGGGCCCTTTGAAGGATGGGTCAGCCAACCTGGGGTCTATTCCACGAAAGCGGAATTAAATTATCCTGGTTTAAAAGGAAAATCCAGGTTTGACAAGCCTGCGCTGTTCAGCCTGGTTTATTCAGTTCCACGAACGCCAAGCCTGGCTGAGAAGGAGTGACTTTGTCAAGCCAGGATCGTTAAACCAGGCTGAATGTGAGTTCACCTATTCCTATAAAAGACCATGAAAGTCGATAGCAGAGTCCTTGAACTTGACCAATCATGGAGCCCAAAACCAGAGTGGCGTTCTTCTCTGTGGCTGAACAGCAGCACTGCAGCAGCTCATGGAATCATACAAGGAATTAAAATGTATAATAAGCAAGAAAGGAAACACGGCCGCAATAAATATAGATCCAGAGAAAGCGAATTAGCAAATTAAATGCAAAAGTTGTCCAAAAATATGCAACTAATTTATATACAAGTCAATAAATATATAATTCAGTTAGGCTTAAACATGAGGAGTTTATGTGAATATTGGAATTATAATTATAAACACTTAGAATAATTTTCTAATTTTTAATTTCTAAAATCGAAGATCTACAAGTGAAAAGCTTCCCTTTTGGCGGCCGGGGGTCCCCGGTCAACGGGGGTCCAGGGGTACACGGGGCCGGGGGTACACGGGGGTCCGGGGGTACACGGGGGGCCCCATGGTGGCCGGGGGTCCACGGGGGTCCCGTGGACCCCCGGCCACCATGGGGACCCCCGTGGACCCCCGGCCGCCATGGGGACCCCCGGCCGCCACGGGGACCCCCGTGGACCCCCGGCCGCCATAAGACAATTTTTTTCCGAGCTTGTAGATCTTAGATTTTCGCATAAGAATTGAATAAGTGTGGAAAAACTCATTGGTTTACGATTGGAGTCATTGGACTAACAGCTATTTCACAAAAAACTGAAGAACAAGGCACTGGATTAATAAAGCTTGGCTGTTAGCCTGGTCCGGACCATAATGGCTAAATTAATCTGCCAAGCTAACTCAGCTTTCGTGAAACCGCTTCCTGGATAATTTAAGCCAGGATAGCCGATTAAACCCGGGTTAAACCCAGTTTATCCCTAATCCAGGTTTCGTGGAACGGGCCCCAGTACCAGTCATGCAAGCTCTAGCTTCTCTCTAGGCCAGGGTTGCAGAGAATGGTGCAATTGGTAGCAGTCCTGTGGACAAAAACAGCCTTTTAATCAGAAAGTTTGTGGAAAAACTAGTGGAAACTGCCAATAGGGCCTATTACGGTCAGCTACTCTCAATTCTGAAGGTGTATCTGATTGCAACTCGTAGCATGGATGGTACTTAAACTCTCTGATGTGTGCTTGTATGTGTGTTCTGCAAGTGTGATTGTGTTCTTATTTGTGTTAACATGTTGACTATGCATTACAATGCATGCATAGTGTGTGTTCTGTGTATGCATAAACAAAGTGGGAGAGTGGAATGAAAGGCACATCAGCAAGGACACCTCCATGTTGAGAGTTATTGCGTACGCGCCAAGAATGTTCAACCCCTGACTTTAATTAAGATTCAGTCCAGTGGTCACGGAGCAGCTCCCTGGGCTGGCAGGTGGAGACGAAGCGAGTAGAGAAAAGACTTTAGGATTCTCATGTCTCATCGCCATGTCTGGACCTCTGCTGCTCTTCCAGCTCCGAGAATACACAAGAGATAAAAATAGGGAGAAGTTTACAGGGCAGTGGAAGCGGACTTTTGAAAAAAACTAAAAATTATGGAAAAAGAAATGCACCTGTATGCATGAGAGTAAAACGGATAACAAAAGCATAAATATCTTACGGGCAATTTATTCATCAATCCCTTTATTGTACTCCCAAGTCAATGTGTGGCGATAGCCCCAAGTCCAAATACCATTCTGTGCCTCAGCGCAAATGTTCTCAGTTGAACAGTCATTTGTAGAAAGATTAATGCAGTTAGAATGCTATTAGGAACATTTTAATTGGGAGTAAAAGCGGATTCATTATTGCTGTTATGACGGCTGAGTACCCTGGGAGCAGGGTAGCTGCCAGCCAGTGTTGCACATGCTGCTCTACACAGGGACAATCCTGGGTAATTTGCCTCAAGGCGTTGGCCCTGCGTTGCTGCTTCATGTTCTGCCTCAGTGACTTTCGAAAAGTTCTCTTCATCCACCTGTCTCCATCCTTAAAGGCTTCCACACAGTAGGGCATTCACGAATAGTGATTTTTAGTATTCGAATTATTCGACCTATAAGTATTCGAATATTCGATTAATCGATTTGATTATAAAAAATAAAATAATAAAAAAATAAAAAATAAAAAAAATTAAAAGTTTTTTTTTTTTTTTTTTTTTCAATGACATTGATGACTGGACTCAAGGAATGCGAGTTGACGTCACACCAGAGCTCACAGCTGCGTGTCTGCTGCAGAAAAGCCACTAAAAAAAAAAAAATCCCCCCAAAAAAAAAAAAATGTTTTTTTTTTTTTTTCTTATCGAATAATCGAATAGTGGTTTGATAGTCGAATAGTCGGTTTGATAGTCGAATATTCGAATATTTGATTATTCTGTTAATGCCCTACCACACAGCCACTCTTTCTTTTTGTTTTTCATGCAATGCACACTACAGTAAGAAGAGACGGGTCCTAATAGGCAATATCTTTCATAAGGCCTAGACGATAACAATGAGTTTACAGCAGGCGTGAACAAAGCTACAGACTTTTTGAGGTGTTCTTAGGTCATGTTCTTTCTGTTGGCATCTAGGTACATCTTTATCAATAACGCAACAAAGCAGCACATGCGCTGCCTGGGATGACTGTTCTTTGTTCTACCCAATTCCTGTGTACCTGTGTGAATGGGCCTTATTTGGATTGTGTCTATTATTGTAACCTCGGCTACATTGAAGATGAGGGCTTGCCCCTCAACTGTACTCCGAGTTTAAAGGTTTCATGACGTTCAGTTTTACCACACATTAAAAGTCTTTGTCATGGTCCTTCAAACGTGTATAGAAAGTTTTAACAAAAAAATCCATGGCATTGATCCATGGCAGGTGTTTTGCTCTCACATTTCTAAAGCCTTTTCAACTGCAATGAAAAAAGAAATCTTTGCCTGCGGGTGTCGCTGGTGAGGGATTTTGCCTGTCAATCATCGCCTGTGCTCCGCCCCCCCCCCCCCCCCCCCCCAAAGGAAAGGATAGGGGAGGGTAGGGGCGAGGAGGAGAGTGGGCGGGATTAATCGGCTGTGACCTCACTGCCGAAGGGCCAAGCTCAGATTACTTTTCAGCCTAATTATTCAGAAAACCCCAGACCACAGAAAATCCACTGAATGTGGGTATAATTGAGGTCATAAACCCCCCAAAAAAACATTTAAAAAAAAAAGTGAAAATGAATGACATAGAACCTTTAAACAAAGGTGATGATGAAGAATGTAGACCTGCTGAAAATCTACAAAGCAAAACAAAAGTACAATGAACCTTCCTATGTGCACTGTGCATGCTACTGAGTGTAAGGGGCAGGATCTCTCAGTTGCCCCAGCACATACTGTAGGTAATTGTGGTGCCAACGAGCTTCTGTAACTTTTTCTCCGCCTCGGTAGTCCCAGCGATCGATTCCACTACTGCCCAGCAAGCACTTGGGCGGCTGATTAATAATGCAACCTTTGGACCAACCCGCCGTGCCAGGGATGACTTTTATCCACTCCTCTGATTTTGTGGGAGTGTGAAAGTTTTAGGCTTCATAAAATATGCATTAGGGCTGGTATGGGCTTTAATGTAGGGTGACTAACCAAGCAGTGGAAAATCACAAGCTGCAAAAAAGTTTGATCAACTTTGGTCATCATCTTTGTTTTGTGCACTGATCACTACATAGTGTGTACGCTTGCTTTAGAATTTTTTTTTTTTCCGCAAACACCAAGATGCGATGTCTTGTCTGCCTACACTCTAGCTCTGGCACTTTACCTTATTGAATGTGCTTTACAAATAAACTTGCCTTGCCTAGCCTCTAAGTTCATTCAAGGGCACTAGACTGTCCCGACCCTAACATACAGGTTTTTTGACATGGTCATTCAGAGGAAACCCACATGAACACAGGGATAACATGTAACCAGTCAGGGTCAAAACTAGCTCTGGTCCATAGCGTTAGAAGGAGTTCTCCTTAACGCTATGGTACTTTAGATTCTTTCCCCTCGCACCGCGGTAGCGCAGCCTCGCGTCTGTAGCAAAAATAAAAAATACACTTTTGTTACTCACCAAAACAAAGACGATTTTATGGAGTTGAAAGTCTACTGTACTAAGTGGGAACACTCTGAGCCCCCCACCTCATGTCTAAAATACAAAATTTGTCCAGAAAAGAAAATATTTCACCGGAAGATAGAATCTGGTCAATAGGGAAATTCCATTGACCAGATCTGTAGAGGGCACTGTGGAGTAACCAAAAACATGTTTTCCTTCCGGTGAAATATTTTCTTTTCTGGCCAAAAAGTGTATTTTAGACGTGAGGCGGGGGGCTCAGAGTGTTCCCACTTAGTAGAGTAGGCTTTAAACTCCATAAAACCGTCTTTGTTTTGGTGAGTAGTGAAAGCGTTTTTTTTTTGTGCTACAGACGAGAGGCTGCGCTACCGCGGTGCGAGGGCAGAGAATCGAAAGTACCATAGCGTTAAGGAGAACTCCTTCTAACGCTATGGACCAGAGCTATAGGTCAGAACCCAGCAACAGCACAAACCGTCTCTCTCTCTCTCTTGGCCAAATTGTATTATAGTTGTAGTTTAATCCATTTTGCAATAGTGAGGAGCAGAGGCTATCAGACAATCAAAATTAATGAGGACAACTGTAGCTTTGAGTGGCCAGATGGAGTGAGTGTCCCTGTTACCCTGTGTGCTGTGTGAAATCATTAAAGGATCTTTGGTTTATTTCTTTTTTCCTATCTGCTATTGATTCATTTTTTTTCTGAAGGCACTGTTTGTCCGTCTGTGGCAGGCTGATAGAGGGAACAGGGTAGCACTTGGGGCGAAGACTGAGTCCATTATTATGACAGTGCTGTTGTCTTTACTCATGACAGCCCCCTTTGACTAATGTCAGGGTCTGCCTGCACAGCTACGCATTATGATCTCACTTTCTCCCATCGAGCAACGTATCAAGGTCCCATCCTCTATCTGTGGGCGCCTGAACAGAATGCATGAATAAAAGGCGCTGCAATTACTGCTTCTCTCTGTCTCCACTGGCCATTATACACTAAGTCATACTTAATGTTCTTAATCAATGGGCACACACCATTATTCCATACTTGGTTGTTAATAGGGTTCTGCAATGTATATGGCCTTCACATTCTTAAAAAGCACACTGGCATTTCAGCTGTACAAGGAGGGATCAATGCAGATGTAGAGACTCAGAGCATTCTTATATAAGTACAATCTGCACCACAGCATGGCAGAGCGTTTTGGGAGGCGTAATAATCAAGGGATAATCAGTGTGTCCTCTGCAACAGCGGCAGCTCGTTAAAAAATGCTGCACAGTAAGCACATTCATGTTCTTCAGACAGGCCTCGTATGCTAGACTTTCATGCGGCGGTTCAATGGTGTGGGGCCCTGACAATGGCTCACACTATAATAAACATAACTGATTTTGTATTCTTTGTGATCAATCACAAAGTTGCCAACACAGCAGAGAGTTGGCCAGCTGCTGTATTGTTTTGGAGACTCTCCTTCCCACCAGAGCTGTCTGTCTGTCTGTGTGTGTGTGTGTGTGTGTGTGTGTTTATTTATTTATTTTCCTTAATAACACATTATGCAGATGACTGGACACACTGCGGCGAATACTAAACGGAGCGCTGCTGTGGGAAAAGGTTGTAATGTCACTGCATCATCGATTGCCGTGGTTTAGCGGTCAGCGGAGTGTCGTGTGCCTGTGATGTCATGTTAATAAAACATGGCATTTTTTATTGAGCAGCCCCGACCGGGCAGGTGTCAAATGCATGGCTTTCCTGCTACAACTGGGCCCAGCAAGGAGAAGCTTGTAAACGTTTTTGTAATTCCCCCGCGGCTCATGTTTATTTGCACGCGCCTTTTTATAGGAGATACCGTATCATCTGCCCTGGTTTGTATTTGAGGTTTGTTGTTTTGTCAAAGGCAATAAATCACCTTTATCGTTGGGCTCAGCGTCAGACCCACCCGCATGTACCTGCCACCTGGTATACTATCTACTGTAGACACAGGAGACATCCATCACATGCTCTCCGTTGTCTGGAGTATAGCTTTACCTTTCCTCGACTTCTTTTCGGTGATATGAAAGCTGGAGTTGGACAGATGAGAGTAAAC
This sequence comes from Gymnoscopelus microlampas, assembly GCF_963454915.1. NCBI lineage: Eukaryota > Metazoa > Chordata > Actinopteri > Myctophiformes > Myctophidae > Gymnoscopelus > Gymnoscopelus microlampas. Next base: position 27,342,016 of record NC_139960.1, read on the forward strand.
TTCTCACAACTATAGACACACAGTGCACTGCACTTGCCCCGTGCTTTAAATGAGTAAAGTTCCTAGACTTAAGACGTTTCAGCGACATCTGACCACTGCGCAGTGGTGTAAAGTAACTAAGTACATTTACTCAAGTACTGTACTTAAGTACAATTTTGAGGTACTTTTACATTACTGGAGTATTTCCAATTGTCTATGCCTTTACTTCTACTCCACTACATCTCTGAGGAAAATATTGCACTTTTGCTCCACTGCAATTATTTGAAAACTTTAGTTACTTTTCAGATATACATTATTACATCATAAAACATACATTAACCACTTTAGCCCTATTTTATACCTAGGCTATTTGAAAATAGCCGATCTACAGGCTCACAACGCGTCGCGATGCGACGCGTTGTGAGCTTGTAGATCTGCTATTTTCAAACATTTTAGCACTTTCACTTTTGATACTTTAAGTACATTTTGATACCAATACTTTTGTACTTTTACTCAAGTACATTGTGAATTCCGGACTTTTAATTGTAACAGAGTACTTCTACGTTGCAGTATTGATACTTTTACTTTTAACATTTGGGTACTTTTTCCACCCACTGGCACTGTGTTTCCCCAACTGTAGCCTTCTGTGTCAGGCCGGTATCAGGAAGAGTCATGGATTACAGAGCCCCAGAGGGACTTTTTCTTAGGGGAGCCCCAGCAGATCTTAACCGATTAGAGTTTTTTTTCCCCACAAGTGCCTGAGTCCTAGGCCTTCCTGTCGACTCTATCAGTGTTGGCACTGGATGGTGGCTAATGGCTGCCAGCCAGGACCGTTGTTTAACCCTTTAAGACCTGAAACGCATCTGTGTGTCTTTTTTAGATTTCTTTGGCTATTAAAAAATAGCAGATCTACAAGCTCATAGCGCGGCCACGCTATGAGCTTCTGTTTTTCCTCGCACTGCTGAAATTACTTGTAGAGGGAATTACAATTGCCGAGGTATCAGGGGTACCGTGGCAGGCAGGCCAGCTACAATGGCAGGCAGCATGAAATTATAACATCAACCCCGCCTAACAGCAGAGACTCTGCGTTTAGATATGAAAAGGAATAGGAAGTGAAATATGTACCCGCTCCAGTGGTCTTTGTGCCCGGTGACAGCAGAGCAAATACAGGTACGTGTACGTTAATTCCCCCTTTTGTCCTCTTAACCGGGAGCTGTTCCCCCAGGTGTTTGGGCTAATTCAATTGTAATCTTTTTGGAAACGGATAGATTACGTGCACTCTATTAACCTCAGGTGCCTCAGCCTCTTAGCGTGCAGCCGTGCACTTGGTGAATATCAATGCTGCCATCCCAGCACTATAACACAGCCATTGCTACAGTAACACACCTGTGAAGTAGCACATGTTGGTGAGCGAAACGCTATTGTCTGCTCAAGCCATTTGACCTGCTAAAGCATTGCATACGAAGAATGTTGTTAGGTTGAAACCGATTCAATGGAAAGATGAGATTTGGGTAGGGATGTTTTGCTGGGCAGCCCATGTCTAGCTGCTTCGGGGGAAAAAAAACATCTGCTACACATGAAGTTCCATGTTTTTTTTTGTAAGGAAGATGGAAGAAATGTTAGTCTTGGCCATTAAAGGAGATATTTCAGTACAGTCATCCAGATAATTTACTGTAGTTTATTTTCTTACTATAGCCTTATTTGTATGGTATGTGCTCTTATTCGGTGAATCACTGTAGTTGATATTTAAAAAACAAAGCAAAAAGTTGTTTATTGTCTCCGCCAGGCCGAAAGGCATGGCGAGAGAGTATGTTTTACCGTCCGTCCGTCCGTGTGTGTGTACGTCCGTCATTCGATCTGTCTGTGTACAGCGAATCTCCGGCACCGTTGACTTGCTCGCAGCGAAACTGTGCACACACACTCCCTGGATACCAGAGCAGAACCTCTGCCCCAAATTTTTCACAGGGGCCTGTTATAGCGCCACCAGGAGGCCGATTGGTGCAAAACACATTTCTTGACAGTACTCCTACAGATGTTGTCCAAACAGCACGCAAATCGGTACACAGTGTCTCTATAGTCATTAAACGAAACGGGTCTTTCAGATTTCTCATATTCCATCCTGATTGGCTAAAAATGTCTTCCAAAGTTTGCAGGAGTGCACCGTTTTGAACAAAATGCCTCAAATCATGAACACAGCATGCAATTTCTGTGAAATTTTGCACGCACATTCCCATTAGGCCGAGGAAGAACTACCATTTGAAAATGTTCAAATCAGCCTCATGGTGGCGCTATAACAGGCCGATTCGTGTTTTTACCTATAATCGCACCGATCTGTGTAAAACTTTGTATGCACACTCCCTATAGGTCAAGGAAAAACCTTTGCCCTGCAATTTTCACATCTGCCTTTTATAGCGCCACCAGGAGGCCGACATGTGTAAAACACATTTTTTTATACTACTCCTTCCAATCTTATCCAAATTTCACGCAAATCGGTACACATGATCTCTATAGTCATGTGATCACGACGGATGTGTTTGATTTTTCATATTCCATACTGATTGGCTAAGATTGACATCTAAAGTTTGCATTATTGGCTTTTTTTGAACAAAATTCTGCAAATCATGAATGCACCGTCCAATTATGCTCAAACTTTGCACGCACATTCACACTATGTTGAGGAACAAATGCCACCCTTTTAACTTTGGTCTGTTATAGCGCCACCAACAGGTTTAATTTAGCGAAACACATGTTTTGCGAAACACAAAATGCCTCAAATCATGAATGCAGTCAGTGTCCGATTATCGTGCAAGGCCTAAGAAGAAATGGCACCCTTTTCACGTTGGCCTATTATAGTGCCACCAGGAGGCCACAATAGCCTACCTGACCTGGCGGAGACCTGTGCTCCGAGGAGCACTTTTTCTAGTTTGTTGTGTTTTTAATCATTGTGCTTATTATCATCATGCATGATTAAATGGTAAATGGTGCATTTATAAAAAGCGGTTTTATCCAAAGCCCTCTACATAGATTGTGCATTACATTCACCCATTCACACACACACACACACACACACACACACACACACACACACATTCATACACCGATGGCGGAAGAAACCATGCAAGGCTCATTGGAGCATTTAGGAGTTCAGCGTCTTGCTCAATCACACTTCGACACTGGCTCTGGGGGAGCCCGGGATCGAACCGGTTCCCATCCGGACACTCTACCCCTAAGCCACTGCCGCCCCCCATGGTTAAGGTAGCTCCACCGCACTGACGTCGGCGGCGGTAAGCATTGCAATTAGCGTCTTTTCTCGAAAATCTGCCGTTGAATGGGCGGTGTGTACACTGTCGCGTACTGTCGGAAGTTGCAGGGAAGCGGCGAAAGCCAACCGAAGCAAGTTCGGTCTGCTTTCGACCGTCAGTAGTGGGACAGGAGATAGAGCTCTCTGGTTGGCTGCTAGGGACCCTTTCTAAAATGCTGGACATTTATTTTGTCTGAATACAGCGCATGGTAGGCCTATATTACTACAGCTGCATGATGTGTGCTCAAAATGCAGACACAAAGAATGGGACTGTACGTGCGCGTCTCATTCACACACAAGCTGCAGCTGTCATATTTTCCCTGAAACAAAATTAAGCGTATGCCACGTATCTTCAACTTATACAAATCATAAGCACTTACAGTACTCCTGCTTTTCTTTAAGGCGATAAAGGTCTGTAAAATTACTGAAGCAACTGGTGGTATTCTATGGTTTCACATCAATGTATTAACATGGAGGATAGATTGGCCATTTTATCAATTGAAAATTATGATTTCTTTGTGGATGTGCAAGGCTCGTGTGGTGAATATGGTCTAGTCTTTATAATTTAAGCATGTCTAGTCTTTATAATTTAAGCATGTACATGTTCATCTATTTGTTGTTGAAAAAGACATATTTTTAGCACCATAGTAACCGTCTATCGGTGTCGACTCTCAGGTGCATTTTTTTCACACCTTCCCACCAACTGATCTCCCGATTTCATTCGACTGCCAGTCGGTAGTAATCTGTAGAGTCTGTTTGGTGGAGAGCTGCCTTTAGACCGTAATCATTTTTCAATAACTGGAATACCAGGCAGAAGGAGAGAACAGAAAAGTTAAGATCAACTGGATAATCTCCTTTTCCTACTATAAATGTGCAAAATCTCTGTACGTCTGTACATCCGTCTGTAGTTCACGTATCGCGAGAACCGGCAAACTGGCGCGTGCGTCGCCAACGACCTGAGGGAGTGCCGTCTCTGCCGTCGAGCTTGATAGGCTGTTGTCCAGAACCGCTGATCCGACCAATATGCCCTTATATGGGCATATACTGATAACATCAGGGATCTCCATATAGGCATAAAAGGGACAAGGGCACATTATCTCGATAGTCATGTCATCAAGACGGACCTGTCCGATTTTTCATATTTCATCCTGATTGGCTACTTGATTCTACAACCTGGCCTGGCAGAGACCTGTCCTCCGAGGAGCACATTTTTCTAGTTGTCTCCGCCAGGAGACATTGTTTTCACTTTCCACATGTCAAGCTAACATTGGTCAAGCCTCACGTGACACGTGACAATACGGTGAAATAGTGTGATCTGATTGGCTAGTGACGTATAGCGGCCTATAAATACATGTGTCACTTTGAAAGAGTCTTAGCCTCTTCCAAAGTGAGGTAAGACAGGAATAACACAGACAGACAGGACAGATAGGACACTTACATAGGACACTTACATAGACAGGACGGATAGGACACTTATACAGACAGGACGGATAGGACACTTATACAGACAGGACGGATAGGACACTTATACAGACAGGACGGATAGGACACTTATACAGACAGGACGGATAGGACACTTATACAGACAGGACGGATAGGACACTTATACAGACGGATAGGACACTTGTGTCATGTTACTATGACACAGTAACATGTTCTATTTTTTGTAAGAATTAGAACATAAGAAGTAGAACATTCCCAACATTCCCAAGTCTGCTGGCGGAGACTTGTGCTCCGAGGTGCACTTTTTCTAGTTTGCCTTTGATTTACCTCACAGAATTACAGACTGAAAGGTGTAAAGAATTCCTTAATGTGGAAACCACGTTTCCCTGAAGTCCACATGCTCTGGTGCTCTCAGAAGACCAGTGTCTTCTGGCAGAATGTCCTCCTACCACGACTTATTGTGCATTGGAGGCACAAGCGAGGATGACCTCAGTGCAAAAACTTGTTTCCACCACCTCCAGAGCTTTATTGCCCTCCACCTTGTTTTCATCAATCACAGAACGAGTCTGGGCATGGTATCTGTTGAAACACTCTTGGGTTGTATATCCCTAGTGGCCGCCTGAAAAGGGGTTTATGGTCGTAATCAGTGTTTCAAAGCACAACGTTATTACCTTCAGCTGTTTGTAACTGTCAACGGCGAAAAGGGTCTCCATGCAGTCACAGTCTGTCAATAACCTGACCAACACAGGGGGGCTGCTGCTCCAGCCTGTGAATGATCCAAGCACCACCGAAGAAGAGCACACCCAGAAATCACGTGATCGCAACAAAAGAAATAATAGACACCTTTCATGTTAAAGGATTTATAAAAGTCAAATTTTCTGACTTTTTCTGTTGTTTTTCTGCTTGTTTTTCAAAAACCAAGTCACATTCAAACAGCCACAGCTCTGGAAAGGAAGATCGCGACCGGACAAATTTCGTTCCCTCTACTACGACACCCCCGTGTGTGTAATGAGACGATCTCCGTGAGAACGGCGGTCACAGAGAATATTCCATGATTTTGACAGTAAAATCGCTGTTTCCGCTGGAAATGGGCCGGTAGACGGATGAATTCATGAATTAATTCCTGTCAGTCAAAGAGTTAATGTACTCAGCTAAACAGATAGCCAACTTCTACTGGGATCCTGTAAATTAACTCAAAGACACATCTATCATTAACATTGAAAGGAGTTTCCATTGTCAGATAACATAGCCATGTACCTGCCATGAAATGGCTGAGATGAATCAATTATATCACCAAGCTACCTTGTCAGCACATAAAAAGGTGTGGCACATCACACATTATGCCCACAATTTGTGACTACATACAGTACCTTTATCTATGCCCGTTTCACCAGTGGAATATGAACAATGGGAAGCCAGGTGGTCTGTAATGCATGGCAAAAATAAATAGAAAATCTTAAAAAAAAACGTCCATAAATGTCCAGCTTATGATAAATTGCCGCTGCCTGTACAGGGCTTTCAAAATCGCACCGGGGGTGGTGTGGGATGGGGGGGCTGGGGTTGGGGCCGGGGCAACCCAGTCTGAACCTCACCATTCTCCCGTCTTTGTGTAGGTGTATATGTGACTGTCAGGCAGGAACCTCTCCCTTACACAGAATCCCATCAAAGCTGTCTACCCTAAGTGCCTTGTTAGAGACCAGATGTGTCGTCAATTTCTTACAATATCTCCCAACAGGAGCTTACGCAATTAAACTCCTCATTTTTGCATTACAAAGCCCAGGCCCTTTACCGTGGCATGCACACAACACGCACACAAGAACGGGAGGGGGCGGAAAATGGTATAGGACAACAGAGAAGCACAGATGCAAACACAAAGGGTGCAGACGCACGCAAGCAAACGGACGCACACGCCCACAAAACAGGTTTTGTATCCAAAGGGCACCCCTCTCCTTTCTGGTTCTGTGTGATTGCGCATAATTCCCTTCCTCCTTCCCTCCCTGCTTGGACTTCATTCATTCCTCTCATTAGATATACTGTATCATTCATAGTCAGCTCTAGAACATTTTCTCATGAAGGCTTTTCCCCCTGGAGCATAACCCAGGTTATTTGTTTCCTCCTTTGCGTCCTTAGGGCCAGTCAGAGTCTTAGTCACAGTTCACGATCATGAACTTCTTTGTTGACGATTAATTGTCATACAAATAATTGTGAATAATGGATTTCATTGTATTTTGGGCATTCTTGTTTGCCGTATAGGCTTTGAAAACTCCACGGGGCAGATATGACAGAAATAGCTTAAACATACAAAGACAATAGGCTCTATGCACAGCAGCCATATTGGGAATGAATTGGGCCCTTTCCTTACTTCCTTCGCAGGTGTTACCAATGTGATAGTAATTAAGGCTCTGTTCCATTTACTGTGGCATAGTGGTTGTCTTATTTTCAAGGACCCCCATAACTCTGAGAGTGTACAAATGGAACGGGTCCAGCTCTGTTCCATTTGTACACTCTCAGAGTTACACACCCACCATAAGGGGCCATTTGGCAACCAAAATAGAGTGTTTCTAGTGAGCCAACATGCACAATATCAGCACCCTGACCAGAATGGAACAGAGCCTTCACTAGTATCATTGGTAACACCTATGAAGGAAGTAAGAAGAGGCCCAATGTCTTTCCAATATGGCTGCTGTGCATAGAGCCTATTACTGAATTATACAAAGAAATGAATGACAATGACGGGTACCAATAATCGAAATAAACAATGTAGGCTACTATTGCCAAAACAGGCCATAACATTGTCATCCACGGCCACAGGAGTCATGCTCTTCACTGGCTGGGTAGATAGATTATTTCTGGGCAAGCAACACTAAAATATTTGTTCAGCTTATCTGGCCACAACAATATGACATAATTAAAAGAGCGTGGACAATGACATGGAAATAGGCTCTGGATATAATGTAGTCCCGGCAGCAGATTTGAACTGGACAAGAAGCGATAGGAAAGCTATGGGAAACTGAACCAGATGACTAAACGGGTATGCCACCTTCTGGAAACCCTGGACTACAGTTATGCACAGAGCCTAATAGTGATGAAATTATGATATTTCTGTCAAGTGTCATCCAGCTGTTTTCATACAGATGAATGGAAACAACTTTAACGATTCAGAAAACTAATTGTGATAAAATGATAAATGTGACACATCACAATGTATGTTCTAACTGCGAAACTGTGTCAAAGACACACCTGATACCTGAGATGAGATGGTTTGATGCTGAAGCTGATACGTATAAAAAGGCCTTACGGAAATACATTTTGTGTCATTACTCTAAGTACCATGCATCGATAATTCAGTCCAAATTATTTGCTGTTTGAAAGAAGGCAACGAGGCCTTTGGTTCTGCTGAATCAGATGGAAGGACTGAAGGAGACAGATGAGAGGGTGTGATAGGGTGCAATGCCAGCGGCTTCAACTGTAGTACCTACTGGGATTCTTAAAGACCAGACTGCCAGTTGGAGACTCTGGAATTTTCTCATAACACCACTTTTGATTAATGGTTTTCATACTGCTTCTCTGAAGGCCAGTCATTTTAATATTTCTAATCACTCAAACTTTATGTTCTGTGGTTAAGGGGGGCTAAGCTTAAAAAAATCAAAAAAACAATAATAATAATAATAACTAGAAAAAGTGCTCCTCGGAGCACAACTCTCCGCCAGAAGACTTGTGTTGGGAATGTTGGGAATGTTCTATCTGTATAAGTGTCCTATCCGTCCTGTCTGTATAAGTGTCCTATCCCTCCTGTCTGTGTAGCTAATCAGATCACAGTATTTCACAGTATTGTCACGTGTCTCCCACTCGGTCACCGTATGGACTGGATGGGAGTGAGCGAGTGGCCGGATTTTCGGTATTGGAATCTGGCTTATGGAATCTGGCTTATGACTCTTTCAAAGTGACACATGTATTTATAGGCCGCTATCTGTCCTGTCTGTGTAAGTGTCCTATCCGTCCTGTCTGTGTAAGTGTCCTCTTCCGTCCTGTCTGTGTAAGTGTCCTATCCGTCCTGTCTGTGTAAGTGTCCTCTTCCGTCCTGTCTGTGTAAGTGTCCTATCCCTCCTGTCTGTATAAGTGTCCTATCCGTCCTGTCTGTCCTATCTGTCCTATCTGTCCAATTATGTATCCTATATATAATTGTTACAGTATCCACCATTTCTCAGCCATTTCGTGATGGTTCCTGTCTTACTTCATTTTGAAAGTGGCGGAGACACTTTCAAAATGACACCATGTATATATAGACCACTATACGTCACTAGCCAATCAGATCACAGTATTTCACGTGTCACGTGAGGCTTGACCAATCGGCGTGTCATGTTTAGAAAGTGAAAACGCGGTGATAACAATACTCTCCTAGCGGAGAGTAACTAGCGGAGAGTAATAATGATAATAAGCCTGAATAAACACGTGTCTCTTCGTGTGTGTGTGTGTGTGTGTGTGTGTGTGTGTGTGTGTGTGTGTGTGTGTGTGTGTGTGTGTGTGTGTGTGTGTGTGTGTGTGTGTGTGTGTGTGTGTGTGTGTGTGTTAGGGCATTAACAGAATAATCGAATATTCGAATATTCGACTATCAAACCGACTATTCGACTATCAAACCACTATTCGATTATTCGATAAAAATTTTTTTTTTTTTTTAGAGTTTTTTTTTTTTTTTTTTTTTAGTGGCTTTTCTGCAGCAGACACGCAGCTGTGAGCTCTGGTGTGACGTCAACTCGCATTCCTTGAGTCCAGTCATCAATGTCATTGAAAAAAAAAAAAAAAAAAAAACTTTTTATTTTTTTTATTTTTTTATTTTTTATAATCAAATCGATTAATCGAATATTCGAATACTTATAGGTCGAATAATTCGAATACTAAAAATCACTATTCGTGAATGCCCTAGTGTGTGTGTGGATACATGTTGTCTTTTTGCGTGCTATAACTTTCATGTACATAATGTTGATGTGCCATGCAGGTCCCCCCCATGCAACTGCTGACATTTTTAGCACTGAGCTAAACAAAGCATGTCTACTTGCTCAGGGGAGATATTGCTTTTTGACTTTCAGGCAATACCACAGGTACAGGGAGGCCAAATTCAACCACCGCAGCTTTGTTATAACATGTTATTTACAGCGCGAATTGAGCCACCATCAACTGTATACTACAATTGATAGTGTTAGTGGGGCTAATGTTTTATTTAATAAAATGTTTTATTTTATTTTTTTCAAAATTGTTCTACATGTTTTATTTAATGTTTCTATATCAGTGGTGCTCAAACCTTTTCATGTCAAGGAACCCCCAAATGATATGTATTTGGCCGCCGACCCCATCTCAAAATATTTTGTTCCAGGGACGCCCAGAAGCAAAGATTTGAGTTAAAATGTTCGCTTTAAAAGAATATATATATTCAAAGATTTGCACACATTTTCACGATTTTTCAAAAATGGCAGATATACAAGCTCTTTGAATAGCCAAAGTGTAAAATAATGCTTTTTAGCTCAAATCAAAAAATGACAGATTCCAGGTTCCAGGTCTTAATGGGTTAAAATATTTTTTTAATATTCTTCTTTCAGTGATCATCTCTCTTCCCACTCTCCCTTTCCACTATGACATGCTCTCTCTCCAACACCCTCTCTCTACTCTTTCGTGTTGTTCAAGATGTGAGCTGTCTGGCATCAAGGTTTCTTTTCTAGTAAAAAAATCATTAGTAGTTAGTAGTGCTTCACAGACTTGAGGACAGCAGTTGATACAATCTCTGCAAGTAATTCTCTGTTGGTCAGCTTGTTTTCTGTCTCCCCCAGTGAAAAGTTTGTCAGGTCAGTTTCTCGGTTGTTTATTTTCTCATACCCGCTCTCATGTCATACCCAGGAGAACAGGTTTAACTGTGTTGACCAACAGCACCATGCTACAGCACACCAACAGTGTTATATAGCCCTCTCCCACCTCGACATACGTGTGCATTTACAGCACAGCATGGCTATTATCTAAGTGTCCTTGGAGGCTTGCATCATGCCTACCTTCGCTCTCGATGTGTGAATTGGCGAAAGTGAGGCATACATTTGTAAATCGCTTTGAGTGGTGAAGCCTGGAAAAAGCACTATATAAATGCAAGACCATTTATGTGTACCTGACATACTGTCAAAAATAAGGGATTTCCTATGAATTCATGCATGTTTATATATAAACCCAACGCCATGTTTCTGAGCTTTTCTGTGTATTCCTATGTCTACTGTATGTATGAGCGTGTGTTTGTGCAGGTGCCCGTGTGAATGCTAATACACAGAATGAGACTACTGCGTGGCGGGTGTAGCACAGTGACCGGTTTCTCGTGGGATTACCGATGAGCCCGGTTGTCATTGATCATCCACTAACAGTAAACAAGCAAATCCCTTCCCGTGTTTCTCTCCTACACCGTCTTCTCTGCAAAAGGGCGCAGCCAACACACACCGGGGGCAGACACAGTAGATTTACAACATTCCTCCAACTTGCTGAGGTTTGCTCGGTGCTGATAAAACCCAAAATGTAATATTTTACAAAATAAATAACCAAATAAACATTGTGGTGTTATCAGCGCCAAGCAAATCTCGGCCAAGTAGCTGGGGGGGCGATGCCTCTTCAGAATCCTTAATAGGATTCCTCCGCAGATGAGAAAAGTTGTGCTTATAGCTCTTCACTTTGGGATGGGAGAAACTTATTTTATCTTGTTCTGGTAGACTATGACCGGGCTGATTATCTGAGCTGAAACGCTGCAAACTGTTTATCCGTTTTGTTTACACTTCAACACATCAAAGAACCTTCCATCCCATATCGTTTACATGTGAAGTGAAAGGAAGGACTTTCGTATTTGAGGCCGCACACACCCATGCTCCCAAATATCTACCTTAACCGTGTCTGTGAAAATGAATCAGCAGCCAAGTATGATGAAACTCAAATTTCCATAAAATCTGTGGTCTACTGTACCTATATATAGAGCTTGAACCCTTCAATTCTGGGATCTACTGTCATGGCATGAAGTCTTTGCAATTTTTCTCTGAGCTAAGTGCTGATGAGGTGTTGGATTGTTGAAGGTTAAGACTCTGCAACTCTGCTTCAGGGGTCCCAGAGTTTTCACCTACCAGTAGAACTACTCCTCCCCACAGACACCACATCTCCACCCCAAACCTGAATAATTCATTGTGTTGTGCTTGTGCATGAACCCCGAGCTTTGGCTATAGCGAAGGCCAGCAGGCAACGGCATAAATACTTGATCCTTGTACAGACGCCATTGTGGCCCCCATACATGATTTAACCACATGAACCCTCTAGCTTCCCTATCCCTACTCTGAAGGGGAACATTCGCCAAAAAATGGCAGAACTACAAGTTCAGGGGGAAAAAGCAGCTGGCTTAGCATAGACCCCTAGGCAACGCCGGTCAAGTATATAAGGTTTAAGAAGCAGTTAACACTAAAGTTAATTCATGTTCCCATAAGGACACTGAAGATGTAATGAGGAAACAGAAGATACTCAATAAAGGATTTCTCAGGTGACTCCTAAATAATTAGCAAGGCCGACCTTCACCACACTTCTACAACAGGATTCAAACACACACACACACACACACACACACACACACACACACACACACACACACACACACACACACACACACACACACACACACACAGTACGAGCATGAGGAAACAGTTTTTGGAACTGTGCACTCTTTGAACTTTAACACAACTTAAGGCATCTCAGAACATTCATTGACTATTTCTTTTCATATCATTTTCTTTTCATATTTTCTAGAAAGCATCTAAAATGTTTTTTTCATGCTGTTGCAGAGAAGGACAGGCAGGTATAGCAGTGTGCTTTAAGCTTTAAGCACATTATTTGCCCTTGTTCCTGTTTTGCGTTTGACAACATAACAGCCCAAGCAGGGGCTCTGTGTAATTAATCCATTAAGACCGGGAACGCATCTGTCATTTTAGATTTTAACCACTTTAACCATTATTTTATACTTTGGCTATTCAAAAATAGCAGATATACAAGCTCATATTATTATTCTACAAGTAAGACGTGCCAACGCTGGAAGCGAACGCAGGTCGAAAATATTGTGTATTCACAGACTTGTGTGTGTGTGTGTGTGTGTGTGTGTGTGTGTGTGTGTGTGTGTGTGTGTGTGTGTGTGTGTGTGTGTGTGTGTGTGTGTGTGTGTGTGTGTGTGTGTGTGTGTGTGTGTGTGTGTGTGTGTGTGTTTGGCTGTAGCTGCACTCTGGCGCACTCTGTGGGTTGCACACAGGCAGTGCAGGCAGTGCACAGGCAGTGCACACACACAGACAGACAGAGACACAAGCCGAGCAGAGTTTCATAGTATGCTCCACTTGGGCGGAGGCGCGGCTTGCGCCTCCTTCCGCGTTCGCAATTATTATTCTATTGAAAAACCTTGAAAATATGTGCAAATCTTTGAATATATATTTTTAAAGCAAACGCTTCTGGGGATTCTACAAGAATAATGCCTTCTAAATCCTAACAGTTTTTCGAAAAAAAAACGTATGTTGCTATATACTTTTTGATGTCAAGACCCCAAAATGATATGTATTTGGCTGCGGACCCCCATCTCAAAATATGTTGTTCCAGGGACCCCCCAGAAGCACAGATGTGAGTTAAAAATGTTTGCTTTAAAAAAGTATATGTTCAAAGATTTGCAAAAATGTTCATGATTTTTCAAAAATAGCCAAATAAATCTTAAAATGTCACAGGCCTTTTTTCTAAGACCACCTTTGTTGAGATCTCCGTTCTCTCCACTCCATACTCTCACTGTCGCCAGTCCTACTGGCGTTTAACCCATTCAATCCGGGAACGCATTGAAAGTTTCAACAGAGCAGGCATAGATAGCCAGGCCACGGATGGTGAAGTTTGATATAGTCAATGAGCTTTGATACATTTACTACAGGGGTCTTCAACGTTTTCAGGCCAAGGACCCCCTAGCTAAGAAGGAGATGAAGCAGGGACCCCCTACTCTATATTGTATAAAATTGTGTTTCAGATTAAAGTTATTTTTTTACTTAGTCTGCTCTTTTTTCCCTCTACACCTATAGCCTCTTAGCCAAAAATAGCAGATCTACAAGCTCTCAACGCCTCGCAGCGCGAGGCGTTGAGAGCTTGTAGATCTGCTATTTTTGGCTAATGTTCCCCTCAGAAAAGGAATTCTAGGGTTCAAGTGGTTAATGTAAAAAACTAAATCCTATCAAAGATTTGGCGGACCCCCTATAGTAGCTCTGAGGACCCCCAAGGGGTCCCGGACCCCCTGTTGAAGACCCCTGATTTACTATGAACAGGACACACACACATAGTCCGCCTTTATGCAGAGCGCATTAAAAGGTATGTTACATTGACCCATTCACACACATTCACACACCGACGGTGGAGGCAAAAAGACTGCCTTTGAGACGTACTGTGCTGACGAGTCCGACCCAAAATAAATGACAGTAGCCTTCAGTGTGTATTAATCCTGAATAATCGCTTCAACTATATCCTTTTTCTTTGACATGCGCTACCTGTCTGCATCAACATGAATCAAAAATTCAATTTTCCCTTTTTAATGAAGAATAATAGCCAAATCCAGGCTGAGCAGCTTGTTAGACAAACACAATGAGTGGAGCTCCCAGTCTCTGCCAACACGGTTCCAACCTTTCTAAATGAACTCTCCATCACAAACAATCAATAAACGTCAGCCCCCTGTGCCATTCTGAGAACGCAGCGCAACTATTTCAAACTTTGCGGCATTCTGCCAAGACTTCCCACTGCTGCAGATTAATCAGGTGTGACTAGTAGCCAGCAGCAGTGGGGAGTCAGCATCTTTAATTACACCAAAATAATCCCTTGTATACTATTTAAATGCCTTAAAAAATGCACACACAAAAGTGTGTGGGTGTGTGGGCTCTGTGTGATTACACAGAGCCCCTGCTTGGCACGCACACACACACACACACACACACACACACACACACACACACACACACACACACACACACACACACACACACACACACACACACACACACACACACACACACACAAAATATGTATTTATGTCCAGATAAACAGAAGTACAAGAATGCCTTGTGCAAAGGACATAAACACTGCCAGTGCAGTCAGATAATGGGAAAACAGACAGTTACAAAGTGTATATAAGGCAGAACATTGTTACGTGCAATAATGTTGGCATACTTGTCAAACACAGCAGACAACAATCATGGGTACACACACACACACACACACACACACACACACACACACACACACACACACACACACACACACACACACACACACACACACACACACACACACACACACACACACACGGTACAACAAATAGACGACTCCTTGGTGCAGGTAGAGTTTAGTAAAATTGTCATCCGTGTTGGAAGTTTGAAATATTCAGGGCATGACAAAAGCACCTACTGCGCCCCTTAAACCAAATTAACCGTAAGGACAAAGCCAGCCTCAAGGACTCACTTTAAACCCTCTACTTATTAATTAAACTAATACTACACCAAATTTCTTTGATGAAAACAGCCGGACAATCTCTCAAGAGCTTGTAGATGTGCTATTTTTGGCGATACCCCCCCGAACAAGGATGCCAAAGGGTTCAATTGATTAAGTCCTTGTGTCCAGTTTCCTGCATTCACATACAGTACATTTTTGAGGACTGCTGTTAACTTTAGCTGTACCGTTTTCAGCCCCAATCCTTGACACTTAAAAAGCTGTATTTACTTTATAAGAGTTTTTGGCTGCAGCTCTGCAGATGCACTGTCTGCAACCCTCAACACCCATATGCGGCCAACCATATAATAAGCCCTAAAATACTATTAATGTCAATGTATCAGACCTTCGGCTGTTGGCTAATAGTGTAGCCAGAAACAATGTAATAGCATTTTGATTAGTCTTTTTATGTGTTCATTGGCAATTTTTCAAAGGATACAATATTTGTTTAATTATTAAAGAACAGAGGCGTAATGGGAGCCCGGGCAGTAAAAACAGCCATATAAATGAAAAGGAAGGCAAGGCAACTGAGGCATTAAAAAAATTAAATGGTCTGTATATCAACTTTGCCATGGTGCTAAATCATCCTTGTGTGAACATAGTGATGCTATATAAAGCTTGTTAACTTACTGCTGTCAATACTTTCAGCAGCCGTGGAATAAGGCTCAATGCTATTAGCATGGATGTGGGCTATTACTTGCACACGTCTCGAGCTCTTGTGACAACTTTCGAAACTCGCACAACAATAATAAGTGTTTGTTTGCTTAGAGCGTAAGTTCATTCGTCTCTGTCCATTTTAACCAATCAATACTTACCGTGGAGTGTCGTGGCCAGGACCACTTGATGATGTGCTTTAGTTTTGCCTTTAAAAGATGCCTTTTGCACATGCAATTCCCAACGCAGAGGTAAAACTCAGGGTGCAAGTGACACATCACTGACAAAGGGTGGCTATTAAGAAGCAATGGGCGAGGCTGGCCAATCAGACGAGAGTTCTCTGGAAGAACCATGAACCACTAATAGAGACCTCGCGGGTCAACTTGAACAATCACAACTGTCTCTGCCACTCTATGCTTCCACTTGAACCAATTAGAAAAGCAGCAATAACACCAGAGTTATACCTCTGGTGTATTGCTGCTTTAGTGAAATTAAACTACACTTTAATAAAGTTTACTAATATTACAAATGACTGGAAAATATGTGTACATTCCATAAGTACACTAAATTACCACTAATACGCATCTTCACGTTAGTGTAGCCTACTTTTAAAAAGTGTACACTAAATTACCACTAATACGCATTAAACATGTACTTTTAAAAAGTACTGAATTTCATAATAGAAGAATTTGTATTTGACATGTAATGGTGAATGTACTTTGCATGCAGTATGCAGTGGTGTACATCTTTTTATTTATTTGACATAAACCTGAAAATCTCATGTGTATCTCAGATCACACGTACCTTTGCAATACTCTCTGCCTATCTCTTATTCCCTTTCCCCCTGCTCAACATCCTTGTCTCCATACATGTTTTAATTTATAGGTTAACCTACTGTACCAAATTATCTTCTTTAGGATTGTTCCGTTCAACTCGGGCCCTCTTGTTAATGATTAATAAGGTGGCCTCTCTGATTGAAAGGAAAGGGTCTTTTCTCAGTGACTTTATCTCTCTCTTGGCCAAGATGTCTTCAGCAGCATCCACCCCTGTGGTTCCACTCACCTTATTCTTCGAGCTTTGAAGCTCGTTCAATTGAAAGACATGAGCAAAAGGCTCAAGGTCATCTCAGGTCTGGCGTTTGCCATTTATAATTCTCAGCCAAGTCAAATGGACATCTCCTGACAGGACTCTAGATTGCAAATGTTTGCGCACTATGTGTGACAAGCAATTATAATGGCTTGCAGTTCTTTCATACATTTTCCAAGTGAATCTGAAAATATTCCTTCCTCTGATGATTTACAATACATATCGTTTTTGTTTCCTTTCCCCACCAAATAAACTTTAGAGAATTGTTTGGGGAAATCAATATTGCCGGTGTGAGTAACTGGAAGCCGACAAGGCCGGC
The DNA here is from genome assembly GCF_963454915.1 of Gymnoscopelus microlampas. Lineage (NCBI taxonomy): Eukaryota > Metazoa > Chordata > Actinopteri > Myctophiformes > Myctophidae > Gymnoscopelus > Gymnoscopelus microlampas. Next base: position 27,359,346 of record NC_139960.1, read on the forward strand.
AGCAGAAGGATATCATCTAATGTGAGGCTCTGTCAGGTATACGTACTGTAGATTGCCTCTCATCATAATGAGATCTTTAATAAGAGCTATCTGGATACCACAGACATTATGATGAGTATTTACGTGTAGTTACTTTCATTATACGATCCACTACAGAGGCTGTCTTCTGAGAGGAAACATACTTAAAACGATAAATGTCCAATAAGAGGTACGCGTTATAACTTACTGACTGGGAGATTAAAGTGAGAAGCAAATGCTACCTCTGTCTGTCCTGGGAGAGAGACGTGTAGGGCGTAAGGAAAATGGAGGCAACCAGGGAGCTAATAATTTCCCCCCAAAATTGGTGTGATTTTCCCAAACTTTGTTAGGTCACTCGGGATGCTCTTACCTCCATTCTTTCTTATCTTCTTACTGTAAGAGCATGGGAGCCATGGTGGAGACGGAGAGATAGATGTGAATCTCCATCTCTCGCTGAAGAGCTGCCTGGCTTCAGAAGCGCAGAGAGGGAGAGGAATTTATCTCTATGCCACCCTGACCCACCCACTCCTCAAATTAAAAGCCAAATGTTGTCATTCTCTCTCTCTCTCTCTCTCTCTCTCTCTCTCTCTCTCTCTCTCTCTCTCTCTCTCTCTCTCTCTCTCTCCCCTGCTGATCCCTGTCCCCTCTCTCCCCACTTGTCTGGAGCCATGTGGAAATTACAGTGCAATTTGTTTGTACATGATGCTGTGAGATAGAATGTGGAGAGAAGATGGGGGAGGTAAATGGTGCAGTTTTTTGTGATGGATGCGACATGCAGAGAAAGCCTGACTGTGGGTAGCCTGCGTGTGATGCACGCTAGCTGGGTGTGAGATCCCATTGACATGACACAAGGCTTTGGGACTGATCTTGAATGAATTGTTCAATCTCATAATTCATCAAAATGTGTTTCATTTGTTGGAGGTTAACCGTCCAACAGGCAGCACAAAATGTTTTCCAAAGTTACATTTAGAAAATAAATAAAAGCGTACTTTCAAAAACAAATTTAAAGGTCAGGCTTGTCCGAGGATGACCTAGAGAGAAAAGTGTGATATTATACTTTTACATCTATGCGTCAGGGGAAGGCAGGGACAAAGCTAGAGGCTAGAGATTCCCTGCTGTTTATTGCCTATACCCCTTGTAAAGATAATGGCCAGATGCTTGCCAGACCGTGAGGAATTAAAGTTATTTCAGAATCAAATCGTTTAAAAACGTTAAGGAGTGAAGTGGGAAAATACACGTCTCATCCATTCTGTTATTGTCGGTCTCGATGGAGAGTGCACAGAGGGCAAAGCAATGTTAATGTACCCATCTCAAGTGTCTTTTAAATAAAGGTCAGATGAGTTAGAACAATATCCGAACATCATATTCAGTGAGCTCGACTAGCACCTGCACATTCCAGTATAGCAAACTCTTCAGGATGAAGATCTAAAGCACATTCTAAAACAGCCTTTTTCCATTACTCGACACTGAGCGGTTCACGCTGTTGGAGCGTGAAGTCTTTTCAAAGATTCAGCTCTCCTGCCGGCCCCCCAGACAGAGTCCTCTGATCAAAGATCTAAGAGACTTGTATCACATGAGATGCCTTAAGTACGCTCACCTTCTCATCCCCTTCTGTCTGCGTATAATAGCTTGACATGACGTGGCCAGGCCACTGCTATCCTGTGGGAGACGGAATTAATTGGACGTTTTTTTTGTAAAAAAAAAGGAATCCCTTTGACTAAAAAGCTATAAGCTTACAGGGTTGAAAGTGTCTTACATCTTGGACAGACTCGTGCAGGGAGGATATTCCAACAGAACTCTCTAAACAGAAGAATTCTCTTGGGATGAATCACCGTTTACAAAAGTGATTAAAAGTACCATGAACCATGAGAGGCAGGCGCTTAGGTAAGAACACCCTTAACTCATTCAGTGCCAGACTTATTTCTGGCAGTGTGGTCCCACGGCCACTCGGCCAGGATTTGGCGATTCTCTTACCTTTTCAAGTAGTCACAGAATATTTATCTCCAGTATGATTGATCCCCTGATGGTTGCTAATCACTGAGGGTTTCACTGTGTGATTTCACAAATGTCAACGAGGTCGTCGCGACCGCGTTGACATTTGTTGTCCGCCTTTGAAAATAGCATGTTTCACTCAAAAATACATGGTAAAAAGACAGAGACAGAGAGACAGAGACAGAGACACATACAGTAACTATTTAGCAAAAAAAAAGTATCTAATCTCTAATGAGTAATCAAGTTATCATTTTGAACTAATGTTACTCCAATCATTCCTTTTCACTTGAGCTTTAATGATTGACAAAAACAAACCACGTTGAATGTCAACGTTTGAGTACTACATGGATGTTCAAAATGCATTTTAACTGATTCCCAACCCTACTGGTATGTACTGTAACTCGCACGCCACTGATTCATTCTACAGCGCAGCCATTGCACCAGTCAGTGCAGCAGTGGCGTGCACAGACATTTTGAGGGGCAGGTGCTCAAGTAAATTATACTTTTTTTTGTTGACTTGGTCTGCTCTCTTTTCCCTCTACACCTATACCTCTTTGCCAAAAGATCTGCTATTTTTGGCTAAAGTTCTCCTCAGAAAAGGGATGCTACAGTAGGTTTCGAGTGGTTATGGTAGAAAGAAAAATCATATCACATAAAGAATTGGCGGACCCCCTGTAGTAACTCTGAGGACCCCCTAGGGGTCCCGGACCCCCTGTTGAAGACCCCTGCTGTAAACTGGAAAAAAAAAACTTTTTTTTCTTTTTTTCAAAAGGGCACTTCTGGTCAAGAGGGCAAAGGGCAGGTGCTCTAGCACCACCTAGAGTCTATCTGTGCACGTCCCTGCAGTGCAGAGTGCAGACGCTCACTTGGCTGTTGCCTCAGTCAGGCTCACCTCACCGGGGGGCCCAAGCCCGCTTCTTCTGTCGGTGCAGCAGCCTGGTTGGACACTCGGTTCATTAATTATTCATAAGTCTATTCCTGATATCCTAGCGAGGAGATGTGCTAGTAGGGGAAAGTGTAAACAGCTGAGAGTCACCAGGTAACTGCAGGGCTGAAGAAATAAGTGGCAACAGTTGTGTAGATGGGTGGGCCCGTCAGGTGATGGGGGGGAAGAAGGAGGGGAAGTCTGAGGACATCTGATGTGTAAGAATATAGCCAGTGGTGGAAAGTAACCAAGTACATCTACTTAAGTACTGTACTTAAGTACAATTTTGAGGTATTGGTACTTTACTTGAGTATTTCAAGTTTCCAATACTTTTACTTCTACTCCACCACATCTCAGAGGCAAATATTGTACTTTTACTCCACTACAATTATTTGAAAACTTTAGTTACTGGTTACTTCAGATATAAATTATGATTTTAGAAAACATACATTAACCACTTGAGCCCTATTTTATACCTGCCAAGCTCACAACGCGTCGCATCGCAACGCGTTGTGAGCTTGTAGATCTGATATTTTCAAACATTTAGTACTTTTACTTTTGGTACTTTAAGTACATTTTGATGCCAATACTTTTGTACTTTTACTCAAGTACATTTTTAATTCTGGACTTTTAATTGTAACAGAGTATTTCTATATTGCATATTGATACTTTTACTTAAGTAAAACATTTGAGTACTTTTTCCACCACTGAATATATATAGGTGTGGGGTGTTGAAGGAAATGAGGATGGCGAGGAGAGACAGAAGAGACAGATGTGGCCGGAGAGGAGAGACAGAGACACAGACTGTGACACATGTAGTGACACATATTTATAGCCATCTGTTGTTTTACCCTGTATCTCCTTTTAATAATCTCACAGATTTAAGGTAATTAATGAAATCTGCACATCAAGTGGACTCTGGCAGTCTGCAGAAAGTGGACTTGATTAATTGTGGGTTTGGACTAGGCCTGACCTCGATTATTCGAATTGTCGACTAATCAGTCGAGGGGTGTCTGAGTCGACTGCCAATCTCTTAGTCGAATTATGAAAAGAAAAAAGAAAGGTTTTCAATTATTATTATTTTTAATTATTCCACTGAGAGATTGGCCTAGTTTGTTATATTAATGAACTAATAGTTTGCCAAAAATAGGATATAAATCATGATTTATTGGGAGATAGATAGATACCAAGAAAGTAAGTTAAATCAGACATTAAGCACCCTACAGCCTAAATGGAATGTTTCTCTATTGCATAACATCTTTTTTGCATGATTCGACTGAGAGATTGACAGTCGAATCAGACTGATTTGATCCCAAAATCCCCTCAATGTTAATTTAATTCTGAGCATTTAGAAATAGATCTATAAGGTCCATTTTGTGCTGTGCAGATAAATGCAGATTGTTGAGACCTGTTCCAATGTGATGCGTTGTGAGACTGAAGATTGGCGATTTTTGCTATTTGTTGTATGAATATAGGGTGTAAATGTCTAGGTTGAGCGCCGCTTTGTAAACCAGGTGCAACTAGAAAAAGGTCTCCACCAGGTCAGGTAGGTTATTGTGGCCTCCTGGTGGCGCTATAATAGGCCAATGTGAAAAGGGTGCCATTTATTCTTAGGCCTTTCACGGTAATCGGACACTGAAGTCATGATTTGAGGCATTTTGTTCCAAAAATGTTTTTTGTTAAATTGGACCTGCTGGTGTCGCTATAACAGGCCAATGTGAAAATGGTGGCATTTCTTCCTCGGCCTAATGGGAATGTGCATGTGAAATTTCACGGAAATCGCACGCTGCGTGCATAATTTCAGGCATTTTGTTCAAAATCCTACAAACTTTGGAAGCCAACCTTAGCCAATGAGGATGGAATATGGAAAATCGGACAGATCCGTGTTGATCGCATGACTATAGAGATACAGTGTACCGATTTGCATGACCGTCAGATAAAATCTCTAGGAACGACCGGGCCAACGGTGCCGGAGATTAGCTGCCCACGGACGGACAGGACACACGGACGGACGGACAGGGTGCAAAACATACTCTCTCGCCATGCCTTTCGGCCTGGCAGAGACAATAAGTTGGGTGTTTGTTTTCCGAGTTTGAGGAGGGCTCCTCCTGCATGAGACACTGCATGGTGGCAGGTGCAGAGGTGAGACCGCAGAGCTTACAACAGAATGCAATGAAAAACTTTACTTTTACTTTACAAGCACGGCGCACACTCTGTGCCACACCGGCAGTGTATTTTAAGGAAAAACATTAGTGCTTGGCTGCATGCATGTTCAGTCAACTTTTCAGGGCAGCAAGGTAAGGGGACATAAATATTACTACACAGGAATATATGTATTTGGGGTTTATTCCATGATACCTGGCAACCCTACCACTTATAATATTCTCCTGTGGCGGTAATAAGAACCTAAACCTGGAGTGGAGTGGAGTGGAGTTCGTGAATGCACTGCAGGCAAGTTGTTGCGTTCAGGTGTTAGAACTCCTTTCATTATGCGGTTCTGCTTGTACTGCATGTACCTGGCTCCAGGCCCAGACAGTTGCAGTGCCTTTAAGTCTAGTGCTGACAGCTCAGTCTTGGGGGGGGGGGGGGGGGGGGGGGGGGGTCGACAACAGTGTTCCCAGAGAACACTGCTGTTATTACTCATTGCCGGCTGATAGTCACTGACAACCGTGAATCATGCCCCCGAAGCAGATTTTTGGACATGATCTCGGCGACAGAGGCATTATTACCTAGCTCGCACATTGGTCTCTCACCTTAAAAACCATAAGCTCCTTCCTCTCATCATGCAGAAGCTCGCTGATGCAAGAAGATGACTAAAATAATGTCTCCTAATATAGCTGCTGATAAGTAAGAGTAATGGAAAATCTATATTCTAGTTGAGCATGACGTTTTGTTATTGGATTGCTCACTACACTGTTTGACATGTGATCCAATCAAGTAATTAAAAAACGAATTGGTCGACGAGTGTAACGTAGGAAATGAGCCTCACGAACGTCTCTGATGCTATTCATTTCAAGCCAAATTACAAACTCTTATTTTGGGCCGTGAGTGACTAATTTGGATGTCAAAGTAATGAGATTATGGGTTCGATTGGATGGTTCTCTGTTGTTGGCTCATTACAGTCCGTAGCATATCAAACAAAACAAGTACATTTGGGGGTCCTGAATCCACCAATTAACCTCCTGGACCAATCCTAATAATGGGGAGCTGTCCAGAAGACACCCACCCACGTTCTAAAAGTCGAGATAGAGTGTATTTAAATTGAGCTGCATAAAACTGAGAATACTGTTTTGTGTTTTGTGGGGTGTGATGATGGACAGCCGAGGTAATTATTCTGCTTGAGGAATGATGATTAGGTATTGGGGTTTGGACAAAGTTAGCATTGTGGTTCTGCCGGTTTTGATGTGCCAGGCTACTGCTGTCAGCTACAGTCAGCAGGTAGGAGATATTATAATATATATTAGACAGCAGCAGCTCATCCTTGAACTATCATCACGCTGCAAGAGAATTACCCTGCGCTGCTACTAACTGCCTATCAACAGACCATGGACTTACGTTTCCAAAAACAGTTCCCCATCATTCCATATCAACAAACGTTTCTTATTCACAAAAGGCCATTGCTTTCTTTTTTGCATAGAAATTGTTATGATCATGATGTATCCTCACAATGTTGTCTTAACTGTCAGTAGACATTTTGTACCTACTCTTTACTGTCGTCATCACCCCGTCTACCGTTGATCTCAAAACCTCTTTTTTGCGTTGACGTTTCTAAAAAAATAAAACATAAAAGCAGTTTAATTCATTATGATATTTTAAACAATGATGGATTTGGTTCCTTTGTGTTTATTATTTCCAGCACATCTCCCAGGCCCTTGGCCGTAGTTCATTCGGAATATAAACATGTCAGAGAAGGAGAAGGAATGTTGAGAGGGTTGTCTTCCTGGAAGACACTGTGTTCTTCTCTAGTATTATTAGATGCAGTATCCCGCCAAGCCCTCCAGGCTTCTGTCCTGTCAGCAGCAACTCCGCAATCTGTTATAATAACCTGGTTGGTTTTTCAACTATAGGTCGTGATCTAAAGCTGGCCACAAAACAAGAATTATTATCATATAAGACTGGCTTGAAGAAGAGACTGTATGGTCCGTGGCATATGGAACAAAGGCAACAACTTAAGAACCCTTGATATTGCCGAATCCCAGATGCTTCTGAAGCTTTAGAGGAGCACTTATGGGTGGATTACTCAGACCTACAGCGTTGATAGATAAAACTGCAGCCTCAGATTTTGTTTGTGATGGCAATTCCATTAGCCTATTAAGTAAGCTTCACACAGGCTCACTATTTTTGCGGCCTAATGTCACATTTGCATATTTGAAGCATTCCAGTGATTCACACAAAAGCAATCAACTAAACAATGTCTCAAGGGTCCCACACCTGGTTTGAACCCAAACTCTCAGACCTCTTAGTGGCTGCATTCCTTTTTTACCAGACCTTGAGCTAAAATGTAATTATTCCAGATTTCACACCGTCACTGGAAGAGTTAGGAAACAGCAGCATCATTCCAATGCACACATAAAGCTTGGATAACTTTGATAGTCGTGTCCGTCAGCATGTGTGTTGTAACACTGCCCCCTTTTGGTGAAGCATTGCACTTAAGTCAATATGTACACTCAACTGTGCTTTTTATAAGTGGATTCGATTGACACGTTTCTACATAGAATCCCCACTGATTGATTCAGGGGTGAAGACTGGCCGTGCGTTTGTTGAATATTCTCTCTCCAGGCAGGCAGAAGAATGGCCACCTGCAGAGAGGACCTTTTTTCTTCTTTTTTTTTCTCTCCCTATTGTTTTTCCCGTTAGAACACCATCTGTTGTTGCCTAACTCAGGGGTTGTATAAAGCATTGGTTCTCAAAGTGGGGTCCGGGGACCCCCAGGGGTACTTGAGGGGGTTCCAGGGGGTCCCCAAGCTATATGATGGATAGGAACCAAATGGACCCTTATGGGTCTGCTACTCTGAGAGTGTACAAATGGTTCCATTTGTACACTCTCAAATTAACATTGATTTTACCATATGAATTGGGGTCCCAGAGATATAAATGCCATTAAATGGGGGTCTGTAGCCTAATGCATGTCAAACTGGGGGTCCTTGATATTAAAATGGTTGAGAATCACTGCTAGAGCCGTAAAAATCTTCTCTTATGGGGGTCCCTGGTATATCTTTTCAAATGGGGGTCCTTGACATGAAAAGGTTTGAGAATCACTGGTATAAAGCACACAAAGGCGAGTATTACGGCTTGTCCTTATGGATTTTTTTGTGTCCTTGTGTCCTTGTTTTATTCTTCTCTTTTTGAGATTTGAATGTATTGTGTTTTCTGGAGACTAGACAAGGGAAGGGCATACCTTCGGTGCCCATCTGGTATGGGAACATTCAAGCACAAATATGATTATAATGGAGCAGCAGAAATGACAGAAATGAAAGTCGCCGAGCCCTGTGCATATTAAGCAGGCCCTGCAGAGTTGCTAGATTAATGAATTGACTGTGTAAACTGGAAAATGTTGGCATTTGCCGTGATGCAATAATTGCACAATGCAGACAGTTGCTTTAGCAGCTTTCTGTATCTCATGCCATTTATTTTGATTTAATGCTTTTTTGTTTTAGCATTAACGACCCATGTAAATATGTAATTGCTGACATCTCCTCTCTGCTTGCCACCATTACCCCGTTCCTAATGCAAAGGTGGTCATGGCCCATTTGATAAAAGCGGATGGTTCGGATAAAGCCATCGCCCACCCACTGTGACTGAGTCACTTTAAATTTTACGCAGAGCCATTAACTCTTTAAAGTTTGCGATTGACCGTGTATTTGCGCTACTGAGACAAAATGTTATCAGTCTCACGAGTGCAATGCCTTTTTTTGGTCCAACACACACTGAGTGGTGCTATTAAAATGACAGCACCACTCATTGAGTTATGATGCTGTTTATTTTTTAATTTTGTGACTTTGGTTGTTAACCAGAGGTTTTGTCTGCATCAGACTGGGCGAATGTGAATGTTATTTGCAAGTTAGAGAGTTAGAGAAGGGGATACATATAACAAGTTAAAAGGGGGCTTAGAATACCCTTGTGTCCTGTGTACATTGAAGTGGCTGTTGAGAGAGATCCGTTTTTTTCTGTGGCTCCTTTACTGTAGTTTATTGATCTTTGCTTGAATTTGTCAACAAAGAGGAGGTTCAGATTTCAGTCAAGGTGGTGGTAATCTCTCAAGAACAGATTCTGCACTGCGTTGGAATCTGTCCTGAAGGTTCGTCATAACGTGTGCACACTGTGTGGGAGTGGGCGTGCCTTCAGATCCGGAAGCAGGCCGCGCTTTACCCAATCAAATGTAGTGGGCGGGATTCACGTGTCCGTCGTCCTTCCCTACTCGAAACTAGACGAAACTAATTTAACAATAGCGTCCGCGGAGCAGACAAAACCACGGAAAGATATTGACATTTGAACTTACTCTTTCATCATAGAAACAAGTGGGCTTATAACCAAAACGATCCATGTTCTCTGGGAGAAGTGGTGTTAGTGTTCCGTGTAGAAATGTTATCTAGTCGGAATGAAAACGCAAGCTCACCACCGGAAGTGGAGCGGTGAAGGCAGACTTAAACCCCGTTTCCTCGCGCACATGTGCTGCGTCGGCATTGTCCCAGAGTCACACTGAGGAGGAACGAACAGCAGAGGTCGCTGTTTTTCCTTTTCAGTGTGTCTCTGGGTTCCGAGATTGAGGTGGTGGTAATGATCAACAGGCTGGTGTTGATAACACAACGAAAAATAAGTTATTAACTGGGGGATCAGCTACAATGTTGCAAAGCAGGAACACTAGGTCTGGAGCAATCAGCCTGTCAGCCATTTATCTTTTATCAATCTGCCGCTCAGTGGCACTGCTGGGAGAAAGCAGCTCCGAATAATTTGACTTTGTGTTGAGATCAAAATACAGCATAACTCATTTTGACAACTGTGCTCTGTTGAGGGGGCTGAATGCTGACTCTCACACGGGAATCACTGCAAAATCCTACATGTTATTTTATCTCTCCGAGTCAAATTAACAAGCAGCCGCAGGATTTTGAATGATGCTGATGTACTATTTCTACGCCAGTAAATCAACAGTAAGATTTTGATAGTCGAAAGCTGTTTTCGGTTCATTTGGCGATGTTTAGGCACAGCTCTGAAAAAGACGAAACAAAATATGACTCATCTGCTGTGTCATTTTTTTTTATTTGAGCTAAAAAGTCTTATTTTACACTTTAGCTATTCAAAAATAGCAGATATACAAGCTCGTAGATCTGCTATTTTTGAAAATTCGAGAACATTTGTGCACATCTTTGAATATATATTATTTTAAAGCAAACATTTTTAACTCAAATCTTTGCTTCTGGGGGTCCCTGGAACAAAATATTTTGAGATGGGGGTCGGCGGCCAAATACATATAATTTTGGGGGTCCTTGACATGAAAAAGATTGAGCACCACTGATATAGAAACGCAAGTTTTTCAGAAAACTGCTTCAGGTCTTAATGGGTTAAATCAAATTTCATGTCATTTTCACAATCTGTGTAGAAATACAGTTTGAACCAAAATCATGATTTAGTGGCCCATATGGCCATGGCAAGCCTTTCGGACCAGGATAAAGGCGTGATTTAATTAGGAAGCAGCTTGAAAGCTAATGAGGTGTTGTGGTGTTTGCCTGGATTAATACACTTTCCTGGTGAAACCATCCATGCATGTGTGATGCCAACATGAGTTCGCTTTGTATACCTTATGGTCAGCTAATCTTTATTGTGTCTCTTCCACATATTGTAGTATAGTGTCCTACATGCATTGATTGTAACCACTTTCAACCAAGCGTCCCTATTTTGGGCATATGCTAAACCTTTTTTTGAATGTCCAAAACGTTCAAAGAATAGCAAAATCTGCAGATCTATGCTCATAATGCGCCATCTGAGCTATTTTTTTAAATAGGGCTCAAGTGGTTAAAGTGGCTTCTGTTTCTAACAGGTTGAACAATCTTGTGGGCCAGCAAGTTGATTTAGCAGCCATTCATCTGGTTTAGTCGGCCGGTTGACCCTAATTGAACCAGTCTGCCCAAGGCAAGCAGTCAGCCAGTAGCGTAGCGTGAGGGAAAGCCCGGCAAGTGGAGTACAGTAGGCGTTCCCCCCTTAGTCCTGATGACTTCCAGATGACAGCCCAGACGGCCTGGCTTCTTGAGAAAACTCGACACGCACACGCACACACACACACACACACACACACACACACACACACACACACACACACACACACACACACACACACACACACACACACACACACACACACACACACACACACACACACACGTTTGTATTACTATACTTGTGAGGACATCAACATTTTAGGAAGCTGATTTTATGATTGATTCATGATTTCTTTGGGGCTGCAACACGTTGTGAGCTTGTAGATCGGCTATTTTATGGTGTGTGCCATCGCCGCACAACTAAGTATGAAATGGGAAAAATCTACAACCCGACCCCTAAACCTAACCTCTAAATGTCTAATCCTAATATTAACCCCAACCTGAATCTTTTTCTAATTGTAAACGTATCTCTAAAAAAAAATCAACCATAAAACTTTTCTTGCGAGGACCAGGAAGATTTTCCTCAAATTCCTCAAATTCTAAAATACTTGTGAGAACGTTTGGTCCTTACAAGTATAGTAATACAAACACACACACACACACACGCGCGCGCGTGTGCGCACGCGCACACACACACACACACACACACACACACACACACACACACACACACACACAAAGAGTGGGTATCAGAAAGTGAATACAGTAGATGGGGGGAAAGAATGTGCCCTCAAATGAAACTATTGCTCTTGAAGTGCCAGAGCGCAACACACTCAGTTTGCTTTTATCCTCCTTCTCCTGATGGGTGTTCTGTTCGTTTTGACGTATAATCTGCTCAGCTGGGCCTTGGCTACTGCACCGTAGAGCCATGTGACATTTAGGGAATGCATCCCTCCATAGAGAGAAAGCAACAGAGTGGGAGATAGATAGAGAGACGGCGCTGTGTGTCAGTGGAGGTGTTGCTCTTCTGATATGATCACCATGATGCAGTGGTGGGCCGCTCTCATCGCTGTCCTCTCCTGCAGCGTCTACCTGGCAGCCTCTCAGCACTGGAGAAAAGGTAAGGTGGATGACTTAACGCTCAGTGGTGGAAAAAATCACTCAAATGTTTTACTGAAAGTATCAATACTGCAATGTAGAAGTACTCTGTTTCAAGTGAAATTCTGGAATTCAACATTTACCTGTGTGAAAGTACAAAAGTATTGGTATCAAAAGGTGCTTAAAGTACCAAAAGTAAAAGTACTAAAATGTTTGAAAATAGCAGATCTACAAGCTCACAACGCGTCGCCATGCGACGCGTTGTGAGCTTGTAGATCGGCTATTTTGAAATAGCCTAGGTATAAAATTGGGCTAAAGTGGTTAATGTATGTTTTATAATGTAATCATTTATATCTGCAGAGTAACTGGCAACTAAAGTTTTCACTTAATTGTAGTGGAGTAAAAGTACAACATTTGCCTCTGAGATGTAGTGGAGTAGAAGTAAAAGTATAGACAATTGGAAATACTCTAGGAAAGTAAAAGTACCTCGAAATCGTACTTAAGTACAGTACTTGAGTAAATGTACTTTGTTACTTTACACCACTGCTCGTTACGCTCTCTCACGGGTCCAGTCAGGGGCATGAGGGTGTTTTGTCTCAGTCGATTCTCTCCACTTCCACACATTACAGCTGTTGTGGCCACTGGAGCCACCGCTGGTGATTTGTTGACAATCTCAACTTTAAAAAGCTGTGAGAAAAGTTAGAGTTAAGCAGGCAGTGTTTCTTGTATGCAGACAGTAGTCTCAGGAGCATAAATGTAAGGCTGTAATGGCCCGTGTTCACACAGAGAAGACATTCTTGTTTGTTTGTGTATTCTACAGGCCGCCTGGGGTGATACTATGGGGATAAACAGACGCATGACGACTAATGTTGAATAGCTTTAATAATATTTACACAGTGCGCTGTGTGTGCGTGTGTGCGCGTGCGTGTGCGTGTGTGTGTGTGTGTGTGTGTGTGTGTGTGTGTGTGAGTGTGTGTGTGTTAGTGTGTTCGTGTGTTTGCTTGTGCCTGCCTGCATGCCCTCATACAGTACATACAATATTATATCTATTTAGTTTAGTTTATTTTGATCCACATCAACAATTACACAAAACGTACCACACTATAATCCAATACCACAATAACCCTGTCGTCCCTATTTTGGGGAAGCAAGAAGGTTTGCTCTATTGGCTCAGTGCTAAAAAATTCTAGCACTTGTGCGGGGGACCGCAGGGTTCGAATCCCAGGTAGTACGTGGAAGTTACAGAGTGCAGCTTTACATGGTTAATAATATGCACTTTTATTTTCCTTGCTAAATACAACTAGCTTCTTATTATTGGATCCAGTTCTACGGGGTCCTCATATGTTCTAGATTTAGCAGTGCAGGCTGAAATTCTCTGACAAACATTCAGACTCGGTCCCATTGGAAACCTGCATTCCTCGCCTCAAAGAATACGATACAGGGATTTGCACAACCAAAAAAGCAATGATTTAAATTGCTGGATTAGTCACATGATGATAAACCTGTGACAGGAAAGAGGATTTGAGAAAAAGGATTTGAAGGGTGATTTCCAATAGATACAATGCTAAATCACTGGGTGCATGACAGAGCGCTGGCCTATGTACTTTTACAGAAAGCGAGGAGGATAAGCACATTGTAGAGGTGCAAGGTGTGTGTGTGTGTGTGTGTGTGTGTGTGTGTGTGTGTGTGTGTGTGTGTGTGCGTGATTGCGTGTGTGTGTGTGAGAGAGAGTGTGTGTGTGTGTGTGTGTGTGTGTGTGTGTGTGTGTGTGTGTGTGTGTGTGTGTGTGTGTGTGTGTGTGTGTGTGTGTGTGTGTGTGTGTGTGTGTGTGTGTGTGTGTGTGTGTGATATATAGATAGATAGAAAACTTGATGTATCCCCAGGGAAATTGCAGTCATTACAGCAGCAGAATACACAGTAGTGAACATAGGACAAGGAGGCACAGCACAAAAAAAAACTAAACTTAAAACACTGTACCAAACAAGCAGGGAACAATACAAAAAGCCATCAGAGGCATCAAAAATAGAATACAAATAAAACAATAAGCATAGAAATACTGTCAAACCACTTAAACCCCAGCATCTGTATTGTGGGGAAAGCTCTCGCTGAAAATAGCAGATCGACAAGCTCACAACAAGACGCAGTATTAGAAAATACACTAGTATTGAGCCCTGGGGTTTAAGTGGTTAATGTGCAAAACAACAGGACGTACAACAATGTGATGTTTTGTACATGAGGGACAATGAGTGCAGAGACTTATTGGAAGTCCTGATGGCCGCCAACAGAAACAATCACAAGGATCCTTGGAACAGTGCAGATGGATCAGATCTGTTGCTGACATTCAGTGTTGATTATGTTGACTAAAACTATGCAGAAAAATGTGTGTGTGTTGAAATGTGTTGAACACGCTGGATAAATCAAAGAACATGATCCTTACAGTGATGCCTGCTTTGTACAGGTGGGAGTAGGGTCTGATCAGCAGGTGGATGATAGTGTTGTCGATTCTAATGTACATCTGCAGGGGGTGTAGTGCTGTCCTGCCTGTGTTTGTTCCTGATATAGGCCGCATTTAGGGTCACCTTTTGGATATCTGACCAGTTTATTGAGGACAGTGTGTCCAATTGGTTACAAAATAGGGTCCCTGATTTCATTTGACTGCAGTTCCATAAGTTAAGGCTTACGATAGGCAATGCATGTGTGTGTGTGTGTGTGTGGGTGTGGGTGTGGGTGTGGGTGTGGGTGTGGGTGGGTGGGTGGGCGGGCGGGCGGGCAGGCGTGCATGGCCATGTTTTGGAAGTAGAAGATGAATATTATAGATTGCATCATCAAAACTAACTGGTTGGTTGATTGTAGATGAGATGTAAATGAGATGTGAATCACTGCCCTTGCCAGGATGCTTGCCCGTATAGCCGTCCTGTATGGGAAGATGAAGCTAACCAGATTGGGAAGTTGACAGCCTAGGTTCTTAGGATAATGAGTAAATTGTCGATTCGGCTGCAGTGACTTCTATGGGGTCAGACCTTGACCCGTCCTTTTGAACACAATTAAAAGACAGTTCCACATCGTAGCTTACGGTGGAACCTAACCGAAACACGGCTCATGGACCTTCATTTCCTCCTCGTTCCCAAACGACTGCCAGACTGCCAGATACTCTCATCTTGATTGAGAGATAACGAGTGTTTTTCCTGCAGCTGTCTGGCAAAAACACCTGTCCTTGAGTTTGGCGTACTGTATTGTTCTTCCATCATTATTAAGACATTTGCCTGACATCATGAGATTTACTTCAGCTTCTCAGTTTGGGAGTGTTAGGGGAAATGTCTAGACGCACTCATGAAGCTTAGATTAATTTCTAAAACCTAGAATTCTCAGATAACCTTATTGAATCCTTTCAAGGGAAATGGGTGGTTTGAAGGGAAGATGAGGCTTTCTGTTTTCCTGTCTTGACCGCCAATGTTACCGCAGCTTTTTCTTTTAATTGATTGATGTAATACTTTATTAACATGATTATTAACAATACAGGTAGTAGTGCAGACAAAGGTTATGCTAAAAGAACAAAGCAATTGTCGTATATTTGGACCCCAAGTTGTTTATATTAATCTAAACCAGATGGAAATGTTAAAAGTAATCTTGCTAAAGTTAAGAAGAATAATGTGTTGATTCAGACCCAGCCTCGCGTCTGCTAATCAAGGACACTGCTAGGTGTGAATGGCAATTTACATCTCCATTGTTAACCTGAAGACATCAGGTCTGGCCTTTGTCTTCACTCCCAGGCTTCCTGACATGCGGGATGCAGACAGATAGAGACAATGTTCAAAGGACTTAAGCTGGATCTTCGACTGATCAATGGAGTTGATTTGGTCACCTTCCAGGGGGACCCCCACCCACAAGAACTTATTGTAATGTAAACCTACAGTATAAGAGTTGACTGTAAATGTGACATGTTAGTTAGTACTGTCCCACGCCGTGAGGCTGGGGGAGCTTCGGCTCACTGGTTCTCATGCTATGATGCTGCTTGTTGTTGCTGAATAAACCGAATCATGATCAGACCGATCTGGACGTCTTCTTATTATTTTAGGCAGCTATAGGCCTGGTAACCCGCAGTCTAGTTTTGCTTCATTTACCCCACACTAAACAAGCGAAGCTGAGAAATATACCAGTGTTGCAGACTTTATTGTTTTTCTGTTGAATTTTCTGTTGACTTGAGATCCTTTATGTATTTTGATAGGTCATTCCACATTTTGGTGGCAGCATAGTAGAATCCATTTTTTTTACCTATTTTTGAGCCGAATTGTGGGCGGACGCGGTCAGTTGATCTCCTTCTGGTGTTATGCCCAATTGCCCATGTGCGTCACTCACTCTAGAGTAGTAGTTTGACCAGTGGTGTAAAGTAACTAAGTATATCTACTTAAGTACTGTATTTCCCATTTTCAGTACTTTTACTTCTACTCCACTACATCTCAGAGGCAAACATTGTACTTTTACTCCACTACAATTATTTGAAAACTTTAGTTACTAGTTACTTTTCAGATATTAATTATGATCTTATGAAACATACAATAACCACTTTAGCCCTATTTTATACAGTACCTAGGCTATTTGAAAATCTACAAGCTCACAAAGCGACTCTTTGTGAGCTTGTAGATCTGCTATTTTCCAACATTTTAGTACTTTTACTTTTGGTACTTTAAGTACATTTGATACCAATACTTTTGTACTTTTACTCAAGTAAATTTAGAATCATGGACTTTTACTTCTAACAGAGTACTTCTATATTGCAGTATTGATACTTTTACTTAAGTAAAACATTTGAGTACTTGTTCCACCACTGAGTTTGACCCCTTTCCCACATTGAGACATCCCTCAAGCCAAATTCTAGCATTCACCACCGCTAATTCATGGATTGCTCTTGGTCCCTCGACTCCTGGCAAGCATTTAGAGAGATTACAAGCCCCCTGCCTGTGTATAATGACACCAGGGAACCCTGCCCATTCAAACAGTATTTGTTTAGGCAGACCGAAATGGAGGGGAATCATGATGGATGAATAGGCAGCGGCCATGCCGATAGTTTACTGTAAGTCACTCACACTGTGTCCAAAATCAAAATGTTCAACCACAAACTGATAGCTAGTCAGAGCGTATTACAGGTTGCGTGCTTGTTTTTAGATGTTTATCAGTAGTATTAACCCATTAAGACCTGTAGCCGATTCTACAAATGTCTTCTAAATCCCAACAGTATTCTGAAAAAAACGTATGTTTATATAGAGACACACGGCCGGAAGCGGAAGGCCTACAAATTCACGCCCACTTTTGAGATACTGCCGCTGCTCGAGGTCCGTTAGAACGATGAACTGCAGCTGCCAATGCAATCCCTATGAGAGGATATGAGAGTTAGCCTACTTTTAAAATATTCCTACATTAACTGGAGACGATATTGATTTAAATAAAAATATGTTTCCAAATGTATGAATTGTCTTTGTCAACATATCTTCTTGTTTTCTTAATAGTTGATGTGTTTCACATTTAATTTGCCACTTTAACGAGTTACCCATAATGTGAACACAGCAGAGGCGAGACGGCAGACAGACAAGTTGTCGCATTTCAGTGACATCACTGTCTTTACGAGCGCCGAGCGGCGACCAGTGGCGTACCCACACTGTAGACTAGAGGAAGGACAGGCGGTCGCCTGCCTAACTAAGATCTCGCCTGACGCCTGCCTAAAAAAAACAAATAACCCAAAAAGGTGTCAATGTGTGCTTAATGTCCTCAAAGTCATGCATCCAACAAGCTTTGAACTGAGCAGATTGGACCTTCTGTTCCAGAGATAATGACCAAAACATCTTGAAAACGGCCACTTTCGCCAGTTTTCTGGGTATTGAAAACCTCAAGGGGATAGTCCATGACGTATATATACCATGCGACCACTTACACTCTAGATTTCCGATGCTAGCGGTTTTGACATACTGATGGAGTATATTATAGTATATTGTGGGTAGTATATCGAGATGACAGATATGGGATATTAAAAAGGATAAATTAAACAAATGGGACAGTTTATTAGAACACAAAAAAAATCGCTAAAGCCTCAGTAGTTAACCAGTACAATTACGGTATTTTACAATGCCTCTCATAGAGATTGCATTGAGAGCTGCAGTTCATCGTTCTAACGGACCTCGAGTAGCGGCGCTGTGTCAAAAGTGGGCGTGAATTTGTAGGCCTTCCGCTTCCGGCCGTGTGTCTCTATATCAGTGGTTCTCAAACTTTTTCATGTTAAGGACCCCAAAATGATGTGTATTTGGCCGCCGACCCCCATCTTAAAATATTTTGTTCCAGGGACCCCCAGAAGCAAAGATTTGAGTTACAAATGTTCGCTTTAAAAATATATATATTCAAAGATTTGCACAAATGTTCTCGATGTTTTAAAAATAGCAGATATGCTATGAGCTAGCTTGTATATCTGCTATTTTTGAATAGCCAAAGTGTAAAATAATACATTTTAGCTCAAATCGAAAAATGAAGTGAATCAGGGTTAAACAGTGAATCAAAAAGAAATAGAAATTGCGATATGAACTACTAGTTTTAAATAATAATAGAAAAACTGTATTAGATAATGATTCAGTCCAACCAAACCTTCGTTAGGTCATGTTCACAAAGGTTGTACATAACTACGTAAAAGAGAGCGATTCCAAAATAGACTTCTAAACAAGGCATTCAAGTGCTTTAGGAAATATTTGGTCAAGTATGATATTCATTTCACCCATTCATCTATATTAAAGGGACATACCAGTGTTTTTGCATATTGAGCCCATTGACTAGAAGTTATGTGTAGGAGCCAAATGAGGGTTTATATTTGTATGTGTGCACTGGATTGGATTAGTGATTGATCTGATTGATGGAGGCACCTCATTGGCACCTCATTGGTGGGAGTGTCTCTGTGGGTGTGGCCGCCAGCGGCTATAAGTAATGGCACTCACCTGCTCACCTTTATGGCTGGTTTGACCATGGAGGTAGGGTGAGCTGGGAGAGCTACACTTTGTTGACAGCATTTGCATTTGAATTATTGCTCACTGTTTTAACTTATTTGATTTCTGTGCACATATTTATTACGTTTATTTATTGGAAATTGGAAATTGTAATATTTGGTGACACTGCAGTAAACATTTTAAACATGAGCAGTCGTTTGGACTCCCAAGCTTATCCTGCCAGCTGATCAATGTATTGGGGATTGTTAGCTCTGGTCCATAGCGTTCTCCTTAACGCTATGGTACTTTCGATTGTTTCCCCTCGCACCGTTTACTACAGCCTCTCGTCTGTAGTAAACATAACAAATACACTTTTGCTACTCACCAAAACAAAGACGGTTTTAAGTTTAAAGCCTACTCTACTAAGTGGGAACACTCTGAGCCCCCCACCTCACTTCTAAAATACTTTTTTGGCCAGAAAAGAAAATATTTCACCGGAAGGAAAAAATGATTTTGGTTACTCCACAGTGCCCACTACAGATTTGGTCAATGGTATTTTCCTATTGACCAGATTCCATCCGGTGAAATATGTTCTTTTCTGTCCAAAAAGTGTATTTTAGACGTGAGGTGGAGGTGGAGGGCTCAGAGTGTTCCCACTTAGTAGCGTAGACTTTCAACTCCATGAAACGGTCTTTGTTTTAGTGAGTAGCAAAAGTGTATTTTTTATTTTTGCTACAGACGAGAGAGGCTGCGCTACCACGGTGCGAGGGGCAATAATCGAAAGTACCATAGCGTTAAGGAGAACTCCTTCTAACGCTATGGACCAGAGCTAGGGGATGGTTATCAGCCGCAATATTATGTATAGCCTACTTTACACTACAGCTAACTTTTTTCCAAAGCATTTTTCCCTAATGTGTTAGTCCTAGCTTGAAAAGTTATGAAAAGTTAATATCTTTATCATTACATTTTAATGTATTTGAAGGTGGAGATTGTTTTGAAAAGTCTAAACTCTAAAATAGTCCCTGGAGAAAAGACGTTCATGACTTTAATCATGGTGATGGGATCATTGGATAATTATGAGGTCAATTTTAATTGAAAGCTTAAATTTTATAATAAGGTAATTATTTCACACTCTAAACGCGTTGTGGTGTGCTTTGATAAAATGTTGCCAGTAAGTTGTAGAATATACATGACTTGTAGTCAGTGGGATACACTTGCAATAATAGCGATATGGTCCTTTTTAAAGGGCTGTTTATATGTTGTTGTTGTTTAGTGCAGGGGTCTTCAACAGGGGGTCCGGGACCCCTAGGGGGTCCTCAGAGTTACTACAGGGCGTCCCCAAAATATGTGTGATATGATAATAATATTTTTTACATTAACCACTTGAACCCTATTATCCCTTTTCTGAGGAGAACTTTAGCCAAAAATAGCAGATCTACAAGCTCACAACGCCTCGCGCTGCGAGGCGTTGTGAGCTTGTAGATCGGCTATTTTTTGGCAAAGAGTTATATATATGTGTGTATGACCCCGAAGCCGTACTGCTGGCAGGTATCCAGGCCTTGCGCAACTGAGGCAGTTCCCTCCCCCGTGTCAACTATCGCACGGTCAAAGGGAGCAGGAAGGTCCATTGAGAGTGTGGTGGCAAGGTGCTGCTGCATGCGAGCCGCCGAGGCACAGCCTATACGCCTATCGAAGTTGCCCTGCAGCTTGAAAGAAAGTCTCCTTGGCCGGATCGTCAATTAGGGCCATGTCCTGGCCTACCACGGTCGAGCACTATACTCGGAGCATGGTACGCCGTTGCTTGGTGAACTGATGACCAGGATGCGCGGCCAAGGACCATGGGAGGGTGACCTGCATTGGAATGGTACTCTCCTGTATTGGAATGGTGCAGGCACAGGTGTACGTCAAGTACATGCTTCTCCGGCAGTTCATGCAGGGTTTGCCGCCAGGCGCCCAATGTCCATATGCAACGCTTGAGGCTGCTCTCTACTCTTGCAGCTGACCGTCAACTACCCTGCCCTGACGCTGTTCAGGTTGCCGGAGGGGATTTCATTCAAGCGCCCGCCCCCCAAGCCCCACAGGTGAGGCTGCCATTAGACGTTGTAATGCTTAAAAACTCTTCTCACTCCATACGCGCGGTCCTGTGTCGGCCCTGGTCTTGTATGATTATGTCCATCTGTGTTTGTTGTCTTTACTGTTTGTCTGTAGATTGTTTATTTATGTGTTACACTGTACTGATGTAACGCCCACAATTTCCCTTCGGGGATTACTAAAGTATATCTCATCTCATCTCAGGTGCGGGCGTATGGGGCCACCGCCCGGCCGGAACTGGCTGCGCCGGACGAGGCGGTGAGAGATGATGAGGCACCCACCGAGTCCAGGAGCCGAGCGCTCTAATGTTTCAGGTTTTGTTTTGTTATCTTAGAATTTGCTGAATTGCTGCTTTAGCCTGTATCGCAGTCCTATAATAAATGTTATACTTCCTGCATTTAAATAACTTTCAGAGTGTTATTTCTCACACGCTTGGGAGCTATTTCACACACGCTTGGGATAATTCCTGTGTTTGTCCTTACAATGACTACAGTCAGGGTTGTGCATCTAAAGTGTATTGGGGGTTGAAACCAGGTGGATAGTGGAAAATGGCAGATTTTAGCGCGTGTGCAACATTCTGACCTTTTCAACTTGTATATTACAACACTATGTAAAAACTATAGTTATACAGTAGGTATAGACGGGTTTCCGAGCGACGTCATCACAGAGCAGAATGCGCAATCTGCGCATGCCTGGGGGTGGAAGGCGCGTTCGAAAATACAGCCCTGAGCGGCAGTGAGCGCACTGGCCAATACAAACTAATAGGCGAGTGTGCTCCGGTGCTCCGGTGCGTAATTTCCAAACGCACCCATAGGCTTCCCCCCGCAGCTGCGCGGTCATATTCCTCTCAATGTTTACTAACAGGAAACCTGTCTATATATATTTATACTGTAGGTGTGTAGAGGGAAAAAAGAGCAGCAAAGGTTTATCTGAAACACAATTCTATACACTATAGAGGGGGTCCCTGCTTCATCTCTCTCTCAGCTAGGGGGTCCTTGGCCTGAAAACGTTGAAGACCCCTGGTTTAGTGGTTTAATGTCATCGCAAATTGTAATGCAATTAAGATATTGGTCTAGAAAATCTTTTTTAACCATATCCTACTTATAGTACACAGTGTGTCCTCCTCTGTCTTAACCACTTAAGCCCTATATACTTTTTGTTTTACAATTGTTTAATAGTTATAGTTGACTAAATAATTTACAAATCTCTGCTGTGTGGCAGAAACCAGCTAACTCCAAAATGAGTTAGGAGGTTTTGTTCATCATTGATAAGAACAGCTAAATGGACCAAGCTCACAATGAGGTTGGAGGTCAAAAGGGGGTGGAGCCTGGAGTCAGAAAAACCAGCAAACTCCACCCCCCTTTGGTGGACTTAGCTGGTTTAGCAGAAAGGTTGAGGATCCAATGGAGTTAGCTGGTTTCGGCAAACACTTTTTAATACTTTTCATTGGTTCAATTTTTTTTTATCAACACACAGACTTAAAGGGTGTTCAATAGCACTGATTTATGGGGGGAAAAAATGCAAAAGCGTAAAAATGGAGTTAGCTGGTTTCTGCCGGACAGCAACGATATAGTGTTTATATGGTTCCTCAATTACAAATACAAAGCAGGGCATCTGTCAGGGATAGGATAGATTCAAATCAATGCTTTGACACCTAAGTGATATACGGTTATTACTGGGTTTGGGCATAGCCCAAATACATACCATTCCCCTGGCCTACTGTAGAGAATGTGACGCCAAGCTTGATAAGACAGCTTGGCAGCTAAAATACTGCACTGCTACCGACCTCATAAAACACTATGGAGAAGCATTTATATTGAAATATTTGAGTCCTCCTTGGTTAACCAAATCCCTGCTGCATGTACCAAAATAACAATCATTACAGCAAGATTATGAGTGCCTCATACTACAAATATATATCAATACAACCAAAATATCAATAAACCCTTACAGTTCTCGTAATACTGAACAATTGGTGTTGTGACGACCCACAACCCTACTGTATACTTTAAACCATTCCGCATCATGACTGAACGGTTGCCACAGAATGCATCCACTGAAAAGATTAATTCTGAGTGGAAATACAATGGCTACACGCCAGAGATGAAATTGTCACAGCAGTGCCTCTCAAGCTGTCGTTTCCATGCATGTCTCCCACTCGCCACTCAACATACTGTACCATCAACATAGTACCATATGGGGCACTGTTTTTTAAATGTTCTTACATTTTTATCCCACGATTTTGTAACCCTATTTTTTCACCCAGTGCTAATGCCTATAAGCTTGTAATCCTGGGCGCTACTCTCCCTCTGCCAGCCTGGGGAGAACCCCAGGCCAAAACTGAGCTCATGCTTCCTTCAACGCATGAGGAGTTACAGTAGCAGACCACTTCTTATCACCTGACAAGGGGAGTTTCCCCGGTAGGACATAGCATGTGGAAGGAACACGTTATTCTAACCAGTTCCTTTCCCCTCCATCAGGCGCCCTGGCTGACCAGGGGGAGGTTAATCTGAGTTCCCAGAAGTTTTCGCCAGCTCTGGCGAGGAACTTCTGGGCCAGAGCCCTGGTATTTGTGGGCGGGATGTACCTTACGCTCTGAATCTGAGCGGACACGCCTCTTACCGGTCTGAGAGCTGTGCAACTCGTCTAAAAAGTCCGACGAGAGGCAAACAGCAGTACACAACAATGGCGGCCGAAATTTCTCAAGGGGAAATTGCTTCCCGTCGATCCTATTTAGATGCAACACCCACTGCATGTGGATCCCGCCCCCTTTTCTTCATTGGCTGTTGATTTGAATCACAACGCAGTGGCCGCGCCCCTGCTGTCCAAGCTCCGACGCTAACCCTCCCAGACTAGGGGGAGGTGGTATAGAGACTAGGATTACTGCATGTTTTTTTGTGAGGGTACCTACCCTGGGGGACAAGGGGAGAACATACAAACCCCACATAGAAAGGCCCTTTCGCCAATCCCACCCAGGGTATGGGCACTGATTACAAGGAGGAGAGAACACGCCCCCAGTGCCCACAGCGTCCCGACTGCCGACTGCGCCACTGTGCCCCCAGGGGCACTGTTTTTAAAAAAAAACACTATGCCCTAGGAGTTGTTTTGTTCAAATCGATTGCGTGCCAGTACAGCTTTGGTTTCTTATGCGGTATA
Organism: Gymnoscopelus microlampas; assembly: GCF_963454915.1. Classification (NCBI taxonomy): domain Eukaryota; kingdom Metazoa; phylum Chordata; class Actinopteri; order Myctophiformes; family Myctophidae; genus Gymnoscopelus; species Gymnoscopelus microlampas. The sequence continues at coordinate 27,383,678 of NC_139960.1, forward strand.
AATTCCAGAGCTGCTGATCGTGCAATCTGGAGCCACTCACTCAGCGAGGATCATAAATCTTAACTCATGAGATAAGATGTGCAAGCAATTACATATCAACAGGGCTTGAATGGGATTAGGGTGAGAGGATTGACCAACCGAGTCAACTTACAGTAATGCCCTGTAGGTTATATAGCTATATATATCAATTTGCTGGCCTTGAACCATTGTACCGGTGGCAGAGGTTCTGTGCAGGCTCTCTATGGTGGCCAGATAAACTAAATGGAGGTGGAAGTAGATGGACATAAACGTGGCAGTCATCCAATCAGGCGGCGAGCCAGAGCATTTGGCACTAGCTGCCAGTCCTGTCGGGGTGAGGGCAGTGTAAGTGTGTAAGTGTGTAATTTTAGTATGATTATCTTATTTGTGTTCAGAAGATACAGATGAATATACACAGTCAAAGAGTATCAATGACCCCTTACAATTACTTAATGTTATACTAACTCTTGGGATTTTTACTGCGTAATCCCACTTCCATTTGTATATCCACCCCTTGCCATTTCCGCCTACAACAAGGGCCCATATAAAAGGCTGCTGATTCACAACAGAACCAAACACAGACATCCCGGGTTGCCCTGGGATGCAGGGACACCACCCGTGTTTGTCTTCGTTTTCCATTGGCAGCATCACACAGAGAGCCTACAAGTCAATTACATCAGTACTGTTGGAAAATGTAGTCGGAACAAATGGAGAAACTCCAGAGAGAGAAACTTTAACATCAATACATTATACAGAGAATCCTCTTTCATTTCAAAACACTGCTGTTTTCCAGTGGCTCTTCTTGACAAATTGGTGTTTAAACCTCAGTTGCTAGAAAGAGTCTTAACTATAAAGTGCTCCTCGGAGCACATGTCTCCGCCAGGTCAGGTAGGTTATTGTGGGGCAGCAATGTTCGCAATACAGTCATTATAAGATTTTACTACAAATAAGCTACAATTCAGGAGTTATGAATCAAGCATAAATAAGCCATATTGCCACCATGAGGCTGATTTGAAAAGGGTATGGTGGAATTTCTTCATCAAACTAGTAGGAGTGTGCATGCATAATTTGAAAGCCAATCGTAGTTAAACAACATGGAATATAACATCTGGCAGATACGTATTGATCACAGAGAACATTGTGTGCACATCCTGATCCCACCCACGCCTGTATTTAGGCCAGGTGCTGGACATCAAGGGAAGAAACACTCTTGAGTACCAAAATCTGTGTTGTACAGTATATCATCATTAGCCAGTGTTTGTGTCATAATGTGATAATATTTGCCTGATGAAGACCTAGAAGGTCGAAATGTTGCATAAATAAAAAGTGAGTTTTTTGGAGCTGGAGAACAGTGTGCGGACTTTCTTCTTTTTATCCTAGATACGTATTGATGACATACATAACTACTGAGGTGATGTGTACCAAATTGCATTAAATTTGGACAAAATCTGTAGGAATAATATAGAAAAATGTGTTTAGCAAAAATTGGCCTCATGGTGGCGCTATAGAGGACAATGTTAATTATTTTTGAATGGAGGTTCTTCCGTGGCTTACTGGGAGTGTGCGTTCAAAGTTTCTCACTGATGGGTCCAGCAATGCTTGTGCCATTATGTGCAAACGTGCCCCTCCCGCAAACTCTGAAAGCCAAACATAGTCCATCAAAAAGTTTGGAAGCCAATCTTTGGCAATCAGGATAGAACAGGGGCGCAGCCATGGGTGGGCCAATCGATTTAGCAAATAAACAAAAATGTTTAAAAAAAATGATAATACATTTTTGGGAGTATTAGCCAAAAATGTGTTTTGCAAAAATCGACCTACGCAATAAAAGGCAGATGTGAAAAATGTGGGCAACTGGTTCTGGTTAACAGAAGGACGGACGGACGGACACACATACAAACACGGACGGACAGGGGCGAAAACATAGTCTCGGCCACGCCTTTGCCCTAGCGGAGACAACTAGTATACTTTAAGAGGGAAGTTGCATTATAAGCCCTCAACTTTATACATTAATGGAGTTGAGTAAATGCATTCACTGTTCTGTTTTTGTGTGACCTTTCTGCTTGATGGGATCTGAAATATTATTAAAACATTATTAAAGTGTGTTTGTTTGTGTCCAATACTTCAGGGCTGCTCAGACTACCAATTTGGCTACTTCCAGCCTTGTTTGGACGTGACCCTTTGCTTGAACGTGACATGTCCAACACATTCCATTCCTACTGGGAATCTCTGTTGACTGTCAAGGTTTAATTAATGAAAAAGGCAGGAAGCAAATACAAGCGGGAATGGTTCATAAATCATTCCTTTCGAAAAACCCTGACCTCTTAAGGATACTTGGTATGTTTCTATTTGGTATGCATTCTATTTGAAGACATTTGACTGAAGAATGTTCAAAAGGAATTTCTTGGAATAGGCGAAGGTTGACAAATTCTTGTAGGCTACCGCCTATAATTTACTTAATCACTAAAAAGGAATTACTCACTTTAGACAATTCTTTTAACCACTTAAACATATATGTCGTTGACCGGGGGACCCCCAGGGGACCCCCGGGGGTCTATATTTGCCCCCCTCCTTTTTTCCCTCTCCCCCAAATGTCTCTCTCTCTGAAAATAGAGAACAATCGGCAATTTCCATAGAGTGTTTGCCAATGTTCTCCAAATGTTTCCTATTATGACATTCCCAGAATAGGGACACGTGGGTTCATGTGGTTAATAAACATTTTCTCAAGGTTTGTTGTGTTAATGCACTAGAAATTACAATTAAAGGATAACTATCCCTAGAAACACCAACGAAAATAACATACCTAAAAGAAAGTGTGCTATTGCTTAGCCTGAAAGGTAGGGCTGCCTGCAGCAACTGTTTCCAGTAGCTGATATGGAGGTGTTTTATTAGCGTCAGTCCTAGACAGACACCTGAGCCTAGGAGGACCCTGGTCAACTGTGTATGCCCTAACACTTTGAAATTACACCACGGTTAGCACAGCTGCACCTGCACCTTTTTCAGGCAAGGATGACTACTAACCCCTGGGCGTCACGCTGCGGCCAATTAGTTCCGTCACAGGCTCGAGGCTTCTACAAATGGCATAGTTGAAACCTAATTACCATTGGAACGCCAGGGGCCACATTCAGTCTAACCTGCATAGTATTTTAATAGTAATACGTCTGTGTTTGTTCAGCCACCAGCCCACCCACACGCAGGACTCACTGGATAAGGTGGTGCCTAATTAGCTAGAATGCGAGGAATGTCCTCTAATGCCTTCTCTCTTTCCTCTCTCTTGTAGCTTTGTATCCATCGGCCTATTGGATAAAGCGTGGGACACATTCATTGGTCAACCCCACGTTCCAGACGTCAGTGGAGGACGTCAACCTGCTTTTTGAGGTTAGTTAAGACCAGAGGTGGGTTTCCGGTAGAGCCTAGTGGAGCGCAGCGGAACTTGCTCTGAAGGTGCACGTGCGTGCCCGCGAGAGAGCCGTCAACACCTAGAACAATGGCCCTCTACCTGGCTGCTTTGCATAACATTAGGCTACTCGAGAAAGGCCATGGAATTGAATTACATTGTGTTAACATTCTTCTCACAATGAGAGACAATTGGTCTCTGCACTGCAGTGCGAAAGGGAATTCAGCCAGATGAATTTAATCATCACCCCAATCCGTACAAAGTTACTGTTTAAACAGGTATCAGCCTTGATGTTCATCAAGTTACATGGGCCACCTATGACTGGGACCCTACAGATTATGAAATAACTTGCATGAGATCCCCTCGCTTAGCTGAGGACCCATGCAAGAACGAGAGCTGCACCAGACACTCTAACGAGGTTACCCCTGTCATTCAAGTAAAGACAAGTTGTCTGATTATTTTAAGTATAGCTTACTTACAGTATATGTGGGTGAGTCTATGTAAAGGGTTTTTATATAAAACTAAAAGGAAAATAATTAATTAATTGAAACAAAAATCTACAACAAATTAACAATGCAACTAAATAAGAAATACAATTACATTAAAACAAATGGTTTTCCATCACATATGTTGCGTACAGTATTTCAACTAGCACTGAGCTGAGCGGCTATGTGCACATGCGTGCGGGTGCATGTGCGCGTGCACGTGACGTCATTACAATAGAGCTCCACTAGCTCAAAAATCCACAGCACACCCCTGGCAGACATAGCAGTAATATTGTTACAGGAACTAATTTCAACTCCAGTTCCAGCTAAGGAAATATGATGGTCCTCCTAGCCAAGTCAATCCTAGTACTCTCTTGAGGTCAATCATCTTGAAGTTGAAGTTTGCTGCTGAAAAACAGCAACGAGAATACCGTCACATACCACTACAATCCTCTTGCCTTCTCTATGGGCTGGATATTGTAGATTCCTATTTCATAATATATAGGGACATGCTATTTTAATTTATTCCAATGGCACCTCTTCAGTTATAGTAAAGGTATGATGGCTATTGGCCTGATGGTTTTTCTTGTGTACTGAGAGGTCCACATTTTTGTGTACTGTATGGATTTGTAATATTCACTGAGTTTTTTTTGACACACCAGTATCATGAGGTGCCGTCTGTTTATCCTATTCAGTCTGAAGAACAGTTTGTTCTCGAAATGTTACTCTTTTTGGATGTACTAATACATTTCACATAAGGGAGCTGTGTGCGGACCATCGTGTGCCTTTTATCTTTGTTCTTTTTGGGTCCCGCACTTGCCTTCAAAGGGTCTGTGGATGTGTGCGCAACTGTTTTTGAACTTGCTTGTCGTCCAACATGGACATACTTTCTGTTGAGGAACAGCAAGTATTTTCATTGGATGCTTTCTCTCAGATCCTGCTGGCCGGCCTGCAGATAGAAGGCGAGAACCAGCCCATGCTGATCCCAGATGAGGAGCTGGCTTCACTCAGGAACGTGGAGAAGCTGGAGGTCATCTGCGAGGACATCCTCCCCAAGAAGCTGTCCGAGATCAGGCGTCTGACGGCCGCGCTGGGCCGGCGGCCAGCGCCCCTGGACAGGAAGGACTTTGAGAGGACGGTGTTGACCATGGTGTACGCCGCACAGACACTGTCTCACATCAGCGACGAGCACCAGAGGGAAGTGTGGACTGATGCCCTGCTGCAGCTGTTCAAAGCCGTTCAGAAGGATCTTGCGCCCTCCTGAGGACAAAATTGTGAGATGTGACTTGGTGGACTTGACTTGCTCTGAATGTGGGCTTAACCCATTAAAACCGAGAACGCATCTGTGTAACCACATAAACCAATATTTTATTCTTTGGCTATTCAAAAATAACGGATATAGGTACAAGCTCTTAGCGCGGCACCAACTGCCGCGCTATGAGCTTGTAGATTTGCTATTTTTGAAAAATCGTGAAAATGTGTGCAAATCTTTGAATATATATATAAACGTTTTTAACTCTGGGGTGTCCCTGAAAGAAAATATTTTTAGGTGGCGGCCAAATATATATAATTTTGGGGGTCCTTGACACAAGTTTGAGAACCACTGATATAGTTTTTCAGAAAACTGTTAGGATTTAGAAGACATTTTGTAGAATCAGAACGAACGAGAACGATTTTTTTTTATGTGAACCCATGCAAATATATTATATAATTGATTTACAATAACACAGTATTATACAATTATGTTATTTCATTTGTTTCAGTGACGTTTGACTCTGATCAACAAGCAGTGTGTCACTCTGACACCCTGTGCAGAATTCCTTCCTTTGTATTGCATATAGCTATTACATCCCATCTAATTCCTTTTGGTGCCATTAAATATCTGCCCATCACAAAGGTTTCTCAGCTTTGTGATTTGAGAACGAAAAACCCCTGAAGTGTATAACGGATATTTGATTTACAGGTTAAAATGAATGTGCGTGCCAGTGTTGATTTTGACAGCAAATTTTGATTTAGTTTTTTTTTTGTCAGTCTTTTGAATAAAATACCATTTTAGTTTTAGTCATCTGAAATGGTTTATCTAGTTTTAGTCGACTAAATCTACACTACAGTTGATTTAGTCGACTAAAATGTATTTTGGCGGTGCCTTGATGGCGTCGTAATGGCTGATTTTACACTTGGTTGCATGCTGAAAATAGCCGATCTACAAGCTCTCAACGCGTCGCAGCGCGACGCGTTGACTATTTTCAGAGCGCAACACCCGAGCGCAACCAAACATAAAATGACTTGTCTTTTAGTTCTACTGGATCTCTTCTCCACTCGTCCCTCACTAACATTTTAGTCTAGTTTTTATTTGTTGATGAAATTTACAGTATATTTAGTCTTAGTTTTAGTCATCATAGCTTAGTTTATATTTAGTTTTCGTCAGTGAAAAAAGGTAGTCGACGAACATTTTTCGTCATAGTTTTAGTCGACGAAATCAACGTTGTGTGCATGTGCGTGCGTGTATGTGCGTGTGTGCATGTGCGTGCGTGTTACGCAGCAACATGACAGCCTCAACAGCATCAGCCAAACATGAGGATGATTAGCAGCCGCTGCTCCTGCTATCACCAACAGTAGACGCAGATGAGTTCTGAAAGCCTAATTTATACCGTGTAAGACAACCCCTGTGAGGCAGATTTTTTGGCTGACGGACATAATTTGGAACATCTCACAGGCGGTGCGCCACTTGGCACGTGGCTCTCACCTCCTGAAATTTCGAACAGCTCATGTTATTAATGTCTCGCAGCTTTGATTGGTTGACTGGCCTGGGGATATGGAGCTTGTGAATGAGCTGATGTATTGAGTATAAATGCCCAGCGCTATGAGCCATGAGCCATTTGTCTAATATACAGTAGTATAAACTAAAGCTAAAGCAGAGTTACTGTAGCTTTGGCAGAGTTAAGTCTTTGATCTGGGATTACCAGTAGTGGACAGTAATGAAGTACATTCACTTGAGTACCGTATTTAAGTAACTATTTTGCGACTTTTGTAAGTATCTGTACTTTACTTGAGTATTTGTATTTTGGGATAATTATGACTTTCACTTCACTACTACTCATAGCCCCATTTAGAACCTCTCCCTCCGCTATGTAGCTCCGAGATGAGGTCCTACGTGGCCCGGTGCCGTTTGGGTGAAAATTTTCCTCACATTTTCCACTTTACAGTACATGTTTCTTACCCCTTTCTGCACATCGTATCCAAAAAGTAAAGGTTTTCTGAAATGCTCTCAGATGTTTGAAATTTTAACGTACCATAAAATCTATCCAACGAGTTGAAAAAGCGTTTAATTCGCCTCTCCTCAGCCGGTTTGCACCTTTTGCTACGTGTTAATGCAGGAGGGTGAGGTTCCGATTGGAGCTATGCTACTCACTACTTTTCAAATACAAATATTGTACTTTTGACTCCACTGCGTGTCTGATATATAGGCAGAACATGGACCACGAACTGCACTGCTGGATCACATTCCTGTTGCAGATGAAGGTGATGGTGGCCAACTTCAGGCCACGTAGAGCAGTGGTTCTCATACCTTTTTAGGCCGTGACCCCCCAAAATAATCATATTTGAACTGGGGACCCCCCATTTTGTTTGACTCCGTTCCACAGATAAATATTGTGAAAATAGCCGATCTACAAGCTCACAACGCCTCGTGTTGCGAGGCGTTGTGAGCTTGTAGATCGGCTATTTTCATACATTTTGCCTCTTTCTTATATTATTTACTCCTACTACAGAGGGATGTTGAAGATGGCTGTCTTAAAGTTTTGGGAATCCACTCCATGAAGTGGCTGTTGTTCTTGTTTCAGCATTGTTGACATGCGGCCACAGAAGATGGCTGCCACGCTCAGGCTGCGCCCGTGCACCCGTGCACCCGTGCTGTTGGCTGCCCCGGCTGGTGAGCGGGAGTGGATCCAAGAATGCAGAAATGCAACCTGGGGAGCTACTAGGGCACCATGGCGACGGCCATCTTCCACAGATTGACCAGGGAAGCGCTAATCTCTCAAGAACAGATTCTGCTCTCCGCTTGAATCTGTCGGGGGGGGGGGGTTCGTCATATCGCGTATGCACTGGCCTACAATTGGGCGTGCCTTCAGATCAGGAAGCAGGCCGCGCTTTACCCAATCAAACGTAGTGGGCGGGATTTACGTGTGTGCCGATCCTTCCCCACTAGAAACAAACCGAAACTCATTTAACAATAGCGTCCTCGGAGCAGACAAAACCACAGAAAGATATTCACATTTTAACTTGCTCTTTCATCATAGAAACAAGTGGGCTTACAGGTATAACCAAAACGATCCATGTTCTCTGGGAGAAGTGGTGTTAGTGTTCCGTGTAGAAATATTGTTAGTGGGAATGAAAACATAGACGCACCACCGGAAGTGAAAGGCTGAAGGCAGACCAAAACCCCGGTTTCCTTGCGCACGTGTGCTCCATTTGCTCCCCCCTGAGCTAAGTGAAAATGTAAAAAACAGCAGAAAACGCTGTTTTTCCATTTTTATTTGGCGATGGGTTCCCAGATTGGGGAAGCGCAGACAGGCGGTGACTCCGCTCATGGTGGCAGAGACCAGGTGGTTGAGGTGCAGAAGTTGTACAGGGCCTCGTCATCAATGCATAATGTCTCATCTGTGTTCTCTACCAGCTGGTGGACTGACAGGGGTTGCTCGAGGGAGAGAATCGAGAAATAAATGAGGGGGCAGAGACAAAGCAAAGAAATGCCAGAGGGAAGACAGAACACGAGAAAAGTTGTTTTTGTACAAAGGAAAGGTTGAAAGTGTTTAGTAAAAGGTACCACACTGAACGTGGCCATGATCCTGTCGGGGTAATCTCCTTGGATGCCCATGCCTGACCTGGGTCCTCCTCCCAGAGAGTATACAGGTGAACTCTGGAGGCAGTCACAGCTCACTGAATCCAGGACAGAATGCATCAGCGCTGCTCCTTCAGTGTAGTTGCCCTTTGCCCAGTTGTTACCAGCACACCACTACTATGACCTGCATGTGGAGCATACACACATATATATCACTGGATTCTCATGACAATGACATTTTGTGAGAAATAACAATAAAAATGTAGGGTCACATTATGTACTAAAGAAGATATTGGGCAGTAAAATGTATATAGCAAGTGCTGTACATGGTCAAAAGAAAAACAATTAAAAGCATCAAAACAAAAGAAAAACATCAACGGGTAAAATGCATTAACACGTAGCAAAAGTTGAAAAATAAATTAGTTGAACTCAAATGCAGTTAAAAGCCAGGGACAACAGATGGGTTTTTAGCAGGGCTTGGAAAACCCCAATTGTAGAAGGGATGTTTTCTTGTGGAGGGAGTTTGCAATTAGAAAAGAAAATCGGTGAACTGTCTCCCTACAGTAATATGTGTGTGATGCAACCCAAGTGAAAAATTGGTTTGGATTATTAAACTCCTTTCGCCTGAGTCTGGCCTAAGGGGCTAACACACTGAGAAGCTCTGCTAAAATGTGCAATGCCTGTAAAACCATCGTTGTCTCCGCAAGGCCGAAAGGCATGGCGAGAGAGTATGTTTTACCCCCTGTCCGTCCATCCGTGTGTCCGTCCGTCCGTCCGTCCGTCTGTCCGTCCGTCCATCTGTCTGTGAGCAGCTAATCTCCGGCACCGTTGGCCCGGCCGCAGCGAAACTGTGCACACACACAATCCCTGCCATTTCAGAACCTCTGCCCCAAATTTTTCACATGGGCCTGTTATAGCGCCACCAGGAGGCCGATTTGTGCAAAACCCATTTTTTGATATTACTCCTACTACAGATTGTATCCAAACGTCATGCAAATCGGTACACAGTATCTCTATAGTCATGTGATCAACCTGGATCTGTCCGGTTTCCCAGATTCTATCCTGATTGGCTGAGGTTGGCTTCCAAAGTTTGGAAGATTGGTCCATTTTGAACAAAATGCCTCACATCATGAACGCAGCTTGCGATTTCCGTGAAATTTCACAAGCGCATTCCCACTAGGCCGAGGAAGAAATACCACCCTTTTCGCATTGGCCTGTTATAGCGCCACCAGCAGGTCTAATTTAGCAAAACACATTTTTGGAACAAAATGCCTCAAATCATGAATGCAGTGTCCGATTGCCGTGAAAGACCTAAGAAGAAATGCCACCCTTTTCACATTGGCCTATTTTAGCGCCACAAGGAGGCCACAATAAGTACCTGACCTGGCGGAGACCTGTGCTCCGAGGAGCACTTTTTCTATTTTTTTTCTGCTTCAGCTCCTCTCTTGCAATGCACCTTGGGTTATTCTGGGAACTTTTAGGCCTGCGTGAAAAAAAATGCTTCCCCTCAAATCTTTATTGATTTTGAGAGTAACACACACATGTGAAGATGATGCTTACAGTTCTGTGGTTATATTATGATTGGGTCTTGGTCACCTGTCTCTCCTCTGCAGTGCTGGGCCAGCACCCCTGTTGATGGGTTGGGAGGGTGACAAGTATCCTACCCACTGTAGAGGAGGAGGGCGTGATTGTGTTCTGTTTTCATTGTGAATAGGCATCCTTTTGCCTATAGCCTTGGATCAAGACTATACTATAGATGTATGGTAGTCTTGATCCAAGGTCTTTTGCCTTAAGTCGTATTTTGATTATTTTTGGTCAGGTCTGTACTGTATATTATTGCAGGGGACTGTTGGTGTTTGGAGATTTGTGGTGGAGAATAAAAAAAAAAAGTGCATTATTGGACTCTTCACTGAGCCATCGGCCGACGGCCAACCTTACTATTATGATTAAATTATAGATGTGCTGAATTCTGAGTGTGCGTAGCCTACTGTAGTATAACAGAATGACAGAGTGCCTTCGATTATATGGATTATGCTGACCATATATTCAGCCCCTCAAACCGGGACCCTTAAATCAATGCGCACGGTCGCCGTGCACACGCAGGCCCAAATTTATGCACGTTCATGCACACCACGCGCACATATCTTTCATGTTCATACATTCCACCACTGCACAGTGGTGGAAAAAGTACTCACATTTTGTACTCACGCATTGTGAGCTTGTAGATCGGCTATTTGTAAATGGCCGAAATATATATATGGCCGAAGTGGTTAATGTATGTTTTGTAATAATATAAAATCTACAAGCTCTCCATGCGTTGCAGTTCAAATAATTGTAGTGGATTAAAAGTACAATATTTTCCTCTGAGATGTATAGTGGAGTAGAAGTAAAAGCACTGAAAATTGGAAGTACACCAGTAAAGTAAAAGTACCTAAAAATTGTACTTAAGTACAGTACTTGAGTAAATGTACTTAGTTACTTTACACCACTGCATTTAAGGAAACAGGTGTCCTTAAATGCATTTTCGCCTAACACACAAGGCTGCCTATTGCATATTGAGAGAGCAGCACCCCTATGTGGCTGAAGACAGAACAGCATCTACAATCCAGGTTTGGCTGAGAGCTTGGACATTGACGAAGGAAATATCTTCTCCATGCACCAGTCTGGTCGGCAAAAGCACTTCTTTTTTTTTGTTGGGTCATTCCAGTTCACTGCAGCAAATTGAGACTGACAATTAGTTTGTTTTTGGGAACATCTACAGAATCAAACGAGCAGAGCAGGTGTTATCAGTGGTGGCTACAGCAAATACTTTTGTAATCGTTTTACTCAAGTCAATTTTGAATACCCACACACATAGGGGACCAACCAATTAAAATGCATATTTCATCGGGTGTGTGGAAGCCAAACCACAGATACCATTTCAAATTGATATTTCTTAATTCATAATGTGTATTGAGTAAAAATGGTATACAAATTAAATAATTGAAGATAAATAATTGCTAAATTCATGTTTGTTTCATTGTATATGTATACAAGTATTGACATTAGAGGACTTTTGCTTTACGAGAACATGTAGCCTACCTTTCCTTTAGTGTTAAGAAAAGGGGGAGGCATAAGAGGTATATGTGTCACCTAGCTCCGACGGAACCTCTCCCAGAATCGTAAATACAGCTAACATCGTATCCAAAAAGTAAAGCATTTCCGCCACTCTCTCAGATGTTTTAAGTTCTAGCGCACCATAAAATCTATCCAACGAGTTGAAGAAAGTATTTAATTTGCCTCGGTCTTCATCCGGTTACATGTTTTTAAGACAGAGATAACATTACTGATTCCCCTACTGGTCAAATGTTGAATTGCATCTTCTAATGCAAAATATTATGGAACCGGATGACGACCGAGGCAAATTAAATACTTTCTTCAACTCGTTGGATAGCTTTTATGGTGCGCTAGAACTTAAAACATCTGAGAGAGTGGCGGAAATGCTTTACTTTTTGGATACGATGTGCAGAAAGGGGTAAGAAACATGTAAAGTGGAAAATGTGCGACAATCTCGAAAACAAACGGCAGAGACAAATGAGGAACCTCATCTCGGAGCTTAGCTCCAATCGGAACCTCACCCTCCGCTGTATAGCTCCGAGATGAGGTTCCATATCGTTCTCTGCCGTTCGGCTGAAAAATGTCCGCACATTTGCCACTTTACATGTTTCTTACCCCTTTCTGCACATCGTATCCAAAAAGTAAAGGTATTCTGAAATGATCACAGATGTTTGAAATTTTAACCCACCATAAAATCTAACAAACGAGTTGAAAAAAGCACTTTATTCGCCTCTCTCCTCCGCCGGTTACATGTTTTTAAGACATTGCGCAAGAGTTGCGCCCATAGAGACAACATTACTGATTCCCCTACTGGTCAAATGTTGAATTGCATCTTCTAATGCATAATATTATTGAACCGGCTGAGGAGAGAGGCGAATAAAGTGCTTTTTTCAACTCGTTTGTTAGATTTTATGGTGAGTTAAAATTTCAAACATCTGTGATCATTTCAGAATACTTTCACTTTTTGGATCGGATGTGCAGAAAGGGGTAAGAAACATGTAAAGTGGCAAATGTGCGGACATTTTTCAGCCGAACGGCAGAGAACGATATAGGACCTCATCTCGGAGCTACATAGCGGAGGGAGAGGTACTATATGGGGCTACTCGGAGCTATGAGCGGAGGGAGAGGTTCCGTAGGGCAGGGGTAGGCAATTGAGATAAGCCTAGGGCCAATATCACTCCCAGACATTCCATCGCGGGCCGGGCCTCCCCGCGCGCATGCACAACACGCGCCCGCGGGCGCAAAATTTTTCGGGTCTAATTCGGGTCTAACTCGGTCTAATTCGGGTCTAATTTGGGTCTAATTCGGTTCTGTTTGACCAATATAAATCAACATTTTTTCCGGTTTAAATATCAGCACAGGCGATTTTTCTGGTGATTTTTTTTTTCTTCTCCATTTTCCTCTAATCTAGCTATAAAATGTTATAAATCCTTTAAAATGCATCGTGTTTATGAGTGCATGATTTCAAAAGTGGGTTCAAAATCAAAAAAAAAAATTCTAAAAAAAAAAAAAAAAAATTTTTTCAAACATTTTTTTTTCTCAAAATTATCTCACGGGCCAGATATTATTTCTGGGGGGCCAATTTCGGCCCGCGGGCCGCCTATTGCCGACCCCTGCCGTAGGGGCTATGTGTCACCATGACATATTGATGATTAGACTCAGCTGTTGTCATCAGTGGGTCAGACAGTTTTCTTACCGTCTTCATCTAACACTTATGTAAACCTGTGGAATATTCTTTTGTGTTTTGAGAGGTAAGACTTAATGTAAAACATTTTTTACAACCATCTATTCACTCCGTCTGGAGTGAATTCTGTAATAAGAAGACAGTTTTTTGGGACATATTAAAGTGAGCAAACAAGTAAGCCACATGCTTCCAGTGGACAATAGGCTCTATGCACAGCAGCCATTTTGGAGAGAAATTGGGCCTCTTCTTACTTCCTTCACAGGTTTTGCCAATGATACTAATGAAGGCTATTACGGTGGTTCTCAAACTTTTGATTTCAAGGACCCCCATAACTCTGAGAGTGTACAGAGTTACACACCTTTTAAAATGCACAATATCAGCACCCTGACTCTGTATGACCAGAATGAAACAGCCTTCATTAGTATCATTGGTAACACCTGTGAAGCAAGTAAGAAGAGGCCCAATTTCTCTCCAAAATGGCTGCTGTGCATAGAGCTTATTTAAACCTCTACAGGGTGTACAAAGACAGAGTTTAAAGAGGACTAGAGTAGGCCTAGGCCCACAGTGGTGTGTATTAAAAATAGCTGCTCATATAAGTTACAATCTACAGTTTTATTGAGACAACACCCAGGTATGAGCAGCTGCCTTCATCAGGGATAAGTAATTGTCCATGCAGTATTTACTTATACATTCTATTTCTATGAATAACTTTATGAATGATAGTTTCTCAAGTTCTCATTCTAGTCACTGTTGAACATTACCAGCTGCACAAAGCATACATTGATGACTGCAACATCTAGCCTGGAGCACTTGTCTTGATCCCTAGCATGCCCATGCTGACAATTAAACACAAGGAATAGGTGATGGCATATTTGTATAAGCAGTCTACAAGAATTGTTGTATAATTCATGACATCATATAATATAATATGGTCTGACTGCTCTGTGGAGCAGGTTGCTTTTAATGATTATTATCAAATGTGACCAGATGTGTTGCCTCTTCAGAATCACTCCCAGATGTATGTGGGGAGTTTGTACATTTATTCTTCTGTAAAATAACATGGGAAATGGAAATGATAACATTAATATCAAATCCCCTCCCTAAACACTTTAAGTCATCCATTTGCCATTGTGCTCCCTGGCCCTGCTATCCAGGATGTATAACTACTAACTACATCAACTTGGGCCTTTCCCTTCACCCTGCTATGGGTAGCAGATGCAGGGCAGGATGATGGATCAGGCTTGAACTAGCCACCTATCGACAGAAAAGCTGGTGATCTCATAAAGAAAAGCCCAACCATCATGTTTCACTTTAAACTTTAAAGCATTCGGCCAGAAGTCAGAGACTCTAATGCTTAATATATGTTTTGTTGCGCGGCAGTGTCATGCTTTGAAAATATCTGATTTACAAGCTCATGTTGTGAGTGCTTACTAGATCATCTATTTTCTCAGGCCTCACTGCACATTGCACACTGTAGCAGAAGTTGAAAGCATGAAAGAACAGTTTCATACATACTCTGGTTCTGCTGTCTCATCCCTGTGTGTGTGTGTGTGTGTGTTTGTGTGTGTGTGTGTGTGTGTGTGTGTGTGTGTGTGTGTGTATAAAATGTGGAATTAGAGTGTAATTTAAATGTGGAATTCTACGCATCACGTTAACACATTCATTTTCCTGCAAAAAAAACCTAAACGACTGAACTCCACTCTCTCAGCTTTTTTGAAATGTATTTCAGGCCTTGCACATTAACACTGCACTTAAACATGATGTTGGCCTGTGTTCCTCTTCTGTTCAGGAAAAGGTTAAACTAACCATATCTTATAATCTAACCTATGTGACAGGCCCTGCCATGTTCTTTTGATCACAGATCTATGATGTCACAGCAGTGGGTGTTTTATTGTTGTGTTTGTAGACCCCCCAAAATAATGATATTTGAACTGGGTACCCCCCACCCTGACAAACACTTGGAATGTAGGATTTTGTTTTTGTTTGACTCGGTTCCACAGATGAATATTGTGAAAATAGAAGCTGTGCTGTGAGGCGTTGTGAGCTTGTAGATCGGCTATTTTCCAAAAATGGGCCTCTTTCTTATATTATTCGACAATGTGGGCAATGTTTAACCAGTTTTTAGTTTGTTGATTACTTTTGATGCAGTAATGGTCTTTTTCTTGTTATTTTCTTCTGTTTTCCCAGGTATTAAAAAGGTCTTAAAGGTCTTTAAATTGTCACTTCACTGCCCCCCCCCCCCCCCCAAAAAAAAAAACCCACATGTTGAGAACCACTGGCCTATGAGATGGAGGAAGATTCTGTGCATGCTGAAGGAGACTCTACTGTGGGTCTAAGGGACACTTACATCAAGATCAACTCTGAAATGCACAAGTACCAACCCACACACTCAACACTAGAGATGGTCCGATCAATCGGCCATGGATCGGATAGGCCCGATATCAATGAAAATAATTGAATCGGTCATTCCGATAAATAGGTCAATTAACCGATCCGATCATGACTTATATATGTCAAGAGTTAGATATCACTCCGGATCCGAAGGTGGCGGTGAAACGCTGGCTGAATAACAGCCGCCTTAAAAGAAGGAAGAAGTGTTTGTTATGATCTCGCTGCACTGCTCTGCTGCACGCAGGTTTGAAAATGTCCACGGTGTGGAACTTCTTTACAGTGTGAGACCGATGCGACACACGCTATGGAAAAAACAACAACGCTGAAATCTGTTGCGCACAGAAAAAAACTTTCACTCAGTCTGTGTGTGTGCAGCCAGGGCTGTGTGTGTCAGTGCAGCCACAGGGCACAGCCTGTGTGTGTGTGTGTGTGTGTGTGTGTGTGTGTGTGTGTGTGTGTGTGTGTGTGTGCGCGCCCGCTCGTTGTGCCGTTAAAAAAAATTATCCAGCAAACAGCCCAAATAAAGTAGTCCATTGAAGTAGATAGGGACAACACTTATTGTAGAGTTAAGCACAACATTTTAGATCCCTTTAGAGAGTTTAAAACTATAAATTCCAGCGGAGTTTGGTGTTAGCAGCGAGCACATAGCAATGACATATGGTACTATTTTTGCCTTGAATATTTTTGAAAGGCAGTTTGACACGGTTTGTTTTTTTGCCTTGAAAACAATGAAAGGCATACAATGTTGCTATACTCAGTATGCCAAAATGGTATGGCTTTCATTGAGACAGTATGGCATACTCCTGGGTCCTGGCACCCACTAACTACATTGAAAACCTAACATCACTGTTACTGCTTAGATCAGGAGTTATTTTGTTGCATTGGAATTGCTGAGGTTTTAGACATATTTTAGTTTGTTCAAGACAGTATATTTAAATTTAATATTTTGTGGATTTAGTTTACTTGTTTTGAACCAATGCTGCACTCATTTGACTTGAAAAAAGTACTTGCTTTTAAACACAATAATAACTTATTATGTATGTTTAAAAGCAAGTACTTTTTTACTCTTACTTAAGTAACATTTTGAATGAGCTACTTTTAGTAGTGGGGTAAATGTATGATACATGAGTGAATTAATTAATAAATAAATTAAAAAGTTAAATAAAATACAAGAAGTAAAAAAAGATACAAATTAATATTGCGCAACATGATCGGATCGGTGATCGGTATCGGATGATCAGACTTGATCGGATCGGTGATCGGTTTAAAAAAACCTGATATAATATTGCGCAACATGATCGGATCGGTATCGGTATCGGGTGATCAGATTTGAAAATGATCGGATCGGTGATCGGTTTCAAAAAACCTGATCGGACCATCTCTACTCAACACAATACAGTAGGTGCTTGTGGGTGCAATTATTGATTATGCAGTATACAACATAGAAACTGCTCACTAGGTGGCAGTATTACCAAATGTTCTGGTAGCTTGTTTTTGTTTTCTGGTCAGGGAATTTGTAGGCTACACGTGACAGTGAATGATAACTGCGACATTTCTGTTTTCTGTATCATCATTCATGACGTCATGACGTAAATAAGGTACAAATGTGTCTTTACACATCTAACAAAACATTTGAGAAAAGGAAATTTGACAATTTTATGTCACATGACCTATTTTTATTTTCTTAATCTGTGTGTGGCTCTTTATCTGGTACTACATCTTGTTAAAATCATAGTAGCGTGTTTCCACATTGAGTGAAATACATTGATATCTAATTCAGCTGAATGCCGTGCTGCTCTTAGGTAAGATTATACACCTATTACTTCCCCTACAACTCTCTAGCTAGCATACTTATACGCCTCAGTTCTCAGCGTTGTGACAGAAAGAGACTGAAGAGGGAAACTTCACAATATGTCACTCATGTACACATTGTGCTTTGATGCACACAATTAAGCCCACCACACTGTCCATTATCGATGATAATTGAGCACACGGTGACGGCACACTGCCATGATAAAAACCGCCCATAGACTCGATAGATTCTGTCCTGTCTGCCAGTCAGATGACTTGTGGTTCAACTTGGCATTTTCTTCTCCACCATTATGAGGAAATATTTCTGGCTCCATATCTCGTGTATCAGGACGCAGTCCGGCCACTCCATTAAAAACATTCCACTGGCAACCGTCAGCAGCAGCCCATATGGGCCAAATTCCTCCCTTTGAAATTCCATTGGAAGAATATGTTTGTGTTAAAGTGGGACTGGGGCTTATGGTAGATTAAAGTACTGCTTTTTTTTTTTTTTAAAGAAACATTTTGCTTATTATTAGGCTAATCTCTGTCATTCTAAGTAGAGGTACAGTATATTACAGAATGAAGGGTGTGACTCAAGAACACCAGCTGTAGACCCAGTGTGTTGAGTTGATTTATGAAGCTGCAGCGATGAGACCGGGTGAGGTCATCATCATCCGCTTAATGGCACACTGATGTTGTCTGATTTTGACAGAACACCTCCAGCACAGTCCATCTGCAATTTGAAATGACCGCCTCAAGGTGTTAATAGTGCGACATCATAGCATTTAGAACAGTTGCATTTCATCAGTGTTAACCACCCGTTTCTAGAAGGAGGTTGTTGGCTGGACCGGTGTCTGTCCTTCTGACAGGCTAATGTAGCATGGAAAATTGCAGCCGAGCCTCGCTTTGAGAGAGGAGAGATGGTGCCAATGTGAGAGACTGTAGAGGGGGTGAGATGGATGGGGATGGGATGCATTTGTCAGGGAATGGGAATACCGGATTGCATCAAACGGCCAATCGCACAGCATGAGTGGGGCATCAGGGCCTCCAAACCACAACCAGGCCTCTCGAGAAGAGGCGCACAGAATGATATAAAAGCACTAGCGGGCTGGGTAAAAAAGGGAGTCGTGTGGATCACAATATCCACATGGGAATGACGTATAGCTTCCATGTGGCCAGCCTGTGAAATCTATGATTTATGGCTCCAAATTTGGGCAACGTTTTAGCTCGATCTGAGTTCCATTGACTTTAATCATAAACTAATTTAAATATAGAAAAAATATATAAAACATTTGTGGGAAAAAGAAAATGCATGGGGGTACTTCTTTGTCCTTATGGCAACTCACTCAAGACATTTGGGGCTGATCGGTCCAGTAGTAGTTGCAAGATTAGCTCCGGACAAACACACAGACAGACGGACATGCGCATAAACCAACCCTCGTAAAGACGTCTAGCCTCCTGCAGAGCTAGTAGCTACGCTGTAAAAAATGGCAGGATAAAATATATTGGATCTCATTATTGTATTTAACAAAGGCAGTGGTCTCCTCTCACCTGGACCATTGCGGATATAATTTTTGTCATGAGCACATTTGGTTGCTGAAATTGCCAGTTCACTTTATTATTCCTTTTCTGAAGCTTACAGCAAAATAAATATAGTGTTTATTTGTCACTATTGATTTTCCTATGTACAGCACCTCCCCCACTACATGTGTTATTTTTTTCATACTGGCTGGGAATGCAAGCCAAATGGTATAATTAATTGTGCACACAACATTCTCAGCCCACCAAATGGATTTGTTGGGCATAACAGGCCTGGAGCCATTGATAAGCAATGGGAGAAAGTTGGCAGCTTAGGCAGCAGTGAAGCTCAGGGTACAGGATGGAAGCTTATAGTGCTCTTCTCTCCCAAACTTCTTATCATACGTTGTTGTTATGAAGAGGTGCTCACATGGGAGTTGTGGTATGCTGTGTTTCAACACGGCTCGCAGCCTCCCAGGGTCCCTAATTTGATTTAGCTTGGGGGTAATGCAGACACAGGTGGAGGGGTCCCGAAGGGAAGCCAGATCCAGCACATTAAAGGTTGATAATGACAGCATGTGAGTGATTAATTACTGTCCTGCGTGCTGAAGATGTCCTTAGTGATATTAACTGTTTTCTCATTGCTCACTGTGACAGGCTCCCTGGAGATCCCTTTTTCATTTGGAGACTCTCCTCACAATACGTCTTCATTTGTTTAAATGCAGTCACCATGCCCAGATGGATTAGACTTGCTCAAGGTCGGTTTAAAATGGGACAAGAACAATATTCATTAAGGCTCACGGTATTAATATTCCATCACACAACCGTGTCACTGGAGAAAAATGATTCACGTCAGCACTTTTTGTTCAGTTTAAAGTACATCTCAACTAACAAAGTAAAACACTTATGAAGCCCATGTCTATAATAATGCATTAAAAACATACTTATAATACATTATAATACTGTATAATTACAGTTATTAGCACTTTTACTGTAAGTACTTCCATGTTTATAATGTGTTAAACATCCTACTTTAAATGTGCGAGATCTCTGTCCGTGTGTGTGTGTGTGTGTGTGTGTGTGTGTGTGTGTGTGTGTGTGTGTGTGTACGTGCGTCTGTAGTTCACGTATCTCGAACGGGAACTACAACCGACCTTCAAACTATAGAGGTCCAATACACCCATATATAGGCATTAGAGGTTTGGGGCGCTACGCGGCCCTCACATCTAGAGTTCGGTGTCCATATGGGCATGATATCCGTACACTGAGTTAAACCTCCAAAACATATTTATTTCAACGTTTCAAGACCTATAAAGTCAAAACGTTGCCCCTGAATGGGAGCTCTTTGATTTCTGTCTCTGTATCCACTATCCAGCCCCTACCTAAATGCAGGTATAAGATGTGTCCACAATCTCCTCATGGAACATATACTGTATGGGCCTGCCCATGTATGGGACCGACCTGCTGTGAAAATAACCGATGCGAGGCGTGGTGAGCTTATCGGCTATTTTCACTGCTTTTGTGCTACACTCTTGTATGAGCAGGGTATTAATTTACGAACAAACTAAGTTGAAATATGGAGATATGGGGTTTCTGCCCGAGTCAGCAACGATATGGAGATCCGGTTGTCCAGAACAGTAACCCTTGCTATGCATCCCTCTTTATGTGTTGTAATAAATGCATATAATCTTCATTGTATACAGTCATTAATACTTTTTAACAATAATCATCACATTATAAGCCATTTTATAGTGGCTTGTAAATATAAATCAAGTATAAATGCATTGTAATGTGCTTATAACACAGTATAATTACAGTTAGCACTCATAACTATACTCATAATGCAATCATAACACTTTATAAAGCCTTTTTTATAATGACTAATGCTGTGTTCACATTGGCAGCTACAAAAGATACAGAACTACAAAGCGACGCAGTGTATCGCTGTCGAAAGTGTTGATCAACACAGTCGTTGATGTCATCAAGCTTGCATCTGATGAGCACGAAAAATATAAAGGAAAATAAAGCCTGCATGCAGGTTATAAAAAGAACATGAACTAGCGGACAGAATTAATTAGTTTTACCCATTACAAGCAGGAATTGTGTGAAAAGAGAGCAAGTGAGTGGATATGGTTAAACAACAGGTTTGTAGCTGCAGTTGAAGCCAGCTCAACTTGTAGCTTTGTAGATTTCGTAGCAGCTACACACGTCGCGCATGGCTTTGTTTCTTCATGTTGTTGGCTTCCATTGAAAAGGAATGGTAGACTGTAGCTGTGTAGCTGCCAGTGTGAACACAGCATTATGAAGTCAAGTCTTATAATTCTAACATCAATGCAAGAACAACCAACAAAATGTTTCTCAGAATCAGTTTTATTTGTCACATCACAGTCTTATAAGCAGTGCCTACACCTCCAGGAATGCCAGGACTTTACTTAAAGTAACCACAATAGTGATAATGCTATAATGCATTATAAATTATTATAATGTATTTAAACAATGAAAGTATTTGCAGAGAAAATGTCTGCATGTTCAGCAATTCCTGAAGTATTAAACTTAACATATAAGTCATTATAAAATGATTCATGTGTTATAATTATTGATTTGTTATAAATCAGTACGAATATACATTTATTGAATATGAATATTAATTTATATATGCAGTGTTATAAGCAGATTACAATGCATTTTAGATATGTTCATAATGCTTTATAGACATGGGCTTGATAGAACGTGTTACCAAATTAACTCTCTGCACAAATTGGCACAATACTCATCTCTTGCCTTCTCATTGCATATGACGTTACGACCACTTGGCAGACGGCCAGGAAGAGAGAGAAGCACACAGTAGTAAATTCACATTCTGAAGACGTCCCTTAACTGTCGCTCGAAATGTTGGCTGTGACAAATGACATTTTCCGTCTCATTTACTTCACTCAGCACTGTGCCTTGTTTTTTGGGATTAATGCAGGCAATCCTAAAGAGACACATTTACTGCAAACCTTCTGATTGCTGTGTGTGTGTGTGTGTGTGTGTGTCACTGGTGTGTAGTGTACGTGTGTTGCAGTGCTCCATGGTTTTGATGTAAAGTACATATGTTTGTAGGTCTGGTGGTCTCCCATTGAGAGTCGTTAGAGCTGTTGTTTCTGGTGATGCTCTGTTGACTCTTGTCGTACATAATTCTGTGGCTGGCTGATCAAATGAAACTGCAGGCAGAAGAGAGCCCTCATCACTGTACCACCTGTACATCTACAATCATCTAACCCCACTGTAATGTTATGGTCAGAATAACTTCTCTGCGTCTACTAGAATCTGTTTTGTTTGTGTGTTTTGTTCAACTGTGAGCTATTAGGCAATTAGCCAGAATCCCCTGCAATTCTAACTTGACAGACTTTGAGAAGAGCTTATTATAGTGCTGATTTCTGAATCGGTTGTGGTCCAAAGATAGGCCCTCAAGAAATGGATACTGCACGAGGTGGAGCGTGAGTAACGTGTAAACAACCCAAGGCGTGTGAGGTGGAACTTGTGGGAAGATATCCTTGGCATAAACAAAGTGAAACATTTTGATTTCCGATTTGAGAACGCCTGCGTGTAGCGAATGTTTATTGATACTGCGTCTTCGCATCCGTTGATCTGTGTGATCAATGGTAAGTGATACAGCGAAAGCAGGTGGTCAGGACGACTCAGACACTTGCCTGTAAAGTGAATTCAACTCGACGCAGCTTGAGTCGCTGGCACGTTGCCATGTTTAGAGAAGAATTAATCATTAGGTGAGTCCGAGGATCTGCGGTCTGAGGGCTTTGTTTTCACGAAGGCCACCTTATTTTGGTTTAAACGTGCATTGAGCCCCCTAGTGTAGACGTGCTCAGGAAACGAACTGTTAGGTCTTGATGTATGGATGGTACAAGAGTTTGTTTCTCATGCAGGAGATGGTGAATTGTGGGGTTTGTGTGCAATGCTCGCACGCGCATTGGTGGAAAAAGTACTCAAATTCTTTACTTAAGTAAAAGTACCAATACTGCAGTATAGAAATACTCTGTTACAAGTAAAAGTCCAGAATTCAAAATCTACTTGAGTAAAAGTACAAAAGTATTGGCATCAAAATGTTCTTAAGGACCAAAAGTAAAAGTACTTGAAAATAGCAGATCTACAAGCTCGCAACGCGTCGCGATGCGACGCGTTGTGAGCTTGTAGATCGGCTATTTTCAAATAGCCTATGTATAAAATAGGGATAAGTGGTTAATGTATGTTTCATAATATCATAATTTATATCTGAAAAGTAACTTGTAACTAAAGTTTTCAAATAATTGTAGTGGAGTAAAAGTACAATATGTGCCTCTGAGATGTAGTAGAGTAGAAGTAAAAGTATTGAAAAAAAAATGTAAAAATACCTCAAAGCTGTACTTAAGTATAGCACTTGAGTAAATGTACTTAGTTACTTTACACCACTGCGCACGCGCATACACACCGTGCTTTGTGGATTCTGAGCCCCTCAGAGGCGCTCCCATTCACCATGTGTGTTTGATATCACACTGACTGTGAAGAAGTGAGCAGCCCCCCCCCCCCCCCCAGGGAGTCGTACACCAACCACCAGCTCACACTCTGTTTATCTGCTCATTTCAGCACACCGTGCAGTGTATCTGTAACCTGCATGCACTCTAAAGTATAACAAACTTTTCAACTAGGAGCCCTTCCTCACAAGACGCGTGTCATCACCTCCGCTCCCCAGGGGGGTTCCCCACGCTCGTTGAGAATATGAGAATAGACTTAGAGGTTCATCAAGTGTTATTCTAAAAAAATAATCCCATGCTCTCTCTCTTTCCTTCCCTTCTCTCTCTCTCTCTCTCTCTTTCCATTTCTCCCCTCTCTTTCTCTCTCTCTCTCTCTCTCTGAATTAATTGCTCTCTCTCTCCAGATGTCATATGTTGTTCTTCACAACCAACAATAAGGGAGCCTGTTTGCATGCACGGATCAGAAAGACATAAAGAGAATTACAATGACTTGTTGGCTTGGCGCATCCCTCTACTTTCCAGCAGTACGGTTTCGTAACGTGTTATTGGAGTGAACAGCTGCTGCTGATGTTGTCACAGGGGCGGCTCTGCAGAGAGGCTTTCTGTCAGGGAGGTTGGCTCCCACTGTCTCTCCTGCAGCAACGCTTGACGCGCCGAGTGAAAAGAGACACTTGCTCGGACATGCAGGTGTAATTGGGAATTGTCTGCTTGTCAAAAATTGAAAAGTCACAAGTCAGTTTGCTTTTCAATCAGAAGTCATCCACAGTGACATTTAACTCACTCACCCATTCCCAGCTTCACGTTCACTGAACTTTTCACGCCGCTGATCGGTACTGACAGCTGGAATTTTGTCTCGCAGAAGAATGTGCGATTGATATTTCGTCAACTAAAACTATGCATACTCGTGGCCAAATTGCCAGCATGACACGATCCCATTCTCCCCAGTGTTGGTTGTCTGAGTTGTGCTGAGTCTATAACTTTCTCCTGTCCCGCCTGGTTCCCTCAAACTCAGTTGACTTTACCCAGGAAAGCCATGTCTAGTTTCAGTGCCAAGACTGCCCAGAGACGGGGAACTCTCTCTAAAAGTGAATTATGAATAAAGAAGATTGTGTATCCTGAATCCAGGATTACAAAACCATCATGAAATCATTAGACAAATCTATTCCCGTCATTTTCAGAACATTTCTGCTGCCTCCTGGCATGATGACGCTGTTTGTTTTGTGACATTCATTTCACCCCAATGAGAGAACAGTTAGTGCTCAATTTAAATTCTTGGAGCCCATTCCAATGAGCTCTAATACAAAACAGAATGCCCTCATTGGGTCAAGGGCAGCGTTAACTGTATGCAGAAATATGCAGTCGATAAACCGCAGGCTTGTGGAGAGTGGCAGTTGTGTGCTGCTGCTGCATATCTGCAAACGGTGGCGGCAATCTCCATGAATGACACCATAGTCCAATTTAAATGGTCAATATTGTACGATACAGTAGTGACAATGTGGCAATGTGGGAGTGTAGCTTTATGAGTCCATGCCCTAACTTAATGCCGAGTCATTATTTCCACTAACAATATATCATCCTCTCATGGAGTAACTTGTCACGGTGACCTTCTCGGGACACCGGCTTTGCAGATACTGCGAAATGACCGGCCTGTCACCGTGCTTTGGTACCTCGTGTCATGTGGACTCACGTGTTGCCCTATACTGGATTTGTAAAAAAAAAAAAAAAAAAAGAGACAAAAAATGTCCGTTCTAATCCCCTATGGGAAAACGAGTCCACAGGTTAATGCTGACGGAATCAATTAAAGGCCTAAATGGAATTGCTTATGTGTAGCCCAGCTCATCCACTCAGCTAATTAGCACTATTCATCTAGTTGCTGGTGGAGCGGGATGCGGTCCCATGGCACTCACGGGGCTACCCTCAATTAAATGTCTAGGCTTTATATGGCTCCCTCATTGCCTCCAATGCGTCTCATTTACTTACTGTATGGGAAGGGGTTTTGAGCCGCAGATGTAGGCCTATGCAAGGCTTCCCTTGTGGGTTTGACTATTGATCTGGACCCCGATTTCATCCACCTTGTAAATGTTTGGTACTCTATAGGGAGTCACTCGGAGGAAGTAATAGAGTTGATTGGGACCAGCAGGTCACAGACCTGGTTGTAATTGTGTTTTCGGGGAAGCTAAAACGAGGACCAACTCAAAGCTGATAAAGGGAGTTGCGGAGGAGCTCTCTGGTCTGGATATTGGTAAAAAGTTGGCTTTCGTGATGTCATGATTCATGAATGATATTCCCATGCTCCAATGATTACACTTCAATTGGCAGACCGTGATTTGTGGTGTAATCAAATACTGCCAGGGTGGCGCATGATGGAGTGTGTTGGATGGTTGTTGGAATGCGCATGTAAGGGTTTGTTTTTGCATGGGTCTGTTTGTTTGTGTGTTTTGTGCATTCTGCGCAACCACCATTATTGTCAAAGACAATGACTGACTATGCCCGATGGCAAGCAACATATGTTTATAATCCTTGTGATTGCCTGATCGTTTGGTATAACGAGCCTGTTTCTTTTGATAAAGGGCTGGCCTTAACACAGAAGCAATCCTCCCAATGATGTCACATTTGACCTTCTATCATGCAAACTAATCTCCCAGTAACTCAGTGATCTAGCGAGGAAAGCATTCTAATCAGCAAGATCAAGGGCCCGAACAATGCACAATCTGGTAAATATAGCAGAAGATATTCTATATTTAGTACCATGTCATTCTGTAAATGATACTGTGGCTCTTTTCCTTATCTTTGTATTACCTCTCTCTGAAACTCTTTACAACATGATAGAAAACAAAGTACTATAAATGTTCCTTCTAAACACAGTTGTTCATAAATGAAACACATAGACCTACAGTATTACACATTTTTATTTTATATACCTGCAGTTGAACAATGCTGTTTACAAAATCATTAACACTAAAGACAGGAATTGAGCAGAGGACAATCTTACTGCTAATACTCTAGCATATTGATTAAACTGTCCAGGACACAAATCATTGTGCCACTCACTCTGCCTTTAAACTGGTCTGGTCTTTAGGGACTTCTTATAGGGACCTGCAGATTGAAATGTATGGAGCAATCGGCCCTGCTAATAAAACCTGTCACTCACTCATGTGACGTCATCATGCAGTCTGCCCAGGCCATAGTTTCTGTTCGAATCTTTGTCTTTTCATTTACTGATGCGTTATTTGAATCAATTAATTAATTCATTACATTTTGTGTCATTTTTTGATTTCTTTGGGCTATTCAAAAATAGCAGATCTAGCTCATAGCGCGGTACTTGAAAAACCTTATGTTGCTATAATATCAGATAAAATCTCAAACCTTTTTCATGTCAAGGACCCCCAAAATGACATGTATTTGGCCGTGGACCCCCATCTCTAAATATGTTGTTCCAGGGACCCCCCAGAAGCACAAATCGGAGTTGTTTAAAACATATATTCAAAGATTTGCACACATTTTCATGAATTTTCTAAAAATAGCAGATCTACAAGCTCATAGCCGCGCTATGAGCTTGCATATCTGCTATCAAAGCGCAAAGAAATCATAAAATGACACACATATGCGTTCCCGGTCTTAATGGGTTAAATGTGCATTCTACTTTTGTAGAAAGATGTCTAAGTGGGGTTTTAGACAGGAGGGACATGGTTACTGTCAGCTTCTCACTCACAAACAACCTCGACATCTTTTTCTGCCATGAAAAGGTCAAATTTACGTGTTACATGTGTTTTTTTGCTATGTTCTCATGCATCAAGGGTCAGATAAAAAAGCATGGAATAACTACTTCAATCAACTAAGAACATTTCAGTTGGCCTGTTACTCCTTAAGCATATATCAAGTGACACGTTGTTCCTCTTTAAATGAATGCAATCTGGGCAGAGAGAGAATGAGAACCTAATCTGTCAAGATGAGTAACACTGCCGAATGCAGGTCTTTAAAAAGAATGAAATCTTATTGAATTCTACCGTTGGTGACAAGAGTGCTTTCAGATGCTGGTTCAATCTTTTGATTGGCTGTGCTCCTCAGTTAACCCCTGACCTCAGGAAGCTTATAAAACATAGGAAGTTTACCCATGTCCAATTCACATGATATGGGACACGCAGGGCCACTGTCCCCTCCCCGTTCCTGCAGTCCAGGAAGTTCACCCTAATCAGATGCATTTATTGTGTACGGCAGGCCGAAAGGCATGGCGAGAGTATGTTTTACCCCCTGTCCGTCCGTGTGTCCTGTCCGTCTGCGAGCGGCTAATCTCCGACACCGTTGGCCTGCTCGCTCCGAAACTGTGCACACACACTCCCTGGAAGCCAATTCAGAACCTCTGCCCCAATTTTTCACATAGCCCTGTTATAGCGCCACCAGGAGGCTGATTTGTGCAAAACCCGTATACTCCTACAGATTATATCCAAACATCATGCAAATCGGTACACAGTATCTCTATAGTCATGTGATCAACAGATCTGTCCGATTGTTCATATTTCATCCTCATTGGCTAAAGTTGGCTTCCAAAGTTTGCAGGATTGGTCCGTTTTGAAGAAAATGCCTCATATGATGAACACAGCGTGCGATTTCCGTGAAATTTCACACGCACATTCCCATTAGGCCGAGGAAGAAATGCCACCCTTTTCACATTGGCCTGTTATAGCGCCACCAGCAGGTCTAATTTAGTAAAACACATTTTTGGAAAAAAAAAGCCTCAAATCATGAATGCAGTGTCTGATTGCCGTGAAAAGCCTAAGAAGAAATGACACCCTTTTCACATTGGCCTATTATAGCGCCACCAGGAGGCCACAATAACCTACCTGACCTGGAGGTGACCTGTGCTCCGAGGAGCACTTTTTTTTTGTTTCCCATTGATTTATTCAGCATGCTGCTGTACAAGACATGGTCAGATCTTACTGAGAACAGGTAAGATGAGACTGTATGTATGACAGTATTAATGGCAAATCTGTCTGCAGAGGATATTTAATATGAAATTCTAATTCATTGTTTGACCACATTAATATGTTTGCAGGTAAATATAATTATGAAAATCTCAGTGGAAGTCAAACAGTTTGTTTGGCTTTCTCTCTCTAAAGGTTGTTTAGAGAGAGAACCTGCCGGTCGGTTAACAAACAAAATGTGGTTTAAATTGGAGTCTCCTTACGCTTCCCATGTGAGAGCAGCTGTAAGAAATCAACGATTATCCAATAACGATGCAGATAACACACCATCCAAATCTGACATAATACTCTGCACATGATTCACGGTCCAAATGTCATACCGTTGATGCTGAGTAACATACCGTGCTATCATATTCAGTCTTAAAGTAACCCAAAACGTTTGTGTCAAAGAACTGTTTACCAGACCTTGAATGAAAGCATAATGAAAAATGTAGTTTTTTAAATGTTCGCATAGTTTAGTTTAGTTTATTAGCACATTGTTATAACAAACATATAGAAACAATACGTATATTAAATGACAAATAGCTGTGCAAGGAAAGGAAGAAGCCCGCTGGCTTATTTGAAATCCTTTCCTTCATGGGAGAAGTCATTAAACAACAGGATACAAAAACTGCTCAAAAGAAGAAAACATTTAATGTAGACCTTTCCAAAAGATGGATGCCAGCTTGATATTTAAAGGATCTACACCATGAATTAAAAAAATAATAATAATATTTAATATCATATTGTTTATGTCCCTCAAACGTTTTTCAAAAGGTTTGAGCCTAAATCAAGCCTCAGATATACTCATTCCAACTAACTTCTCTCTGGCTTATAAAGCACTTTCACCTGCAATACCACATTGTCCTGTTTGGCACGGGGCGCTATTGAGCCAGTTTGTATGCATGTTATCTCCTGGTTCTGTGTGGAAAAAGTAAAAAAAAGAAGAAAAAAAAAGAAATGTTTTTTATTTATTTATTATTATTATTGTACCCTGATGTCACGTCACGTCTGGGTGAAAATCAGTTTGGCCTGTTTTGAGTCCAACCCCAAATTTGCTGTGAAAGCCTGAGTGTTCAAACTGGGGTATTTTTGGGGATAGAAGAGAGTTAGGGGAGACCAAAAACACACAAAAAAGAAGAAAAAGTAAAAAAAATCATGGTGTAGTCCCTTTAACCAATGAGAAGTATTGAGCGTGTGACAAAAGAACCCCACACCGGATCCATTGGAACACAGGTTCTTTTTCCCTTTTCCCAAAAAGTTATGGTTTTGGACGTGCAAAACCTGCATGCATTATATGGAAACCTTATGGTGATACATCTGTATTCTGTACGTGTTTCTTAAAGGTGGAACCAAGAGGCGCTTATGGGGCTAGTTGCTTCCACAGGTGAGTGGCTTTGGTGAGTATCTGGGGGGCACTCGGTAGAGGAGAAATGTGCGCTGAAGGTGAGTGGAAGTGAGGTTGTAGCTCCGATGGGGGGCTGCTGCGATCATTTGGGGTGGTGGTACCCAGGGATGGCTGGGACGTCATGGTTCACGGTGTGAGTGGTTATTGGGGGGATTGCAGCTCCCATAGGGAAGTCCCAGTACAGCCCTGTCAAAGGGCTTTGCCGCCCTCTCTCTCTCCCAGTGACATCATCATGCATCTGTGTTTAATGCCAGGGTCCGGGGGTAAGGGATACGGCTTGACCTTTGACCTTTGGTGAAAGCCGAACCATTCGTCACGCATCACTAGGATCAGGGCCTTCGTGGGCTCCTGGCACATCTGTTCATAATGCAGGTAGTGTGTGTGTGTGGGGGGGGGGGGGGGGGGCTGAGGCTCCTGTGAAGCTGCTGTATGTATAAAGTGATGGCGGTTGAGTCGTGGGCTTCCAGAGGGGAGACCCTGATCCCTCCGTCTATAGTAAGGAGGTCTAACCACTCTTAACCCTGTAAGACCGGGAACGCAGCATCTGTGTGTCATTTTTAGGTTTCTTTGGGCGATTCAAAAATAGCAGATCTACAAGCTCATAGCGCTGCACCGAGTGCCGCGCTACGAGCTTGTAGATCTGCTATTTTTTGAAAAATCATGAAAATGTGTGCAAATATATTATATTTCTTTTTTTTTTTGCGGACATTAGTAACTCAAATCTTTGCTTCTGGGGGTCCCTGGAACTAAATATTAATATATATATTTTTAAAGCGAACATTTGTAATTTTTTTTACAAATATTCGCCTTAAAAATATATACATTCCAAGATTTTCACGAATTTTCACGATTTTTCAAAAATAGCAGATCTACAAGCTCATAGTGCGGCACTCGGTGCCGCACTATGAGCTTGTATACCTGCTATTTTTGAATAGCTCAAAGACATCTAAAAATGACACACAGATGCGTTCCCGGTCTTAATGGGTTAATGAGTCGGAGGAAACTGAACTTTGAACTGTGAGAAATCTCAAAAGAACCTCGATAAGACGCTTTTGAGAGATAGTTTTAAACACTTGACAGCTCAAACTAAACTGAATGAGGGGTTTGTATTTGTATATGAAGGCAATAAATATCCATCCGTCTTTACACTTTCAAATAACGCCACGGTGGCCGCTAAGTGTCCCATTTAGCTGTCCGGCGGTGTTGAAAATAAGTATGAATAAGAGTCTTCGGGGAACATCAGGTGTTTACATTCTCCATGATGGATGACACTGACACTCTTTAGCTTGAAGGTTGGATGTATACAGCTCTTTAAGGAAGTTCCATAGACCTTTTGGCTGTTTTCTACTGAGAGAGACAGAACTCGGTGGTTTTGATTTTCAGCGAGGCCTCAATATTAACCCATTAATACCGGGAACGCATCTGTATAATTTTTTGATTTGAGCGAAAAAGCATTATTTTACACTTTGGCTATTCAAAAATAGCAGATATTCAAGCTCGACGAGCTTGCAGATCTGCTATTTTTGAAAAATCTTGAAAATGTGTGCTGTGTTTTAAAGCGAACATTATTAATTCAAATCTTTGCCTCTGGGGGTCCCTGAAACAACATATTTTTGATAGGGGTCCGCGGCTAAAAACATATAATTTTGGGGGTCCTTGACATGAAAAAGTTTGAGAACCACTGATATAGCAACATAGGTTTTTCCGAAAACTGTTAGGATTTAGAACTCATTTTTGTAGAATCGGCCTCAGGTCTTAATGGGTTAACTTTTTGACTTGTTCAAGGCTTTACGGCGCTAGCACAAATTCTGCGTTTCTTCCGTCGGTCAGTGAGGTCAGCCCCCTCTAACTGACACTGGGATCGTGATAGACAGGTAACCCCCCGACCTTTTAACGAAGGCTCAATAATCGGAGAACCATGACCGCTGAGGCTCGACGTCGACATGATATCTGCTTAGGTTTGAGAACATAGATTACCGTTTGACATCAACTTACTGAACTATTGAGTGACCTTCTTGGCAGATTGAGGAGGAAAGCCCCGTGGCGAATCCCTTCTTCAACTGATTGAAATGCTAGCATGACACCCACTATGATCCATAATGACTGTCAAATTACAAGAGTTTAGATGGAGAAGATAAAGCATACCTCGAACCTTTCCAGTGAGCTTTTTGACTCTGAATCCACTCTTAGCTGTCCACTGAAGAAGATGTGTAATTATGATGAATGGATTTGGGGCAGAATGTTCCTGTTACAACAGGTTTTCTGTTTTTTTTCTCCTCTCCCCTTTTATTTTTTTAGGAATGTCTCTGATTGCCTTTTTTTGTATCTCATCAGCATCCATCATTAAGGGTTGTACATTGTCAAAGTAATCACTGTAGATTCTTATCACCGTTTTGATCCACTGGCCAAGTAACCACATTGCCAATGGGAGAGTTGAGCTAGAGGTTAAACCAATACGCTCCTGACAAAAAAAAGAAACATTTATCAGATATTCTATTTTTAAAAGCCCACCAGGTACTCCGTCTAGACCTAAACACACTTTTCAAGTGAAGTCTGAGAAGCCACTTTGATGTAAGCCAATGACTCGGGGGTCAGTAATGAGGCCAGATTCTATTCTAATTGGAGTGCCTCCACTTTGGTAAAGGTGCAATTACGCATTGCAGGGTCAGTTTCATGACATCACCGATCTACATCAAACGTTCCACTTACCTGATGAGCAGAGTAGACGACGCCACACATCCATCCCATGTGAATTGAAAGCAAAGCATCCGATGAAAGTCCTCATGATGTAAACCGCATGCTTTTAATACCACAACATTTAATAGAGACCTGCATGTCCCTCATTGAAACGGATCAGTACGTCTAGCTGAGCGGATGTTTTTCTTTTTCTTTTTAAAGGGACTGCTGTTTATCCCTATGAATGACTAGTTGTACAGAATAATAGACCTCAGTCTCTTGCATGGGCTACCTGCCAGACAAGGCTGCATAAATAGCTACATTTCTTTGACTATTCTTTATGCGTTGGTCTTTCACATTTGTCACCACAGCCCGGAAACTGATGAACAATCTAGCCGCCCATCAGTTGCAGTGTTGATTTCGTTGACTAAAACGTCTTCGACTACCTTTTTTCACTGACAAAAACTAAATAAAAACTAAATAAAAACTAAGCTATGATGACTAAAACTAAGACTAAATATGTTGACTATTTCGTCAACAAATAAAAACTAGACAAAAATGTTAGGGAGGGAACTAGTGGAGAAGAGATCCAGTAGAACTAAAAGACAAGTCATTTTGGTTGCGCCCGGGTGCTGCGCTCTGAAATAGCTGATCTACAAGCTCACAACACGTCGTTGTGAGCTTGTAGATCAGTTATTTTCAGCATGCAACTAAGTGTAAAATCAGCCATTACGACACCATCAAGGCACTGCTAAAATACATTATAGTCGACTAAATCAACTGTAGTTTTAGTCGACTAAAACTAGACAAAAAACTAAAACATTTCAGATGACTAAAATATGACTAAAACTAAATGGAATTGATTCAAAAGACTATGACTCACTAAAACTGAATCAAAATGTGCTGTCAAAATCAGCACTGATCAGTTGTAAACTGGGGGGCAAACATTGTCTCATGCATTTGTTCGTTTTCCCTCCTCATTGAAATGCTTCGCGTGGTTGTCGTGTTCCAGACAGAAGTTGTGTTTCGTTCTCAATGTTAGATTGTGGAAACTGATAAGACAGGAGCTGGGGAAATTGTTTTCAGGTGTTTTGTTTTTGACAATATAGTAAACTACAGCTGGGTTTGTTGTCGCATTCAGTTCTTGGACACCACTTCAATTCCACGACAGGAAAAGGCAGAACAACTGCACACAAATGCGTCAGGGTACACACACTAGAGATGATTGAAATCAATGAAAACAGAGCTGGGAAATGAGGGATAAAATATAATGAAATCCAGCAGAATCATTTGTAAAGGAATTGATGTTTACAATTGGGAGTTAGTATGGGAAATGAATGAGCTCCAGCATTCATGAAAAGCCATTATGGATTTGGCTGAGTGATGAGAATGAGAATGAATGAAACGTGCATCAGGATGAGCAGTATTGTCTGGTGTATAGCAGACTGGGCCATCTTTACAGCCGTCAATCCCGTGTGTCTCTCTTGCTTCTCTCTTTCTCTACGGCATGCTCATCATTTGAAAAACAAGTTTATTTGTTTGCATCTCCTGACTAATACCACACAGCTATTTGTGGATGCAGTGAATAGGAGTCTTTCAGTAAAACAAGCAGGCAGAGCTAAATGAGATGTCCGCTCATTAGAAAATGCGAGACAATGTTAAAGTGTCTATCTAGTGCTGCATCTAAGCTTTCAGACGTTTTTAGAAATAGTTTTGTTACAAATTCATATGAAAACATCTTATGATGCAGATAAATAAAGCTCCTATGTGTGAATCACAGATAGACAGTTGGTATATAGCAACAATGTGAAAGACGGCAACCCCAAGGAAATGTCCCACCACAGGAGATACAGAAGTTAGACGCGCCATTGTACAGCAATGGTGTTCCACTGCTATAGAACAGGCTTTTCAACAGATTATGAACCAGGGACCACCAACCTGACTAAGAATCAACCTGGGGACCACTGTGTTGTGTTGGGAGGCGATATGGGCGTGGTGTTAGGGGAAAAGGCTTGAAATTAAATAATGACTGTTAAGGATTTAATTTGTTGCACGATACAATACTACAGGCAACAAATTAAATCATGCCCTTAACTAGCCTGGCAGATTCGTCTGGTTTCCAGGATTGCCCTTAATAGTCATTATTTAACTGAAATAGGCTAGTGGTCCACGGCTAAAAAAAGGTTGAGAACCACTGATCTATTCCTATCCCACGGTTACCCTAAGTCTGTTCTCTTAAACTTCTATATTAAACTCATGTTAACTGATATACTGATTTTAACTTATGAGTACTTGAGCAGACATATGTTATATGGGCACATTTCCTAATAATGATGACTCGACCAGTTGATCCGGTACACTTATCTCTTCTTGAGATTCTAACTCCCTTTTCTGTGGAATTTCTTGACCTCCAACTTCCCAGTAACTGACAACATTGACGCATCATCATACTGTAGGTCACCAGGTCATTTAGTGCACTGTTTCTCAACTAGTCTTTCACTTTCCTACATTACTAAATGCATAGTCAGGGACCACATGCACTACCTTCACGGACCACCAGTGGTCCACGGACCACCAGTGGAACATTTATAGTAACCTCCACTCACTTACAGCAGTTACGATTGGGGTTGAGGGGCCAGTGGTCCTTAAGGATGTTCCAGGGGGTCCCCCAGGAAAATTCACCGGCTAGAAGAGAGAATGTATAAGAATGATTATTCGGATCATAGGTTTCACTCGCCCCACTTATCTCTAAACTAGAGTCTCGGGGGGCTACGGCCCCCCTCGACCCCAGCCGCGCACGGGGCTCTAGGGCTGTGAGGGCGCGCTTATTTTGGGGTACCAAAATGGTGGGATAGAACTGTCCAAAAGAAAAAAAAATATATATATATATTGGAAAAAAAATGTTATATTTCTTTTTTACGTGGTGGTCCGCGGACCCCCTGGTGGTCCGCGGACCCCCTGTGAGTGTTGGGACCCCCGGGGACCCCCCTGGAACATGGCGGACCCCTTCGGCTGTTTTTTTTTTCATGAACGTCCTTGCTTGTTTCTGTCGCTTGTTTTTGAAAACCTGGTATCCCGACTGACATCACTGACGTATCCTTGGTATTTGTACTTCCGGGTTGCATAATGATGACATCACTGTCGAATCCTTTGGTGTCATGAACCTACGCTTTGGTGTCATGATGCCCGTCGCCGTGTATTTTTGTGTTTGGGATGTACATGGCACGTGAAGGACGGACATATTGTGATCGAGACATGAGTGAAGTGAAAGTAACGGCCTGGGTGGATCAAAAGAGGTACGTAAGAAGGGGGGGGGGGGGGGGGGGTGGTGAAGCGAAGGACCTGCTTGTGTGTTGTTGTGGAGATGCGCAGAGTTCAATGGCGGCCGCTCGTGTTGTTTTGACTAAAGCCGCCGCCGTTCGGTGTCGGTGGTGCACACGGTAAACGGTACGAAACTGTTTCACCTTCCGTTTTGTCCGTAATGTGGTGAGTGGAATAAATTATGTTGCGACGTGGAAACTGTGAAGTGAGCAATGATAGGTGCCCAACGCCACCCGTAAATTCTGCGTGTCCGCCGTGGCTACTGTGTTGGCGAGATGTGGTGTGTCGGCTTTGTGTTTACTCGATTACAGAGCTGTGGCTATAGCGTCAGCGGCGCGCGGAAGTCACTCCCCGATTATATAAGTAGATATCATATCTTACTCCCTGGCACAAAACCCTGGTTTCAAAGGAGGTCCGGGGCTTACTTTGGGGATTCTTGACATGGAAATATTTGAGAACCATTTTCTTACAGTATATGATTTGTGATCCTCTTCATAAACTGACATTTTTGTGTTTCAGTCAGAAACACTCATTCAAATGTGTTCTATGGAGCTCAGGACAGTAGCAGCAGGAAGTGGCATAAATCATGGTTGGACTCCTCATGGATGTCCTTCCTATGAGTCACTATGCACAGTCACTAAATAGTTTTAAAAATATGTTAATTAGAGTCAGGGGCCCCTGGTTGGTCTGCATTGGTCTTGTTGTATGGCTGGTATTGGGTGCGATAAATGTAATGTTCTATTTATTTATTTATTTATTTAATTGTCTATTGTGCTTTGTTTTTTATGAATGTCTATGTTGTTGAGTGCTGTTGTTGCAATGATTTTAATTTAGGTAAGGTAGAATGGCAAGTGTGTTGATAGTTAGATGCTATGATGTAATCATTTATGCGGGACCTCAACGGAAATAAGTCCTTGGACTTTTTGTGATATCCTGATATATGCTGTACTGTGCACCTCGGTGAATTTGTACCATAAATGATCAAATAAAGTCAAATCAAATCGAATCAGTCTAATGCTTGGACTAGACTAGAGAAATATAATTTGATTTATTGCATCCTTCCGCACCAACTTAGATAGAACTGTATTTGACAGGCGATGTTATGCAATGGAAGGTCTCCCTCGAAAATGAGATGCTGCATCTCAAGTGGCTTGTCCTCCAGGGAAATTTCAAATAATGTGTGTGTGTGTGTGTGTGTGTGTGTGTGTGTGTGTGTGTGTGTGTGTGTGTGTGTGTGTGTGTGTGTGTGTGTGTGTGTGTGTGTGTGTGTGTGTGTGTGTGTGTGTGTGTGTGTGTGTGTGTGTGTGTGTGTGTGTGTGAAAAAGTTATCTAAGGCACACAGTAGAAAGAGTTCATAAAGTTCATCGCCTACAGTGTGAAGGGTAATGATACATTATATATCTGGCATGGCCTCAGACGGACCCAGTCCAAACTCCTGGTCCTACTAGTATGACAGATTGCATTACACTGATAAATATGCTATTATTAGACACCTGATGATAACTCTGCATTCCATTTTGACTGTGACTTTGCAAGACTTAAAATTATAGCCTAAGTGTCGTCTCATTCGGGCAGAAACCTTGTTTCTCCATATTTGATGTATTTTTCTTCATATTTTATACTACTGTATGTACCCTATTGTATATGTAATAGCTAAAATAGCTGATCTACAAATTAGTCCTCATAGATCTGATATATTTTCTATTTCAGTTTATTGCCCGGGCACTTAGGCTCCGAAGTAGCCTGACAGCGCGCCGCGGGTTCGAGTCCCGATCCCGACGGCCTTTGCTGCATGTCACTCCTCATCTCTCTCCCCATTTCCTGTCAGCCTACTATCCTGTCAATAAAGGCATAAAAAAAGCAAAAAAAAAGAAGAAAAAGACCGCCTATAGGTGAACCATTAGAATGAGGGCGTATGTGTTAGCTTGTTAGCGAATGGGAATGAAGGGATCTGAGTGAGGTTGAACGTGGAAAGGCTGTCTGATTGTAGTGGGTGTATCTATATAGCGAATGAGAATGGGGGAGAGTGAGGCTGAGTGTGTACACGTACTGCCTGCCGTGCCTACCTGAACTATCTCTGCGCTTGATTTATGGAACATTTCGAACATTTAGTTGAGTCGGCCCATCACTCTTTCGTCTCCTTCTCCATCCACTCTTCTCCTCTCTCTCGCCTGTCTTGAGCCGTTCCTCCTTTCATCCCTTCTTCTCTGCACCCCAGCCTCGGCAGTGGTTGTTATTTCTGGAGCCGCCGTATAATCAGTGGTGGAAAAAGTACTCAAGTTCTTGTATCAATACTGCAATATAGAAATACTCTGTTACAGGTAAAAGTCCAGAATTCTAAATTTACGTGATTAAAAGTACAAAAGTATTGGTATCAAAATGTACTTAAAGTACCAAAGTACTAAAATGTTTGAAAATAGCAGATCTACAAGCTCAAAACGTGTCGCATTGCGACACGTTGTGAGCTTGTAGATCGGCTAGGTATAAAACAGGGCTAAAGTGTTTAATGTATGTTTCATAATATCATAGTTAATATCTGAAAAGTAACTAGTAACTAAAGTTTTCAAATAATTGTAGTGGAGTAAAAGTACAATATTTGCCTCTGAGATGTAGTGGAGTAGACGTAAAAGTACAGAAAATGGGAAATACTCCAGTAAAGTAAAAAAATCCTCAAAAGTGTACTTAAGTGCAGTACTTAGTACAGTACTTAGTTACTTTACATCACTGCGTATAATCTGCAATGTGAGATCTTGTGATGTCCTTCTGTAATGGCAATGCCCTCTGGCAGAGCAACTCTCTCTCTCCCCCCCCCCCCCCCCCCCCCTCCCCAATGCCAAGTCCCCCTCTACATTACGGAGTGTGGACAACTTCAGAGGTACTGACTCCAACAGGGCATAACATTGTATTCATACTTTACAGTAATGTATGGATTCCAGCCGACCGTTTCAGAGAGCTAGAAAGGGTCTCGGGGTGATTTCTCTCGAACTGTTTTGACGTGGAGCGTGACTTTGGCAGAATTCTTCACCTCTCGTTTGGAGGGGTGGCTAAACCTCTCTATTAATCTCTCATAGTGAACAGTTGAAAATGAACGCCGGTGCCTTTGCTCATAAGCATTCATCAGATCCGCTCTTTGGTGTCTGGCAGCTTATTAGGTATCCCATTATTCATGTCTCTGCCTTTTTTGTTTTTCCTCCCTTTTCACGGGTCTCTTGAAGTGCCTGACGCAAGATGGAGAGACGCCATGCGAAATCAAAGCAGCTGCCTCGACGAGAAACAATATAGCCTTATTTCTAGCAGGAAACCTCACGCAACATGCAAATCAATCAATCAGCAGTTGATTCAGGCATCTTGTTACTCACACAAGCTGCTGGTCTATGTCAATGCCTATTGATTCTGATGTGCATTAATAATAGCTGTCAAATAATTTCCAGCCAGTTGATTGGGATGTTTCATTGCATGTGCTCAGCAGTGTTGAGCTTTTAGACACGTGTGTGTGTGTGTGTGTGTGTGTGTGTGTGTGTGTGTGTGTGTGTGT
The DNA here is from genome assembly GCF_963454915.1 of Gymnoscopelus microlampas. Lineage (NCBI taxonomy): Eukaryota > Metazoa > Chordata > Actinopteri > Myctophiformes > Myctophidae > Gymnoscopelus > Gymnoscopelus microlampas. The sequence continues at coordinate 27,423,304 of NC_139960.1, forward strand.
GTGTGTGTGTGTGTGTGTTTGTTTAACTGGATCACTTGCAATGACTTGTATTTGGCCTTTTGTAGTGGTTAACCACATGAAAGGACATTTTAGAGTACTTTGTACATGAAAATTGTGTTGTGCTTTTGACCCAGTGAATACATTTACGGTAGTTAAAACTATGCGCAGAATGCATTTAGATAAACAATAGCCTTTAAGGAAAAATTGAGGTATTTTTACCAATGTGAAATTTAAAACTGAGGGATTATGCAGTAAATCAGTTGTGACAGAAAATTAGCATGTTAAACTAATGTGGCTCTGTGAGAGGAGCATATCCCATGAAGGAGATATGCGTCACAATTAGAGTGGAACCACCCCTGGCCCTGTGTGCATTTAACGTCAGGGTGACAAATACAAAACATCTGCAGTACTAACAAGGGACAGGTTGCTTTGAGTCTAAGGTGCGTGCGTGCGTGCGTGCGTGCGTGCGTGCGTGCGTGCGTGCGTGCGTGCGTGCGTGCGTGCGTGCGTGTGTGTGTGTGTGTGTGTGTGTGTGTGTGTGTGTGTGTGCGTGCATGTGTGAGTGTGAGTGTGCACTGCAGCTATATCCCTTTACCACCTGCGTCTTGTGCATCAGATCAGAGGCACAGCGGTTCAGGCACTGTTCAAACAGATTGCGTGTTGAAGCCACATTCTGAACATATGAAATGTAAGTGTTTTACCAGCCTTATCGAAGGAGGATTTATATACACTGAGGATCCACCCATAGCTTACATAAAAACACCGCCTTTTGACAGCAGAAGAAATTTCAGATTTCTCTCGGCTCACGGCTGCCAGCAGGGAGTTGTGTGAACTGCACAATCAAACCATAACGTTGAGATGAATGGATGTGGCTGTGGTTCTCCCAGCTGAAGGGTAATTCCTCCTCATGTCCTCTATAATCATGTCTCCTGTCTAATATTACTCACCTCGCCTAGTGACTCTTTGGCTCATTTCACTCATTAAGGTAATTTACTGCCGGAGCCCTGTGGTGGGTAGTGTAAAAGATAAGCCTTAATTCTCTTTACTCACTGTGTCAATTCTCTCTTTTCTCCCCCTCTCTGAAGCTCTCTTCCCTCTTGCCTTTGTCTGTCATCTCTCTCTCTCTCTCTCTCTCTCTCTCTCTCTCTCTCTCTCTCTCTCTCTCTCTCTCTCTCTCTCTCTCTCTCTCTCTCTCTCTCTCTCTCTCTCTCTCTCTCTCTCTCTCTCTCTCTCTCTCTCTCTCTCTCTCTCTCTCGTGATGAGCACACAAGGCTTTTACAGTCCAATGAAGAGGCTGTGCTGCTTGGGCTGTACCATCCTGACAGTTTAATTGGAGAGGCGTAAATCAGCCCAGTGTGTCAGGGAGAGGGGTAATTATTTCCTTCTGTTTCAGCTACAGTACCAGAAGCCTGCCCCCCCCCCCCCCCCCCCCTCCCGACACTTCACATAGGCCCCGCATATCTGCATCTCTTGCTCTCTCTTTTTTTATTTTTCAAACAAGGCTCACACTCTCAATACCAGTAAGCAGTGTTGATTTTGACAGCAAATTTTTATTTAGTTTTAGTCATAGTCTTTTGAATAAAATTCCATTTAGTTTTAGTCATATTTTAGTCATCTGAAATGTTTTACTGTTAGTCTAGTTTTAGTCGACTAAATATCATAAGATTTTAGTCGACAAAATCTACAGTTGATTTGGTCGACTAAAATGTATTGTGGCGGTGCCTTGATGGCGTCATAATGGTTGATTTTACACGTGGTTGCATGCTGAAAATAGCCGATCTACAAGCTCGCTGCGACGCGTTGTGAGCTTGTAGGCGAAATTGTCGAAATTGACGAAATTGTCAACATAGGCCTATTTAGTCTTAGTCATCATAGCTTAGTTTGTTTTTAGTTTTCATTTAGTATTCATCAGTGAAAAAAGTTAGTCGACGAATATTCTTGTCATAGTTTTAGTCGACGAAATCAACACTGCTAGTAAGTTCCTGTGTGTTTACCTGAATTGGAGTCGTCTTTCGTGTGACCTTTTCGTCTGTACATAAGTGCTCCGTCTTTCACATCGCAGCTCTTTCTGTAAAAAAAAGGCATGAACAGCAGTCTGCAGTTCAACAGTTAACACAAATGTGCCCATTCATGGAAACACAAGCCGGGGCATAATTTACTTCTTTTGGAGCCGCGTATGGAAATAGAGTATGCACAAAGGCATTTGGTGAGTGGGCAGTATGTGTGGTGAGGGGTAACACATTAGAACATTGATTTGTCCAAGGACCACGCTTCAGTCCCGAGACCCCTAAGTTGTGCGGGTTTGGTTTTGGCACCCCGCATCGGCCGTGCGGTACATGTCCAAAACGAGGTGATGCCATAAAACACATCCCATCCTGTGGTCTCTGTGTTCTGGCATCACAAAGCATCTCCGGCTCTGAGCCACGTCTGTCTGTGGTGGAAAACATTCTGTGTCAGTGCTGCTCTGGCATGGATTTGAACCTTTTGCTTTAGCATTTTAACCGCTTTACCCCCCATGCTGAGTTTGCTTTATTCACTGACCCCCTTTTTCAAGTAGAGGTGTGTTGAGTGCAAAGTGCATTTTTTTTCCCGGTTCCTTTCTTGTTTGTTTTATTGTCTGAAAGTGATATGTTGAGTGTGCGTGGGGGATTGCGTGCTCCTGGATGGAGATGGAGCATACCGCTGTGACTCGGAGCATAAAAGCATATATCTCTCTTTAAGGTTGGCCACATTGGATGAAGCCTGGCCTGTGACCTTTTTTATTGCCTCGCTTTTAATAAAAAACGTTTAATAAAGTATGGGACTGCTGTGGTTATGGCGGTGTCATGAAATAAAACGGAGGAAATTTGAGCATAACGAGTGCGTTAAAATTGGCATCGTAATAAAAGGCTTGAATCAACACACATGTGTTTTATCATCACATTTTAATATCCGACCCACGATTGTCACTGTACAGAAGTTTGAAATATTTGTGTTTTTTTTTTAAATTGCCCGAGCACAAGACGTGCAAACAGATTTACCATTTAATATCAGAGAGAATGTCGGGGGGGGGGGGGGGTGGAAAATATGTGTCGGGAGTTTAATTTACATTGCACAATGAGTTGGCTGTGGGCTCATGGCCATCAACAGTCTCTCGGCTCTCTCTACAGACTCTCTTCCTCTATGTCTGTGTGAGGTAGAGGTCCTCTACGTCAGTGGTTCTCAAACTTTTTCACGTCAAGGACCCCCAAAATGATATGTATTTGGCCCGCGGACCCCCTTCTCAAAATATTTTGTTCCAGGGGACTCCCCGGAAGCAAAGATTTGAGTTAGGAATGTTTGCTTAAAAAAATATATATATATATTCAAAGGTTTGCACATTATTTTCAAGATTTTTCAAAAATAGCAGATCTACAAGCTTTGTATATCTGCTATTTTTGATTAGCCAAAGTATAAAGGGTTAAAATTATTGTGACGCTATATTAACACATTTTGCTGGGGACCCCCTGGTACCCCCCCCCCCCTTCCCAAGGACCCCTTGAGAACCAATGCTCTACGTCGCTGCTGATGATTGTGCCCCGCTATAAAGAGTTTAGGTGATCTGTATGCTGTCTAGTTAGCTGAGAGAGAGGGGGAGAGGGGAGAGAGAGAGAGAGAGAGAGAGGGGGGGAGGTAGAGAGAGAGAGAGAGAGAGAGAGAGAGAGGGAGGGGATGGGGGAGGAGGAGAAGGCGGAGGGGGGGGGGACTTCAGTAGAGTGTGTAATAGGACACCAGCCCTCTCTCTTTTCGCTCTCCTCCTCTCACTCCCCCTCTCCCCTCTCTCTCTCTCTCTCTCTCTCTTTCCTCTACTCTCTCAGTCAAGCCTGTCCTGTATAGACAGTTAGATGGAATAGCAGCATTTTTCTCCCCTCTGGGATATTCAGTCACCGGGGATCTTGTGTGTGTGTGGAACCAAAAGTGTTTGAAGGGGGATAAGGAACGGGTTCCATTCGCGACCTGGGCTGTCAGACCACGGCAGGCAGCGCCGAGGGAAGCCCCCTCAGAAGGTGAGTCCTGGAGAGGGAGAGAGAGAGAGAGAGAGGGGGACCGGGACAGGCATGTCTGTTGTCTGGATGAGGGTATAGGGAACCTCCATGAGCGAGACAGAGAGAGAGAGAGAGGGATGAGTCACTGGACAGAGAGAGGAAAGGGAAAGAGAGGGAGGAAGTGATAGGCAGCAGGAGGCTAACAGGTGCAGGGGTGAGAATGCAGGAAATCAGAATGGAGTGTTACAGAGTTAAAGGAGTGTCTCCCTGTTTCGACAGTGTCTCCTATGAGATGCTGTGTGTTTTAAAGTCAACTTTGATAACTACTTTCTGCCTTGGAATAGAACATGTGTAGGCTCTAATCTATTTTAAATATGTCATGTGTATTTATATGATTATCCACTGCTTATGTTTTTGATCTTTTCTATGGACAAACTTGGTCCACATACATTAGGTCTACACACATCAAGTCTGATTAGCTTTGAATAGTTGTTGAATATGGTAGATCTATTGGGGAAATAAAGGTGTTTGTTGTTATAATACTCATTCAGCTTTACATGTAGCTGCGTGTGTCTTGTTCCAGTATGCGTGTGTTTGGCAACATGCAGCAGGAAAGGTGCTGTTGACTGGTTGCTGACAGGGTGGGGTGTGAACACGCACTGACCCCCACGTTTAGAAGCAGGGGAAAGTGTGTACACTAAGCTATAACTGACAGTATACACTATACGGATCATTCACATGGTTAGAAAGTTCCGTTCTCTAATTGAGCTAAAATGCTCCTCTGTTCACCATCTATTTTTTTTATGTATATACCAGATGACTACAAGATGTCTCCTGTGTAATTTATGTACATTCAATTTCAATGCGGGTTGGCTATCTCTCCTCAAATATATACAGGAAGAATGATTTAGGAAAGACCAAAAGGACACATCTATCAAACCTGAAAGCAGATGGCAGAGCTTTCTACTTCAGTTGCCCCAGTATAAACGGACTAAATTATATGCATGTGTATGAGGCAATAACAGGGACAGAAAGGAAAACCAAATGAACACAGACCCCCGTTCGGGCAGCCGAAGAGCCATAAAATTTCATAGGTTCATCAATATTAGTTTTTGACAGTTGCCTCTGAAATGCCAAGATCGAAAAATTCATTAGGCGGTCAGCCAAGGAACACACAGTGAACTCAATTATCATTATGTCGCTCCCGTAATATATCACTCCACTCAATCAAACCGACCTCTTTTGTGCAGACAGATTTAATTGTCATCGCCGAGATTCCTGGCCCGAGCCCTGGTGTTATTTCTGGATTGTGCCGGGCTCTGCCAGACAAAATGTTTAGGCCTATTACTTTTGATCACTTCTGCAAACGGAAGGTGTCGCTTATTAAGGGACCAATTAAGTCAAGCAAGCGCAGGGGTTCTATAACGTATGTAGTACGTAGGTCATTCATACCCTCGGTATAGTGGAAGTTCTGCATTACTGCGGTGGCTCTGAAGAGAGGGAAACTACAGCGCAAGTGTCTAAACCTGACCCATAAGGGTGTCATGGCAGGCCTGTGTCTTATCTCAGTCAACGACTCCTGACACTCAGTTAAGCGGGCCACCGGGAGCACGGCCTCTCTCTCTGTGATGACTTGAGCAGCTGTGAGCCTGACGTCTTCAGGCCGCGGCAGAGAGCCTGTTGGAAGATCACCCCAATCTCGCTCTCGTTCTCTCTCTCTCCCTCTCTCTCTGTCCAGAGAGAGCCAGAGGTAGAAGTTTAGCGGCTTAAGAAGGCTGGGGTTGGAGCAGGACTTTATCCTCAGGGGCTGGCCTGGGAGATAGGTCATAGCCGTCGGAAGCTTGGAGCCATGTATGTTTGAGCTAAAGGATGGGGCTGTTTCGTTTCGCTAAAGTGCAGCCAAAAGGATCTCACTGTGGAAGTTTTCCATATGTGATGCCTACATTCACACTTGTTCATATAGGCTACATGCGTGGGTACACACACACATGCACCACTCCCCACATGGTACTGTATGTTATCGTAAAGTTTAGAGTGTGTAATAAACCAATATGTCATTCATGCCATGATCCACGCCTCACACTCAGTCTCACCTCCGTATGGCGCTCCAACTTTAAAGTTTCATAGAAATCACACAGCTTGTGGTCTTCTGCATCATCAATCTTTTACTGCTCATCTATAAACCACAAGAACACAGAACAACCTCTTGTATACACATTCCTTCTTCGCAAGCAAAAAAGGCAATTTTCTATCATGCTTCGGTGTAGTATTTCACAGCTCAGGCAGCATTGCAGGCAATTTCTCCGGAACGGGTGAGATAAGGCGAAGAAGGCCTTTTCTGGAGCCATGGAAATTGGCTATGTGCTGTAGGAGGACTTGCCCCCCAGGCAGTACCTGTCCTTATCAATAATTGAGATGCTCTTGTCCTGTAATGGAATGAGAGATTGGCGGCGCAGGGCCGAGAGGAAGTGTTTTCATTGGCAGCCCTTTTGTGCAGATTTATCTCATCCATATTTAAGACGTGGCCATCTGACTGGGTAAAAGTGAACAACGGAATTGAACTGACTCGTTAAGCTCTGATCTTTGCTCAGCATTGTCTTGTCTTTTTTTCAATCAATTGTATTGCATTATACTGTAGGGCAAGTGGATTTTTAAATGAGTTCTCATGGGAAGACGGGCCCGGACTGAAGTGATCATTGTTCGTGACCCTGCTGTTTTTATATATATATAGCTTATGTTTCTGGCTTTATACTCGAAGCTTTAACTTTTATAGAAAAAAATCCAACTCAAAATCAAACTGTCAGTGAAACTAATCTGTCCCCTCTCAACCTTTGACACCATTACTTATAATGTCCTTCACACCAGGCTGCTAAGTTTACAGCGTGGCTTTGGGCCATGGAGATGGGCCAAGTTGACAATTAATTGTCACTAAAATAATTGCGATTAACGATTTAATTGTGTTCTGTCGTTGAAAATTAATGGAACATTATGAATAAAAATTCTGTTTGGCTTTTAGACTCGTATTAATTACTTTATACTTAAAGGAGAATTCCAGTCATTTTAGATGTTTGCTTTGATGTGTCGCTAATCACTCACCAACATACAAAGGGCCGTTGAATTTTTCCAGAGAAGCCCCTGTTGTCCATTGTGGAGACCCCTTCCACTGGCATAATGGAGTAATGTGTATAAACGAAAATCGCCTATTTTAGCAGCTCCAAAGCTCGTCTTTTTTCCACCAATCCTCATTATGCAGTGTACTGACACTCAAACATGCACTGAATGTCCCTTATGAGCTGCCGTTCATGCAGAACGACATGGAGCTGGTTGCTTGTTTTTCTCACAGAATCTGGCAACACAGAGGACTAGCTTCACGTCGTTCTGCATGAAGCCCTTTGTATGTTGGTGAGTGATTAGCGACACATCAAAGCAAACATCTAAAATGACTGGAATTCTCCTTTAACCCATTGAGACCTGAAGCCGATTCTACATGTCTCCTAAATCCCAACAGTTGAACTGCTGAAAAACGTATGTTTCTATATCAGTGGGGCTCAAACTTTTTTCATGTCAAGGACCCCCAAAATGATATGTATTTGGCCGCAGACCCGCGCAAAGATTTGAGTTAAAAATGTTCGCTTTAAAAATATATATATTCAAAGATTTGCACACATTTTCACGAATTTTCAAAAATAGCAGATCTACAAGCTCGTATGAGCTTGTATATCTGCTATTTTTGAATAGCCCAAAGTGTAAAATAATGCTTTTTAGCTCAAATCTAAAAATGACACAGTTCCAGGTCTTAATGGGTTAAATAAACGAACAAAACATCACTAGTGAAAATAGCCGATCTATAAGCTCAAAAGAGCTTGTAGATCTGCTATTTCCACAATTTTTGACATTTAAAAAAATATATATGTCATTTTTTTACATGGAATTGATTATGACGATTATGTAATAATTGTATCAGGCCTAGGAGATGCACTGTTTGGTCTCTGAACAAATTAAAAAAACATGTATATTCCTCCTACCCAACAGGCAGTGGTGACCTTGGTGTGGTTCCTGAGCCGTGCAGTCATGGGCTGGCCAGAGGGGTTGACCACCAGACCACCTCTGTGGCCCACGATGACCCCCCTCCTCCTGGCGCTCTCCCTCCTCCTCGGCTGTGTCTCCAGCATCTCTCAGCCTCAGCCCAGAGTCTTCCTCTCCTTTGAAGGTAAAATAAACCTCATTGTGCCCTCGCAATGCGCTCCCAGACAGGGTTGCCAGATCTGACAGGGTTGCCAGATTTTATTTGAAAATAGCCGATCTACAAGCTCACAACGCGTCGCATCGCGACGCGTTGTGAGCTTGTAGATCTGCTATTTTCAAATAGCTGATGTATATGTTAAAGTGCTCGTGTGGCCCATAGTCGCTTCTTTTGGGCTGGTTTTCCTAGACCTGGTTGCTTGTTTCTCTCACAGAATCTGGCAACACTGCCCCCAGAGCATTATTATGCAAACAAAGACACGCACACACACACACACGTAAAGCATTACGGCTCGACCTCCTGATGATGTGTTTATTGTGTGCTAATGCCTAACAAATGGTTGAAAATGAAGGCATGCCAGAGGGATAGGTACAGTATTACTATGACTATGTCATTGCAGATCTTGAAGCAACTATTATGCTGTCTTGGGGGGCGATCATGAACATTATGGTCGTTAGCAGTGGTGGAAAAAGTAGTCAAATGTTTTAAAAGTATCAATACTGCAATGTAGAAGTACTCTGTTACAAGTAAAAGTCCGGAATTCAAAATGTACTTGAGTAAAAGTACAAAAGTATTGGTATCCAAATGTACTTAAAGTACCAAAAGTAAAAGTACTAAAATATTTGAAAATAGCAGATCTACAAGCTCACAACGCGTCGCGAGCTTGTAGATCGGCTATTTTCCAATATCCTAGGTATAAATTAGGGCTGAAGTGGTTAATGTATGTTTCATAATGTAATAATTTGTATCTGCAAATAGTCAAATAGTTGTAGCGGAGTAAAAGTACAGTATTTGCCTCTTAGATGTAGTGGAGCAGAAGTAAAAGTATTGGAAATTGGTAATACTCAAGTAAAGTACAAATACCTCAAAGTTTTACTTAAGTACAGTACTTGAGTAAATGTACTTAGTTACTTTCCACCACTGGGTACAGTATTGCTACGACTATGTCATTGCAGATCTTGAAGCAACTATACAGTCTTAGGGGATCACGAACATTATGGTCGTTAGTCTCATAATGAAAGGGGCAAAGTTTCCATTCAGGCACAAATCACAGAGGAAGCACACACTTACTCCTATATTCAGGGGGTCATGTCTGAGAGTGCTTTGGCGGTGCTTGTTCTATTGTCCCGCTGTGTGTCGAGGCCGTGGTGGGCCGTACCCCTCTGTGGGATGGTACCGTTTGTCAGGATGACCCTGAGCCCCATGGTCCTTGTTAAACTTTAACCACGCTATACGCCATAATGGAAGGAGGCCCCGGTGGGCATTGTCGGGGGGGCTTCTGGTTTTCATTTTGTCGTTGTATGTCATTTCTTTGATGTTGCCCTTGGAACGTGGAGCACAGGGTCAAGGGTGTGCGTGCACGTGCGTGTGTGTGTGTGCACACGCATCGTGCTTTTAATCCATTTAGACCGGGAACGCATCTGTGTCAAAATAGCAGATCTACAAGCTCGTAGCGCGGCACCGAGTGCCGCGCTACGAGCTTGTAGATCTGCTATTTTTTTTAAATCGTGAAAATGTGTGAAATCTTTGAATATATATATTATTTTAAAGTGAACATTTGTAACTCAAATCTTTGCTTCTGGGGGGTCCCTGGAACAAACTATTTTGAGATGGGGGTCGATGGCCAAATACACATCATTTTGGGGGCCCTTGACATGAAAAAGTTTGAGAACCACTGATATAGAAACATACGTTTTTCAGAAAACCGTTAGGATTTAGAAGACATTTAGCATAATCGGAACCTCAGGCCTTAATGGGTTAACAGTGACTGAGCAGATGAGAGTGACTGTCTGTAATGTGTGTCTGTGGTGGTAAGGCATTTTGCACGAGTCTGCAGGAGATGCCATATTGGTTTCTTTTTTCCTGTATCTTTTCCTTCTCCTCACCCCCTCCCTTCTTCCAAAACTGTCTCTTTCATATTTATGTCATAATTTCTCATACCTGCTTCATTCTTCCCTTAATATTTTGCTTTAGTTTTCTCTGCTTTCACCAATTCTTTTCCCTTGACTCCAGAATAGACATTGAGCCGTCGTACCATAGACGGGGCCCTGGCTGTCGGTGCTGGGTGTGGAGCACGTTAGCTTGGAAAAAGTAGTCGTTTCTGCAGACAGGAAAAACAATGCTATCCCTTACTTTGGTTGTCGACGCTGAGTGAAATTATTCACCGACTCCTGTATGCTTCCAAATGGCTGGCTTAATAGGCCAAAGAAGGAAGTCGACGCTGTAAGAGAGCCAATCCATTTCTTGAAGGCTTAATTCCTTTTCCAGGTGCAAATTTGATTCGAATTCCTTTCTTGCCGTAGTTTTGTTTAGCTGCGGAGGGAACCTAGGTGGAATGCTACTTGCATGCAAGTATGGCCTCCGGTTTGATTTTTTTTGCTGCTGTGTTCTCATTTTGTAATGGAGGCTTGGGGCCTTGAAACTTAATGAATATCTGTCACTATTTTATAGATGTGCGTTTATTTTACCGTGGCATAATAAACCTGGCATACATTCATTACATTTACGACAAAGACGGCAGAGGCATAGCAGAGGACAAAGCTGCTCAGTGGGATTATTGGAAGCTAGACAGTAGATTCCAGAGGTGGCTTCCATTCGAGCTGTGATTTAAGGCTGTCCACAGCGCCTGAGCTCAAGCACAAGGGGCAGGCAATTACATTTTATTTGTGAGTTAGAAATCACGGTTAAGTCGAGGAAAATGAGGCTCATATTTCTCGGGCTGACCTTGAAAGTTCACCATGGGTGAGCTCCAGATGCAGGGAGAGGCCGTAGAGACACTCAGGGCCCAAGGGTGGAGGCTTCTCTCCCCCATAAACAACTCTCTGCAAGTCCTCCCCTGAGGAGGAGGGAAGCATTCGGGATTGCTTGGGTTCTCTCCAAGCCTGATCCGGAGGGAGGAATGAAGAGAGGCTATAGGAATGAAGAGCGGCTATTAGGAATGAGGTCAGGAAGCTGCGACGACGCAGGTGGCTTGGCACCTGCCGGGTGGTCAAAGGGCCATTCCTTCATTTTTTATTATCATGACCTGGAATTATTTAGCATCATTTTACACTTTGGCTATTCAAAAATAGCAGATATACAAGCTCGTAGCGCGGCACCGAGTGCCGCGCTATGAGCTTGTAGATCTGCTATTTTTGAAAAATCGTGACAATGTGTTCAAATCTTTGAATATATATTGTTTAAAGCGAACATTTTTAACTATATTCTTTGCTTCTTGGGGGTCCCACTAAACATTTTGAGATGGGGGTCCGCGGCCAAATACATATCATTTTGGGGGTCCTTGACATGAAAAAGTTTGAGCACCACTGATATAGAAACATAACGTTTTTCAGAAAACTGTTGGGATTTAGAAAACATTTGTAGAACCGGCTTCAGGTCTCAATGGGTTAATAGCTCAGGTTAAATGTTACTTCCCAGCTCTTAAAGTTGTGTTATGAAAACGTCTTTATTAGTCGTTAGCGTTCAGACTATTGTTGCAGCGGCAGACAGCAGACCTGCATTGCTCAAAGAAGAGGCAATATCAGGAATGAGGTCAGGAAGCTGCGACGACGCAGGTGGCTTGGCACCTTGCGGACGGGGTGGTCAAAGGGTCATTCCTGGTGGCCGGATTCTGTAAAGACATTTTTATTATCATGACCTGGAACTAACCAAACAAAGGCCCTGGAAAAAATAAAGAAACCACCGGGTGGGGGGTGGGGGTTGGGGGTCGTAACGTGGATGTAGACAGCAGGAATACCCTCCTCCGCTTTCTCCCTCTGTCACTCCTGAAACCCTATCCAGGGGTAAGGCAGGTTCACGGCGCTCCCAAGTGTACATCGCAGACTAGCGGAGAAGTTGCTGTCTCGGACATTCTTCTCTCCCTCACGGAGGCGAATGTGTGCGAGGCGGCGGCTAAAACCGCATACTTAAACGGTGAAAAACACCGCCTCCAGAATGCAGCTAAACCCTAAATAATAAACAGTCAAACACGGCCATTCTCCTCAGCTTGGTGAGATAATAAACACCGGCTTGCATTATTTCAGCTCGAGTCGTTTTTGAGGTTAACCCTTTGATAGAGGATATTTACACTTCTGCATCTGCTTTGAATATCTTTTTCTTTGAGTGTTTAACCCGGCCCCTATTTTCGTTTGCCCATTGAGAAATGATCTCAAAACAAGGTGAAATCGTGGTGGCCCCACACAGCTCACGAAAGAGAATAGTAACTGAAAACGGGTGAATTTTGCATCTCTGTAGTTGTATTGCTATTGTTGAATCGGCCAAAACCAATGTTGTGCAGTAAGCTGGCAACCAAGAAGGGCAACGCGAATCATCAGAATATCACTACATGTGTGTATTGTCAAAAACAAAATGTTAACACAGGTGCTGTTATGATTCATTTTATTTTCAATTCCATGTGCTGCAGATCCAATAGAATATTCTTGCAATGAGATGTAACAATAATTCATAGTGAACTATGCAAGGTTTATTGGATCTTGTTTACGCGATACACTTATTTGTTTTAGCTCTTGCTCATTTGATTTTCCTATTTGTCTCATCTGTTAGCATTCTTAGCTCGGTATATAAGAGCGAGACTGTTCTCGGGGATGACATTTGGAGGGCAGATAAAAATGTGAGAATGTTGCACCACGACAGAGAGACGGGACAGAGGGTTGAAGGGCAAGTAGACAGTGGTGGAAAAATCACTCTAATGTTTTACTTAAGTAAAAGTATCAATACTGCAATGTAGAAGTACCAAAAGTAAATGTACTAAAATGTTTGAAAATAGCAGATCTACAAGCTTACAACGCGTCGCGATGCGACGCGTTGTGAGCTTGTAGATCGGCCATTTTCAAATAGCCTAGGTATAAAATAGGGCTAAAGTGGTTAATGTATGTTTTATAATGTAATAATGTATATTTGCAAAGTAACTAGTAACGAAAGTTGTCAAATAATTGTAGTGGAGTAAAAGTACAATATTTGCCTCCGAGATGTTGTGGAGTAGAATTAAAGGTATAGACAATTGGAAATACTCCAGTAAAGTAGAAGTACCTCAAAATTGTACTTAAGTACAGCACTTGAGTAAATGTACTGAGTTACTTTACACCACTGCAAGTAGGACAGGGTGAAGTGACGTCAATGAGAGGAAATGTCTTGTCTGGTGCCACTGGGAGGACCACAGTGGCCGCTGTCCTCATTGCGGGCAGGGAGGGTGTGAAGGAGGAAGGCAGGGCGACGTCAGGGGTTGAACAGTGGTGTTTGCTGGGTATTCTATTATGTATGGGAGCCGGTGAACCTTGCGGTTGGCCATCAAACACTTGGCAAGATTCCCAACGGGCCTTTTCTTCGACTTTATAAGCATTGACTGACTGAGCTCTATTGGGGGGTGGTCGGTGGTCCAAGGGTGAGTAGTCACTATCCACACAGATCCATACAATGGACGGCAGACGAACAGAAAGATTAAGGTTGGCAACCTTTAGAGACCTGTGATTCTCTCTCTCTCTCTCTCTCTCTCCTCTCTCTCTGCCTTTGAAGTAGTTTATTTGTGTGAGCTGGTCAAGCAGAATCAGTGCAAAAGCCTTTTGTTGGGCCAAGAGACCACTGGGGGCATTCAATATTAAACAGCAGGTTGCTTGCTGCCTTTTGCTGCAGTGCTGTAGAGCAGAACTCTGTGGTATCTCATCTTAAAGTGGAAAATATGCCTCGCATGTTCCGCAGCAAGACCAGCTGGAACGTATAAGCGCTACGATAGAGCGTTCATGTCAAAAGGTCTGCAGGAAAGACAACCCATTTGTCCATCAGCATGAATCGATGCCAGTGGATCTGTGATTGACAGGACATATTGCTTCCCCTGTTCTCACAGGCATTTTGCTCACTGCTAAAGCCATACAGTAGCCCACAGTGAGGATCCTCTGACGGAAATGGGATCTAAAGAGGGGAGAATACAGAGTAGATGCTGTCGATACTACTTCCCAGAGAACGTATCTAAAGTGACTACAAGCTGCAATCACTGTCCTGTGTAATTCAATGTTCTGTAAACTGTGAGGGAATCGATTTTTCAAGGACACAAGGCTGAGGGGGTAACAAAAGCAGCAAAGCTACCAAGTCACTCAGAGTCAAAAAGAAAAAAAAGAGAAAGAAACAGCAGTCTCTCTAATGTGATTGTGGTGAGGAGCCAATTGGGAACAGAGAGAGATGTGTGGGCACCGGGGAGGGACTTGTCATTGTGCCCCTTTTGGGGGATCGCAGAGGAGATTGCAGTGCTCACGTTCTGTGATGAGAGAGTGGAACTGTGGATTCCTTTTTTGCTGTTGTGATCATTATAGCTTACAGGGGGAAAGGCAACACCACAAGAAAACATCCCCCAGGTTTTCTAAGTCCATAGCAATTTCTGACAGACTACTAGGCCTTCAAAAATGTTTAGTGTGATCAAAGAAACGAAGTTCAACAGCAATGTTCCCCGCAGTAAACAACACTGTTATGGTTGTGGTTTTTGGTTTCCCATACAAGGAGAGAGAGGCTCCTCATGTTGCTGGATCGTAAAGAGATAGCGATTTGCAGGAGCCTGAAAGTATGTGTCGACTGTAAATTTGGATCACCCTGGATTGAGTTCAGGCACTGGAGCTGGGTGGCCCAAGGTTGTGACTTTGACAGCCTTAAAGACTCTGATTTGACTCTGAAGGGTTCCAAATGGAACCATAATGGACCCTTACGTGTCACTAAGGATTTAATTGTGTGGTCTGCGTGTTCTGAAATGATCATACATTCCCCAGAGGACACAATGGGGGGTGGTAAGCGTGGGAAAATTTGACTCTGCTGTATTCATGGTTAGTTTTTTGAAGGTAAATATGGGTGGAGACGAGTTTGCCACAGTAGGGCAATTTGCTCTCTGCATATTTCCAGTATTGTTTGTCAAATAATCCAGAGTCACTCATGAAAATCCATCTTTAACTAAAATCTTTGCTTCTGGGGGTCCCTGGAATAAAATATTTTGAGATGGGGTCGGCGGCCAAATACATATCATTTTGGGGTCCTTGACATGAAAAAGTTTGAGCACCACTGATATAGAAACATAAGTTTTTCAGAATACTGTTGGGATTTTGAAGACATTCGTAGAATCGGCTTCAGGTTATGAGGCTGCACTGTGTCATGACAAAGTGATAAAACCCCAACTACAATATGGGATTATCTTGTCCACTCAGTTTGAAACATCCCCTCAACCTATAAGGAGCAGAGATTAATTTAGGAGCTAAATTGAATGGCCCTGTGGAGTGTTAAGTCTTTTTGATAAACACCAGCCACGGAACACAAGCCAAGAGGTCTCCACACCCCATTAACACCGCAGGGACAGGCTGCGGGCCAACTTCTAAAACAGCCTTTGTGTCTTCCATGCAAATCAGCTCTCTTCAACTGGCTGCTATACCTGAAAAGGGCACCACAAATAAATTATCTTCATGCTAACGAGCCCTGGTCCCCGTTTAACCCATTAAGACCGGGAAAGCATCTGTGTCGTTTTTAGATTGTCTTTTAGAGTCTTTGGCTATTAAGAAAATAGCAGATATACTGCTATTTTTTTATTTGAAGTTTTTTATTTGAAGCAAACATTTTTAACTCAAATCTTTGCTTCTGGGGATTCTGCGTCTTCTAAATCCTAGCAGTTTTCTGAAAAAACGTATGTTGTAACATGTAGTATTTGGCCGCGGACCCCCCCCCACATCTCAAAATATTTCATTCCAGGGACCCCCACCCCCGACCCCCCCAGAAGCAAAGGTTTCAGTTACAAATTCATATATACAGTATATTCAAAAGATTTGCACAAACTATCGATATTTCGTTTTTAAATAGCAGATCTCCAAGCTCGTAGCGCGGCACTGAAATGGATTGACCGGATTGAATGCGTTAACGTGCGGGGGAACCCGTTCCGTGGTTGTCAAGGGCAGCCTGGTGGGAGGACCCCAATCACTCGCCTTGATAAATATTGAAGCCGGGGGGCTCACACACACACACTGTGCCCCCCCCACTTGTAATTCATCCCTCCTCACAAGATGGAGTGGGCTTCACTGTGAAGGCCCTGACTTTCAAAACTTCTGCCAAAATACCGCTGCCCTTTGTTTCCGATTATGCGACAAGCCTCCTCCTCAGTCGAGTTCTGGATGGCTGCACTCATCTAATACAAGCGTTGGTACACTCATACATACTACACCATGTAGAGGACTTTGTCCTGGCAACTATAACAAACAAGAGTCCCTCTGGGAATACAACAACAACAAAAAAAGGCATTGGCCTGAATGGGGGGGATGTCTGTTCCATATCCCTGGGGACATAGCCCACCAGTGATACAGTAATGGCTGAAAGATTTATGTTCAGGTATAAGGTCGAGGGGTAAGTTAAGGTGGCATGCCAGAGCAAGGAGCTCGCTCCTCTCGACCACCCAGGAGGACTGTCTCTTGTGCAAGTCAACAGCAAAGGGGTCGTCTGATTGTCTGTACAACAGACATGCTCTGCATTCCCTGGCGGGCAGCAGCAGCGCTCGCTCCAAATACCAAGACGCACACTTCTCCGGAAACTTGCTGCAATTTCTCGTTGCGAGCAAGAGCCAAGGCTCAGCCGAACGACTCTCTAACATAAAGTGCATCTCATTAATCCCCTCGTTGTCTTTCAGCCTATTATCTATGTCGAGACGTATGTAATGGGAATCATATGGCTGTGTGGGATGCCTGAGTTCGTATGTATGCCTTTTCCTCACAACACACAGTGAAACGTTGCTGTGCAACGTCGCCGAGCAGACAGATCTCTATATCTAAATAATCGTGCGAGCTCAGAGTCTATAAGTTCTCTCTTGGCTGTGTGTATACTGTACGTGTGTCTGTGCTAATGAGACGCTCTGCAGGGTGATGTTATCCAGTACCACGGCGGTCTTCACCGCGTGGCGAGTTCACCAAGGTGTTGGCTAATAGCCCCTCTAGGAGCAAGAAACCTGAGACACTAGCTTGTCCGTCAGACAAGCCCACGAGCTGGCCGGTCTGCGTTCTCCCTGTCCTAATTAGCGCCTGGTCTCCTTCTCCCCTCTCACAAACACCCATAGGGAATCCATAGTGCAGTTTGGGCAACCCAGTTATAATATAAAAATGTCCTCCAGCTTATTAAAAACATGCATTATCCTCTCTCTCTCTCTCTCAAGCGGTTTGTTTGATTGATTGATTGACTGAATACTTTATTGACAGTTTGCAAAAAAGGTACAGTGGTACAGATGCATACAAAAGGTGCTAAAAGGATAACACAAAAAGCCCAAAGGGCGTATTTCCATTGTGGTCCTGTGTATTCAATTCATCGAGACATTTAAAGACAATAATATGCAAAACATCATATACTAGTTGAAAAATATGTACATTAAACAGTTGGGGGGGGGGGTCATTTCTGGTGATAAGCTTAGACGTTTTACAGGTGACCTCTCACTTGCCCACACCGGGAGCCCCTTGTTACCTTTCACCCCTGGCAGCTGGTAAATCACTGTGTTTTTACAGTCAGATGAGCTACAGTCACACAGAGACTACACAGAGTCTACAGGAGGGTGGCAGGAGATATGGGTCAGAGGATTCTCTGAGTTTATGAATTTACTGGCCACGGCGGAGAGCCACAAGGAAGATAAAATGGGACCCGGTAGGTCCCTTGCAGCCACTGAGGCATGATGCCTTTGTCAGATTCAAAAGACTATGTTTCCGCAACTGACATTAAGATATGGCCAGGGCCAAATAGTTCTTTCTGTGGTGTTGAGTGATGGCCAGTGCTCGTGGATTGGGTAACGGTCCCGAATACATCTGTTTGTCAGTCAAGGTGTTTTTTTTTTTTCCCTTCTTTGAAAGTCCTTTCGCTCTTTGTAAAGAAAGTCTCTTATTGATAGGGCACTGTGAAGAAATGTGCCATGAAACATAATATTTTGTAATGATTGGAAGGAACTCTGTCTAAATCTTTATCCAGTGATAGTGAATATATTGGTGTTGTTGGATATGTGCCTCTTTTCCGTCTGTTATGACTTTACACCTTGGCTAAGCCTTTGTATAAGCTCTGCAGTTAATACGCCCAGTATGTGACAAATTCTTCAAACAATCCAACAGCCAAAAGTGGGAGAATTCACAACGTTTGAAAAGCAAAGAGTCTTAAAACACATCTGTAAAAGCTGCCTCATCATAAAATACATCTGACTCCACACAATTCAAAAGGCTCAGGCCATGGAGAATTTCCATCTGACCTCGTCCATCCTCAGAAAGACAGGGGTCTTCGTTCGTATTGATGCTCATTGATTACCTTTCAGCATGTTGCTGACGAGGAACAATAAAACATTCAACACGGGGGGGGGGCAAGGTCAGACAGAGGAATGTCAAAACAACAGAGACGTGCAGAGAAAAGCAGGCGGACAGACGAGCTGTCAGATATCTCTCAGACATGCATGCAGCCCTGAGGCATGGCGAGCCGCAGCTCAGTGCATTTTTGTTATCCTCCTCCGGGTGGACGAGGGCCCACGTTCTATCTCGGTCAATTAGGTCTGAGCTGAGGACACGGCGCTGATGGGGAAATATGCATGTACGTACTAACACACAGAGGAACACACACACACACACACTCATTAATGCATGCAGGCATTGCACACACGGACACAAACCAGCACACACATGGATACAGACAAACAGAGTGATGGACTGACAGATACAGACACAGGTGCACACACATAAACACATATGCGTGTGCGCATGCATGCGTGAACATCCCTCATTTTACCAGCAGAAACATTCAGCTGCATCTACCACAGTGGGTGCCTAATTTTAAACAGTAAAAAGGTGCTTCTTCCCACTTCTAAGCCCCCAACCCATGCACCAAGTGAGACATACTGGTCCACTTTTGGTCGCTTCAGCATTGCCCTTTCCCCCCCATGACTTCTGACCTTTTGTTGACCCCCAAAGGATGCATGCCGTCGCCTGATATTGCCTCTCTGAGCAATGCAGGTCTGCTGTCTGCCGCTGCAACAGGGGAATAGTCTGAATGCTAACGACTAATAAAGACGTTTTCATAACACAACTTTAAGAGCTGGGAAGTAACATTTAACCTGAGCTATTAAGGATCTGGCTGAAGAAGACTTTGAACTGTTGTTCATTACCTTCCTCTTTGATTCACACCTGAGACATTACCTTACAAGAGGTGAATGTAATATTGGCTGAGGCAGCTTAACCTTCATGTTACAATTGAGAGAAAGTTTACATTGGTAAGGATTCGGTCTTACTGAAGCTAGTTTGTGTTGAGTAAGTAGTGTGGAATTCAAATGGATGAAAAAACAATGTTCAGATGTTAGCGGCAGATTTGAGTCATTATAAAAATATCCACCCGACAAATGGTGTGTGGACTTTGTTTTATTAACCAGTGTGGAAAATTGTGGACCCAGTTTCACCGGTGATTCAACGGAACGTTTTGCCACCAAAATGTAATCATGCCCATGGAATGTGCGTCCAACTGATTAACACACGTGTGTGCGTACACACGCACACGCGCACACGTGCACGCATGCACACGCAGCAAGTAAACATCTTTAACAGCTTGGTGTCTGCCTACGGTATATGAACAGTATCCATCTCATATGAATAATGAGGGGTGAGTGAAGGTTTTAATGAGGCATGATAAAAGTGAAGTCTAATCTGGGGAAGCAGAGGGAGTGGGTGTATATGCGTTTTTTTGATGGGGTGGGGGTTGTTGTGGTGATAGGCCGTAGCTGAGACAGATATGTATGATTCCCCCTCATCTCCATGCCTGGTTCTGTTCAGGCCCTTGGCTGAGAACAAAAGCCCACACGGCCCATTCCAGTATGAAGGAGCACTCACTCAAACAACAGACGTAATCATCATCGATCTCTCGCACGTTGTGACTGGAGCTACTCTCTCCGCCAGGCTCTGCTGGCTGCGAGTCCGCACGGCAGGCTCACGCAGAGGCAAAAGATACATAAACAAGCATTATGTGAGCGTGTGCATACATATGCATACGTGCATAGACACGCACACACTTTCAAATAAACATTCTTCATGGTTTTGACATTGCTATATTTCTGTCCTAATACCAGGCTTACGCTGTACTGTATAGCCTACTGCAAGTTTGCCAGAACAGGGTGAGACCGCTAATGAGGTTAAATGATGTGGATAATAAACACAAGCCACTGCTCAGACCAGTGGGATGAATAGGCCAGCATTCTTTGATCCTGTCATTCCTGGAAAGGTATTTTGGTATTGGCTCACAGTCTGCTAGTACAGTGGCAGAACAACAGTAGAATATGTAATACTGCTATATCTAGATTAATGAACATAGTTAGCCTCAAACAAAAATGCCCTCCCAATTTGTACACACGGTCTGCGAATACCATCAACAATAGTTAAACTGCATATGTAGGGAATAGGCTCTATGCACAGCAGCCATATTGGGAATGAATTGGGCCCCTTCTTTACTTCCTTAACAGGTGTCACCAATAATACTAATTAAGGCTCTGTTCCATTTAGTGTGGTATAGTGGTTGTCTTATTTTCAAGGACGCCCATAACTCTGAGAGTGTACAAATGGAACCAAATGGACCCTTACGGGTCCATTTGGTTCCATTTGTACACTCTCAGAGTTACACACCCACCATAAGGGGCCCTTTGGAAACCAAAATGGAGTGTTTCTAGTGAGCCAACATGCACGATATCAGCACCCTGACCAGAATGGATCAGAGCCTTCAGTAGTATCATTGGTAACACCTGTGAAGGAAGTAAGAAAGAGGCCCAATTTCTTTCCAATATGGCTGCTGTGCATAGAGCCTATTTGGGAATGGTAAACCAGCACACTAATAGTACGAAGTGGTGAATATTAAAAAGCCAGAGGTGAATATTCAATGTCCTGTTATTCTATCTCGGTGAGTATTAACCCATTTCAAACAATACCCTCCCCTCGTTTATATGTACAGTATGGCCTGAGAGCTGTGTAACAACCTCACAGGAGGCAGTGTGTTAATCCTGTCTGTCATCTCAAAGCGAAACTGCTGCTATTTCACCCATTTATTAGTATTATTAATTATTGACACACATAAAAGAAGCAACAGGAATTTTGATCAAACTTGCATCACTGTTATGACATCGTTGATATAGGGATTGGGAGCACTCTAATAAAGCAAGCCAAACGATGTCAGGCTTCTGGAATCTAATCAAAGGCAGTGGTTCGATTAAAAGAGAGCTTTTAAATGTCATTTAATGACATTTATTGGCATTGATTCCCAGGAATGTATTGATATGAAATTCACCAAACTCTAAGATGATTCAGTTCTTTCGGTATTTATTCCCCCACCCCCAACCTCTCCCTCAAGTCATTGCCAATTCCATGTATGTACTGTAGTTCCTGTCACTGCCGACATCTACTGTTGGTCTGGGGAGGTATAATGTAGGTACTAGGTACTAGGCAGCAACATGTCTCCTCACATGGAGTCACTAGCCACTATTATTTAACCTGACAGTGAGAAGCTTAGGCGGTGAAGCTGTTGTTTTTGTCATGTTGTTGTTTTGATGTTTTATATGTGGGACAATGGATGGAAATTAGCTTCTAGCTAAATGTGGCATGTTTACATGACATCATGTTCACTTCTTGTGTACATGTAGCCTATTGAATGTTCATTTAACGCACACTGTCCCGTAATTAAACAAGTAAAGTAAAGAGGACCTAACGGACGTGAAGGAGCACCCCATCCTTCCCAGTTCCTGTCCATGCTGAGCAGGCACCCCGACTAACTTCTAGGAGTCGCTAGTGCAGCAACAGAGGCCGCCCTCCCATGTCAGCTTACAACCCGCCAACAACAATTGTGTTCATTGGAACGCCCGGCCAAGCCGGAGGTGGTGGTGGTGTGGTGGGAAGGAACTTTACCCCTGCACCACCTGGATGGCCCTTTCAGTATTTATTTTGCATTTCAAGATGATGTGCAAATGAAAAAAAGAAAGAAATTCAGCTCTCCTACCTTCTCCCTGGACAAAAGAAATCTGTGTCCATGGATTTCCAGTGCAGTTAAACATTACATTACAGTCATTTAGCAGACGCTTTTATCCAAAGTGACTTACAATAAGTGCATTCAACATAGGTCGGGAAGGAAACTACTAATCACCAGAAGTCTTAAGTGCATTCTCTTTTAAAACATTCAACTAAGAGTATACCTAGCACGGTTTTAGCAAGGTAAAAGTGCAATATATCAGCTACCTTCTGTGCTGTCAGCGTGTTCAACCACTTTTCTTTCGAAAATAGACGATCTACAAGCTCACAACGCATCTCATTGCGGTGAGTTTTGAGCTTGTACAAAACACTTCGAGGATGCTTGAGCTGTGCCACCCACAAACACTTTTTTGACACTCTTCCTCCTCTTATGAGCTGTGTGATCTCAACTAGAAGGAACGCTTATAAACTCATGACCAATAAAGCACATGTGGTCAGGGAACGTCATGAGCGAGTGTGGATTTGGTCCTAATGGGCAAGCACACCGCTCTTTTTTTCCTCTTTTGTTTGTTTGGTAATTAATTGTCCGCTTTGCTAATCACTTCAAAAGCTGGGGATTTCTGTATAATTGCGTAATAGGGGCTACACTGTATATGACATTGGCCAGCCATTGTTATAATGTCATTACAGGATTTGATCGTGAAAATCAGTGATAAGCCAGAGTTTGTTGTGTTTGTAAGAGAGTCGATGGGAACAGCTTGGTGAGATGCATGAAATTTTGTGTGATGAATGAATTAAGTCGGCTAGGAGTTAGCATCAGTGATGGAAAAAAGTACTCAAATGTTTTACGTAAATGTGTTTTGCGTAAATAAAAGTATCAATACTGCAATGCAGAAGTATAGTAAAGTAAAAGTCCAGAATTCAATTTACTTGAGTAAAAGTACAAATCTGTTGGTATTAAAATGTACTTAAAGTACGCAATGCGACACGTTGTGAGCTTGTAGATTGGGTATTTTCAAATAGCCTTGCTATAAAATAAGGCTAAAGTGGTTAATGCATGTTTTATAATGTAATAATTTAGATCTGCAAATTAACTACTAACTAAAGTGTTCAAATAATTGTAGTGGAGTAAAAGTACAATATTTGCCTCCGAGATGTAGTGGAGTAGAAGTTAAAGTATAGACAATTGGAAATACTCCAGTAAATTAAAAGTACCTCAAATGTGTCCTTAAGTACAGTACTTGAGTAAATGTACTTAGTTACTTTAAATTACACCACTGGTTTGCATGCATGCACACGGCTAACACTAGCTGCTAACGCTACTAATGCTAACGCGTTACGGCTAACGCTAGCTGCAACCATATTCCATTTGAAGCCTTCCTCATTAGGTGGTCGTGGCGTTGGGTTTTTATTTTAGTTTAGACATGTCCCAGTGGATGTATTGTGTTTCTAGGAAAAACCTCGACAATTCATAACAGCAGCCTCTCTCCCTCCTTTTGAGAGAGCAGGTGCAGCATCTGGCATCGCAAACTTTTGGTCCTGGTTCTGTGAGAGGCTTAATCTGCAGTATGCAGCGCAGGGATGACTCATATGTTTGTGTGGAACCAGGGAATAAACACTGTGTAGACATTGGATCCCATGGAATGAGCATGTTCCACAGGGCAAGGCCTGCCTCTCCCAAGAGTACACAGTAAAATCCAGAGTGTCCATTTAACTCTGAAAGTGTAGAATAGGACCCACACATACCGGTTTGCATGTGACACACACCCTTGCTGTGTTCCATCTCAGAGCTTGCGGTTCGAGACCTTCCCTCCACCCCTTGGGAGGAAACATGAAATGTCTCCGATTCCCACCACTGTGAAAACAATACAAAGTTCACCATAATATTAACAGTTATTTCACCTTGCACCACACCCTGGTGGTGGACACATTGTTGCCCCTGTGGAATGTCCTATAAAGCAGGGATTCTCGGCCCTTTTTATTTACACTGTAATGTTCATTTAACTCATTAAGACCTGGAACGCATTTGTGTCACTTTTTGATTTGAGCTGAAAAGCATCATTTTACACTTTGGCTATTCAAAAATAGCAGATCTACAAGCTCATAGCGCGTCACCGAGTGCCGTGCTATGAGCATGTAGATCTGATATTTTTTTTAAATCGTGAAAATGTGTGCAAATCTTTGAATATATATTGTTTTAAAGCGAACATTTTTAACTCATATCTTTGCTTCTGGGGGTCCCTGGAACAAAACATTTTGAGATGGGGGTCGGCGGGCAAATACATATAATTTTGGGGGTCCTTGACATGAAAAAGTTTGAGAACCACTGATATAGAAACATAAGTTTTTTCGGAAAACTGTTGGGATTTAATGGGCTAAATGTCAACCATTTAGCTTGGGACACCCTCAAGGACCCCCTGAGTTTCCCCAGTCCCTAAAAGGGACATTTGATAGAAGGGGAGATGTGGGGGGGTATTGGACCATACCAGAACATAAGCGCACATATTAACTTTGAGGTAACTGTGATTAAGCTCAGGCTGATTAAAGTCAGTCAAGCTGCTCCATTGGAATCAGCCATCATTAATGACGGCATTCTGCCAGATTGCACTCCAGGCTGAAACAGAAGCTCAAGCTGTAAGGGTTGTTAAATTAAGAATGTTCCCCCGAGTGTAGAAAATGTCTAAAAAAGTGTTGTAAAATCTCTCCCAACTGCTTATTTTTGGGGAAGATATAAGAATGTGGTTTTGGCTTTCGTTCGGAAACCCAGTGTGTTTCTAATTAGCTATGAGATACCCACTTCACCCTTGGTGGCACGCCTCAACCAGGGTTGCCAGATCTGCTTATTATAATTTCCCCGCAAGATTTCATTTGAAAATAGCCGATCTAGCTTGTAGATCTGCTATTTTCAAATAGCTGATGTATATGTTAAAGTGCTCATGTGGCCCATAGTCGCTTCTTTTGAGCTGGGTTTCCTAGACCTGGTTGCTTGTTTCTCTCACAGAATCTGGCAACACTGGCCTCAACTTCCATGTACTTTGGCAGAGCGAGTTATGTAACATCTTTAGCTCTCCTTGGAGCTGGGATAATACCACCCCTGAACAGGGGCCTTATTCGATGCTATCTCCTTGGCTTTGAAGCCTATGGCAGATGGTATCTCTTTTTTTTACAGAGGGTTTTGCTTTATTAAATGGAGAGACTTGCTTGTCTGCTTGAAGGGGGAGCCCCTCAATTCCAATTTAAATTCTGCCGAGTCAGGTGAAAACAAGGCAACTCTTGTGTGTTCCTCATTAGTCCGCACAAGATGCTCTCGACTTCAATTATACAGTACAGCCCTATACCTACCACAAGGCTAGTATACATCACATAATATGGCTATTTCTTACGATGTTGAGTATAGGTGCAAAGTAAAGAATCGTGGGAAACATTCAATCCACCGATGATTCACATGGTAAGCTCATCTTTGTTTAACATTAAGCAGCCCAGGCTCTGATCATGGCATATGGTTCGAAGTGCCAGACAAAAAGCCTGTGATCAGAGAGAGAGAGAGAGAGGGGTGGCAGGGGAAAAGCCACTTCCCTTCAAAGATAAAAGGCCTCCGCCGTCTCAAGAGTCTATACGGCTGCACAATAATGACAAAATGTGACTTTATAGCCCTGCAGGCATTGACGGGACAGCATAAGAGAGCTGTTTGTTGATTAGCGGTGGCAAAACAAAAGGAGACCTGGAGAGGGTCAAAAGCAGAGGGGAGGAGATGGAGCGTATAGATCTACTCAGCGCTCCTGTCCGACCCCCCGACCCCCCCCCCTGGCCCCAGAGCGCTCAATAGTGATTGAAAAACGTATAAATATGCATGAGTTTGGCTGCAACAGTGAGGGGACTTTGATGGTATGATGGAGAGTTCTCTATCTTTTGAAATGAATGGACTCGAAATAACTGTTCGTGTGTGTGTGTGTGTGTGTGTGTGTGTGTGTGTGTGTGTGTGTGTGTGTGTGTGTGTGTGTGTGTGTGTGTGTGTGTGTGTGTGTGTGTGTGTGTGTGTGTGTGTGTGTGTGTGTGTGTGTGTGTGTGTGTGTGTGTGTGTGCGTGCGTGCGTGCGTGCGTGCGGTATTGACAATAAATGCATGTTTTTAATGAGCCTGGAGGAAGACTTTATTTTATAACTGCCTTGCCCCAAAATATGCACTGTGTGGGTTTCCCCAGACTCTTAAGTGACCGAAAGTTATGTAAAGTAGACAGCACTATCTTTCTATACAGGAAGAAGTTATACCACAAAAACCCAATTCAATTGTCGTTATTTTCCAGTGTTAGCTGAGGGCACTGGTGGAATGTAACTAAGTACATTTACGCAACGCGAGTTTTGTACTTGAGGTACTTTTACTTTATTTGCACATTTCCTTTTCTTCCTTTATACTAATACTCCACTACATCTCACTGGCAAATATTGTTATTTTTATTCCACTATAATTATTTAACAGCTTTAGTCACCAGTTGCTTTTCAGATTTAGATTATTAATGTAAGATCTACATGGGGCAGGGACGCAGAAAGGGTGGGGGGGGGGGGGGGCTGGACATACTCAGTTCCCAAGGGGTGAGGGATATCCCCCCCCCACTTTTGGGATGAAGAAAAAATAAAAAGAAGAAACTTCCGACATCTACACTTCATGGAGTACATTTTTTGTACCGAATTAACCGAATTAATGTTAAAAAAAACACCCAAAAAAGTAACAAACTCAGGGGAAAAACGCAAATCTTCGCGGCGCGCGCACGCACAGAACGCATGCGTCCCCTTCGGTTCCCCTAAAATGCTCTCTGCGTCCTTGACATGAAGTAATACATTGTGATTAGTATCAAGTTAAAACAACCTAGCAGCTCATAATGTAATTTAAATCAGTCCCACCAGCTGCAATTAAAGTGTTGAACACATTCAATCCAGTATTCAATAGTAAGATTATGAAATAGGCCATTCGGCATAATGGTACTGTAAGTATATTTTGATGCCAATACTTTTGCACTGTTACTCAAGTACAACTTTGAATACAGTAAAAAAAAACAAAAAAACGGCAAGCACACAGTGGGCAAATCATTATTATAAAACATACATTAACCACTTAAGGCACTTACATAGGCTATTTGAAAATAGCCGATCTACAAGATCACAACGCGTCGCATCGCGACGTGTTGTGATCTGCTATTTTCAAACATTTTAGTACTTATAATTTAGGTACTTTAAGTATGTTTTGATGCCAACACTTTTGTACTTTTACTCAAGTAACATTTTGAGCACAGGCCTTTTACTTTTAACAAAGTATTTTTATATTGTAGTATTGCTACTTTTACTTGAGTAAAAAATATCCGAGTACTTCTTCCACCCACTGCTTGCACAACACTGGCTAAGGCTCATGTTTTTGTCTCTCCAGACCTACAGGTGTCTCCTTCCTTTGAACACTTCAGTCTGTCTGAAAAGGCCATGGACTACAGGATCCTGCAGATGGACGAGGACCAGGACAGGATGTACGTGGGCTGTAAGGACCACGTTCTCTCCATGGACATCAACAACGTCACCCACGGCGCGCTGAAGGTCAACACCTCCAACTCAACACAATTATACACTCCAAGTCAACATTAGACACCATGTTTGAGTCAAATGAAATAAAAAGGGATATTTCTTTTGCCATATTGATACCTAATGTTCATTTACCTTAACCCTTTAAGACCGAGAACGCATCTGTGTCATTTTAAGATTTCTTTTGGCTATTCAAAAATAGCAGATGTACAAGCTCATAGCGCGGCACTCGGTGCCGCGCTATGAGCTTGTACATCTGCTATTTTTGGAAAAATCATGAAAATGTGTGCAAATCTTTGAATATATATATTTTTTTAAGCGAACATTTTTAACTGTTACAACTTCTGGGGGTCCCTGGAACAAAGTATTGTGAGATGGGGGGGGCGTCCACGGCCAAATGCATATTTTGGGTGACATATTTTCTTAAGAAAGATTTGAGTAAAAAATGTTTGCCTTAAAGATATATATATTCAGACACATTTTCACGATTTTTCAAAAGTTGCAGGTCTACAAGCTCGTAGCGCGGCACTCGGTGCCGCGCTATGAGCTTGTTTTTTGAATAGCCCAAAGAAATCTGAAAATGACACACAGATGTGTTCCCGGTCTTGATGGGTTAAATAGGTCATTTTAATCGATGAGATGCAATGTGCTGACATTGTTTAATTGGTTTCTTCAACTCACAGTAGAAAGGCGAACATGTAAAAGGCATTGATTATTCCGTTAGGCCCCTGATAGCATTGCACACGTGCACATCAAAAGCCCAAGAAGACTGCGCCACGATGTTAACACCATCTGTGTGTTGTTATACAAATTACCATACAGATTAACCAAGATCAGACCCATGTTGAGGTAAACAAAGCAGAGCTTAAAATGGTTCACTTAATAGTGCTGCCGTGGGCAGGATTCATAAGCTCACACTGATAACTATGATCTCGTATGCCGAGAGGGAGGTATTGTTGGCGTAATTGACAGCCGAGAAGAGCATATACACATGGGGAAAGCATTTATTTTTCTCTCTGGGGAGTGCTCTGCCACGTCCATTTTGCCTGAGTAGATTGCCTGATATATTCATAGCACCAGACCCTTAAGTACCCCTTCCACATTTGAAACCACAGCATTTTTCTCCTGGCTGTGACTGTGTCTGTCATCGTGGACGGTGAAAGAAAGGCTACCACTATTTTGTAACTTTTTTTTAATTCAGTAAAGACGGATTATTCAGGCTGCCACAATCTGAACTTTGCGCACCCCCCCCCCCCCCCAAGTGGGGGTCTGCCAGCAAATGCATCAGACCCAAAAGTGGATTTATTCACTTCCGGTTTTGAAAAGTCCCCAAAATGCTCAGAAACTTCGCCTACCCCCCCTAAATGGGGGTCTGCAAACAAATATATATGAAGTGGGTGAAACAAGCACTTGAAACCATTTGAGTAATTGTTTATGTATTTCAAAAAAAATATTAACATTATTTTCCTTTTTTAGGTTTCGGTTTATTTTTTATTCATTTTTTAATTATTTTTTTACTGCTTTTTTTTTACCCCACCAAAATGGACCACCCAAAAACCTGATAGGAGCACGTTTTAGGCCATTTGGAGTCGATTGGTGGTACTTTGTAGTGACACTATTTTGAGTCGCCAGCCTTTTCTTAGGAAATTTGTTTCTGGTATTCCTTTATTTTCTGCGTTGTTTAGATTTCGTTCTCAACAATGTTGTGATTAGATTACTTGTTACTGTGAGAGGTGATCATTTTGTTTACAGTGTGACCTGTGGTTTTCCACTTAGCATTCCCAGACCAGGTTTTTCCCACTGATCTCTAGTTAAACTGCCCCCTCTCTCTGTTTTTCCCCCCTGCAGGTGTTTTGGCCTGCGTCTACCACCAAGATAGAGGAATGTCAAATGGCTGGCAAGGACCCTACGGTGAGAGCAAACAAATCACATGTCCATTTGAATCAAATGTACCCAGGTGTCCCTATTTTGGGAAGATTTTAAAAAAATACTTTAAATTCATTAATTATACGTAGCCTGCGAGTTAGTTCAGGCAGCATACACTCGAGAGGTTTCTATGTGGCTGTATACAGCGTCATGCAAGACCCATACGTCATACACTGACGTGGCAATCAGCTGTCCAATTGGGCGGGTTATTTAAGCTCACCTAAATCAGGCGTTCCATCCGCTTGTGTGTTCTGGTTTGTTGTCATGCAGCGTTTGCTCCCAGCACCACCAGTAGGCTCTGCTATTGGTCTGTTCCCCATGGGGGTTGTTATTATATATCTATCTCCCTGCTCTTAATGATGGTTGTCTAAATTTCTCTGAGCAGAGACAAAAATATAGCAGAGCCTGAACGCCAAGATAAATATTACATCCACACTTGTATCCTCATTCTATAATATTGGTTCAATATATTCGGTCTATAATATTGGTTCAATCTATTCGTGAGTTATCTGACTGAACTACGATCATGATCATAAGGGTTCAGGTCTTAATTTAGGGCAGCATAATCTGCGTCCAGATCGGTGTCCCTTGGGATGATTCAAGCCGGAAACATGGTGCGTGCTGCTGTCCTCTCCCATGTGTGATCATGTGTTTCAGTGTCCCAGGCAGGTCCACCGCCACATGTGTAGCAGCTAGCAGATGTCTAGAGAGGGTCACTGACATGACGGAGTCCTCCTGGTATCGGCTCTGTTTGCAAAGATGAGAATGAGGACGTGGGAGGAGTGCCTCAGACCGCTATAGAATAATAAACCAGCATCAAAGCTGCACAAATTGGACACAGCTCATTGCTGTGTCTTTTTCTAAAGAATTCATAACCGCAACGCCTGATTTTACACACCGAAAAGAGATGCGGTCGTGAGCAGAAACGAGACTTTAATGAAGACATGGAGCTCTGCGAACTGATTCCGTCAGTGCCTCTGTTCTCCGCTAATTGGGCCACTCTGAAAAAGAACAGAATCTGCAGGGATTACACTTCAAACTAGAGCTAAATGAGTTGTTCCGAAAACAAGAGCAAACAAGTGTTGTTGTATAGAATATAATAGAAGAGAGTTTTTCTTCTTGGAGTGTGTTATCTCTTAACACATCAAGTGCCAGAGGTTGTTTAAACAGGGTATACTGTACATCCAGTGCCAGTGTTCTTACCGTTTACGCTGATCTGTTTAGAGCTGTAGAAGCCCCCACGAGGACCCGGATGTAAACAAAGGGTGCGTGCGCGATGGTCGAGGGTCCTGGAACAATAATATTTCTAGCGACTGGAACAATAATATTTCTAACGCGATCCGCCATTGCAGAGTGATCGCGCGTTGAAAATGGCTTGTTTTCACGACGGTAAAAAGGTATGGAGATATGGACCTTTTTCTCCAAATCCTATCATTGGAGCGGACGGAAGGGAAGTTTTTTTGGACTGGATTCACATCCGTCCGTTCCATTTTCAGGGGGAAAAAAAAACTAAAAACAAATTGCAAATGCGAGAATTCGAGTTTATGGCACTCAACGGGTGTATTTGCAAACACGAGAATTCTCATGTTTGGCCCTCAATGTGTTAATTATCTCTAGATGTTTCTTTTATTTTCCTTATTAATAGCACTGGAGTATGCTACCAAGCATGTCCCTGCAAGTAGAGCTGTACAGTATGTCACGAATGAAAGCTGGAATAGAACTACGCTACCCCCACAACGTTTCGTCCTCCTACCACAGATTATTGTGTTACCACCAACACGCCCAATTTGTTAACGCGTAGGCCAACATGTCCATCGGTCTCCGGTCTCCCTCACAACAGCCAAAGAAACGGAGCCAAGGGTTTGGACAACGCACAGCATTGTAAGGAGCGGAGAAGAAGCTGTTTTCAGTCACGGTGTGATTTGTGCTGCCTTGAGTCATAGCCCTGCTGTTGTGGACAGGCTCCCACAAATATTTGGGCGAGCTGTCTCTGTGTGGAGCCATTCAGTGGCCCTCTCTCTCCTCCGCTCTTCCCTTCTTCTGTCAACCAGCACCAGTGCCAGGTCCCTTCCTCTCAATTTATCACTGTACTTTTTTTTTTTTTTCGTCCTGTCTTACTCCTTCCTTCCCTTTCTCACTCACTTTTTCCTACTGTGCCTCTGTATGCCTTTTTGTCTTTTTAATTCGGCCCCTACATCTTTTTTTACTCTTTCTTCCCTTTCAAGGTTTTTTTTCTCTCTCTCTCTCTCTCTCTCTCTCTCTCTCTCTCTCTCTCTCTCTCTCTCTCTCTCTCTCTCTCTCTGTCTGCATGTTTCAATAAACTTTCATAAAGCAGTCGTTCGTCCTTCCTTACTGGGCTTCTACTTCTACTTTTTTATTATTTGTGGGTCCTGAATCAGAGCCTCTGTCAGTTTGTTATGGTTACCCTCCTCCATCTGTATATATTCAGTTCCTCTTCCCTGATAGAATCTGCGGTCGCTGGGACTCCGGAGAGAGACCACACGTTCTTTGCAAACGGAGGGTGGCATTTAAGGAGAAATGTAGGTTAACCTCTTCAAGTACAAGAACGCCAGACTGATTAAATCTGTTGGCTCCGTTTGCTCGAAACCTCCGCTCTCGACTCTAAACGGTGTCGAACACCACCTGAACATGGGGCCATGAGGAGGCTAGTTGCTGCATCTGGCAGGGTTTAAAGGTTGTGTTGCCTGGATCGGAAACACACGAGGAAATCAGACGTGATATCTTTTCTCATATGTCGCTATGGGAATATGAAATTGGATACGGGCGGGCTGCAGCGTGTGTGCAGGTTAACGGTGTGTGTGTTTGTAAGTGTGTGTGTGTGTTTGTGTGTGTGTGTGTGTGTGTGTGTGAGAGAGAGATATGGGTGTGTGACGCTGGAAATGCAGTTGTTTTCCAGCTCTCCGCGGAGCTTTATGCATTCTGTGAGCTGCAGCAGCTGCTATTTCCACTGCGATGGCCAAGTTCCTAACCGTTCCCTGGGTACTTGCGCCTCTCCTCTCGAGGTTTCTCCTCCCTTCTCTCCTTCTCTCTCCCTTTCTCCTCCTCTCCTTTCTATACCAGCTACAGTATAATGATGCTTTGAGGTTGTTGCTCCACATTCCCAGATGGCATAGTGCCAGTCAATTGTTTGTGTCCACTGGCGTGCCTACTTGTGATGCACTTTTAAGACAATTGATGTTCAGTTTTATGTGTCGGCTTGATGTGTCCGAGAACAGCATCATAGAGGCTCTAACAAGCCCTATGAGAAGCAGTTATAGATACACATCCAGGCTTAGAGAGCATTGGCGTAATAGCCTCTACACTTTTTAAGTAATCTACGTACTTGGGGTTGGGTGGGGGGTGGGTGCGCTTGAGTGATGTTTTGTTTGTTGTTTGTTTGTCTCTTTTTATATTATGTGCTGTCTTTTTTTTTTATATGGACCCACGGGTCTGAAATAAAGATTATATATACCCTTCCAATTCCTTCCTTCTACCCTGATCTTTCCTCCTCCTCTACCCCCCCACAATGTTAGACTTTAATTACCCACAAAGCCCCAGCACTCATGCCACTCCAGGCAGATTTATGGAGTTGGAGGCAGTGACGGGGAGAGAGAGACAAGTAATGAGACGAGAGATCAGCATAAGCTGGGTTCTCCAGGTCCATGGGCTTGCCTCAAATGATTGTGCCGTATAGTGATTATATATCCGTATAGCTGTTTCATAACAAGAGAGATACGTTTGAATTGCATTTACTCCTGCGGAATAGGATACTGGAAGGGTGATAAACAAGACCTGGCCCAATCCCAGACACAGGAATTAGGCCTCATCCACCGCTGTTGTGTCTGTGCTGTTGAAAAACCCATATGAGGAGGTGTTCTTTTTCTTGGTTTTGTCATATTGACAATAATTGAAAACATTCATTTCACAACAACAACACAAACATTTGGGAAACAGATTTTTGCTCATTTCAGCCACATTCCTAGGTGGTTTGAAATAGAATTCAAATCCGATTTCTAAAGATTTGCCTCAGTCAGTCTGGACACTCTGGCAAGGAATAACAATTACGTGATATTTGTTTTGCAATTATGTCATAATTTAATCAACCAAAAGGGTCAACGTTTAATGTTACAATTTTATGAGCCCATTTTGTTTTATATGTTTTGGCATGAGATTTATAATGATGTCAAATGTGGACGTTCCACTGATAAACTAATGATGATTCATCATCATTTATCTTTTGTTTTGTTAGACAGGGCAACAGATATTTATTTTTTTACTGGAAATTCAATTTGTTTTACAAACAACTGTAACTATATTATAATTTTCCATTATCAAAAAATATATTATGTTATATAAATGTTGGAGATAAGTGTTTGAACAGCTAAATCTGCCCTGCCCCCAACATTCAGAAAACACACTGCAGAGCAGTTTTGTCATGTCAGGAGTGGAAGAAGTCCACCTGGTAAACCCACCCAAGTTTAAACAAACACAAGGACACTTAATATCATCAATATACATTTAATTGCACAGTTAACTGTATAGAGGCTTCTAGACTGGGATGGGCAACTGGCGGCCCGCGGGCCGCATGCGGCCCGCACCGTCACTCAATGCGGCCCCAGGCCAAATTTTTTTATTTATTTTTTTAAGTTTTTTTTTTTTAAATCACAAAGAAAAACAAAGTAATCTAAACATATCCGAAATGGTGAACTATTGCCTTCAACTGTTCCAAACATGCAACTTTCCATGAACCATTTTAATTACAACAGTCCACCAGTAGAGCGCGCTCTCGTTTATTTTGATAGAAGCCATAATTATTAACTATAATTCAAGTGTTCATTTTTGTATATTTTTAAGCCAAGGTTACAGCAATACTCTGAAAGGCATACTCAGGAATGTGAAGTTTTGTTTAGCAGTACAGCTGTAGTAAGTTGATAGAAAAAAACAAAAAAAAACAAAAACAAAGTTATAACAAATAATAATAGTTAATATCCCTTATTTATCACATAATATGTGACTATTATGGGCTTTTTGAGTAATGGGGTACTACTGGCGAGAGTGCCGATAAACAGGGGGACCAACATCCAGCCAGGGGGGGGGGGGGGGGTCGGTAATGCGGCCCCCCAGAGTGATTGAGGAAATGTTGTGGCCCTCACCATCTACAAAGTTGCCCACCCCTGTTCTAGAGCATTGCAAATATAGCTGGTTCCGAATGCAAGACATTTACAGTGTACTTTTATAGGCCAATATTATACCAAGTACAGTCAATACAGTCAGTTCATATATCAACCTCCTCCACTACCTGCTTTTGCAGCTTTTTGGAGAACCTTTGTCATTGTCTCCGCCAGGCCGAAAGGCATGGCGAGAGTATGTTTTGCACCCTGTCCGTCCGTCCGTGTGTGTGTGTGTGTGTCCGTCCGTGTGTCCTGTCCGTCCGTTACCAGCTAATCTCCGGCACCGTTGGCCCGGTCGCTGCAAAACTGTGCACACACACTCCCTGGATGCCAATTCAGAACCTCTGGCTCATATGGGCCTGTTATAGCGCCACCAGGAGGCCGATTTGTGCAAAACCCATTTTTTAATATTACTTCTACAGATTTTATCCAAACGTCATGCAAATTGGTACACAGTATCCCTATAGTCATGTGATCAACACGGATCTTTCCGATTTCCCATATTCCATCCTCATTTAAACAGGGGGACCAACATTTGCTAAGGTTGGCTTCCAAAGTTGGCACGTTTTGAACAAAATGCCTCAAATCATGAACGCAGCTTGCGATTTCCGTGAAATTTCACACGCACATTCCCACTAGGCCGAGGAAGAAATGCCACGTACCCTTTTCACATTGGCCTGTTATAGCGCCACCAGCAGGTCTAATTTAGCAAAACACATTTTTGGCTCAAAATGCCTCAAATCATGAATGCAGTGTCCGATTGCCGTGAAAGACTGGAATAGAATAAATTGCCCCCTTTTCACATTGTTACTTTGTCTCTTTTCTCTCCCCAGCACGGCTGTGGGAACTTCATCCGAGTGGTGCAGCCCTACAACCGGACCCATCTGTTCATGTGTGGCAGTGGAGCCTACAGTCCAGTCTGTGTCTATGTCAACAGAGGTCGCAGGCCAGAGGTAGACAGTCATTTCCTTTAAGAGTGTTATTAATACCATACCGGTATGTGATAGTTCACAATAGTAGGCCCAGTGGTGTAAAGTAACTAAGTACAT
This sequence comes from Gymnoscopelus microlampas, assembly GCF_963454915.1. NCBI lineage: Eukaryota > Metazoa > Chordata > Actinopteri > Myctophiformes > Myctophidae > Gymnoscopelus > Gymnoscopelus microlampas. Next base: position 27,459,218 of record NC_139960.1, read on the forward strand.
TTACTCAAGTACTGTACTTAAGTACACTTTTGAGGATTTTTTGCTTTACTGGAGAGGTAAATATTTTGCTTTTACTCCACTACAATTATTTGACCGTTTTAGTTACTTTGTAGATTTAGATCATTATCACAAAACATACATTAACCACTTCAGCCCTATATACATTTCGGCCATTTGAAAATAGCCGATCAACAAGCTCACAATGCGTCGCGATGCGACGCATTGTGAGCTTGTAGATCTGCTATTTTCTAAAGATGTTTATACATTTTAAACTTTTGGACATTCTGCACAATGAGTACTTTTGGTACTTTAAGTATATTTTGATGCCAATACGTTTGTACTTTTACTCAAGAAAATGTTGATTACCGAACTTTTACTTATAACAAGAGTATTTCTACATTGCAGTATTGATACTTTTACTTAAAAGTACTTTTTCCACCACTGAGTAGGCCATAGCTTCCTCCACTCTTATCCGAGTTCAATGAGTGAGTTATAATGTTGTGACAACTTGCTGTAGGTAGACCATAAAAGTGAAGGAATTGCATGTGCTACAATGTGATGGTATCATATCTTGCAGCTCTGCCGTAGCCAAATACCTTCTCAATGAAGTCAAAACTGGGAATTACCACAAGTTTCAACACATGTTTGAAACAAAGTCTCTTGAGGCAATACTGGCTGGGCAGAGTCACTATGACTTTACACATCAGCAGTAGTGGGAAAAGTACTCAAAATGTTTTACTTAAGTAAAAGTATCAATACTGCAATGTAGAAGTACAAGTAAAAAAGTCCGGAATTCAAAATGTACTTGATTAAAAGTTCAAAAGTATTGGTATCAAAATGTACTTAAAGTTTCAAAAGTAAAAGTGCTAAAATGTTTGAAAATAGCAGATCTACAAGCTCACAACGTGTCGCATGGCTTGTAGATCAGTTCAAATAGCCTAGGTATAAAATAGGGATACAGTGGTTAATCTATGTTTTATAATGTAATAATTGATATCTACCAAGTAACTGGTAACTACGTTTTCAAATAATTGTAGTGGAGTAAAAAGTAAAATATTTGCCTCTGAGATGTAGTGGAGTAGAAGTAAAAGTATAGACAATCGGAAAAATACTCTAGTAAAGTAAAAGTACCTCAAAATTGTACTTAGGTACAGTACTCGAGTAGATGTACTTAGTTACTTATACACCACTGCGCATCAGTTCCTATAGGGTATAATGGGCAGAGATACTGAAAGGAGAGACAGAGTAAAGAGCTGGTTTCTGGGCACACAGCCTCTCATCTCCGGGCCGACACATAGCTCTGGAAGTGAGAGAGGGAGAGGAACTCATCCAGGAGAAAAGTGCTCACTGAAAGAGCAAACTTTTAGCCACAGAACCATGCTGCTGCCAAGCGCTAATAGGCAAAGACCTCCAAATCAGGCTTTTTCTCTCCACGCTGCAGTGCCTTTTGTCATTTCCAGGGGGGGTTGACAGGCAGACAGCTCCGTTTTTAAACCTCTCTGAGCCCAAATGTGCCCAGTGTCTCTGACAGCCGATCAATACAGTATAACAAGCTGTCACACAGTGAGATATTGACGGCAGGCTCACAGTGGTCGTATGTGGCCCTTTGCAGTGGTGTTAAAGTAACTAAAGTACATTTACTCAAATGCTGTACTTTACTTTTACTTCTACTCCGCTACATCTCAGAGGCAAATATTGTACTTGTACTCAACTACAATTATTTGAAAACTTTAGTTACTAGTTACTTTGTATATATACATTATTACATTATAAAACATACATTAACCACTTTAGATCTATTTTATATACGGGCTATTTGAAAATAGCTCACAACGCGTCACATCGCGACGCGTTGTGAGCTTGTAGATCGCCTATTTTCAAACATTGTAGTACTTTTACTTTTGGTACTTTAAGTACATTTTGATACCAATACTTTTGTACTTTTACTCAAGTACATTTTGAATTCCAGACTTTTACTTGTAACGGAGTACTTCCACGTTGCAGCATTGATACTTTATACCCTTTTGGCTCGTGAACATGCATCAGATCAGCTGGAACTGATGATAAGGCAGGATGCTTACTTTTTTTTGAGCAACTTGTTGTTGTTTCGTCTTCGTCTGCACTGCTCAGACTTTATGGTGGAAGCACTGCAGAATCCAGGGTCCAGTCCAGCAGACGCATTAGGTCCACCTCCAGAGGGCTGCAAAAACACATAAACAGACAGGCTATAAGATCAGACACTTGTCTCCTGGAAGAAGAAATGTTCCCTGGCCACAATGTCACTTGCACTTTGGGGGGGGGGGGGGGGGGGGGGGGCTGGGTTGCATCATCGTCTGTTGGATTGAAATTCAGATGAAACCAGAGGCTTCCAACACAGTATACAACAGTCACCAAGGATACAGCAGAACCTGGCCGCCCGGGGTGGGGATTGCAGTGGGATTAGAGAGAAGATGAGACCTGAGATGGAACAACAGCGATCCAACACGTTAGCAGGGGAAACCCCCCTTCCCCCCTCCTATAGACGGAATGTTGTTTTTAATGTCCCGTGTAGGCAGTTAAGGTCCATTGCCCAGGACTGCCTCTCTGTACTTCTTCATACCAAAAAGGAAGGGAAACTTAGAGCAGGGCTACCTTGTGGAACATTTGGTATGCTCATATTTGTCATGTTTATTGCATTAGATATTCCCCAAAATAAAGTTTGTCTCTCCCTGTCTCTCGCTTCCTCCCTCCCTCCCTCCTCCCCGGCAGGAGCAAGTGTTCCACATCGACTCCAGAGCCGAATCTGGAAAAGGACGCTGCTCCTTCAATCCCCAAGTTGACACAGTCTCCGTCATGCTCAGTAAGTGCTTCCTCCCTCTATAAACACACACACACACACACACACACACACACACACACACACACACACACACACACACACACACACACACACACACACACACACACACACACACACACACACACACACACATACATGCAAATGCATACTGTGTATATGTCTGCTGTCCGGCAGAAACCACTCCAAAATGTTCATTTTTCAGGAAATGAAAAAAAGTGGAGTTAGGAGGTTTTGTTCATCATTGATAAGAACACTGTTACAAGTAAAAATCCGGAATTCAAAAATGACTTGAGTAAAACTACAAAAGTTTTGGTATCAAAATGTACTTAAAGTCCCAAAAGTAAAAGTGCTAAAATGTTTGAAAATAGCAGATCTACAGAGGTTGGAGGTCAAAAGGGGGTGGAGCCTGGAGTCAGCAAAACCAGCTAACTCCGGTGGAGTTAGCTGGTTTTAGCAGAAAGTTTGAGGATCCAATGGAGTTAGCTGGTTTTGTCAGAGGCGCTTTTTAATACTTTGGTTCAATAATTTTTTTTTTACCAACACACAGACGTAAAGGGTGTTCAATGGCCCTGCAAAAAAAAAATCTGTCAAAATGGAGTTAGCTGGTTTCTGCCGGACAGCAACGATACAGAGACACAGCGCCACCTCCTTATCTTTGACCCCCCGGGTCAGGCTACACACTCTCCCTGTTTGTCCTTTGATCTGCGGCCGGTCACCAGGGTGTCGGGTGGCTGTTGACGCCGCCCGAGGCGTCGCGTCGCACGCACACATCTCGCCTTTCTGACATCCGAGCACCGTTATGTCAGTGGGCCAGCAGCGGACGGCCAATCAGCCGGCTCGGGGATGAAAAGTTACTAGGGCGCGTGACACCGCAGTGGTGGGAAAACGTACCCTAACGTTTTACTGAAGTACAAGTATCGATACTGCAATGTAGAAGTACTCTGTTTGAAGGGAAAGTCCGGAATTCAAAATTTACTTGGAGTAAAAGTAGGAAAGTATTGGTATCAAAATGTACTTAAAGTACTAAAAGTAAAAGTACTAAAATGTTTGAAAATAGCTGATCTACAAGCTCACAACGCGTCGCGATGCGACGCGTTGTGAGCTTGTAGATCTGCTATTTTCAAATAGCCTAGGTGTAAAATAGGGCTAAAGTGGTTAATGTATGTTTCATAATATCATAAATGATATCTTAAAAGTAACTAGTAACCAAAGTATTATATTTGCCTCTGAGATGTAGTGGAGTAGAAGTAAAAGTATAGACAATTGGAAATACTCCAGTAAAGTAAAAGTGCCTAATTTTACTTAAGTACAGTACTTGAGTAAATGCACTTAGTTACTTTACACCACTGACTCGGGCGCGTGTGGGACGGGGGGGGGGAGGGGGTTGGGGGGGGTCCTGTGCCTCTTGCCTGCCAAATAGAGCTCGGGTCAATGTCAGTGCTGTGGAAGTGACGATGATGCAGCGCTCCCCAAGCCTCTCTCTCTCTCTCTCTCTGACTCAGACAGAGGACAATCCCAGCCAGTGTCTGGCTCTGATAAAAAAAAAAGGCTCCATTTGCATTGTATCGCCCCTCATCCTCCCCTGTGACCCCTCCGAGAGGCTGTCTGGGTGCTGTCGACACGCTCCCCTTAGAGCAGGCTGGCTTGGACGCCGGCCACATATACCCCCCTTCCCTCCCCCCGCCCCCCAATACCCCTACATTCCCCGCATCTTCCGAAACACATGGCCCCGGTGCTAATGATATGATGGAGGGACCTAGTAATGGAATGATGATAAAAGGCATGGCGTGCGGCGGTGCCGAGTGCAAAGTCGGTTATTAGCAGTCAAAACAACGGGGGCGGGCGGTAAATCCGCCGTTAACGCTGTCAGAATTCGCTCTTGCCGTTTCCCTTTGTTTAAATAGTCTCAGGCGTATTAATCAATGGGAAATCAGGCTGCTGCATTTAAAATATACACTTCTGTTATATATGGTGACATATGTTAAACAGAGGGAAATGGCAGAGTACGTAATTGGCTGTTAAGCGAAATAGATAGGTTTTTTTGTCACAGCCTTTATGATGGCAAGATTATTTCTTGTGTGTGTGTGTGTGTGTGTGTGTGTGTGTGTGTGTGCGTGCTTGCGTGCGCGTGTGTGTGTGTGTCTGTCCAGACCAGGAGCTGTTCTCGGGGATGTACATTGACTTCATGGGGACAGATGCTGCCATCTTCAGGAGCCTGACGAAGAGGAACGCAGTGCGGACAGACCAGCACAACTCCAAGTGGCTGAGTGGTGAGTAATGCATTCATATGGCCCTGATCAAGGACATTTGTTCAAATAGATATGTATTACTGAACTGAACACTGGGAGACATTACCCAATTGAATGCACGTAGAATAGTGTAGCTTACAATCAGTTTTGTGCGCTTATTGTAAACGTCTTTGGTTGCTTGTTTTTCCTGTAAAGTCACTGGTAGTTGCGGTTTGCGTTTTTTTGGGGCTTGTTTCTAAAGTGTAGTTGCTTATTTGGTCTTTCTTCCTAATGTTGTTTGAACCAGTTGTTCTCAAACATTTTCATGTCAAGGACCCCCGAATTAATATGTATTTGTCCACGGACCCCCCAACTAAATGTATTTTGTTGGTAAAATGTAAAACAAATCATGAACAAAAATCCCTTTTTTCACGATTTGTTTGGCGCGCGTTAGAAGCTTGTAGATCGTCTGTTTTCAAATATCCGATGCTCATGTGGCCAAGTTGTTCCTTTTGGGCTTGTTTTCATAGACCTACTGCAGTTGCTTATTCCTCTCGCAAAATTTGGCAACACTGCTTATAATAATAATAACTTTATTTATATAGCGCCTTTCAAAAACAAGTTACAAAGTGCTTTACAATAACAACAGTTCAACAGTACGATGTGCTTTCTTGTAGAGCCAATCTTCATTGATGCCCAGCTGATACCAGATGGAACGGACCCTAATGATACCAAACTGTATTTCTTCTTCCGTGAGAGGCTCACAGATAACAGTGGAAACACTAAAAATATCCACACCATGGTGGCCAGAGTGTGTCCAGTAAGTGTCTATGATTGATAGATATACACATATATTTTTGGATATGATATACAGTATATTGTATGATATGATAAATATCATATGATAAAGAATATGATATATATGCAGTGGTGGAAAAAGTACTCAACTGTTTTACTTAAGTAAAAGTATCAATACTGCAGTGTAGAAGTACTCCATTACAAGTAAAAGTCCAGAATTAAAAATTCACTTGAGTAAAAGCCTAAAGTATTGGCATCAAAATGTACTTAAAGTACCAAAAGTAAAAGTACTAAATATTTGAAAATAGCCGATCTACAAGCTCACAACGCGTCGCGATGCGACGCGTTGTGAGCTTGTAGATCTGCTATTTTCAAATAGCCTCGGTATAAAATAGGTATAAAATAAAGTGGTTAATGTATGTTTCATTATGTCATAGTGTATCTGAAAAGTAACTAGTAACTAAAGTTTTCAAGTAATTGTAGTGGAGTAAAAGTACAATATTTGCCTCTGAGATGTAGTGGAGTAGAAGTAAAAGTATTGGAAATTGGAAATACTCAAGTAAAGTACAAATACCTCAAAATTGTACTTAAGTACAGTACTTAAGTAAATGTACTTAGTTACTTTCCACCACTGTATATATGTAGTGATTTTTATGAGATATATTTTATGATTTTATGATGATATACTGAAAGATTATTGATATTATGTTATGATACATAAAACGATATATCATTAGTGGAATGTGTATTGTTATAATAGTATTTAATGGAAAAGCAGTATTTAATAGCTTTTTTAACCCATTAAACCGGGAAAGCATCTGTGTCAGTGTTAGCGTTGGCTATTCAAAAATAGAAGATATACAAGTTGGCTATTCAAAAATAGAAGATATACAAGCTCACAGCGCGTCTCTTCGTGCCGCGCTGGGAGCTTGTACATCTGCTATTTTTAAAACATTTTGAAAAATCTTGAAAGTGTTTGAAAAGTGTTGAATCATTTTGAATAATTTTAGTACTACTGATTTAGAATATATCTGTAGAATCGGCCTCAGGTCTTAATGGGTTAAGATATTAACCTTCAAAACATGCAATATTAGTTTTCCTCTATAGGTCAGAGCGAGTGACTATATATGATAGAAACGTGTGGTGCTTGATGCATGCCTGAGGCAACATGATAACGGCAGGCATTTTGTCCGTTGCTCTGCAGAACGACATCGGGGGTCAGCGGAGCCTGGTGAACAAGTGGACCACCTTCCTAAAGGCTAGGATGGTGTGTTCTGTCCTGGAAGAGGACGGCACCGAGACCCACTTTGATGAGCTGGGTGAGTGGTAAAGAGGGCAACATGTACTGTACTCTCTAGTACACAGTTTCCCATACAGTGGACAGGACCAATGTTTGGGTCCCGGGCCAATTTTTTCCGGGTTTCGAATAAATATCCTCTTAAAAAAAAACACATTTCAAAAGATTAAAAAAAGTTTAATCAGAAAAATCACAACTTTTCATCAATTGAAAACAACTAGTCCATACCCGGTCGACGCATCCGCAGGGGGATATGCGCACATGATCTGGCAACCCGGGAGGCAGTTCGTCCCACAGTTCCGTGCACATGGTAATGGGCAATGGCTGTGTGTAAATTCAATTGCTCCAGCCACTGAGGAGAAACGGGCAGAACAGTTTTTGGCCTCACCATGCACTACAGACAGAGGTTTCTCAAAAGTATTTAATAAATAAAAGCACATAATTCCCATGAGTATATATATATATATAGATCTACAAGCTCGCAACGGGGAGCCTGACGTGTTGTGAGCTTGTCGATTTGCTGTTTTCACTAGTTTGGGTCCCGGGCCAACGTCTAATCTCTCCTTTGGTTCTCGAGCTATAAACTTCATGGGAACCACTGCTCTAGTACAGCACGTGTTCCCTAGAACACGTCACTTGTTATGAGTGAATTTCAAGGCCCTCAAAAACCATGTAAGCTGTTCAAAACATGCTCTGTTCTGTCAGAGTCCATGGACTGGAAACAAAAGAAACTAGGAATCATTTTTATTCCGGTCCTGGCAGCTTAATTGCTTTTTGAACATCTTGGGTTTTCATCCAACGGTAGTGATCAGTTCCTCCTCGAAAGGTTACCCTGTTTCATTTGGAACGAGACCGTCTTTCACTGACATTTTTCATAACACTTTCTGTGTTATTGCTGGTCAGTTTCTATTGGTTTATGCATGGATTTTCCCAGGGATTTTCTTAACCCATTAAGCCCGGGAACGCCTCCGTGTAACCACTTTAACCATTATTTTATACTTTGGCTATTCAAAAATAGCAGATCTACAAGATCATAGCTCTATGAGTTTGTAGATCTGCTTTCTTTTTTGTGCAAATATTTGAATATAGATATATTTTTTAAGCGAACATCAGTAACTCAAATCTTTGCTTCTGGTGGTCCCTGGAACAACATATTTTGAGATGGGGTCCGCGGCCAAATACATGTCATTTTGGGGGTCCTTGACATGAAAAAAGAACCACTGATATTATGGCGACATACGTTTATTTTTTAAAAACTGTTAGGGTTTAGAAGACATGTGTAGAATCCCCCAGAAGCAAAGATTTGAGTTACAAATGTTCGCTTTAAAAAAATATATATATATTGAAAGATTTGCAAAAATGCGCTCATAGCGCGAGTGCCGCGCTATGAGCTTGCATATCTGCTATTTTTGAATAGCCCAAAGAAACCTAAAAAATGGCACAGATTCTTTCCCGGTCTGAAAGGGTTAACCTCTGTCTTGTTGAACGAAAACCATCATCGAACAGCTTTTTATTCACTGTTTTCCATTCTGCTCACCAGACTGGGCCTGTCAACAAGGACATTTATTAATTCCTACATCCATCACTTCCTCGCCTGTTGTCTCCACTCCAGGCGCTTAATGAATAGTCATTCATTAAAACAAGAGCATGGCGCGTGTGTGTGTGTGTGTGTGTGTGTGTGTGTGTGTGTGTGTGTGTGTGTGTGTGTGTGTGTGTGTGTGTGTGTGTGTGTGTGTGTGTGTGTGTGTGTGTGTGTGTGTGTGTGTGTGTGTGTGTATGCGAGTGTGCGTGCGAGTGTGTGTGTGTGTATTCATTAAAGTGTGCATATATTTTCCCATCCAGAGAGTGTGTTTTTGCTGGAAACCGATCAGCCCAAGGGCCTGTTGGTGTATGGCGTCTTCACATCCACAAGGTAAGACCCCATGATGCCGAGGGGCAAACCGCAACATTCCTGTATAGCCTCTGGTGTTCGTGCACATTTTTAAGTGTTATATATCAGCGGCAGTATGTGGATGTGCCAGGCACTAAGGCTATGTTCAGACTGACAGACGAAGGCCTATCCAGATTAGAATCATACTGGTTTTATTAAGTCTGATTGATTGATGTACTTCATTTAGTAAGACATGAGAAAAACAGTACATGGAAGTACAGGTTCACAATACAAGGTCTACTAAACTGGAAGACTCATAAAGCACTAAGCTTGTTTAAAATCCCCATGCACACAAATCATGATGACATATAAGAGACAGACAGATATACACACTACTATACAGAATGTATACAATCAGCTTACACGTTACTGGTATGAAAAATAAGAAATATGTACAAGAGAAAAAACAGCACAAAAAAAAAGAGAGATAAGCCTAATGGATTTTTGCACATAAGATTTGAACCCCATACCTAGGTCTGTGTCTCTTTACATTTCTTTGGCTTTTCAAAAATAGCAGATATACAAGCTCATAGCGCGGCACCGAGTGCCGCGCTATGAGCTTGTAGATCTGCTATTTTTTGAAAAATCTTGAAAAAATAAAATGTTTGGATTTTTTTCAAAAAAACTGTTAGGATTTAGAAAACATTTTTAAGAATCGCCTCAGGTCTTAATGGGTTAAATAATAATAAAAAAGAAACGGTTTTGGACATGCAAGGTTTCCATCCGACAGTGACAATGTTCAGGCGACAATGACATACAGTCAATTACAGCATCTCCACCATATGGCCTTCATGTTGATGCTCCATCCTTGTCAGTGTTGCATTGCTGAATTGGAACGTGGTTGCACTCTTATTTTAATGACGTGACGCGCACGTCGCTTAACACCTACACTACAGGTCACACAATGGACAATTGATATGCATCTAGGCTCATTCCTATGTTAATTCACCTGGTGTGAGTCGGGAGCCTTTGTTAACTTTGTAGAGGCGTTCATTTAAAGCAGTTTTAAATCTATGCGTGTGCCTGCGCGTGCTCCTGGTCAAATAGGATGATCCTTATTAATAACAGGTGTACTTAATGTATCATATTATGCATAATGGCATACATTTGAGTCCATTTACTGTGGCGTCAACGAAAATAATTCCTCTCCGTCCTGGCACCCTTTTAATGAGTTTCTCACAGCAAAGTTATGTATCCCACTTATTTAGATTCTATTATTTTCTGTAGATTTCTAAGATTTATTTTCTTGGGCGAGCAAAGGCACCTCATTTGCTCGCCCAAGAAAATAAATAGCACCCACAGAAACATTATGCACACACACGGATTTCACTGCACCGTGACTAATGAGCTTCCTTACCTCCTGGTGATTATTTCTGCTGTATTATGACAGGAAAGTGAGTGTAGAGAGAGGGAAGAACGTCCCCAAGCTGAAATCAACCCGGGTACAATTTGATTTCCACCATACTCTCTACTGCCGTGGTTCAAATTTTATACTAAATCTAAGAAATTCCATAAATACAAAAATTGCGACGCATTGTGAGCTTGTAGATCGCCTATTTTCACTAGTTTGGGTCCTGGTGGACACACCAAATTTCTCTTTTGGCTCTCGAGCTAGCTCGAGTGTGATGTCTTAACCCATTAAGACCGGGAACGCATCTGTGTAACCACTTAAACCATTATTTTATACTTTGGCTATTCAAAAATAGCAGATCTACAAGTTCATAGCGATTTTTTTTTACCCAAATCTTTGCTTCTGGGGGTCCCTGGAACAAAATATTTTGAAATGGGGGTCCGCGGCCAAATACATATCATTTTGGGTGGCCCATGGACTATGAAAAGGTTTGAGAACCATTGATATTATAGCAACATAAGTTTTTTCAAAAACTTTTTTTTTTGTAGAATCAAATTGCAAAAATAGCAGATCTACAAGCTCCATAGCGCTGCACTCGCGCCGCGCTATGAGCTTGTAGATCTGCTATTTTGGAATAGCCAAAGAACTCTAAAATGCCAGAGATGCGTTCCCGGATTGCAATGGGTTAAAGCTGGCGGCACTCATCAAAAAGTACAATACTAGGTCTATTTCATCTCCTGGTGTGCTGCTTGCATATTATGTCAACCTCCATCAACCAGATGAAGGAACTCGATACCAAATGGATTCAGATCTGCACACTAACGCCGGTTATCACGGGCCTTTATAGGCTTGAATGGCAGGCTTCTAGGAACGGTCATTTGATCCATCTGCTCTGAAACATAATTGGTTTCGTCTGGGTTAACCCCTTAAGACCTGGAACGCATCTGTTTCACTTTTAGATTTGAGCTAAAAAAAAGCATTATCTTACACTTTGGCTATTCAAAAATAGCAGATATACAAGCTCATAGCGCGGCACCGAGTGCCGCGCTATGAGCTTGTAGATCTGCTATTTTTGAAAATGCGTGCAAATTAATATATTTGTATTCTTTTAAAGCGAACATTTTTAACTCAAATCTTTGCTTCTGGGGGTCCCTGGAACAACATATTTTGAGATGGGGGGTCCGTGGGCCAAATACATATCATTTTGGGGGTCCTTGACATGAAAAAGTTTGAGCACAACTGAAAACTGTTAGGATTTAGAAGACATTTGTATAATCGGCCTCAGGTCTTAATGGGTTAACCCAGGGTGACGCAGCCACAGGCCCCCCTGATCCAACGGTTACCCAAGGATCACATCAAGGCTACAGTAGTCTAGCCCGGCTCTCTAAGAACAGCCAAACCAAACAGTCGGGTCTTTGAGGTCCCGATGCACTCCTATCCTATGTTATTCCTATCTCTCCACACTGTTTTATTCCTCCAGCTCTGATTTTTTTGGGTGACCTGTACCCCCGGCAACAAAGCCTCTGTTATGTGCTAACGTGGCGCGGTTTTAAATGACCGAGCCAAACCACATTGGATTCCACCCTGGGAACCCCCCCTGGCCGAAGTGTCCCCTCTAGAGCGTGGCAGCGGGGTCCGCCCAGATTGTATGGCTCGGGACGTATCCGCAGCAAACAGCGGGGTCCGGGAAGAACTATGCTGTTTTGAGCTGGGTGGGGTCCGGGATGATGTGTATGCTGGGTTCTCTCCTGTGTGTATCATGGTATGTGTGTGTGTGTGTGTGTGTGTCAGAGGCGAAACGTCATGAGGGCCAATTTTGGGGCCATGGCCCGGTCAGTAAAAACCCTGCCTGCCCCGTCTGCTCAAACTGCATGCAGGACAAGATTCGCCAGGGGGAAAAAAACAAAAAGCCCCTCACCCTCTTCTGTTGTAGCCAACCACAGCAAGATGCCTTTGTTTTCAAATGGCCCTCATTTGCAATCGGCCGAATTATAAAAGAGGACCATTTGAAAACGGGTTTGGCCGCCGACAGGCACGCAGAATGCATGGATGCATATTTATAGCAGAAAGAGCTTCACATTTAACTATAGCCGTACTACTCATTCATTTCTGAACCGATTCTTAGAATTTAAAATTCTCTATTAGCTCTGAAGGGTCTACTCTTCTTTCATGTGTATCAGTCATGATTGTTTTTCGCCATCAAACAATATCAAGCAAAAAGGACACATCGGCCGTCCTTCTCTCCCTCGTGCAGAGATGCGCACCTCTCTCCATTCAGAAATGGAATAGAAGAAGAACCGTCGTCCCAAAACACCCTCGCCCCGGGTCTAATCGGTCTGTGAAAAAAAATGGGGCAGTGTGTTTTGGGACGAGCGTTCTGTTTTCCATAGTGGAATGGCTCGGAATGGGGTGGGATACAGATTCTGGCCCGGTCAACAGTAGAATCCATGCTACGCCAGTGGTGTGTGTGTGTGGGTGTCCACATTATGAGGACAACACCGGGTAGTAGCAGTACGTTAGGAGGCCACCAGTTAGTTAGCTGCTCCCTCTTATTCTCAACATGTCCCCATAAGTACGGAAACCTGACCTTTTGTGTGTGTGTGTGTGTCATGTCCTCAGCTCCGTCTTTAAAGGATCAGCAGTGTGTGTGTACAACATGGCTGAGATCCTGACCGTCTTTAACGGGCCCTTCGCTCACAGAGAGGGGCCCAACTTCCAGTGGGCAGCCTTCCAGGGCCGAATACCCTATCCCAGGCCCGGAACGGTGAGTTCACTTCAGGGTCATGCACGTAATGACATTATAGCACTTACATCCTATACTTCATTTACTGTCCCCCGGGGATCTATACTAGGCCCCCTCCTTTTTTCCCCCCTTTACCAAATCTCTCTCTCCATTTTATAACTTCTTTTAAAGAAGTAAAACCGGTGCATTTCCGTTTCCGTTTTCCGGCCTTATAAAAGACTTTCGGGGGTGAAATTCATGGAATGGGTCTTGTGAAACATTTGCCACTCACAAAAGATGTAAAATGTAACTTTAGTTTTTTTGAAAAAGTTACCTAGTATTACTTTAAGTGTGTATTGGTTTTATAAATGTGTATAACCAATGAAAAGAGCTTGTGATTTAATAATAACTACATTGGATCCATTGGAAGGTTTCTGCCCGACAGCAACGGTATGATTGTTTAATCCTATATCTTAACCCTATATCAGGATAAAGTCTGTGACTGTCTTTTCCCAGTGTCCCGGTGGAGCTTTCACCCCAGACATCCACACGACCAAGGAGTTCCCGGACGACGTGGTGACATTCGTGAGGAACCACCCGGTGATGTTCAACCCCATCTACCCCATGGGCAGGAGACCACTGGTGGTCCGCACCAACGCCGACTACAAATACACCACCGTGGCCGTGGACCAGGTCATGGCCGCGGACGGCAACTACCAAGTCCTCTTCCTCGGCACAGGTATGGATGGACCTCCCCCCAAACACACACACACACACACACACACACACACACACACACACACACACACACACACACACACACACACACACACACACACACACAGTGGTGGAAAGTAACTAAGTACATTTACTCAAGTACTGTACTTAAGTACAATTTTGAGGTATTTGTACTTTACTTGAGTATTTCCAATTTCCAATACTTTTACTTCTACTCCACTACGTCTCAGAGGCAAATATTGTACTTTTACTCCACTACAATTATTTGCAAACTTTAGTTACTAGTTACTTTTCAGATATAAATTATCATATAATGAAACCTACATTAACCACTTTAACCCTATTTTATACCTAGGCTATTTGAAAATATTTAGTATTTTTACTTTTGGTACTTTAAGTACATTTTGATGCCAATACTTTAGTACTTTTACTCAAGTAAATTTTGAATTCTGGACTTTTACTTGTAACAGAATATTTTTATATTGCAGTATTGGTACTTTTATTAAGTAAAGAATTTGAGTACTTTTTCCACCACTGCGCGCACACACACACACACACACACACACACACACACACACACACACACACACACACACACACACACAATCGGGCCCAATGTCTCTTATTTCTCAATTCTACTATACTTGTGGGGCGTTTGGCCCTCACACACACATCTACTATTTCAAGTTTGTGTTTAGACCTGCTAGTCCTTAAGACTTGGATGTATTTGATGGGACTCTACAAGCAGGAAATAGTCTAAACACTGTATATTTCTGGTTATGGCTGCACACAAAAAAAAGTAATCTGAAGTTGTGATTTTAGGTTTCACATTACATAATTATTATGTAATCACGAAACTTGGCAGTTATTCAGACATCTTATCTGATCAGAATCAGCTTTATTTTCAGGTGTGGCAGTTGACTTATGTTTTTCCGTGCGCACACATTTTGTAGTATTCCATGAGAAGAGAGAGGATAAATGGAACCATGTCATTTGTACACACTTTGGAGTAGAAGTATATACTTATTACATTCCAGTTTTTGTTAACTCTGAATTATCTCTGTGACCCAACAATATTGTTCTACTTACCAACTTTCCAAGTGTCTGTCTCATAATTCACTGTTCCACCCACTATGAAAACCCTCCTCTTTTAGCTCTGCATCAGCTAGCCTGCTAATAGCTATGGGACTTATGCAGTGGTGGAAAGTAACTAAGTGCATTTACTTAAGTACAATTTTGAGTTATTTGTACTTTACTTGAGTATTTCTAATTTCCAATACTTTTACTTCTACTCCACTACATCTCAGAGGCAAATATTGTACTTTTACTCCACTACAATTATTTGAAAACTTTAGTTACTAGTTACACTTACATACATTAACCACTTTAGCCCTTATTTTAAACCTATTTGAA
This sequence comes from Gymnoscopelus microlampas, assembly GCF_963454915.1. Classification (NCBI taxonomy): domain Eukaryota; kingdom Metazoa; phylum Chordata; class Actinopteri; order Myctophiformes; family Myctophidae; genus Gymnoscopelus; species Gymnoscopelus microlampas. The sequence continues at coordinate 27,474,534 of NC_139960.1, forward strand.
AATAGCCGATCTAGAAGCTCACAGCGCGTCGCATCGCGACACATTGTGAGCTTGTAGATCAGCTATTTTCAAACATGTTTGTACTTTTACTTTTGGTACTTTAAGTACATTACGATTTGATCAGTACTGCAATGTAGAAGTACTCAAGTACATTCTTAATTCAGAACTTTTACTTGTAACAGAGTACTTCTACATTGCAGTATTGATGCTTTTACTTAAGTAAAACATTTGAGTACTTTTTTCCAGGACTGGACTTATGATCCTTATGATCAATATGACATCATAGTATTGACGTCATAGACTGGACATATTTGGGCATGGCTGACACAAAACTCCGACAATGTGTACGAGTATTGCATAACCGGAGGGTCATGCGTTCCTGACTTGCGTTCCTGAGGAGGCCGATGCCCAAAAATGGCACCAGCCTAGTCATCAATAATCATAATAATGAATAATCGTATTCATAAATCATTCAGCAAAATGATCAGTTTTGTCACTGTACGGCCCTGACTCTAATATATATATTTATATTCTTCTTCTTACATTGACTGCGGCTATACTGCTGCTTTAATTATAAAGTGTTTACATGAGCGATTTTAATCATAATGACCCATTGGCTGATCTGTTCTACTGTGAACCACCCAGCAAATTGAAATATAATGACCCTCCCTCTCCACTTAATTGAATGCAGTGGCTTCTTTTTTTCTCCCCCATTTTTTTTTCTAATTAGAGGTCATTTGAAAACCAATTTGTAATTTACAGTGTAATCCTGGAGGCAGCTGCTCTTCGCGCTAATATGATATATTACATACAATATAATCCTTGTTTTTTTATGAGGCATTTAACGAGCCAAATGACTGCAGAGGGATGGTAAGTCCCATAGCTATATAGCGGGCTAGCTGATGAAGGGCTAACAGAGGGTGTGCATAGTGGGTGGAAACAGTGAATTGTGAGACAGACCCACTAAGTTGGTAAGTGGAACAATATTGTTGGGTCACAGATAGGGAGAGGTCATTCAGAGATAACAAAAGCTAGAATTCATATACATTAATTACTTCAACTCCAGTGTGTACAAATTACATTTGTACACGTTTCGGATTTTGTACGCTCTTCTGACTTACATTAAAGTAATACTAGGTAACTTTTTCAAAAAGACAAAAGTTACATTTTTATCTTTTGTGAGTGGCAAATGTCTGAGGAAGGTCGAAAGACCGAAACGTCAGTCTATCTGTTTTACTTGCACCGAAATAAATAAAAGGCCTAAACTGTCCGTGTTGCTCCAGCGGTCTCTCTTCTGCGTCTATTGTCCCTACCCTTGTGACGTACCGGACTGGCTGTTTAAGGCTGAGGCGCAACGGTAGAATCCCTTTGTTTCACAACACCCATTCCATGAATTTCATCCCCGAAAGCCTTTTGTAAACATATTTTCTATTGAAAGTGGACAGGGGGTGTCTTTCCCACGAAAATGACGTCATACGTTTCCTGTTTGGCCCGGAACTACCGCGCTGGTAACAAAAAGGAATTTCACGCTGTTTTTATGGAATTATAGGATTTGAAGATGGAAAAACAAAAGCAAAAGAAAACACAGCACATGGTAATTAAAGCTCCACTTGCTAAGAGAAACAATCCGGAGATAATATAAAACAACTAAAATAGCTCATTTTGAAACGCTAATGCAGGAATCCGCTAAAGACCTGCAATGACGGTAGTGACCAGCAGAGGTTGCAACAAATCGTTATTTTTGGACCAAACCAAGTATGGCTTTAACACCAAGGATTTCACTGTGTTGTTTTGAGCTGGTGTGCCCTTTCGCGTGTGCACGCTTTACAAATGTGCACATTTACAGTACGCGTGAGTGCACCTGTGTGTGTGCGCGTGACGCGTGTGTGTGTTGTGTGCGTCAACACGTTTGCAGTCGGTACGCAGCCAGCGAGTCTCTCTATCTCTCTCACAGCTGCTTTGTGTTTATCGGGCCAGCCTCTCCTTTATGATTGTGCTCTCTCCTGCCTGGATTCCTGAACGGGGGCCAGGACCGTCTGTCTAACCGAACAGTGGTGGGAAAAGTACTCAAATGTTTTACTTAAGTAAAAGTATCAACGCTGCAATGTAGAAGTACTCTGTTACAAGTAAAAATCTGGAATTCAAAATGTACTTGAGTAAAAGTACAGAAGTATTGGTATCAAAAATACTTAAAGTACCAAAAGTAAAAAAAGTGCTAAAATGTTTGAAAATAGCAGATCTACAAGCTCACAACGCGTCGCATCGCGACGCGTTGTGAGCTTGTAGATCGGCTATTTTCAAATAGCCTATGTATACAATAGGGCTAAAGTGGTTAATGTATGTTTTATGATGTAATAATGTATATCTGCAAAGTAACTAGTAACTAAAGTTTTCAATGATCTCCGGGACGCGAGAGACTCTTATTATGAAGACGTTTCCAGGAGCTGCTGCTGCTCTCTGTAACTCCTCCCCCTTCCTCCTCTGTCACCTCTCTGTGTTTCCGATTCCCAGGGACAGTTGGATGTTATCGATGATGATGGTGGTGTTACGTTTTTTGCCCTCCCCGTGGCCCTTTGTCCTTCCCCTGGTGTGGAGTTAACTACCCCCCGCCCCCCCCCCCCCCCCCCCCCCCCCGCCCCCCCCCCCTCTTTCTCCACCACAGCTGACTTTGCTGCGGATGCCCGGTCGGTCATGGCTATCATGTCTAATTCATAAGCAAACACGGGCGAGAAAAGGAAAACAAGACTGGGGCAGAGTTCTTTTTTTCTTTCCCTGGGTGGTTTCTTGAGTCGCGTTCTCACCGCATCTCGAGGTCTCTCTCTCTCTCTCTCGGCCGCGGTCATGAGGGTGTAGGTATGCGCCTCGTGTGGTTAACCCATTAAGACCGGGCATGCACGCGTGTAATTTTAAGATTTATTTGGCTATTAAAAAATAGCAGCTATACAAGCTCATAGCGCGGCACCGAGTGCCGCGCTATGAGCTTGTAGATCTGCTATTTTTGGAAAAACGTGAAAATGTGTGCAAATCTTTTCATATATATTGTTTTAAAGCGAACATCTTTAACTCAAATCTTTGCGTCTGGGGGTCCCTGGAACAAAACGTTTTGAGATGGGGTCCACGGCCAAATACATATTCATTTTGGGGGTCCTTGACAAGAAAATGTTTGAGAACCACTGATATAGAAACATACGTTTTTCAGAAAACTGTTGGGATTTAGAAGACATTTTTGTAGAATCGGCTTCAAGTCCTAATGGGTTAAAATGACCCTCTCCATTGAGTTTTTGTGTGTTTTATTTGTGTCTATGTGTGTGTGTGTGTATGTGTGTGTGTGTGTGTGTGTGTGTGTGTGTGTGTGTGTGTGTGTCCTATGTCCTGTCTCCATGCCCCCAGATAAAGGCACAGTGCAGAAGGTCATCGTACTGCCCTCCAATCGCTCCTTGGATGAAGATCTGATCTTGGAGGAGCTGGAAGTGTTTAAGGTATGTCGGCCTTTATGTCTACGTGTACATGTCTGTCTGTCTCTCATTCCTTTGCTTTCCCAGCACACCTCGCATGAAAAGCAGAGAGCGGGGCGAGCGAGCTTGGCCACAACACACAGGCCTCTGGCACAGGAGGGAGGGAGGGGGGGGGGGGGGGGGGGAAGTACTCGATTTCTTTACTTAAGTAAAAGTATCATTACTGCAATGTAGAAATACTGTCACGAGTAAAGGTTCCTAAATTCAAAATGTAATCGAGTAAAAGTACAAAAGTATTGATATCAAAATGTACTTAAAGTATCAAAAGTAGAAAGTACTCATTATGCAGAATGTCCCATTTCAAGTTTACAAATGTATAAAAATCTGTGTAAAATAGCAGATCTACAAGCTCACAATGCGTCGCATCGCGACGCATTGTGAGCTTGTAGATCGGCTCTTTTCAAATGGCCCGAAATGTACATAGGGCTAAAGTGGTTAATGTATGTTTTGTAATGATAATAAAAATCTACAAAGTAACTAGTAACTAAAGTTTTCAAATAATTGTTGTGGAGTAAAAGTATAACGTTTTCCTCTGAGATGTAGTGGAGTAGAAGTAAAAGTACTGAACATTGGAAATACTCCGGTAAAGTAAATAATACCTCAAAATCATACTTAAGTACACTACTTGAGTAAATGTACTTAGTCACTTTACACCACTGGGAGGGAGAGAGAGTGAGAGAGAGAATTGAGGAGGTGGATGATTTGAAGCAAAGGGGGTGATGGGAAACATACCGAACAGCCCCTGCGAGCGCCCTGGCGGCTCTGACCCCGGTGAACTACCACCGGCACGCCATTTTATCTTTGCCCCGCCGATTCCAGCTCAGCCTTGTTGCCGTAAGAGAGAGAGACACGGTCATGGTCAGAAGGCTTTAATCTTCACACACACACACCTGGACTCATACTGGTGCTCGTCTGGCTCTACGAGGGAGCCAGCATGGACATCTGGGCAACAGAGGACAATGTTGTTTCTGCAGCTTTCTCATGGTTGTTTGGTCCTCCATGACGATCTGTTTACAATGAGTAGCCAGCTGTTGTTAACCCATTAAGACCTGAAACTGTGTCATTTTTTGATTTGAGCTAAAAAAAGCATTATTTTACACTTTGGGCTATTCAAATAGCAGATATACAGCAGATATACAAGCTCGTAGCGCGGCACCGAGTGCCGCGCTACGAGCTTGTAGATCTGCTATTTTTGAAAAATCGTGAAAATGTGTGCAAATCTTCTGAATATATATATTTTTAAAGCGAACATTTTTAACTCAAATCTTTGCTTCTGGGGGGTCCCTGGAACAAAATATTTTGATGGGGGTCCGCGGCCAAAAACATATCATTTTGGGGGTCCTTGACATGAAAAAGATTGAGCACCACTGATATAGAAACATACGTTTTTCAGAAAACTGTTGAGATTTAGGAGACATGTAGAATCGGCTTCAGGTCTCAATGGGTTAAAAGAAAGCCAGAGATGTTTGTGCCACTGAATGAGATAAATGTGTGAGAAAGACAGATTGTCTCTGACTGGTAAATACCTTTGATGAAAACATGACATGGTATTGTTGTTTGTTTTTCAGGACCAAGCTCACATAACAAACCTCAGGATTTCCTCAAAAAAAGTAAGAGTTCATGCATTCTTTTGTGACTTTGCGTCCATATTCATATGATTCTATTGTGCCTACTGTGCCCAAATATCTTTGGCTGCTGATGAAACTGCTGGAAAAAAGCAGGAATGCTGGAATCTGATTTATACCTTGTAGGCCTGACCTTGATTGTTCGAATAGTCGACTAATCAGTCGAGGGGGGTCTGAGTCGACTGCCACTCTCTTAATCGAATTATGGGAAAAAAAATATTTTTGATTAACTAATAGTTTGCCAAAATAGGATATACATCATGATTTATTGGGAGAAACCAAGCAAGTATATGTTAAATCATTAAATAAATTAAATTAAATCACAGACATGAAGCACCCCTACAGCCCAAATGGAATGTTCCTCTATTGCATAACATATTTTTGGCATGATTCGACTGATATTTTTTTTGGTGTTGCATTAGTCGACTATTAGTCGACTATAGGCAACTATTGGCCAATCAGATTCGACTATAGAAATCCTTAGTCGTGGACAGGCCTGATACCTTGTCATACTTTAGTTTCCCGTGCTGAAAATGGCCAATCTACAAGCTCACAACGCATCGCGATGCGATGCTATATGAGCTTGTGTATCTGCTATTTATTGTACAACTGAGTATAAATGAAGCATAATAAGCCATAATTACTGAGCGACTGGCCTGTTTTTTTTTCCTGTCAGCCGTTCCACTCATTATACAGGACATATGGGGCCCGCTGACCTTTTGACCTTGTTTACATTGCAGCAACAGCTGTACGTGAGCTCGGAGTACGGGGTGTCCCAGGTCTCGCTGCACCGTTGTCAGGCCTACGGCTCGGCTTGCGCTGACTGCTGCCTGGCACGAGACCCCTACTGCGCCTGGGATGGACTCAGCTGCTCCCGTTTCTACCCCACGGGTAAAAGGTAACACGTGGATTCCATACCAATGCACCACATTGTGAGGCTCAGTTTAAAGGCATACTGTACCTGGCAACCCTAGGTTGGTTCTGTTGAAGCTGGCAAAAACAGCTTATATACTGTTACATATATCCTTTTGAACAAGCATGCGGTGGTGTAAAGTAACTAAGTACATTTACTCAAGTACTGTACTTAAGTACAATTTTGAGATGCTTTTGCTTTACTGGAGTATTTCTAATTTTCAATACTTTTACTTCTACTCCACTACATCTCAGAGGCAAATAATGTACTTTTACTCCATTGCGATTTTTTGAAAACTTGAGTTACTAGTTACGTTGCAGATATAAATGTATTACATTATAAAACATACATGAACCACTTTAGCCCTATTTTATACCTAGGCTATTTGAAAATAGTTTGAAAGTTCGCATCGCGATGCGTTGTGAGCTTGTAGATCTGCTATTTACCAACATTATAGTACTTTTACTTTTGGTACTTTAAGTACATTTTGATACCAATACTTTTGTACTTTTACTCAAATACATTTTAAATACGGACTTTTACTTGTAACAGAGTACTTCTACATTGCACTATTGGTACGTTTACTTAAGTAAAACATTTAAGTACTTTTTCCACCACTGCAAGCATGTATGCATGCATACGATGAAAATAGCAACTGACAGCTCTTGAGGCTAAACGATACCTCAAAAAAACGTTTTCAACGGAAAAGACACGTCTAACACGTCGACACAAGGTAGCATCAAAATTAGACGTCAGCATGAGGTGAGGAGGGCAACGATATTGAAGTCCTTGCACTCTTTCCAAGCGTGCACTTTAATGTTAATCTCTGTCACCAAATGAACATTTTATTCTCCCTGGCATATCCTCTCTCCCGGTAGACATAACACAGACAACGAGGGATGAGTGACAGCCCTCATTTACACATGACACCTCTCTGCTCTGCTTTAACCCATTAAGACCTGAGGCGATTCTTAAAAACAGTTTTTCGGAAAAAAAAATTTAAAAAAATATTTTCACGATTTTTCAAAAATAGCAGATGTACAAGCTCATAGCGCGGCACTTGGTGCCGCGCTATGAGCTTGTATATCTGCTATTTTTGAATAGCCAAAGACATCTAAAGTGACACAGAAGCGTTCCAGGTATCAATGGGTTAAAAGCAGCTGTGAGTGTGAGTCTCCACATGCCTGTCAGCCACAGGTCAGGTTTAGCTTGGGTCGTAGAGCCAAAACACAAAGCCACCCAATTTCCTTCACAAAACATGATCTTGCATGATGTTGGTATTTTCCCCCTGCCTGATGCATACAGTATGAGTGTCCTCCATGCTGAGTGAAATAACAATGAAATTGCCCTTCAGTAATAATAATATATAATATTATCTGTCTTTTTTTTTTTTTTAGGAGAAGCAGGAGACAGGATATCATGCATGGCAATCCCCTCACGCAGTGCAGAGGTTTCAATCTGAAAGGTATACAATTACAAAGCTGCTGAATTTCACAAACTCGGTGAACGAGCCTTCATTGGCAAGGCATTGTATTATTGGCAAGGCATTGTATTATTGGCAAGGCATTGCACTTATTCCCACTGATTCACATTAGTCTCTCAAGACAGAGACGTGTTGTCTCCCACAATTTCCAGTAGTTTTCACAGTGTGTAATTTGGAAGCTCTGAAAATGTGTAGAAAATAAAGCTAATGTCTCGCCATTTCCCTACATCCATTTCACCTTTCAGTCACATCTGCTTAGCAAAAAGAGAAAAATATATTCCAAAGATATTTCAAAATATTTTTTTGCGAACAGAATGTTGTGATTGACGGAATACCTTTGAAGAGGTGATGACAGTGTCCCGTTCTCAACGTTTCCGAGGCGGAATTACAGACTGTAATTCCACAATTCTTTGATTGTGGAAAAGATAGTCTGGCACCATTACATCCTCTCATTGTAAAACAATACACAGCAGGTGGGATTAGTTATTCACCTAGGGAAAGTCTATAACAGAGATTAAACTGTATGTGTTTATGTAAAAGCGAATAGCACAGCGACTGAGTGTGTGTGCGCGTGCGTGTGCGTGCACGTGAACTCGTGCACATACGTGGGCACTGCTGGCACCTGGCAATTAAGGCTGCGACTTACAGTACTTGACCATGAATATTCGGTGTAGTTTAACACTTTAAGGCCTGGAACGCATCTGTCATTTTTTTTATTTGAGCTAAAAAGCATTATTTTACACTTTGGGCTATTCAAAAATAGCAGATATACAAGCTCATAGCACGACACCGAGTGCCGCACTATGAGCTTGTAGATCTGCTATTTTTGAGAAATCGTAAAAATGTGTGCAAATCTTTGAATATATATTTTTTCAAGCGAACATTTGTAACTCAAATCTTTGCTTCTGGGGGGTCCCTGGAACAAAATGTTTTTAGATGGTGGTCCTTGGCCAAATACGTATACATTTTGGGGTCCTTGACATGAAAAAGTTTGAGAACCACTGACATAGTAAAATACGTTTTTTTCAAAAAACAGTTTTTAGAAGACATTCTAAAAACAGACATTTTGTAGAATCGGCCTCAGGTCTTAATGGGTTAATGCAAGGAGGGGCTCTTGTCCCAGAGAGAGTTCTATCTCTCCGCAAACAGTTGGCATTTCTAAATGAACACCAGCCCGGTGGAAGCAGCCATATGGCCATCGCCACTAATGAGTCTTCCTGTCATTCATCCTGCTGAGCGAAGAACCATGTGGCTCTTAAGTGATACAACAAATGACATAATTGACAGCAAAAACAGTTACTGTCCAATACTTGAATAATTAGGGTAGTTTGGCAACAGTGTAGCAGCCGGGGGTTTGGTTTTGGTGCAGGTGGAGGTTAGGTTAAACTTTAAGGTCAGCTTTAATTCCACCCTCACTGTTGGGACATCTGTGGCTTTTCTGTCTGTCAGCAAGTGACGTACTCTGGTGTTGTGTGTGTGTGTGTGTGTGTGTGGTTGTGTTGTGTTCGTGTGTGTGCGTCAGCTTACAGAAATGCGGCGGAGATGACGCAATACGGTGTGAGAAACAACACCACTTTCCTGGAGTGTCTACCCAAGTCCCCGCAGGCGTCCATTCGCTGGCTCATCCAGAGGGACAATGACAGGCGGAAAGAGGTCGGTTCAAGGTCTAACGCCCACGCTGCAGCTGCCTGAGTTCTGATCTATCGCAAAGTAATGAGCTCGCGGAGCGCGATATGAAAATCCCTGGTGATAAATGGTATCAGTTAGCAGGTATCTGTTTTTCATCCATCACAGCGATCCATCCACACATTATTACATCAAACATCAAGTATGTCATACCGATCACACGAGCCTACTGCCTTGATCTGGACTCGCATTGCCTGGGGAAGGACATCGGGAGTGTTTTATTGGCTGCAGCATATTCTAATGAGTGTTGATGCAGATAAAATGTGACATGAACCTCGACTAACGAGGGGATTCTCAGCAGGGAGACGCTTCATAAATATTTGACACCCCTTAAACAGCTTGAGTCCTTGAAAGTGTGCAAGCCGAGCACCTAAATGATATAGACTTGGCCATCAGTGCTTTGATGGATCATAGCCTAAAGTATAGGATTTCGCCTTGACATACTGTGTACTGTTGTGTCTCTGGGTTGGATCCTGGGCAACAGCCAACTCTGTGTATGAGGAGCACAGTCGTGCGGTAAGTACCGGGAGCTGATGGAAGGTGTTGCGCTCTTGTGCATTGACGGGGATAGACGCCCTCGTTCTCAGCCAATACTGACATTAAGTCTCGCTGACCTACTTTCTGTGCATTATTATAGTTTTGTGGCACAATGCTGTTAAAGTTCTTTCATGACTGATTTCCCAATGTTTTTATTGTGGGGTTCCCAAACGAAATAACCCCTTAAACCCTATTTCAAAAATAGTGAAAGTAGCCCATGTACAAACTCACAACGATCTGCTATTTTATATATTGTAGAACATTATTGTGAGGGGGGAAATGGTTTGGTTTATTTGAAAATATAGTCTTTGGAAGCAATAGTTTTGGGATAATAAATAAAAAACTGGGATATTTACCCACGACCCATAAAAACAGGGTTGTACCCAAAATGGGTCACTGCCCTATGTTTGGGAAGCATTGGTCTAAATAAATGAGTGCATATTTTTAGGTCCAAATCAAGTCTTAGTCTCACATATTTAGTTTAGTAGTATTTAGTTGACAGACTTGAGTAACAATTACTTCTGCAGTCAACCTTTTCTCGGTAAAGGATCCCAAGGAATTTCACGAATCTTTTTAAACATGGACCGCACTCAGGACAATTAATTACTCTCCGCCAGGAGAGTATTGTTATCACTGCGTTTTCACTTTCTAAACATGACACACCGATTGGTCAAGCCTCACGTGACACGTGAAATACTGTGATCTGATTGGCTAGTGACGCCACCGGGCCTATATATACATGGCATCACTCTGACAGTGTCTCCGCCACTGTCAGAGTGAGGTAAGACGGGAACCATGAAATGGCTGCATGGCTGATACATAATTGGCAGATAGGACAGATAGGACATTTATATAGACAGGAGGGATATGACATAGGACACTTATACAGACAGGAGGGATAGGACACTCACACAGACAGAACGGAAGAGGACACTTACCCAGACAGGTTGGATAGGACACTTACATATACAAGAGGGATAGCGACCTATAAATACATGTGTCACTGTGATAAGCCAGATTCCAATACCGAAAATCCGGCCACTTCGAACCGGCCACTTCGAACCGGAAGTAGTCAAGTAGTCGCGGTCCAATTGTTCCTATCTGTCTTATTGGACAGATAGGACAGATAGGACACTTATATAGACAGGAGGGATATGACACTTACATAGACAGGACGGATAGGACAGGAGGGATAGGACACTTACACAGACAGGACGGAAGAGGACACTTACCCAGACAGGATGGATAGGACACTTACATATACAAGAGGGATAGCGACCTTCGCGACCTTCGAACCAACACAAGTCTTCTGGCGGAGAGTTGTGCTCCGAGGAGCACTTTTTCTAGTTTATTTTGATATGTGTAGCCAGTGAATTGGCTTCAGGTGTTGTATGCTGATGGCTTCGTGTTGCTGGTCATGGAGTTGTTATAGTCAGAGGCTACTGAATATGAAGGTTTGCACATCATTTTGGACATAAATCAGAATGATCATTTATAGAGGGCGCTGATAACCCAACCGTGTCTTCCCCTCCGCAGGTGAAGCTAGGCGACCGCGTCGTCTCCACCGAGCACGGCCTCCTCATCCGCTCCGTCCAGCTGTCTGACCAGGGCCTGTACTACTGTCTGACCACGGAGAACGGTTTCAAACGCACCGTGGCCAAGATTCGCCTGCGCGTGCTGAGCGAGGCCATGGTCAGCGTTCTGACGGACAAGCAGCAGTCGCCCTGGGCGTGGGCCACCTCGCTGCACCCCAAGTCCCTGCTGGCCGCGTTCAGCCCCGCCGAGAGCCTGGCCGTGCAGCAGTACTGCAAGGAGAGAAAGCAGCTCCAGAACCTCCAGCTCCAGCAGAAGACCCAGGCCCCGGGACCTCTGCGGGGGGACCTGGCGAAGCTCAAGCCCCTGCTGGACCGCAGGAGTCGGAACCGACGCAACCACCTCCCAGACGTCTGACGGAAGGACGGCAAAGCTGGCACAGAGACAGACTGATAACCACATATTCCTCTGATTTCTAAAAGGACATTAGCAGGACCTCGCTAGCCAGCTCCCTGACCCCACTGTGCTGTACTTGCGGAAGTCAGAAGAGAATTCTGAGATATCTCCTCGCTTATCTCATTGTGTATGCATGACGTACTTTGACCTGAAAGACTGTGAGATACACACACACTTCCACACAGACGCACGCACGCACACACAATCCTTTTAATGTCGGTGTCCTGTTGCAGTCACAAGCAGGGCCGGATTTATAGGAGTTGAGGCCCCTGGGCTAGAGTAATTTTTCAGACCCCCTGGCACGCATAGCGTGCGCAAAAATTCACGTTTGCTTTTTCTTTTATTTCGTGTTTTTGTTACTTTAATTCGGTTAATTCGGCAGGGTTACTTTACAATTTCATCATAAGAAATATATATATGTAAAAAAAAAGTTTTTTTCTTTTTTTTTAGGCACCCCCAGTTGGGGCCCCTGGGCTGCAGCCCACCCTAGCCCAACGGTAAGTCCGGCCCTGGTCACAAGGCAAACTGAAGTGACCCTGTCGGTTTATGGGTGATGATACTAACCAACTGTGTGGTCTCAATATAACTAACGATAATACACCTTAAGACATGGGTGTGGTTGATGATCAGATTATAATAGGCAATGGAAAAGAAATTGGGCCAACAGGAAATTGGCACAACGTGGACATGTTGTCAACATTTTTGAGCCAATATCCTAAACAAGTTAATATCCAATAAAGCGAGGTAAGTTGAAACCCTGCAAATAAATAAGTTATGGATATTTTAAGGGAAATGAAAGAGATAGAGAGAGATATGCATGTTTTACGATGAATGTTATTGATTTTTTTTATGCCAAGCGCTACATCGTGCTTCACTAGTTTCTACAGACATTTGCATAATACTGTCTGTAGCAACATACTGTACAGTATGTTTTCTCAGCAAAACTTAACAGAGTTATTCATGACCGTTGTGGGCATATTTAACATTATGCAGAGCGTTCCATTCCTGAGAAACATTTGTCATTCTAGTCTGTCCTCCTGCACCATATACTTAAGACTAGCTCTGTCTTTACAAGACACAGATTGCCTGATAAGTGGCCTCAATAAAATAATAGCTGAGAAATTCAAACATCAGTGTAGGCCAAAGTCCATGTCTATAACTCTTTGAATAATTCATTCTGTTCTGTTGCATACGCCTTACATCATCTCTGTACATAACAGCATATCCCCTTTTCTCCATCCATACCGTAATATACCCTCTTGTTTCCAGCACAGATGCATGTTTACAGTATGTGTATGAAACGCATCATTGACAACAGAACAGGCTATTTTAAGCCCTTTGAACAGTTCAGCTGGCAGACACGCACATTTTTAGTTTTTCTTCTTCGGGTAAATGTATGCTAGTAGTACCTGAACATCGGAGTACTCTCGATTGACGCTGAAAGAGAAGAATATCTCTGGAGAATCATATTTTCTAATGATGAATAATACTTCATCAGTGGTATTAATGAAATAATGAACTGTAGGCCTACTCATAGTTTGCGATATTGCAGGGTTGACTTTCCCCATTTTATGTGAATAGAATCCTGTTTTTTTTTGTAAGCATAGCTAATGTAGATAAATATTATTTGTCGTTCGTGTACAGTGCTTCTCTTGTTTTATCCTTTTAACTTAATGTCACGTCCTCTCTTTCTTTTTTGTTTACATTGTGAGCCTCGTGTACATAGATATTTCAACCTAGTCTACCAAATAACCATGACCGTATCTGCAAATTGCAGAGGTAAGTTTTCATTCTGAAATGCAAATGGCTTTCCCAGTGTAACCTTTCCTACGACAGGTCCCCATGTCCCTTTTTAAGAAACAAGCGAGACCAGCATTATGTAAAGTCCAGGTCAGTGTCATTTCAGTGTTATTATGAAACCTGCGTGTGTATATCTATTTATTGATGTCATGACAGCCTGAATAAAGCAATTAAATGAATTGGATCTGATTGCGGAATTCATTGTCCGACTATGTCATGTACTGTAGTGTAATATCAGTATTGCTCTGGCATTAGACCAGATTAATTTAAAGGGGAAATTCGTTTCCACAAAAGTAAAACCAAAGTGTTCGGTACCTGCAATACCTCAGATTGACAAATATCATGTTCAAAGAAAGTCAAGTCTCCTGTAATCGCAATTAAATACTTCCTGGTGTGTCTGACCTGTACCCTCCAGATTTAACTTTAAAGGCCCCAGGAGCCTACAGAGGGTCATTTAAAACCCATAAAACTCGAGAGAGGGCTCCTGCTGGGCAGAAATACTGCTTTCTTACTAAACAAACCCAAGTACCACACACAACCGCAGTATAATCATCCCTGAGACCATATTTTACTCTTATTTTGATTTACGGGCCACTTGGGGTGAAAAGGAAACTGAATAATTGGGCATTAAAGTGCACAATAGAGAGGTTTGTTTCAGCGGCAAGAGAGCCTGTGACTGTTTTTTCATTTTTTTAGGCCACAGGGAATGTGGATCAGTTTTGACAAACCCATGCTGTGTCATGACTAAAGTGACTATTCCCTTGAGAACACTCCCTTCAGTCCCTTGCATGCAATAGAAATACAAAATGTCATTCATTCACGTTTTATTCAGTCTGAAGGCTCAAGTCCAGCCCAGAATAGAAATAATGAGTTTCAAGATAAAAAATAAATTACAGTTTGTGTACATTTTATGTATGGGATGGATAACAAACTCGCTCCTCTCTCTCTCTCTCTCTCTCTCTCTCTGTGAAGATCTCAAATGAATTACACTATGGTCGTAAAAGGGATTCCTCTCGCTTTCAACATCCCCAACGGGGATGTGGTCATAGCAGTGAAGACAGCAATCAAAAAAGGAACAAAGTACGAAGTCATAATTTGCCAAAAGTAATTCAACTCTCAGACTTCACAAAATCACAGTACCCTCCCCCCCCTCCCCCCTCCCTTGGTATCAAATAAAATCCTAACATTATAAAATAAAGTGCAGGTCGATAAGATATCAAAAGATCCGAGGTCCAATAGGCTATAGCAGCGTGAACGCGCTTTGTGCTCCACACCACACGTGACAAACTAACTCATGCTATGCTTTTCCTTGCGTTCCTCTTCACGCACAGGTAGGTTATTAGACAGCCGGCGAAGGTGGCCAGCCCCATGCCTAACAACGCCTGCTGTACCGTCTCCAGCAGTTGTATACGCGAGGTGAGCTCTGCCTTGAACATGTCCGCCGTCGCGTCGTCCAAAGAGCCCGTCTGATTCACATAGATGGAGAGGGGGAAGGGGGCAGAGAGAGACGGAATGAGTGAGAGACAGTGGTGGAAGAAGTACTCTGATGTTTTAATCAAGTGAAAATAGCAATACCATAGCAACTACAAGTAAAAGGTCTGTACTCAAAATGTTACTAAAATTGCAAAAGTATTGGCATCAAAATCTATTTTCGAATAGCCGAAGCATAAAAACAACTGTTGTGTTTTGTAATGTTAATCTTGCTCTACAAAGTAACTAGTAACTCGAGTATTCAAATAATTGTAGTGGTGTCCCTGCCACCGGTCAATAATAGCCACTTTAGAGATGTCATCCTTGGCAGAATACGTTGTAGGGGGGCCTTCATTGTACATGTACATACATGGTTGTATGTTCTCTCTTCTATTGAGACATTTAGATCGTGTAAAAGGTCATGTCTCACCTAGACCTAGACACAGGATCTGACACAAATTTTGACCTGATGGTCAAGATTCAATTTATCCCCTGAGCAAGCAGGCGGGCTCTATTAGCTCAATGGTAAAAATGTCAGCCCTTGCGCAGGAAACCGAGTTGAAATCCGGGATAGAAGAGGAAAGTTACATAGTGCAGCTTTAAGTACAGTACTTGGGGTAGAGAGAAAATGGAACCACACACATTTCCCAAGAGAAATGTTCAACTAACAATAACCTAGTACATCTTACCTCGTTCAGCCAAACAACGGGGAATATGGTGAAATCCTTTACTTTCTTCAAAACCCTAGAGGGAAAGGGTACATTATTTATACATTCAATGAATGATTACATCTGTGATTACGGTCCCTTGAGATGGGTTGAGATGTTATAATAACTTACGTGATAACTTCGGACGGCCCATACATCATGTTCACCTGCAGTCTTTTGGCAAACCTCATGGTGAACCCAGTTGTCTGATAGTAAACAAAACCACATAAAAAAATGAAAATTAGCACCACAATAACTGTCCATGAAAGCTCGTGGAGGTGTCAGTGTGGAGAAAATGCACGATAGAGTATTTATAGACGGATTTCCGCGCGACGTCATCACAGAGCAGAATGCGCAATCTGCGCATGCTCGGGGGAAACGAATTGTTGCGCCGTTCACTCTGTTGTTGTGTTCGGGAGTTAGCCATAATTCTGCTATTATAGGCATAATGCTGCTATTATATACAATCAGATCCAACTTCCGACAAATCATTTTTATTGAGTAAACAAGGTATTACAAACTGCATCATTTAATCTACTTTCATTAAACCCGGTGAAGATCATTTCTTTTATGAATGGACATTTGATCAGAGCTGCTGCGGGTAATGGCGCCCTCTATAGGCTTACCCCTCCTCTGCGCGGTCATATCCTCTCATGTTTACTAACAGGAAACCCGTCTATAAATCCAGAGCATAAAACATGTACCCATAAAGGTCAATTGTAACATCTCAGAGTTAAATGAACATTCCGGATTTTACCATGTACCTGATATGCCACATCAGGGGTGGGCAACAACCCTGATGGCCTATTGAGGCGATCAACTGAGGTCATAAAAAACAACCATCATTAACATATTTGTTTGACGTGCATAAAGGCCAAATTGTTTGATGTTTTTAGTATTCAGTATATTATCTTTATTACTAATTAAGATTATTGACATTCTTTTATAGGTTTTATTATTAAATGATTGCCTATATTATGACTGAGATTAGATAAAAGCAATGGTGGTTTCCACTGTCTGGCACTGTTTGGGCACATGATCACGTAGCTATTTTTCAAGGTTGGCGTGATCACCGATCACGCCAACCTTGAAAAATAGCTACGTGATCATGTGCCCAAAAAGGTTGCCCACCCCTGTGCTACTGTACATGAATCTCAGTCTGAGGAATCATTTATAGTCCAGCATATCCATACGGTATAGGCCTATATAACTTGCAGTAAATAGGACATAATTGTGAGAAGTCCTATGCTCTTACAGGCTCCACGTCCAGGAAGGTCTTATGATGTTCTTCACTGGGACTGAGCCCTGACACGGCCTGGGTCAGTACAGGGCTTCCATGGAGGAAGTGAGGCAGAGAAATGTAGATAGGGAACCCTGTACAGAAGGAGAGGGACAAATGAGGCATTAGTGCGGCCACGCATCTGAGCGCAATGATCGGTGGTGGAAAAAGTACAACATTTTTTTACTCAAGTGAAAGTATCAATACTGCTATGTATAAATACTCTGTAAAAGTCCGGAATCCAAAAGGTACAGAATTCAAAAAGTACGAAACTATTGGCATCAAAATGTACTTAAAGCACCAAAAGTAAAAGTTCAAAATGTTTTAAAATAGCCGATCTACAAGCTCCCAACGCGTCGCGATGCGACGCGTTGGGAGCTTGTAGATCGGTTAGTTCAAAATAGCCAAGGTTTAAAATAGGGCTAAAATGATTAATGTATGTTTTATAATATTATAATTTATATCTGAAAAGTAACTACTAACTAAAGTTTTAAAATAATTGTAGTGGAGTAAGAAGTGCAATATTTGTCTCTGAGATGTATTGGAGTAGAAGTAAAAGTATTGGAAATTGGATATACTCAAGTAAAGTACAAATACCTCAAAATTGTACAGTACTTGACTAAATGTACTTAGTTACTTTCCACCACTGGCAGTGATGAAACAACAAAACAACATTTTGGGGGGGGGGGCTTGTTTTCATAGACCTGGCCGCTTGTTTCTCTTGCAAAATCTGGCAACACAATGATTACCTGCATTTTACACCTGTAGCCTAATCGGGAGGAAGTGGACAGATATTGAATGAAGCAGCAGAAAAGGGCAATACACCATATTCACACGGCGGCCATGTTTCCATGAAGTCAATGAAAGTAGCCACCCTGACCCCTGGCACTTTCAATGTTAAATTCCAATATGGCCGCCGTGTGAATATGGTCTATTGGCTCTATAGACGGATTTCCGCGCGACGTCATCACAGAGCAGAATGCGCAATCTGCGCATGCTCGGGGGAAACGAATTGTTGCGCCGTTCACTCTGTTGTTATGTTCGGGAGTTAGATAGCCATAATTCTGCTATTATAGGCATAATAGGCATAATGCTGCTATTATATACAAACAGATCCAACTTCCGACAAATATTTTTTATTGAGTAAACAAGGTATTACAAACTGCATAATTTAATCTACTTTCATTAAACCCGGTGAAGATCATTTCTTTTATGAATGGACATTTGACCAGAGCTGCTGCGGGTAATGGCGCCCTCTATAGGCTTCCCCCTCCTCTGCGCGGTCATATCCTCTCATGTTTACTAACAGGAAACCTGTCTATGCACAGCAGCCATATTATCACTTCCTTCACAGGTGTTACCAATGATACTAATGAAGGCTCTGTTCCATTTAGTGTAGCACAGTGGTTTCCACGACCCCCATAACTCTGAGAGTGTACAAATGGAACCAAATGGACCCTTACGGGTCCATTTGGTTCCATTTGTACACTTTCAGAGTTACACACCTGTAAGGAGCCATTTGGAAGCCCATGAGGGTCCCTGGACCCCAACTGTAGATCCACTGGTGTAACAGAGTGTTTCCAGTGAGCCAACATGCACAATATCAGCACCCTGACTCTGTTTGACCAGAATGGAACAGAGCCTTCATTAGTATCATTGGTAACACCTGTGAATGTCTTCACAATATGGCTGCTGTGTATAGAGCTTATGGCGCCGCCCGGAGATGTGCCAAGATTAAGGTGAAGAATAGGCACCCATCAAGTCATATACTGACCATCTCGACATGGGCTGACGTCCAGCACTCCCGATAAGGTGCAGTACTTGGTGACCAGTGGGTCTACGCAGTAGCAGTGGTTGTCCGGGTTGTTGGGTCTGTCCGGGTCGTTTGGGTTGACGTTCGGGGCGGCCATGGTGGACTTCAGGAGGGTGAAGCGGTACAGTTTGATCCCTTTCAGATTCATAGTGGACTCGTAGCTGGCCGACACCGACCTGTGTGACAATACACGGACGAGAGGGGTCAGAGGTCAACCGGTCTTAACAGCAGTGGCGTAAAGTACAGTACATGTACTCAAGTAATGTACTTAAGTACAATTTTGAGATGTTTTTTTACTTTACTGGAGTATTTCCCAATTGTCAGTGGTTTTGCTTCTACTCCACTGCATCTCAGAGGAAAATATTGTGCTTTTTAGTCCACTACAGTTATTTGAGAACTTTAGTTACTAGTTACTTTGTAGATTTGGATTATTATTACAAAACATACATTAACCACTAACACACCACTAACGCCCTATATACTACATTTCGGCCATTTAAAAATAGCAGATCTACAAGCTCACTAATGCGTCGCGATGCAACGCATTAGTGAGCTTGTAGATCTGCTATTTCAAATGATTTTTTATACATTTTATACATTTGAAAACTTGTGAAATGGGACATTCTGCACAATGAGTACTTTCTACTTTTGGTACTTTAAGTACATTTTGATACCAATACTTTTGTACATTTACTCAAGTACATTTTGAATGCTGGACTTTAACTTGTAACAGAGTATTTCTACATTGCAGTATTGATACTTTTACTTAAGTCAAAATGTTTTGTATTGTTTCCACCACTGCGATCTGGATCAAATAGTTGATTGATGAAGAAACCACATTCATCATATGTGCATGCCCGTTTCATGATGAAAATATATTTTTCTATCTTTCTTTTTTCCAACCCCTACAATGTAACTTGGTTGAGAATCAGATTGACTCATTTGAGTAATGAGTATTAAGTCAAATCCCTGGCTGAGATTTTGTTGTTGGATAGCTCTGACCTCTAGTGGATACTGCAAGTAAGACCGGTTCAGATGTGAGGTCTACTGAACAGTGAGTGTCTGTCAAGTCAAGAGAGGAGTGGTCCTCAGTAGTGGAAAAAGTACTCAAATTCTTTACTTAAGTAAAAGTATCAATACTGCAATGTAGAAATTCTTTGTTACAAGTGAAAGTCCGGAATTCAAAATTTACTCGAGTAAAAGTACAAAAATATTGGAATAAAAATGTATATTTTCAAATGGCCGAAATGTATATAGGGCTGAAGTGGTTAATGTGTGTTTTGTAATAATAATCAAAATCTACAAAGTAACTAAAGTTTTCAAATAATTGTAGTGGAGTAAAAAGTAAAATATTTGCCTCTGAGATGTAGTGGAGTAGAAGTAAAAGTACTGAAAACTGGGAAATACTCCAGTAAAGTAAAAATACCTCAAAATTGTACTTAAGTGCAGTTCTTGAGTAAATGTATAGTTACTTGTTAAATGTTTACACCACTGGTGGTCTGCAATGTCGGACCCCGTCCCCAGCTAAATGATTGATGTCAATCTTCACCATGCATTGCATGTACAAGTAAATATGACTACAGAATGTACAATAATGTCTATTTTGATCAGTTTGACTGTTATCACAATACAGTGCATAGTCAGTAAAATAATTCTGCCAAATGACATACCATATCGGTTGAAGTCATATCTAACAAAGCAAATGTTCTTAGTTTGGGGCAGAGATACATATCTTATCAAATGGGGTCCGTGGCCTAATGCATATCAAATTAGTGGGCCTTGTAATTAGGTGGAGAATCACTCATCTAGAGACTGCCAAATCAGTGCAAGATGTCTTTAAACAACATCTCTACCAGCTTGGCTACAGAATCACAGTTCTACTTCATTATGTGGTTACATACAATACAACACGTCATCACCCATTAGTTGATGTGAATGTTAAGGAGTGGTATTTATCTACATTACTGCAACAACTATAGACAGAAGTTCCTCGTCACCTGCAGATGTCTGAAGAGAAGAAATAGAGAGGCTTCTTCTTTTCCACAAAGGGAGGGAATGAGGAGGCATCTGGGAGAGAAAGATATCTTTTTACAGCTACCGTAAGAGCTATAGCCAATAGGCTAGGTCGTTTGGTAATAGCTGAGTCATGTAAGCTTTTCTTGTATCATTAAACACAACGGTTCTCCAGTACTACATGTATGAACCTCACCTGTCCCATTGATCAGGTTACAGTACTGGTCCTTCCAGAAAGGTACCTGCCTTTTGGAGAAGAAAAATAATAACAGAGAACAAAATAAAAGTAGATTACTATACAGTACAGTTATACTCTTGTCCAGAAAGAGAGGAGCAGGTATTTGGGTTCCATGTTTCCCAAAGGAAATTGTGTGTGTGCGTGCGTGCATAGCTTACGTGCGTGCGTGCGTGCATGTGTGTGTGTGATTGGGTTTAACCCATTAAGACCTGAAGCCGATTCTACATGTCTCCTAAATCCCAACATCTGAAAATCACACCCTGTGTGAAGGTAGCGGCGCCTTTGATACATTTTGTCATCGATATGTGTTTATAATGTGTTTATAGCCATGTGTCACGTGAAGCTTGACCAATCACTTTGTTGACGCACCTGACCAATCAGAACGTTGACGTACGCACACGGACAAAGTCAGGTATAGAGCAGGATCGCGGCGCTAAAAACCTATGTTTCTATATCAGCGGTGCTCAATCTTTTTCATGTCAAGGACCCCCAAAACTATATGTATTTGGCCGCGGACCCCCATGCCTATCTCAAAATATTTTGTTCCAGGGGGTCCCAGAAGCAAAGATTTGAGTTAAAAATGTTCGCTTTAAAAATATATATATTCAAAGATTTGCACACATTTTCAAGATTTTTCAAAAATAGCAGATCTACAAGCTCGTAGCGCGGCACTCGGTGTATATATGCTATTTTTTAATAGCCAAGTGTAAAATAATGCTTTTTAGCTCAAATCTAAAAATGACACAGATGCGTGGATGGTGGAAAATAGTGTAAATAGTGTCACCTTGAACTCTTTTAGCCTTTCACTGCTAGTAGTCCATGAGCCAGAGCCCCAAAATTGAGCAATGATTATCGAAAGAGTGAGCAAAACCATACCTATATTAAATTGTTCATAGGGTCAATACGAGTAAATGAATATATGATAACCTTTCCACAGGAGCAGCTTTTTCATAGTTATCACACATTTTCTTATTTTCCCCATATGTACATGACAGGTGAAAAAATGACAAAATTTAAAAAAGAGTTATCATAATGAAACTTCCCCAGTTGATTACTTACATGAAGACAATGATTTATCGTATCACAAGTTTTCTGAAACTGTATATTTAAATATGCAAATTAGGCATTTAGTCCATGAGCCAGAGCCACAAAATTGAGCCAGATATTGAATATTCCCTCGTTAAAACCTTTGACTCCAACCTCTTAACAAAATGAAATAAGAATGTTGACTCTGGCTTTGTCCAATGTTCCAATGTTGATTCTGGAAAGTTATGCAAATTCAGGCATATTTTCTTAATGCATAATTTGCATATTTAAATATACAATTTCAGAAAACTTGTAATACGATAAATCATTGTCTTCATGTAAGTAATCAACTCAGGAAGTTTCATTGTGATAACTCTTTTTAAAATGTTGTCATTTTTTCACCTGTCATGTACGTATGGGGAAAATAACAAAATGTGTGATAACCATGAAAAAGCTGCTCCTGTGGAGAGGTTATCATATATTTATTTACTCATATTGACCCTATGAACAATTTAATATAGGTTTGGTTTTGCCCACTCTTTCGATAATGAAATCTTGTCTGGCTCATGGACTATATAGGTCAAAATAACCTGAACACTATCTGTGTGATGTAATATAATTATGTGGTGTGACGTGGTTGCAGCCGCACATCTAATAAACCATTTAAGATTTATATGTTGATAACAGTAATCAAGGCCAGGAGGAAGAGTTTCATTCAGGGAAAACATAGCCATCAGATATTTATCCCCTGCAGGGGATTGGTGTTTTAATTTTATTTCAATACTGCTTACCTCATTCCCATCCACCGGTCAATAATATTCACTTTAGAGATGTCATCCTTGCCAGTGAATACATTGTAGGGGCCATCATAGGTGCCATTGTACTAGGGAAAACACACAGGAGGGTGAAGTCATTACATTTGCGCTGAAATCCATTACAAAAAGGTTTTAAGTCTGATTTATAATTTGCTTTGCTGAAAATAGCCGAAAAGAGCTCGCAACTGAGCTTGTAGACGTGCTATTTTTCAGCATGCATTAAGCCAAGGGTCTTCAACAGGGGGTCCGGGACCTCTCAGAGTTACTACAGGGGGGGCCGCCAAATCTTTGTGTGACAGGACGTTTTCTTTTTTTACATTAACCGCTGAACCTTAGCCGAAAATAGCAGATCTACAAGCTCACAACGCCTCGCAGCGCGAGGCGTTGTGTAGCTTGTAGATCGGCTATTTTCGGCAAAGAGGTTTGGTGTAGGGGGGGAAAAAAGAGCAGACCAAGTACACGTTTTCTAAGTATCGAGGCTTTAAGTGGTTAACTGTCTGAAAATACACATTAACATGAATCCAACACAGCGCTACACAATGACAGCGCTGTCAAACAAGTCTATGAAGCTATCTATGAAATCTATGAAAATGTTCCGCAACACTATTTTGTACAATATGTAGTGGGGGGGGGTCCCTGTTTCATCTCTCTCGCAGCTAGGGGGTCCTTGACCTGAAAAAAAACATTGAAGACCCCTGCATTATAAGCATTACTCTCCTTAATTAGGATAGTCTTGTTCGCTTACAGGTGAGAAAATGCCCACGGTGTCTTTTAATATGGGGTCCAGGTACCCCCATAGGAGCTCCTTGACTGTACGGCGCTGGAACAGCGAGGAGTTGCTTTTCTGGATCAGCCCCTCCAGTAAGAAGTGCAAAGGCTTGGGAACGAGTGAATAAGCTCCCTGAAAAAAAAACAATACGAGAATAAGAGAAATATAAATGTTCATATTTTAAGCCGTTAACTACAGTATAAACACCAATGTAATTCTGCACCAACACACAAACAAAACGGCAAAGAAAGTGCTGATAAATGGCCCCACGGCTCTGGCAGATAAGAGTGGAAAATGATGTTCCTTTTATGACAGCAGATAATGCATAATGGCATGCTGGAGACGCACGATTTCATCTTATCAGTATTCAAGAGCAGACCTGCGACGTACATAAACCCATAAACTGGACTATAGTTATAAAATCATGACCCTTTAGCCCCAATTTCATATGATTCGAACATCAGCTCTATCATCAGTATGTCGACAGTCAACAGTTTCTTGCTCAACATTTCCCGTTGAGTGAAAGCAAAGTACAGCATGATACTAGCTCATATTTACAGTAATATCCTCACTGCAATATCCTTTTTATCTGTGCTATTTTTACGCCTCGCTTCCTCCAGCTTCTAGCTTTATTACATGAACAGTAAAACCTTGTTTGTGTTCAAATTTTAATTTAGTTCAGATTCAGAATTAACCACAAGAACACTATTTCTGGGCATGTCATAATAGACGAACAGTAGGCGAAAATAGGCGATCTGGAAGCTTTCAGTCAAATCATCTCTTCAGTAAAATCTCTAGAGCAGCTATTTTTTGCAGATTTGGTAGAGGGGAAAAAGGAGTGGACCAAGGATAGATCCCTGGGGGGCCCCAGCCAATGAAGTAAATAGGGTTTAAGTGGTTAAGTACTAGCCTAATATTCAGAAAAACAAATAACGCACATCCTCCGTTCTTTGGTGCTGAGCTGTAACTGTATGAACAGTGATATAGAAACAAAAATAGGGCTTGCAACTCACTTTTATGCTCCAAGGTTTATTCAAACAAACAGCTGATAATCTGATATATCTGCTGTTTGTTTAAATAAACCTTGGAGCATAAAAGTGAGTTACTTGCGAGCCCTATTTTCGTTTCTAAATACTAGCCTACACAGTAAGTTCAAATCAAAGTAAACTAAGGACATGGTAAAAGTAAGTCGTGTTGATTAATCAGTATTCATTTATCCATTTGTGACTCTGGAAGTGTACAAATTCAACCAAATGGCCCCAGAAAATTGACACTGGGGATTTGACTGTGTACTGCAAATCGCACTTTCCGCTTTTCACTTCTTCCCCCTTTCTTTTTTTGGGGGGGCCATTCTGCACTGAACTGAACTGTGCTGGCTCAGCAGTTTTGTCATATCACACAGTCCTTACCAGCATACCTCTCAGCCTGCTTTAGTAAACGGCTGCATTCCAGAGCTACTGTACTGTACCTACTGCAATGCAGCCTAGTTTGATGTGGCTTTTAGCTTGTTGTTGACTACTAATTGTACAGCAGCTGAATGCGGGCCATAGAACCCCCAGAGTGAGCATCAGACATCACAGCACAGTGTGTGTGTGTGTGTGTGTGTGGGGGGGGAGGGGGGGGGGGCTCACACTTACAGCCACAGCCAGGTTCAGGGACGTGATTTCATCCTCCTCTGGTCCCACTGACATGGACGGCTCAAAGATGGCGCCCGCGGGTAGCAAGAAGGACACGGTGTGGTTGGGGTTGGCCGTTATGTTTTCTTTTGCGAGATACCTCGTTCTGAGGAAGAGACATGGATATAGATTTATCGTCACCAGAGGTGGACAGTAACTGAGTAAATTTACTTGAGTACTGTACTTAAGTACAAATTCTGAGGATCTGTACTTTACTTGAGTATTAGATTTCTTTGATACTTATTACTCTTACTCAAGTAAATTTCCAAGACAAATATTTTACTTTTACAAATTTCTAGGAAGGCTGAAAAGTACAAGTTACTTTTAGGTTTGCTGGTTGTTTTTTCCCCCTGAAATGCAATTGGCCACACGCTGTGTTCGTCAAAGAAGGAACAGCGTGCGCCCACGCGCACATGGCCGAACGTTGATGCGCACATCTGAAAAGTGCACATCTGAAACATTTTGACTGGGCTACTTTTACTTGTAGTGGAGTAAATTTAACCAGGGCGTATCTGTACTCTTACTCAAGTACTGGGGTCGAGTACTCTGTCCACCTCTGATCATCACCACATACATTGAATTAATGGCCGGGAGTCAATCAGTCTGTCTGTCTGTCTGTCTATCTGTCTGTCTGTCTGTCTGTCTGTCTGTCTGTCTGTCTGTGCCATTAACTAAATCGTTTTAGATTTTTTTGTATAGTCAGTGTGAACTCTTGACATCCACTTGACTTTTACGATTTTTAAAACTATATTTTTATTGTTATAGTGCTCAGGGTGAATGACCCTTACTGTTGTGTACGGAGCTGTCTTGTAATAAGCATTGATATGAGGTAGTTATTCATCCTTGACCTTTTGATATGAAATATAATAATTGTCCTAACAATCTGAATATTGTAGTATATATTATAAACTGCATGCTGGCCTGATTTTTATTGTTACAGTATGATTACAGCTCTCCACTCTTATCTATGTGTAACATGCAGAGAACGATTTTACCACTAACCTGGGTTATCACCTACTTCTCTAATCATATCAGGTAATAAACCTCCTTGCAAAACTTCCCAGAAAACATTCTAACAACACATCTACTGACACACGGCTATAAATGTGGCTGAAATAAGATACAAAATAATTGCTATGTATGCTGTACCTGTATGTGTAAGGTCCTTTCTCTATCACCACCGGCGTGGAGCCATTTCTCCAAACGTCCGTGGGGTTTTGCACATCAAAGAGCCAAAACTGCCGGTACACCACTCCCCCCGTGGACACCCAGTTGTCATAAGCCGTCGTACCGTTCTCAATGACAGCTTCCTGTTCGCAGCAGACAACACAGACAATCTATTTTTAAAACCAGCTTCAAGGCTGCCAGCAGGTCAGCGTGCCCCCCTCTGCCCGGCATCTGAACAAGGATGGCTCTCTTTTATTGCAGAACATCAAATAACACAGGCTAAAACCATCATGTGACGGTAAATAAACACCACACACTTCCCTCGTGCACGGTCGGTCTCCTGTTTACCAGCAAGTTGACGGCATTCCAAGAGGCGCACCTCTCCCTCTATTTCTCCGGGTTCACCTTGATCACTGGCACTGCACGCGGATGCATGCATATTATGCGCGCATGCACTCACACACACACAAAAAACACACACATGCACACACACACACACACACTCCCGGGGTGAAACTGAGCACCGTACCTTCTCCACTGTCCCCTCAATGATGCCGTTACCCAGTGGGATGAGTATGCCTCCCAGGACCGCTACCAATGCCCCAATCACAGCACCAGCTATAAGCCCACACTCCTTGTTACAGCAGCCCATGGCGGTGTGTCGTGCTCCGTCCTTCTGTCCGTCCGTCTGCTCCTGTACTCCTTCTGTCGGTGTGTGCCTCTATGTGTGGCCTGTGTGTGTGTGTGTGTGTGTGTGTGTGTGTGTGTGTGTGTGTGTGTGTGTGTGTGTCCTGGGATCAGGAGGCGAGGCAGTACCGTCGGTGGAGCAAGCAGAAGAAGGCCAGGTAAAGGTACAGACACCCCTGGCAGCAGCCAAGGGACTCTTCTGATATGGAATTTAATGACATTAAAGGGTTGAAGGTTGGCGAGGGAAGGAGCTCCCACGTGCCCCTTTCCTCCTCCTCCTCCTCCTCCTCCTCCGGTTATCAGTACACCTGATAACGGGGGGCCGGGAGAAAGGACGTGAGAGACAGAATCTTTGCTATCTGAGGATTCAGAGGAGATAGGAAATAAGATTATGAGCGTGATATGACTACATTAAAGGACCTGCAAGATTTTTTGTCAGCGCTACGCCACTAAATATTTGTATATATAATAATGTCACTTTTCTTGGTAAACAGTAAAGTGAAACCCCCTGACAAAAACATCCCAACACCACCGCTAGTCCACCACACTGAGTGATTGAATACTTTATTAGCAGTTTGCCAAAAAAAAGCACAGGAAGGTACAGTTAAATACAAGGTCTGCTAAGAGGATTTTAAACCCAAGAAAGCCTATATCTTGTTTCCATTGGGGTCCTTTGTACTCAATTCATAGAAACATTTAATGACAGACAAATAAACACTACTATGCAAAACATCATCATATAAACAGTTTAAAAACAAAAATGTGTACAGTAAACAGGGGGGGAGCTAGGCTTTGACTTTTACAGGGGTCAGTTTCGAACTGCAGCCATCTGTGCATGCTCTTTTAGAGCGGTTTTGAAGGAGAGTAGGGTTTTACACTCCTTTACAACTGTTGGTGGGGCGTTCCACATTTTAGTGGCATAGCAGGAGAACGAATGCAACCCCTTATTAGAGCCAAATCTGGATTGGACGTGATAAGTGGAGCTCCCTCTGGTGTTGTGATTGTGGACGTCGTCAAGTTGCAAGTTGCTGTACTCCGTCCTCTATATCCTGAGCCATCCGACCCTAGCAAAGTGAGCAGGGGTTAGATGAGTTAAAGCCTTTACTGGTTATTTCGAGCTGTTCTTTATCATGTACTGTAATTCCAACATAAAAGGTGGGTCATATACTGTGTTGTAAAAATCACAGTGTCTGTACATAATCTTATATACTTACTCACTCGTAGACTGTGTAAAGCAAGCCCATTGATGTGTTTCTGACACCATGTGCTCTTTTTTATCGAGATACTGCAGATCTAAGGATACAGGATGTCACAACAAGTCGTCTGCTTGCCAGAACTTCATGTTTCTCAATATTGCTCAGGTTTGTACTGTACATGCATGTCTTGTGGTCACGTAATGTGGCTTTGTGCAACCCATTAAGACCTGGAACGCATCTGTGTCACTTTTTTGATTTGAGCTAAAAAGCATTATTTTACACTTTGGCTATTCAAAAATAGCAGATCTACAAGCTCATTGAGCGGCACCGAATGCTGCGCTACGAGCTTGTCGATCTGCTATTTTTGAAAAATCTTGAAAATGTGTGCAAATCTTTGAATATATGTTTTTTCAAAGCGAATCTTTGCTTCTGGGGGTCCCTGGAACAAAATATTTTGAAATCGGGTCTGCGACCAAATACATATAATTTTGGGGGTCCTTCACATGAAAAGGTTTTGATCACACCACTGTACCAACATACGCTTTTTTGTTAGGATTTAGAAGATTTAAAAGAAAATCAGCCTCAGGTCTTAACATGGCATGTGACTCTATAAGTTTTTGTCTTGTTCTCCGAGCTCACACTTGCTTGCAGAAGGGAAATTCAAACAACCATGTCCAGTCTAGGCTCACCAAAGAGGATTACTATAAATCACAACATATACTGGCATGCGTATTTTGCCAGTGTTCTTAAACAAAGTCCATAGATTCGTCCACTTCCCAATAATAAAACTACAAATGATCTGTAATAACAAGTTGCACCCCAGGTCTGTTTGGCAGCAAATTGTTGGTCTCATTTTCATGAACTATGTCCTCTCCTATCTCCCAACCCCACTTGCAAAAATGACAGCATGGATGTAGCGCTGTACGGCACAATTACCATAGCTGGGCTTTACCAGTCCAGCATAGACTTTCAGAGATCTGTGACAAACCAGTTGTGTAAAGTATCTAAGTACATTTACTCAAGTACTGTGCTTAAGTACACTTTTGAGTATTTTTTACTTTACTGGACTATTTCCTATTTCCAATACTTTTACTTCTACTCCACTACATCTCAGAGGCAAATATTGTACTTTTACTCCACTACAAGTATTTTTAAACTTTAGTTACTAGTTACTTTGTAGATATAATATATTATACTATAAAACATACATTAACCAATTTAGCCCTATTTTATTCATAGGCTATTTGAAAATGTGTAGATCTGCTATTTTCAAACATTTTAGTACTTTTACTTTTGGTACTTTAGGTATATTTTGATGCCAATACTTTTGTACTTTTACTGAAGTAACATTTTGAACACAGGCCTTTTACTTGTAACAGAGTAGGCCTACTTCTACATTGTGGTATTGATACTTTTACTTTTGGTACTAATTGATAATAATAATAATGATTATTATTAGTAGTAGTAGTATTAATTAGTACCAAAAGTAAAAGCACTAATTATGCATTGCAGAACTTCCCATTTCAAGTTTTCAAATGTAAACAAATGATTTGAAAATAGCAGATCTACAAGCTCATTGTGAGCTTGTAGATCTGCTATTTTCAAACGGCTGAAATGTATGTAGGGCTGAAGTGGTTAATATATATTTTGTAATAATAATCCAAATCTACAAAGTAACTAGTAACTATTGTGTTTTTCAAACAATTGTAGTGGAGATTCACTGCCTTTTGCTATTATTTGAATGTTGTTTTATGCTTTTGCTTTTTTTTGGCCTTATTATTATTACTTATTGGTTGTAACTGTAATTGTATTATTGCTCTGTAAAGCACTATGAGCTGCATGTCATGTCATGAAAGGTGCTATACAAATAAAGTTTATTATTATTATTAAAAGTACAATATTTGCCCCTTAGATTCAGGAATTTCAAATAGCGTTAAGTAAAAAATGTCAGTACTTTTCCCACCACTGGTGCCATGTAGGCGGAGCTGTGAGAGTCAATGTGAGACTAGCTCCACTGTGGTACTGCAGAGGTCCTTTTCAAACCACATGAGGGCAGCACTCACATCATCATCATTATCATCAACATCATTGTAAGCATCCTCATCATCTCATGGCCAGAAAGGCCTAGTTCACACATCGCAGCATGATAAATGTCACCATTTTTTCTATATTCTTATTGAAAGAGAATACATGTGACCTTAATGGCTTTACTTTGTAGTTATTGGATACCCATCTCCAATGCTTCATCCTTGTGTAAGCACAGGGCTCATTATAGCAGTAGCTGAATTTGTGAGAAGCTAAGCAGAGATTGTTCATGTTACCCGGCTTCTCTCTAACAGAACATTGGATTATTTAAATATACTGTAAATAATTAACTGTGTACCCTTGTGTGTATCATAGTTTTGAAGTGGATCTGTTTATGGAAATTCAATTCAAAACTTTATTGCAGACACGCAGGGGGTCCATATATTAAAGTCACACTGTGAAGGAGACTGCAGGACTGGTCATGTTGTGCATCATTTTCTAATTTGTTTTTTCTAAAGACTATTCTACAGTGCAGTATCTCTACTTGTCAACAAAATAAAAGCTGGCTGGTACCCTGGAAGCTGCCTCCTTCTCACAGTGACTTGTGCCAGTAAGTATCCTTGGGAATCGATGGTTCCCGGGCCATGTGGCCCATGGCATAGGTCAGGAGCTTATCTCCTGTTTCCTTAGCGTGATGTACAGCTGGATGTAGTACAGGGGTCTTCAACGGTTTCAGGCCAAGGACCCCCTAGCTGAGAGAGAGATGAAGCAGGGACCCCCTACTCTATATTTTATGAAATAGTGTTTCAGATTAAAGTTTTTTTTTTTTAACTTAGCCTGCTCCTTTTCCCCTCTACACCTATAGCCTCTTTGCCAAAAATAGCAGATCTACAAGCTCTCAACGCCTCGCAGCGTGAGGCGTTGAGAGCTTGTAGATCGGCTATTTTCGGCTAATGTTCCCCTCAGAAAAGGAATTCTAGGGTTCAAGTGGTTAATGTAAAAAAAACTAAATCCTATCACACAAAGATTTGGCGGACCCCTTATAGTAGCTCTGAGGACCCCCTAGGGGTCCCGGAACCCCTGTTGAAGACCCCTGTACTAGTACATGGACATGACACCAGCATATCTCAGGGACTTACTCCCAATCCAGCCCTTGATGCTGTGAGCCAAGCAGGGAGGCATCGGGTACCTCCTTTTATCATATTTGGGATGACTCTGCCACGGATTGAACCCCCAACCTCCCAAATTCAGAGAGGACACTGACTCCAACCACAAGGCCCCTGAGTCGGTGCCAGTGCCCATCCATATCCATGGCTTCCTCAGTCCCATAATATGACCATTGGATCAGCGCTCTTGGTTGTCCGCTACCAGTGGTGTGAAGTAACTAAGTACATTTACTCAAGTACTGTACTTAGTCAAATGTTTAAGTATTTTTACTTTACTGGAGAATTTCCAATTTTCAGTACTTTTACTTCTACTCCAAAATATATATATATATATATAATACTTTTACTCAACCACATTAATATTAAAACTTAAATTACTAGTGACTTTGTAGATTTTGATTATTATTACATAACACACTAACCACTTCAGCCCTATACATATTTCAGCCATTTGAAAATAGCAGATCTACAAGCTCACAATGCGTCGCGATGCGACGCATTGTGAGCTTGTAGATCGGCTATTTTCAAATATTTTTAATACATTTTGAACTTGTGAGATGGGACAGTCTGCACAATGAGTACTTTTACTTTTGGTACTTTAAATTGTGCCTATGCAACTGTTCCAAAGAACAACATGAGCAGGTGCATGATCACCAGTGTGCCTTTATCTCTAGAGGGTTTCCTACGTTAGATAAACTGACATGCACCTAATTTGCCTAGGGATAGTACGCTGGGTTGCTCCCATGCGTCTCACCTGCTGCATGACAAAGAGAGGAATTAGAATGACAGGATTAGAATAGGACTTGTGACCACTAATTTACATGCCTATTATTAGAAAAACATATGTGTAAACAAACAAACAAAAACATGAATTTACACAACACTGATGACGGTGCTGTGATGTCAAACAAGTCTATGAAGCTATCTATGAAATCTATGAAAAGGTTTCATCTGCAAGACAATATATAGTGGGGGTCCCTGTAGACCAGTTCACTTACTTGGGAGCCACAGTTTGTGAAGAGGGATGATCCTACCTCAGGTACTTTTATTGTGAAAGTGGTGTTTAAATGATACAAAACAGCTTCATCAGGTGCTATTATGATGCCTAAATAAATCAAAGAAATACTTTTATTGTGAAAACAAAAAAATGCAACAGGAAGTGTAAATACAGCAGCTATTAGGATGGTTGTATCGACAGCCAGCGTTGCCATGTCGGCTTATTATAAGCGACACTGGGCTTGTTTTTCTGTAAAGTTGCTTGTAAATATTGGTAGTTGCGGTTTGCGTTTTTTTTGGCTTGTTTCTAAAGTGTTGTTGCTTATTTGGGCTTGTTGCCTATTTTGGCCTAATGTCGTTTAAACTAGTGGTTCATAAACATTTTCATGTCAACATATATTTCTTTTTGATTACTAGCCTACTCGTTTCGTTTATATGATGTTTTTGCATAATATTGTATATTTGTCAGTCTGTCATTAAATGTTTCCATGAATTGAATACACAGGACCCCAATGGAAACAAGCCATAGTGATCTATGTCAGGGGTTTTCAACCAGTGGTCCGGGGACCACCAGTGGTCCTTGAGGGGGTTCCAGGGGATCCCCAGCCAAATTAATAGTTAGCAACCAAATTGACCCTTATGTGTCTGTAACTCTGAGAGTGTACAAATGGAACCAAATGGACCCTAACGGGTCCTTGTGTACACTCTCAGAGTTACATGAACACTGATGATGGTGATACAGTGTAGATTGGGACCCCCAAGAAATCTAAATGGTTGAGTCCCTGGCACATCTTTTGAAATGGGGGTCCCTGGGCTAATATGTGTCAATCTGGGGGTCCTTGGCGCGCAAAAGGTTGAAAACCACTGATCTATGTGATCATACTAGCCATCAATAAAAAGTGAAGCGGGCTCGCTTCTTTTGGGCTTGCTTTCAATGACCCGGTTGCTTATTTCTCTTGCAATACATGGCAACACTGATCGACATCTCTCACAACGCGCACAGCAGCAGCAGCAGCAGGAGCAGTTTTATTCCAGCGTTGCAGCGAATGGAGGCTTGACGCTCTGTAAGGAGAGACACAGCGATCTGCCGAGGGATTTATCTAATTGTGTTTTAATCATCAATCAAAGAGCTGCTTCCGATGCAACGACCGAGATTACACTGATTCGTTTTAGTAGGTGTTTAGAAGAAAAGATCCACCTGTTTTCAGCCTTTTCTTTCTTTTCTTTTCTAACAGTCTTAGAAAAAGAGACACATTGCTGTCATAATAGGGCGTGCGCGCGGGTCTCATTCGGGGAGCAGTTTTTAACCCTTGAATGTGGGTATTTTAGTCCATTTTATCGGGGTTTTATTGTTTTTTTTTTGGTACACCACCCTCCCGTCCCCCCCAAAAGCACCCACTGTGAGGATCGCCCACTGTGAGGAGCACCCACCGTGAGGATCATCATGGGGTGCACGCTGAGCACGGAGGACAAGGCGGCGGTGGAGCGCAGCAAGATGATCGACAGGAACCTGCGGGACGACGGAGAGAAGGCGGCCAGGGAGGTCAAGCTGCTGCTCCTAGGTACATGAACTTCACCATGTTACTGTTTAAAGAGCAGATCTACAAGTACACACCATGTTACTGCCTCTAAGAGCAGATCTACAAGTACACACCATGTTACTGCCTCAAAGAGCAGATCTACAAGCAGTGGTGGGAACAGTACGCGTGTTTTAGTAAAAGTATCAATATTGCGCTGTAGAAATACCCTGTTACAAGTAAAAGGTCAGGAATGTAAAATGTACTTGAGTAAAAAAATTACGAAAGTATTGGCATCAAAATGTCCCATGTCACAAGTTTCCAAATGTATACAAATGCTTTGAAAATAGCCGATCTACAAGTATACATCAAGCTGAAGTGGTAATGTGTTTTGTAATAATAATCTAAATGTAACAAGTGTAACTAAAGTTTTAAAAAAATTGTAATGGAGTAAAAGTAAAATATTTGCCTCTGAGATGTAGTGGAGTAGAAGTAAAAGTACAGAAAATTGGAAATACTACAAAGTGAAGTTAAAAAAAAAACTCAAAATTGTACTTGAGTACAGTACTCGAGTACATGTATCTCGTTACTTTACTTACCACCACTGCAAAGAAAGAACAGATCGGCTTGTAGATCTGTTCTTTTCGGCAAGCGACATTAACAGCCATCCGAGGCTTTTAATCCACATTCACCGTCATGACTTTTGCCCCGTTGCGTTGACATCAGCTCGATACAAAGTATCCTGCTTTGTCTCTGCAACAAATGGTCGCATAATGGATCATTGTCATCGACTAAACCCTCTCAACAATGGTTACATTTCCTCTCCCGTCCACTCTCCACTCTGTGTGCACACCACCATCTGTATTCTGTAGAGGCCTATGCTCAGTGGTGGAAAGTAACTAAGTACATTTACTCAAGTACTGCACTTAAGTACACTTTTTGAGGTATTTCAGAGTATTTCTACATTGTGGTATTGATACTTTTACCCAAGTAAACAATTTGAGTACTTTATCCACCACTGGCCTATGTTTAATTAACGTAGGGGAATGGCCTAACACAGAAAGTGAATGGTGTAATGTTACAACAACACACACTCAAAAAGCACAATAACTTTAATTTGAAAATGCTATAAACATGCCATGGAAATGGGTTATCAATTAGTGTGTACTTAAGAAAGCGTTTAGAAGATGCAGACGTGTGTGTGTGTGTGTGTGTGTGTGTGTGTGTGTGTGTGTGTGTGTGTGTGTGTGTGTGTGTGTGTGTGTGTGTGTGTGTGTGTGTGTGTGTGTGTGTGTGTGTGTGTGTGTGTGTGTGTGTGTGTGTGTGTGTGTGTGTGTGATATTGAATTGAATTGAATTGAATTGTGTGATATTATGCATGTGATTTTACAGGCCAGTGCTGTAAACTTATTGCTCATACTTGCTTGCATGAGGAAAATTTTTCCCCTTGACGATATAGATTGGGTGAAAAACTTTTCCATCAGGCTCTCAGTAAGAGCGCCTTAGGAACTGTTGACATGCACACACACAGACACATGGTATGTGGGTTACCAGGACAAAATGCTCTCAATCCACTACAACTAAAATGGCCAACAGAGAGAGAGGCCATGGCTGTGGCTTTTCAGAGCAAACATACGATTGTTAATCAGAATTAATTTGTATTCTTTTCACGGTTTCATGTTACCATTTCCTCTTCACTTTTATCCGATTTGGGGAAATATAAGACATATTGTACTACATTGGATCAGTTGTTGGAAACAACTGTATGAGTGTTCTGTTACTGGGCTTTTGTGTGAGCAGTCAGCACCCATACATTTTTCTTTAATAGCTCCAATGCATTCCTCAGGTTCTTGCAGGACAGACGGGGCTAGTCGATTCAAAGCAAGCAAGTTGGGTCAAGTTTTAGCTGCCTTGCTGCAGGGCGGAACATGGGTTATTATTATCACCCATCATACAGACGACATAGATTTTTGCAGACACAAAATACCTGACATTCTAGTGTTTCTGTGTGTTTGTGTGTAGAGGGAATGTGTCTTCATTAATTAATTAATGAATATATATATATATATATATATACACGCACTCACACACACTTTACACACATACAACTTATCGCAGACTGCGTGTCAAGTCCTGATGCCCTTTTTAACCCTTTAAGACCTGGAACGCATCTGTGTCATTTTAGATTTCTTTGGCTATTCAAAAATAGCAGATCTACAAGCTCATAGCGCGGCACCGAGTGCCGCGCTATGAGCTTGTAGATCTGCTATTTTTGAAAAATCGCGAACATTTTTGCAATTCATTGAATATATATATATTTTTACAGCAAACATTTGTAACTCAAGTCTTTGCTTCTGGGGGTCCCTGGAACAAAATATTTTCGCGGCCAAATACGTATCATTTTGGGGGTCCTTGACATGAAAAAGTTTGAGAACCACTGATATAGAGACATTAGTGTTTTTTTCAAAAAACTGATTTAGAAGACATTTTGCAGAATCGGAACCTCAGGCCGTAATGGCTTAAGTTGTATGCTATGGTGTGTCGCTATGGGGTGGACATTTTGGCACCACGGCATGCCGTTTGTCTTTTATCCATTCAGTTGGTAGCCAGGTAACGCTCACACAGCCTGTTCAGGTTACTGGCAGAGAAGTGATGTAACATGCAGCCAGGCAGCCAGCGACTCCGGGAGAAAGGAACACAGTACCCAGTAAGATGAGCGCGCTGCTAATGACTAAAGCATTAAAAATGGAAAAGCTCCACACTGCAGCGAAGCCAGAGAGAGCAGACCGGAGTGGGAATCCGCTTTATTTACCTTGACGGTAAACATTAAGTGTTCTCGTTCCGTTTGCAGCACAGATAACTGCTTCTCTCCCTGAAATATGAATGTCTCCTCTTTTTACGATCCCATGGCCATAAAAATCTGTTGGTATTTGTTAGCAACGAGGGGTAAGCATGACCGCAGAAAGGAGTCAAACTACTGTTTGAAAACCTTTTTTAAAGCTTTTTTCTAGTTGACTCAGGGTGGTCACCTAGTCAGTTTGCGGCAATGTGTATGTTTAGAGTAAAGGCTTGGTATGGTAGCTGGTTCTGGCAGTGGGTGTTTTTTGTGGTGGGACAGCTGGTTCTGCAGAACCGCCTGTAATGGGTTCAGACCTGAAGCCTCATTTATACGCCGTTGTACAACTGTGTCACTCGCCGAGAATAACGGATTTTCAACTGAAAATAGAAAATATATTTCAGTTGATTGTCACTCAGCGAGCGAAGAAGTATAATTAAGGAGTGAGCTGCTGTCTGTACCAGTAGCAACATGAAATCATCACGCTGACACTGAGGCCTTCATTTGCATGAAAAGTGATTTGTGTGCGTGTGACTGTGTGTGTACACGCATGTAAACACACCTTAAAGTTCGAACAGGCTTGACAGCCTCAGGTCCTCCCCCTGCAGTTGGTGAACCTGGTATTTCTTACGGAAAACCTGTCATTTCTACTGAAAAACTGGATTATTTCCAATTTAGGCTAACTGTCAAACTTTTAATTGACACTAATTTTATCCCACCGTCTCCAAGCCTCAGTTTCCCTACTATTAGTGTCTAAAATGGATCATAATCTCCCCAGCCTAATTAATCTAGCTATAATTGTTTTAGTGGGACATTGTAGAAAGGTTTTTGTGAATAGTCTTAGATGGAATAGACCTTTCCCTAGCATTTCATCCTCCTGTTTTATGGTTCATACTGTGTGCCACTGACATTACTTTACAGCAGTAGTTTCTCACATTGAAGATTAAACATGGAAACGACCTGCATTCCTTGGTCACTGTCCCACCGTTAGCTATCTCACTCAGAGTACATTGGTCTGTGCCAACGCGAGCTGGAAACAATCTATTAGCCATTGATGTGCTTTTTGTGCTTGTTTGCAGATCAATGCCAGTGATTTAGTCTGATTGTTTCCTCACTGGGTAATGCTGCCAACCAGATCCTGGAATCCTCTGAGTGACTCATACTTGAGTCCCCCAGCGGGACTGAAAGGAAAAGAAAAGAGGAATTTGATAGAGAGTGGAGGGGAGAAAATGAATCATGATGGGGAAATGAAAGTATGACTGAAAGCAAAAAACTAAACAAAAGTAAAGGAATATACTGTACAAGGGGAAGAGTGACATTCACAACAGTGAGGAGTAAACTGCCCGTCGTCATTAGCCTCTCAGTTGTACAGAGAGTCAACCCTGGGATGGATGGTGCCAGCTCAGCTATGATGACTAAAATTAAGACTAAATATACTGACAATTTCGTCAACAATTAAAAACTAGACTAATGTTAGTGAGGGACCAGTGGAGAAGATATCCAGTAGAACTAAAAGACAAGTCATTTTACGTTTGGTTGCGCTCGGGTGTTGCACTCTGAAAATAGCAGATCTACAAGCTCACAACGCGTGTAAAATCGGGTATTACGACGCCATCAAGGCACCGCCAAAATACATTTTAGTCGACTAAATCAACTGCAGATTTAGTCGACTAAAATCTTATGGTATTTAGTCGACTAAAAGTAGACAAAAACTAAAACATTTCAGATGAGTAAAAATATGACTAAAACTAAATGGAATTTTATTCAAAAGACTATGACTAAAACTAAATCAAAATTTGCTGTCAAAATCAACACTGCGCTAGTACAGCAACCTCCCCTCCCCTCCAACCACAACCCCTGCAACCTGAATCTGCTGACCCAGACGAGGGACGAGCCCTCGGCCTGACCCCCTTTTATCCACCGCGAGCTGGAATGTGAACACCGGGTCCCGAACAAAAAAGAAAACCTGTAAATGTGTTAAAATGTGGGGCCGGGGCAGGCCGGCCGGCGGACCCTGCCAGCATTACATAAAACGCTTCGAATGACTTGGCATTCGCGGCGCTGCTAATCTATAATACAGAGTAGACTCGGTAGCCATTTTAATCACGTTTGTGGCCTATGCTAGGCATTCCGCTGTTGTCATCGCGCATTCCTCACTCTCCCCTCCCTCCCTTCCCTTTTCTCTCCGCTGAGAGGAAAATCACCCAGGAGGAGATCCAGGAGGAATGATGCGTTGGTGGCAAGCGATAGAAGCAGCTCTGTTCTGTTTAAAAGGGGAGGAAAAAGAAGGCCAAGAAAAGGCTTACATATTCAACGGAGGGGGTTGGCTGGGATCGTCTCAAAAAAATTCAGCAGATCACCAGAAACAGAAAACAGCTGGTCCAGTGGTTTTTGGTCAGAGGCTGTTTTCTTTTTTTTTTTGGGGGGGGGGGGTGTATCAAAGGAGTGGGCGTGTGTAACATGACTCTGCATGAAGGCCACCGGGTCAGGAGGACTGTGTGGTTCCATATATCCTATAAAAGGCCATGTGTGCTGAATCAGGAACTCTGCATTATACCCCCCAGGCCCAGAGCAGGAGGCTTTGAAGGTGGCTGGGGCCACGCCCGTCCCTGTGATGTCACAACTTGGGAATAGACCCAAGGCGGGTCACACGCCACAGGCCTGAACTCCTCCAACCGCATCGAACACAATGCTCTTACAGAATTTGAACCCAACTTTGAACTGTTTGATAGTTAATTTTAATAATCCATGACCAAGATAACGTCTGTATTAACAAACAGCAGATACATGTATCTTCTGTTAGCAACTTGAACTGTTTGATAGTTAATTTGAACCCATTAAGACCTGAAGCCGATTCTACATAATGTCTTCTAAATCCCAACAGTTTTCTGAAAAACGTGTTTCTATATCAGTGGTGCTCAGACCTTTTCATGTCAAGGACCCCCAAAATGATATGTTTTTGGCTGCCGACCCCCATCTCAAAATATTTTGTTCCAAGGACCCCCCAGAAGCAAAGATTTGAGTTAAAAATGTTCGCTTTAAAAATATATATT
This sequence comes from Gymnoscopelus microlampas, assembly GCF_963454915.1. Lineage (NCBI taxonomy): Eukaryota > Metazoa > Chordata > Actinopteri > Myctophiformes > Myctophidae > Gymnoscopelus > Gymnoscopelus microlampas. The sequence goes on from NC_139960.1 coordinate 27,514,530, forward strand.
CAAAGATTTGCACACATTTTCACGATTATTCAAAAATAGCAGATCTACAAGCTCGTAGAGCTTGTAGATCTGCTATTTTTGAATAGCCAAAGTGTAAAATTATGCTTTTTAGCTCAAATCAAAAAGTGACTCAGATGCGTTCCAGGTCTCAGTGGTCTTGAATTCAAACCATAGACTGTATAAATGAGATGGACAAACCCACTCCGCTGCTTTCTACAGACCGAAAATGAAGCCGATTGTTCCAAGACTAGGTCCGCCATCTTTCAATACGCGTCAGAATGAGACCAGAGCATTATTGGTTGGGTAGCTTGTCAATCAAGAGCGGGGGGCGGGGAATGAATGCTATTGGTTGTGTAGCTTGTCAATCAAATCATCCCGCCCCTCCTAGAGAATAGCCTACTTTATCGTCAATTTTATAATAAATAGGACCATAATTTAGCAAAACGCATATCCTGATGATTGAAAGGAGACTTTAAACTAGCGACTGGAAGCATATAGAATTTATGACATTTTTTATTACAGTAAGAAAATCTAGTCTAAAGTTTGTCAAAAAACCCATTCACTTGCGTTAAAATAAATTCTTTCTGACACCGCAGGTCGGCGCAGGGTAAAACAGCGCCACTCTGGCCATTTACAAGCTTCCGTGTCGGCCTCATTGTAAATATCTAAGACTTGCCCCTTGATTCAAACACAAGCTGTGTACTAACTAATTGCTTGATCTCCAGGCAGTGTAACAGTATTACACTGCCATAGACATATTTGTGTTAATATTCACAGTTGTTTGTTTGTGTAGCGTCGCAGTGTGACGCGTTGTGAGCTTGTAGATCTGCTATTTTCAGAGCGCAACACCCGAGCGCAACCAAACATAAAATGACTTTGTCTTTCAGTTCTACTGGATCTCTTCTCCACTCGTCCCTCACTAATATTTTAGTCTAGTTTTTATTTGTTGACGAAATTGTCAGTATATTTAGTCTTAATTTTAGTCATCATAGCTTAGTTTTTTCAGTTTTCAGTGAAAAAAACAACAACTAGTCAGTGAAAAAAGGTAGTCATAGTTTTAGTCGACGAAATCAACACTGTGTGGGAGTGAACTACTTTGAAAATAGAATCAACAATCAGAAAATAAAATGGAATCTTTGACAAGATTCCCAAGTTCCTCCCAAGAAGACAAGTTTTGATCAGTTAGCTCAAACTTTCCTAGGGCAGGGCGGGGGTCTTGGCTTTCGAGAGTGAGCTCATAGCTTGTCTGAAGTGGATTTTCATGAGCTCTGCTCCGCATGGCCTCGAGAGAGCCGCCGTGTGGGTATGTGAACTGAAGTGGCCGCGGCGTTCATGTGGAGTAATGTGGGCACTAGTAGAGCCAGGGAGGCTGCTGTGCCTATGCCCGCCGGCCCACCCACTGCCCCGGCCATGCTCGGCCTCACTTTAACCCATTGAGACCTGAAGCCGATTCTACATGTCTCCTAAATCTCAACAGTTTTCTGAAAAACGTATGTTTCTATATCAGTGGTGCTCAATCTTTTTCATGTCAAGGACCCCCAAAATGATATGTATTTGGCCGCCGACCCCCATCAAAATATTTAGTTCCAGGGACCCCCAGAAGCAAAGATTTGAGTTAAAAATGTTCGCTTTAAAAATATATATATTCAAAGATTTGCACACATTTTCACGTTTTTTCAAAAATAGCAGATCTACAAGCTCGTAGCGCGGCACTCGGTGCCGCGCTATGAGCTTGTAGATCTGCTATTTTTGAATAGCCAAAAGTGTAAAATAATGCTTTTTTGCTCAAATCTAAAAATGACACAGTTCCAGGTCTTAATGGGTTAACAGCATGTCTGCTGGCAGTAATGCCCCCCCCCCCCCCCCCCCCCCCCCCACCACCACCACCACCTCCCTCCTGGGACCACTCCGGCGACGCAACATTGGCACTTAATTAAAACGATGTGTCCTCAGGTGCATCTCATCCAATTATACCCAAGGTGAGGTGCCAGTGCTCTGGTGTCAGCATGCACTCGCTGCTGCTGCAGGGCCCTGGAGGCTGTTCATAGGAATTCCATCTCTCTCTCTCCTACTGGCTTCATCGCTTCCCCTGTTTCATCTCTGATTCGCCATGTTGATTTGTGACATGGAGCGAGCCCCTCGAGACTTTTTTTTTGTGACATGTGTCAAGGACGTACTATCACAGGTTATTTGTTCAGTAACGGCGAGATGAGACGGAACTAGATTAGGGCGGTGATTTCATTATGCAAGACCAGGCCACCTCGGCTCTGCTAAGTGTATCACAGGGAAAACGAATGGTGCCACATTTTTATAATGAGTGTTTCCTCTTCCTCTCCAGGTTTAATAAACCGGGGGAAAAGCCGTTTAGGGTCATTTTAGGAGGTCCACTGGAAAATGGAAATAATTCCGTGCGTTTCAGGAGGATTGTTGTTGTTTACTTGGGGGACTATCCGTTTCCCAGTGGCTTAAAAACAGCTCCCTATTTGGAGTGCGTTTTGTGTCACTGGGGAAATGTTCATTGGCTCCCTATGACCGAGTCTGCTCCCCCGTAATATGAGCACAATAAGTGTGCATTAGCAGATCTAATATAGTTTATGGAAATAGCCATTAGGGCACATGGGATATGAGGATAATGCATGTGGTTAACAAGGGCATACATTGAAGTTAAAAAAAGAAAATTAGATTACAGAAATATTTCCTTAACCCATTAAGACCTGGAACTGTGTCATTTTTAGATTTGAGCTAAAAAGCATTATTTTACACTTTGGGCTATTCAAAAATAGCAGATATACAAGCTCGTAGCGCGGCACCGAGTGCCGCGCTACGAGCTTGTAGATCTGCTATTTTTGAAAATTCGTGAAAATGTGTGCAAATCTTTGAATATATATTGTTGTAAAGCAAACATTTTTAACTCAAATCTTTGCTTCTGGGGGTCCCTGGAACAAAATATTTTGATGGGGGTCCGTGGCCAAATGCATATCATTTTGGGGGTCCTTGACATGAAAAAGATTGAGCACCACTGATATAGAAACATACATTTTTCAGAAAACTGTTGGGATTAAGGAGACATGTAGAATCGGCTTCAGGTCTCAATGGGTTAAGGGCACAATCGCATCCATATTACCAGTCACAGAGATGCTGTGTACTGTAGATGCAGTAGTAAATATAGATTTCCAAATCTAAATGTTTCTCACACACTCAGCCACGCTAGTCGTTGCCATGGAAGTGTGACGTTTGAGAGAGAGGGAGAGGGAGAGAGAGTGAGCCTCAAAGTCGCCATGTAAAGGCAGGATCCTCCCTAATCGCTCACTCTGTCCTCCCATTGCAGGGTTTTGCATATCATTAAAGTAGAGTTACGCATATCCAATCCACTTAGTGGCGTCTCTCGCTTCCTGAGGTGACTCGTAGCATTGTCACCAGTAACCTATTTAATCATCAAGTCAATTGCGTGGTACTTAAAGACGGAAGCCCATGAAGGCAAAAAAAGGAGTGCTGTTCATTTAACCCATTGAGACCTGAAGCCGGTTCTACATGTCTCCTAAATCTCAACAGTTTTCTGAAAAACGTATGTTTCTATATCAGTGGTTGCTCAATCTTTTTCATGTACCCCCAAAATGATATGAATTTGGCCGCGGACCCCCATCAAAATATGTTGTTCCAGGGACCCCCCAGAAGCAACGATTTGAGTTAAAAATGTTTGCTTTAAAAAATATATATATTCAAAGATTTGCACACATTTTCACTATTTTTCAAAAATAGCAGATCTACAAGCTCGTAGCGCGGCACTTGGTGCCGCGCTATGAGCTTGTATATCTGCTATTTTTGAATAGCCCAAAGTGTAAAATAATGCTTTTTAGCTCAAATCTAAACATTCCAGGTCTTAAAGGGTTAAAGTTTTGCCTGCCAATTGATTCAATTCTTTCTTTCTTTCTTTCTTTTTCCTTTATTTATTCAGGGAAGCCCATTGAGAGCAAGCTCTCTTTTTCAAGGACGCCCTGATAACAGCATATAAAATACACACATAATGAGAAACGATCACAATTGAATCACATTACAATGTCACAGATGCAAATAAACATAGTGTTACATGAAACAGGTGCAGCCACTATGTAGTGTGTCCTCAAGAAGCACCCTGAATGTCACTATTGAGACCAATCGCACCAGTTTCAGAGAGTCCTGAAGTTTGTTCCATTTGTGTGGAGCATAATACACAAATGCAGTTTTTCCTTGTTCGCTGCTCTTACGCGGACTGGTATATCTAATGTGTGTTTGTGAACGTGTTGAGTGTCCAGTAACCTTTTGGTTCCAAAGTCAACGTTCTCCTTTAGGAAATGGCCAGTGCGAACACGCCATTTGACCTAAGTCAGATGGCTTGAAGTGAAATGAGCTCGAGCGAATAGTCCATGTAGGACATGACAGAAGGGAATGTGAGTGACATGATGACTGATAATGAGGCCTCTCTGTGACCTGATGTGTGACCTATACATAATACGTACATGGCTTCAAATCATTCTCAATGCTCTAAAATGCACTTGTGTCAGTTCATTCTGATCTAAGGCTGTTATGCGTATCTGTGTCACCTTTTTGATTTGAGCTAAAAAGCATTATTTTACACTTTGGCTATTCAAAAATAGCAGATCTACAAGCTCATAGCGCGGCACTCGGTGCCGCGCTATGAGCTTGTAGATATGCTATTTTTGAAAAATTATGAAAATGTGTGCAAATCTTTGAATACATATTGTTTTAAAGCAAACATTTTGAACTCAAATCTTTGCTTCTGGGGGGTCCCTGGAACAACATATTTTGAGATGGGGGTCGGCGGCCAAATACATATCATTTTGGGGGTCCTTGACATGAAAATGTTTGAGCACCACTGATATAGAAACATAGGTTTTTCAGAATACTGTTGGTATTTGGAAGACATTTTGTAGAATCGGCTTCAGTTCTTAATGGGTTAAAGCACTGCACCGCCAATAAAAGCAGAGGTCTTGCCACAAGAAAAGGTTGTTATCCAACATTTACCCACTTGCTGGAGTAGTGCTGTAATGTTTATTCCCAGGGTTATGAAGAGTTTCTTACCCCAGAATATGAACAAACACTACTAATATTTAATTGTTGGTAATAAGTAGCCATGTACTGTATAACTGATTAACCCATTAAGACCTGAAGCCGAATCTACAAATGTCTTCTAAATCCCAAAAGTATTCTGAAAAACGTATGTTTCTATATCAGTGGTGCTCACTTTTTCATGTCAAGGACCCCCAAAATGATATTTATTTGGCCGCTGACCCCCATTTCAAAATATGTTGTTCCAGGGACCCCCAGAAGCAAAGATTTGAGTTACAAATGTTCGCTTTAAAAAATATATATTCAAAGAATTGCACAAGTTTTCACGAATTTTCAAAAATAGCAGATCTACAAGCTCGTAGCTTTTAATTTTTTTTTTTTTTAGCTCAAATCAAAAAATGACACAGATGCGTTCCAGGTCTTAATGGGTTTAATCAACTCTGAGCTGTATGGTTATGGTAAAATAACTAGAGCTACGCGGCCCTCACTTCTAGTAGCCTGGCCCGCACATCGGAGACCGAGACAGTAGAGATGTTTTTTTTTTTCGTCAGCCTAATCCACGTGTACACGTGTATTATCCATCTAACCGTATTAGATGATCCATTTGTTTTTATGCTGCTGTTCTGTCATGTGACATTCAGTGTAGGCTGCTGTAATATTTGCGAGTGAGCAGGCTATTGTAACTTCAGGACAACTGTGCTGCTCAACTATTTTGAGCAGACTGATGAAAGCCTAGTTTTCAACGGCTGTACATTGGGGCGGAACACATTTTTGGTGGGCCAGACGTTGTTTTTTTTTACCAACGCACGCTTAACAAAAAAAAAAGAAACGCCAATTCCCTCCTTAGTATAGACGACAGCAACACGTTCTTAAAATGACTAGTCGGTGTTACACCAAATGTGTTAAGTTGTCCGATTCTGTGACTTGTCTTCAGTGCAGTTGGTAGGACGCGACGCCGCGACGGCAAGTAAACTGAATTCGATGGGTAAACAAATATGGTGTAACTGGGATGTGGTTCCGCCACTTGATCATCCCCAGCCAATCACAGATCGCAGTAACAAACAGGACATCGTAGCATCGCCACAACGGGAGCGTGGAAATAAGCCAATGGCTTACCTTTCACCACTGATAGCTTTGTGTCACATGTTAAGATTCCATCCATGTATTGGAGACCCAGTTTTCCACTCTGAACGTGTCTTTTATGTGCTTAACCACATTAATTGGTGTAGAGGGAAAAAAAGGCCCAAGTATAGACTCCCGAGGGACCCCGGTACCCATGTGTATGTATAGTTAATGATGTCCATCAACTCACTCCCCCTTTCTTCTCCTCCTCTTTGTGTTCTCTCCATCCCCTCCTTTCTTCTCCTCTTTGCTTTCTTAGGTGCCGGTGAATCGGGGAAGAGCACAATTGTCAAGCAGATGAAGTGAGTCCATTTTGCTGCTATGTAAATTAACCCATTGAGACCTGAAGCCGATTCTACATGTCTCCTAAATCTCAACAGTTTTCTGAAAAACGCATGTTTCTATATCAGTGGTGCTCAATCTTTTTCATGTCAAGGACCCCCAAAATGATATGTATTTGGCCGCGGACCCCCATCAAAATATTTTGTTCCAGGGACCCCCAGAAACAAAGATTTTAGTTAAAAACGTTCGCTTTAAAAATATATATATTCAGAAGATTTGCACACATTTTCACGATTTTTCAAAAATAGCAGATCTACAAGCTCGTAGCGCGGCACTCGGTGCCGCGCTATGAGCTTGTATATCTGCTATTTTTGAATAGCCCAAAGTGTAAAATAATGCTTTTTAGCTCAAATCTAAAAATGACACAGTTCCAGGTCTTAATGGGTTAAAACAACTTTTTTTTCTCCATCCATCCTTTTTGCACCGATCCATCAAGACTATTGCCATCAGATATGAGTAACGGTATGGTACAAGGTGGTCCTTTTCGATGGATATGCATATAAACGGCGGCGTTATGGTCTTTGAATCTCAACGCAAACGAGAATAAATCACAATACAAACGAGAATGATGACTCATGAGTTATACAGGGCACACCACAACGCAGTAGAATGGACAACAGTGACTCTAAATAGGCTTGCAGCTAGTGATGTAACTATTCATCATGTGAAAGAAACGATTAAAATGTGTGACAATTTTACCCATTAAGACCTGAGGCCGATTCTCCCAAGTCTTCTAAATCCCAACGGTTTTCTGAAAAACTTATATTTCTATATACTGATATAGAAATATACGTTTTTGTCATGCCAAGGACCCCCGAAATTATGTGTATTTGGCCGCCGACCCCATCTCAAGATATTTTGTTCCAGGGACCCCCAGAAGCAAAGCTTTGAATAAAAAATGTGCGCTTTAAATGAATATATATATTCAAAGATTTGCACACATTTTCACGATTTTTCAAAAATAGCAGATCTACAAGCTCATAGCGCGGCACTCGGTGCCGCGCTATGAGCTTGTATGTCTGCTATTTTTGAATAGCCAAAGTGTAAAATAATGCTTTTGAGCTCAAAAAAAAAAATGACACATATGCCTTCCAGGTCTCAATGGGTTACATCTGTGGAATTAGAAAATGAATCTCGATGCTCTTTTTAAGTACGTGAAATGTTTTGAGTTTGCTTGTTCACTGCACACGCTCGCTCACATGCACGCGCGCCGTACTACAGAGTATAAATTAGGCTTTAGCACTAAACTGTGAACGCAGCACTACACCTCCTTGTTTATCGTGGCGCAACAACGGGGGAGTACCAAAATAATCGCCCCAAAACACAGTCGCCCCGGTGCAAACCCGGCGGTATTACAGGCAAATCGGTGGTATATAGAATGGGGGCGAGCCTTCCCGTTATCTTATGGACTACTGTCATTTGTTTTCCGAGGCGAACTTGTCCGCCCAGCCCAACACTTACAGGTTGGTCAAAAATACTGTTGTAGTCCCTGGAATAAGTTCCTTTTTGAATTAACACTCTCCTCTCTCTTCAGAATCATTCATGAGGCCGGTTACTCGGAGGAAGAGTGCAAGCAGTACAAAGCTGTGGTCTACAGCAACACCATCCAGTCTATTATTGCCATCATCAGAGCCATGGGCCGCCTCAAGATCGACTTTGGAGACGCTGCCAGAGCTGTGAGTATAAACTCAACTGAAACCTAGACTTGCGGGCCCTTTTTAATACCTACTATACTGTATATTCAGTGTGACATCGCCAGGAATCTTTCCTTGGGAGGGCAGGGGGGGGGGGCAAACTAGTGTATGCTCAGCGTCCCAATGTGAACACAACAGAGTTTGTTTTTGCGGTTGCCTCCTGCTGTTGAACACGAGGAAGTATGAGAAACAATAATTGGGATAATTTGACCCCCCACGTGTCGTCTCCGGTAATAAACAGCCTCCAAAATGTGTTGACATTTCATTTCAGTTTAAAAATAGGGCCGGGCCGGGCTATCGCGTTAATTTCTATTAATTAATTACAGAAAAATGATCGTGTTAAAAAAAATAAAACACGATGCGGTGCGGGTCACATGCACACGATTTTTAATAATTAATGAAACCACTATAAAACAACAGTATCAACAACACACTCTACCAGCCTCGAATGGTGGAAAATAGCAGATCTACAAGCTCACAATGCCTTGTGCTTGTAGATCGGCTATTTTCACATGGTTACTGCATGTTTTATAATAATAATCGTAATCTACAAAGTAACTAAGTTTTCAAACAATTGTAGTGGAGTAAAAGTACAATATTTGCCTCTTAGATGTAGTGGAGTTACTGGAGTTGAAGTAAAAGTATTAGAAATTGGAAATACTCGATAGTCAAGTGCAAATACCTCAACATTGTACTTAAGTACAGTTCTTGAGTACATGTACTTAAAGACGTATGCCAAAATCCATTTGAAAAAATAGCTTTTCACTGTTCTCAGGTCAAATATTGATATGCGATTAAAATGCGATTAATTGCGATTCATTAATTACAAAGCCTCTAATGAATTAGATTAATTTTTTTAATTGAGTCCCAGCCCTAGTTAAAAATGGGCTGTTAGGGGTCCGTTTGACAGGTGTTTCAGAGTTAACCCATTGATACCTGGAACGCATCTGTGTCACTTTAGCTTCCTTTGGCTATTCAAAAATAGCAGATATACAAGCTCGTAGCGCGGCACCGAGTGCCGCGCTACGAGCTTGTAGATCTGCTATTTTTGAAAAATCGTGAAAATTATTTTTTAGTATTTTTTTCCGAAAAACTGTTGGGATTTAAAAAATGTTTAGAAGCGGCCTCAGGTCTTAATGGGTTAAATGAACACTCTCACCCCTCTCCCCGCTTCTCTCACAGGACGACGCGAGGCAGCTGTTTGTGCTGGCCGGCTCGGCGGAGGAGGGCTTCATGACGGCGGAGCTGGCCGGGGTCATTAAGCGTTTGTGGAAGGATGGAGGGGTTCAAGCCTGCTTCAGCCGCTCCCGAGAGTACCAGCTCAATGACTCGGCAGCATAGTGAGTCACGCGCGCACACACACACACACACACACACACACACACACACACACACACACACGCACACGCACACGCACACACAGAGAGGCAATTTAGACAACAGTGTCACCATGACAGTGAGTCATTCACACATAAGATCCACACATCCAAAAACGCCACAATCCCAGACATGGCAGCCGTCCTGACCTCTCTCACACACACACACAGTGGTGTAAAGTAACTAAGTACATTTACTCAAGTACTGTACTTCAGTACAATTGTGAGGTAGTGTTACTTTGCTGGAGTATTTCCAATTGTCTATACTTCTACTCCACTACATCTCAGAGGCAAATATTGTACTTTTACTCCACTACAGTTATTTGAAAACTTTAGTTACTTTGCAGATATAAATTATTACATTATAAAACATACATTAACCACTTTAGCCCTATTTTATACCTAGGCTATTTGAAAATAGCAGATCTACAAGCTCACAACGCGTCGCATCGCGACACGTTGTGAGCTTGTAGATCTGCTATTTTCAAACATTTTAGTACTTTTACTTTTGGTACTTTAAGTACATTTTGATACCAATACTTTGGTACTTTTACTCAAGTAAATTGTGAATTCTGGACTTTCACTTGTAACGGAGTATTTCTACATTGCAGTATTGATACTTTTACGTAAGTGAAACAATTGGGTACTTTTCCACCACTGCTCACACAACCCTGAGTCACTCTTGCTTTTAATGATATGCTGAAGGTCTGTCCAGGGCCTTCTGCAGGCCAATAAATCCCCAAGCAACGGTCCTGCTTAGATAGGCTGTGTGTCCCAGTCAGACACTCGCAAGACTCCTACTGCACCTCAGTCAAACATTTTGTCTACCTCAACAAACATTCGGGGAGCTTGATGGCTGCCATGCGTCCGTCTAACGCCTGAACTTGGAGAGAGAGCCATTAAGTCTTTGACCTCAACGTTTGGAATGTTTTCAAGGCTAGCAAGATCGGGCAAAATTGGAGCCCCCCCCCCCCCCCCCCCCTTAACCTCCCTCCTGCTAAACGCCTCATTTATTTGTTGAAACATTTAGAATGCTGTGTTGTGTGCAAGGGTCTTTGGTGTTAGAACAAATGATGTCATCACAGGGCAGCTCCTGTGTTTGTTTGGTAGAAACCCCCCCCTTGCCTTGTTTTGCAGCGAAAGAAGAAACGTCACCATTTCCCCTGTTGGCACAGAGAACTGCAGTTTGTTGTGCCAGGGATTACACTATACAAATGGTTTCCAGCGGGGGGGGGGGGGTCATTAAGGGAAATAACTTCACTTAATTTGTTTTTTTTAACTAACAAACTCCAAGGAAAGCATACAAGCTTAATTTTGGAGAATAGAATAAGAATGGAAAATATTTCCTTACGTTTACAATTCAGTATCTGTCAAAGACTTGCGTTACCTAACAGCTTTTAAAAGCCATTACAATTTGTTTGAATGTTTTACTATTTGTCATAAACACAAGTATAACTTATTCTAAATGTGGTTTTCTAAAACTCTTGTTACGTATGAGCTGTGTCATCACCCAGTGTGAGTACACCATGGTGTTAACCGTGGTTACGTGTGTAACCCAACAGTTTCTCCCAACTCATCTTTGTTTCTTTACCCGTAAGGGTCCATTTTACGCTCTCAAGAGTTAAAGATCTATCTAAGGGTCCATTTGGTATGGTTTCATTTTACACTCTCAAGAGTTAAAGATCATTTGGTTACCAACTCTTCCATCATTTTAGCTGGGGACCACCTGGAACCCCCTCAAGGACCACTGGTGGTCCCCGGGACCACTGGTTGAGAACCACTGTCATAGGGGGATTTGATAAATGCTCAGTTGTTCAGTTTGAGATGTGGAATCCAACAGAGATGTGGGAATCCGACAGAGTTTATCTGACTTGTGTGGCCCTATTGTTTCATCAACCTTGAGAATGTGTTGAGAGTTATTAGTTTTAACTGGCAGCTAAACACTTGACCTTGACACTCTCACACCCTCTCTCTCTCTCTCTCTCTCTCCCACTTGCATCCTCTCTCGCATGCCATCTCACTCCCCCTCTACTTTCTTCCTCTCTCTCTTATTTCTCACCCCCCTTCTTTCTTCCTCCCCCTTTCTTTGCTGCTTGTCTCTTTGTGTGCGCCCCCCTCTCTCCAGCTACTTAAACGACCTGGACAGGATATCCCAGGCCACCTATATCCCCACTCAGCAGGATGTCCTGAGGACCCGCGTGAAGACCACGGGCATTGTGGAGACACACTTCACATTCAAGGACCTGCATTTCAAGTAAGAAGTAACTTCCACCGTGACTCAATTAGCCCATTAAGACCTGGAACGCATCTGTGTCACTTTTTCATTTGAGCTAAAAAAAAAAAAAGCACAATTTTACACTTTGGCTATTCAAAAATAGCAGATCTACAAGCTCGTAGCGCGGCACCGAGTGCCGCGCTACGAGCTTGCAGATCTGCTATTTTTGAAAAATCGTGAAATTGCAAATCTTTGCTTCTGGGGGGACCCTGGAACAAAATATTTTGAGATGGGGGTCCGTGGCCAAATTCACTCGGCTTCATTTTGGGGGTCCTTGACATGAAAAAGTTTGAGCACCACTGATATAGAAACATGCGTTTTTCAGAAAACCGTTTAGGATTTAGAATACATTTTTGCAGAATCGGAACCTGCAGGCCTCAATGGGTTAGTTTACCTTCCTGTTAGCAGCTGTGGAGATTCCCATTGTACCGAGCACATGCATCCAGCAGTGATGGATTGTCATAATGTCTGCCACAGAGCTATGTACGGGAGTGACGCCATCGGTGATGACTCATCCAGTATCATGCGTGACCTTCAGTCGGCTTAAAGCAGACGGGAAGTGTGTGACTTTGAGCGTTTATGGTTGTTCCTTCACACAGTGTTCTTACAGAAATCTGATTTCCGTAGCCTCTTGCTCAATCGGTGGAGTGCGCCTCTGAAAAACCGCGTGATCCACATCCAAATGTAAATCATGCTTTATTACCCTTTAAGACCTGGAAGGCATCTGTGTTGAGCTAAAAAAAAAGCATTATTTTACACTTTGGCTATTCAAAAATAGAAGATCTACAAGCTCGTAGCGTGGCGCCGCGCTACGAGCTTGTAGATCTGCTATTTTTGAAAAATCGTGAAAATGTGTGCAAATCTTTGAATATTTATTATTTTAAAGCAAACATTTTTATCTAAAATCTTTGCTATTGTGGGGTCCCTGGAACAAACTATTTTGAGATGGGGGTCGGCGGGCCAAATACATATCATTTTGGGGGTCCTTGACATGAAAAAGTTTGAGCACCACTGATATCGAAACGTAAGTATTTCAGAAAACTGTTGGGCATTAGGAGACATTTGTAGAATCGGCTTCAGGTCAATGCAAATCTATGGTCCTTAGCCGGGCTCTGTGTTACATTACTGTGATAACGTACGTTAAGTATTCCAAAGCAGGCGACAAAATACCCCCGACTTCATGCCAAGCAAATGGGGAACGGAAAGTAAAGCCCCATCTGTTCTGAACATTCTGTGACACAATTCTCTCTGTGCACGATGCAACACGGAAGCGTTAACTAACTCTACTTAAAAGCCATTAGTTGCTGGCTCCTGTCCTGAAAATGCTTTTTCTACGCTACAGCGCAGAATTCAGTGAGCAAATAAATACACGGCTGTTGATACAAATATTTATCGTAGAAATGTTAACCCTTTAAGGCCGGGAAGGAAACGCATGTGTGTCATTTTAAGGTTTCTTTGGCTATTCAAAAATAGCAGATATACAAGCTCATAGCGCGGCACCGAGTGCCGCGCTATGAGCTTGTAGATCTGCTATTTTTAGAAAAATCGTGTCCCGCGGACAAATACATATTATTTTGGGCGTCCTTGACACAAAAAGTTTGAAAACCATTGTTGATAATAATGAGCAACATAAGTAAAAAAGATTATGAAAAAAAACTTAAGGAAAAAAAAACTGTTAGGATTTACAAGACATTTGTAAAACAAATTTGAATGAATTTGTAAAAAAGATTTTTGTTAAAAACTTTTGCTTAAAAAAATTATATAAATATTCAACCTAAAGATTTGCACACATTTTCACAATTTAAAAAAGAAATAGCTGATCTACAAGCTCGTAGCGCGGCACTCGGTGCCGCGCTACGAGCTTGTAGATCTGCTATTTTTATATAGCCAAAGAAATCTTAAAATGACACGGATGCGTTCCCGGTCTTAAAGGGTTAACACACACACACACACACACACACACACACACACACACACACACACACCCTTTTTATTGAGCGGCTCGTCGCTTGTTTCCCCCTCACCAGGATGTTTGACGTTGGCGGCCAGCGGTCCGAGAGAAAGAAGTGGATCCACTGCTTTGAGGGCGTCACCGCTATCATCTTCTGCGTGGCCCTCAGCGACTATGACCTGGTGCTGGCAGAGGACGAGGAAATGGTGAGCCACACACTCCTAGGGGCTGGGGGGGCAGCACCTGTCAGCGGGGAGTGTTGAACGGGAGGAGCGGGATGTAGGGTCTACATCCTCCCGGTGGGGGCTTCTTCTCACTGTAGGATGCTACGTCAGCGCCAAGCGGTGGCAGTGTTGCCAGATTCTGCGAGAGAAACAAGCAGCCAGGTCTAGGGAAAACAAGCCCAAAAGAAGCGGCTATGGGCCACTATGAGCACTTTAGACATAGACATCAGCCATTTGAAAATAGCAGATCTACAACGCGACGCGTTGTGATCTTGCAGATCTGCTATTTTCAGATAAAATCTTGGGGGGGGGGGGATTATAATAAGCAGACCTGGCAACACTGAGCAGTGGGAGGACTTAACAACAAAATTGGGAGAGAAAAGAGGGTACACATAATTGGCTACTCTTATATTAACCCATTGAGACCTGAAGCCGATTCTACATGTCTCCTAAATCTCAACAGTTTTCTGAAAAACGTATGTTTCTATATCAGTGGTGCTCAATCTTTTTCATGTTAAGGACTCCCAAAATGATATGTATTTGGCCGCGGACCTCCATCAAAATATCTTGTTCCAGGGACCCCCAGAAGCAACGATTTGAGTAAAAAATGTTCGCTTTAAAAATATATATATTCAAAGATTTGCACACATTTTCACGATTTTTCAAAAATAGCAGATCTACAAGCTCATAGCGCGGCACTCGGTGCCGCGCTATGAGCTTGTAGATCTGCTATTTTTGAATAGCCCAAAGTGTAAAATAATGCTTTTTAACTCAAATCTAAAAATGATACAGTTCCAGGTCTTAATGGGTTAAAAAAAAAAACATATTTATTTAATTGCTCCTCCTGTCTGCGGGTGCTTCCTCTTTCAATGCAGCTCAGGAGGCTTTGATGCCACAAACGGGCATTGAGAATACAGGATCATTATGCTTGGTTAGTCTATCCGTTAAAGTTCAAATGAAAAGGTCAGCACTCATTCACAGCATGCCTTTCCAGCACTAAAAAGCTTGTTGTGTTCTTTTGCTCCCTCTTTCACACAGAACCGAATGCACGAGAGCATGAAACTGTTTGACTCCATCTGCAACAACAAGTGGTTCACGGACACCTCCATCATCCTCTTCCTCAACAAGAAGGACCTGTTCGAGGAGAAAATCAAGAGGAGCCCTCTCACCATCTGCTACCCAGAATATGCCGGTGAGGCCGACGGCGCCTGTCTCGAAAAGTTTGCGTGAAAATTCTCTAGTGAAACTCGCTAGAGAATCATTAACCCATTAAGACCCGGAACGCATCTGTGTCACTTTTTGATTTGAGCTAAAAAGCATCATTTTACACTTTGGCTATTCAAAAATAGCAGATCTGCAAGCTCGTAGTGCCGCGCTACGAGCTTGCAGATCTGCTATTTTTGAAACATCGTGAAAATGTGTGCAAATCTTTGAATATATGTATATTTTTAAAGCGATCATTTTTAACTCAAATCTTTGCTTCTGGGGGTCCCTGGAACAAAATATTTTGAGATGGGGGTCCGCGGCCAAATGCATATCATTTTGGGGGTCCTTGACATGAAAAAGTTTGAGCACCACTGATATAGAAACATAAGTTTTTTTCTGAATACTGTTGGGATTTAGAAGACTTAATCAGCTTCAGGTCTTAATGGGGTAAACTAATATGAGAAATTGACCGTATGAAAGCTACACATTATGCATTGCCTTGAAATGGATGGAATCAGCCATCTGCCCCAGAAACTCCTTTTTAAACATATGGAATTGAAATATCAAGAACTTCAGGCAATTGTTTGTTCTATCTTCTCTTTTTTTCTGTTTGTTTTATGAGAACAAAGAAGGGAAAGAGCATTGTAGCAGGATGTTGTCTGCCCAGTGTCCTTTAGTCACATCTGCAAGCATATCCATTTTAAATACCTTTCCTATGCAGCGACGTCCTGTGGTTTTAGCTGTTTCTTTGGGTCAGGCTCTTAACACATGTGTATGGGGTGTTTCAGCTGTTTCTTCGGGTCAGGTTCTAACATGTACCAGGTGTTTTTTTTTGCTGTTTCTTTGGTCAGGCTCTTAACACATGTGTATGCTGTGTTTTAGCTGATTCCCCCGGGTCAGGTTCTAACATGTACGTTGCGTTTTGTTTTTTTCGTTGCCGTTTCTTCGGGTCAGGCTCTAACACGTACGAGGAGGCGGCCGCCTACATTCAGTGTCAGTTCGAGGACCTGAACAAGCGGAAGGACACCAAGGAGATCTACACGCACTTCACCTGCGCCACCGACACCAAGAACGTGCAGTTCGTCTTCGACGCCGTCACCGACGTCATCATCAAGAACAACCTGAAGGACTGCGGCCTCTTCTGAGAAGCAGACGATGGTGACAGGAGATGTCCTGATGTACCTGGTAAGGGGTGGTCCTTCCTGTGTGTGTGTGTGTGTGTGTGTGTGTGTGTGTGTGTGTGTGTGTGTGTGTGTGTGTATGTGTGTGTGGGGGCTGTCACGATTACAAATTTAAAGGTCGGGTAAGTGATTTTCTTTGGTTAAAATGAGTGTTAAATAGCTCTATATTCTGATAGTACTCATTTGCTATAGAGTGTTTGTTCAGTAAAAGGAGTCTCCTTGTCTCTCCAGCTCTTTAATAAACAGAAAATGTGTTTTTGTTTCAGTTTCATTTCCAATTTTATCCAATCAGAACAGAGAACTCAATCAGGATATAGATTAAACAAGTGAAATTGGAAGTGATGACACTAAGAAATGAGCAGGCAAAATTGGAACTGGAACACTATAAAAATGAAGCTTAAAAATGGGTACTTTCTCCTGATTGGTTGAGACCGGTTTTCCACCGGAAAATGTATTTTCTCTTTATTAAAGAGCTGGAGAGACGGGGAGACTCCTGTTACTGAACAAACACTCTATAGCAATGATTACTATCAGAATATAGTACTTTAACCTTTTAACAAAATACTTTTTGTATTAACCAAAAAATATCACTTACCCTACCTTTAATTGTCACTCAAATAATTGCGATTTAATTGTGTGTTTGGCATCAAACTTTGGCATTCTGTTTGCCTTTTAGGCTTCGTAATAAAAAATTGCACAGGCCAGATATGACAAATAACTTAAATATACAAAGAAATTATTGACATATTTAATAATTTTATACATTTGAAAATAGCTGATCTACAAGCTTTCGTGATGCGATGTAAGCTTGTAGATCTGCCATTTCTGTTTGTTTTTTTATGTTTGAAAATGTGTGAACATTTTTCAACATGGAAACGATTATGACGATTATGCAAAAATAATTGCAAAATAAATTATCTCAAATAACTGGCCTAGTTTAGGCCTAGTGTGCATGTGTGTGTGTGTGTGTGTGTGTGTGTGTGTGTATAAGGGCACATTTCTGCAATCCGCATGGCAACCACGTACACTCACCATGGCATACAAGATCTATGGTCAAAACCCAGCGGAGTCTCTCAGGAAGCATTGAGCCTACTTTATGTTTAACCATTTGAACCCAAGCGTCCCTATTCTGGGTTGAACAGTCAGCGAAACAAGCAACCAGGTCTAGGAAAACCAGACCAAAAGAAGCGACTAGGTCACATGTGCACTTTAAAGGGTAAGACCACTTTGGTAGAGGTTTGGGTTGTGTAGTTACCTTGCCATGATGTAACCCCAAAGGTGGACAAGAAATAAAAGATAATCGCTCCATTGATTAGAAATTGATAATTCAAAAATATGCTCCTCATTGACTTACATTGTACGGTAAAACAGCTCTCAAAGTCACTCTTTTAGCACATAAATGAACCAAAACAAAGCTGATTCAGGCAATATAGAACATCACCAAACCCAGTACTGTTTATTTTTTTAATAAAAATGTCAACTTCCTGTTGATTTTACTATTTGAAGATCTGGATCCGGATCAGCGGATCCAGTCCAGGTTTTCTACTTATTAAAAATGGCAAAATCAACAGGAAGTTGACATTTTTATTTAAAAAAATAACAGTACTGGGTTTGGTGATGTTTTATATTGTCTGAATCAACTTTGTTTGCGTTCGTTTATGTGCGAAAAGAGTGACTTTGAGAGCTGTTTTACCGTACAATGTAAGTCAATGAGGAGCATATTTTGAATTATCAATTTCTAATCAATGGAGCAATTATTTTCGCTTACTTGCCCACCTTTGGAGTTGCATCATGGCAAGGTACCTACACAACCCAAACCTCTACCAAAGTGGTCTTACCCTTTAACATATACATCAGCTATTTGAAAATAGCAGATCTACAAGCTCACAACGCGTCGCGACGTGCTGACTCCGGTCAACTAGGCATAGGGTTTAAGTGGTTAAACATGAATTCATGCTCAAGTAAATCAGTTAAATTCGTCACGCAAAACCATAATGTATGCTTTTATGCCAGTTACTCTATGCCCGCTACTAGTTGCGGCGTGGCTGAAGTTGACCACAGAGACGCGGCACAATCATCATTATCAGACGCTTAACGTAATTAAATCTGCAAAAAATCACTGCCTTCTTTTATTGGAGGTTTAATTAAGATTTTCTACCCCGTTTATAGATGTTTGTGAAATGATAGCGACAAGGTCGAGATGTCCTAATCCCCCTCATTAACCCATCGAGGCCTGAGGTTCCGATTCTGAAAAAAAAAATCTTCTAAATCGGTTTTCTGAGAAACGTATGTTTCTATATCAGTGGTTCTCAAACGTTTTCATGTCAAGGACCACCCAAAATGATATGAATTTGGCCAGCGGACCCCCATCTCAAAACATTTTGTTCCAGGGACCCCCAGAAGCAAAGATTTGAGTTAATGTTTGCTTTAAAAGAATATATATATATATATATATTCAAAGATTTGCACACATTTTCACGATTTTTCAAAAATAGCAGATCTACAAGCTCGTAGCGCGGCACTCGGTGCCGCGCTACGAGCTTGTCGATCTGCTATTTTTGAATAGCCCAAAGTGTAAAATAATAAGCTCAAATCTAAAAAGTGACACAGGTGCGTTCCAGGTCTTAATGGGTTAAAAAATGACCCTGTATCTCCACCCCTCCCTCCCTCCCTCCCTCCCTTTGACTCCTTTTCTTTCTCTTTATCTGCCTCTTACGCTCTCTCCCCCCCCCCCCCCCCGACTCTCCTTTCTTCCAGGAAAAAAAAAACGGAGCCAGCGCAACGTGCATTTTCTTTTTTTCGGTGGGGAAGAGGTCTGGGAGAGGATCAGTCACAACGGACGGACCGGTGCTGTACTATACGCCACTTTTAACCTGCTTTATTTATGTTGACTTTTTTTGTTTTTATTTTTTCGTCTCGGAACATTTTGAACTAGCCGTTACACCATTTTGTGTCGAATGTTTTGTTGTAAAAGCGTCAACAACACACAGCGACCCCCCCCCCCCCCCCCCTCCCTCCCGCACATATTTCTTTTTTCTTTTTATTGGTGAGAAGAAGAAGAAAAAAAGCGACAAAGGAGCCCCTGTATTTCCCGGTTTCTTTTCATCTCTCCCTCTCTGGAAAAAAAAGAAGCATTGCCGTCAGCGGGGGGGGGAACACACTTTTTTTTTTTCTCTTTCTCCCTTTCCTACAACAGTGGGGTGGGAGGTAGGCCGGGGGGGGGGGGGGGGGGGGGTTGTCGGTACTTGTGCCTTCGCATGCGTTTTTACTGTGGTCGTCGTAGCCCGAATGCTTGTTTGTTCTTTTGCCTGCTGAATTGTTCCAAACATAAGAGGTGAACCCCCCCCCCGTCATATGTTGATGTCCCTGCTTTATCTTATGTGTATGCACAACCACTGTGCTGGCGGGAGGACCCTTTCCCATTGGTCTAAAAAGGTACATGGGTCTCCATGGTGACCAACATGTAGCCACGCCCCTCTTCATATAACCCCCCCCCCCCCCCCCCCCCCCCATGACGATGGAAGGCCTCACTTGACGGCCGGTCCCACACAGTACAAACGGAGATGTAATATCGTTACATTTTAGCCTGTCAGGGATTCTGGTTTTTAAACTGTACACTAATGTATCATTCTATTCAACCGTTCGGAGAGAAAATGGTTTTGCAGAGTCGCCGGGCTTATATTACGCTCATGCGCTCAATGAACTACAAAAGGCCAGAATAGGCACATTTTACTGTATATTTTAATGTATTTGGAGGAGCGTTATTACGGAGCCTTTCGGCTTCCGACGGAAAGACTGAACCTCCGAAGAGACGGTTGTAAAAGAGGCGAAGCACGAGGTGAGAAACGGTTTGGGGTTCAAATACGGTTCTTAGGGCCTCTATTTATCAAGCCTTTCGGACTAGGGCCGCTGGCGTAGGAACAAATGTTTATCTGGTTGTTACTACTGACCTGGTCGGTGAGTTCAGCGCTGCTATGCCAGAAAGGGGTGATAAATGTGGGCCTTGGTCTGTACACCTAAAGAAACTGCCACAACTGTTTATGTGTGTATTCTCCATGGATGGAGAATCTTTGTAGACTCATCTCCCTTATTTTGCTAATAAAAAACATTTACAAATCGCACAAAATTGGTGTGTCATCATATGTATTCTCACCAGGCACGTCCTTATCAAGGTCTGTTGACCACTTGAACCCTAGCGTCCCTAATTATTCAGGCGCTAACATCTGCCGAAAATGGCAGATCTGCAAGCTCACTAAAATGTTAATCGCAGATCTATTCTAGTTGTAAGCTTGTTGGCTATGTTCGGCAAAGAGATTTTGGGTATAGGGAAATGCTATAGGATCTAATATAGAACCGTGGGGTACTATGGTCAACTAAGTGTATATATATTATAGGGTTTAAGTGGTTAATGTTAAAATTATTGCAATGTTAGCATACTTAGCTGCCATGGTGTAACTGCACGAATATAGCCATCATTCATTCTGCTCTTCATTTGGAGTTCTGGAACCTGCGATATAAATGTCACAGGCTCTGCTCAAATACCTCCGAGTCATTGTAATGTTTGCCTTCTTGATCAGATGTGAGAGCTATCTTTTAAAAATTATGTTTGTGTAGAATAGTGATGGGAAAAAAGGTTCATTTCAGTGAACGAACGATTTCGTTCATGTTCACAGGAATGATTCGTTTAAATGATTCGTTCAAATGATTTGTTCAAATGATTCGTTCACGTTCTCGTTCAGTAGCGCTATTTTCTAGCGTTCAAAATGTACTCGAGTAAAAGTATTGGCATCAAAATATACTTAAAGAACCAAAAGTAAAAGTACTAACATATTTGAAAATAGCTGATCTACAAGCTCACAACGCGCCGCATCGCGACGCGTTGTGAGCTTGTAGATCTGCTATTTTCAAATAGCCTAGGTATAAAATAGGGCTAAAGTGGTTAATGTATGTTTTATAATGTGTGTAAAACACCATCGCGGGAGTGTTTTTTTTTCGCAAGTGAACATAACAGTTTCAGAAAGTGAACGAGCTCGTTCACGTTCGCGGCAAATGAACTAGTTCTTATGAACGAATCGATCATGAATGACACATCACTAGTGTAGAACACTCATAGGCCTTTATCTCAATATGCTCAATAAGTTCACATGCTCATACAGATCGACTTGCAGTCCCAGTGCAGGCTAGCTACTGTACAATTATGCTTGCATCTGCAATGAATATTATCTCTCTGTGAATGCGCAGCATTTCAATTCTCCCTACAGCCTGAGACAAAGTTGAAAGATATCGCAATCAGTTCCACACACAAGCCTGAGGCTGTACTTGTATACCCCCGCTTGTTTTGGAAGTGAATTACTTCCTCGATTGTTTTTGAAGTTAAATTACTCCTGGCAGTCGTTCACAGTGAGGGACTTGTGCACAGAGAAATTGACTTTGGTCACACTAGCATGTTTGGTCACACGCTAAAGTTTGCCTGAAAGGAGAGCAAATTCGAAACCCGTTTCTGTGCAGTTGTAATGGTTAATAACACTTAAATACAAACCATTTACATGCTCAGACAAATGTATATTTTTAAATGTCATCCCAGCTAAGACTATTTGCAGTGTAAATATGGGTTACATACAGTACATGTGCCATTGGTGTCCTCTCCATGTGAGAGCATGTCCATGGGTTTTCTTCATGTAAACCATAGAAAGTAAGGCACGGCCATATGACACACCAGCGTGTTCGCTTAACCCTTTAAGGCCGGGAAGGAAACGCATGTGTGTCATTTTAAGGTTTCTTTGGCTATTCAAAAATAGCAGATATACAAGCTCATAGCGCGGCACCGAGTGCCGCGCTATGAGCTTGTAGATCTGCTATTTTTAGAAAAATCGTGTCCCTGGAACAAAATATTTTTAGATGGGAGGGGGTCCGTGGACAAATACATATTATTTTGGGGGTCCTTGACACAAAAGGTTTGAAAACCATTGATAATAATAATGAGCAACATAAGTAAAAAAATATATTAAAAAAAACTTAAGGATTTTTTTTTTTTTAGGATTTACAAAACATTTGTAACATTTTGAGTTTTTTTTTTTTTGTGAATTTGTAAAAAGATTTGAGTTAAAAACTTTTAAGCCTTATCTTCATGTAATTGGTCCTCACTAATGCTCATTATAAGATGCCACAATTTCCATTTAGTCACTCCGTCTCATTAGCTGGCTACAGACGGTTCAGAAACCTGCGACCTCATCGATGGGGATGCCAAGCTTTTAGAAACTATACAGCTTTTATCTTCCTGGAACGTTATAACTGAAATAGAAGCTAGTGTTCTTGCATCAATAAAGAATTAAATATTTTTGAAATCTTTGAAATTGACTAAACCTGCCTACCGATGATGTAATTGGTACTGTAGGCAGGTGCCTGAACTGTCCGCAGCCGTCCTTTGAGACACAGAGTGAGTAGACAGAAAATGGACCATCGTAGAATAGGCTCTATTCACAGCAGCCATATTATGAAGACATTCACAGGTGTTACCAATGATACTAATGAAGACTCTGTTCCATTCTGGTCAAACAGAGTCAGGGTGCTGATATTGTGCATGTTGGCCCACTGGAAACACCCTGTTACACCAGTGGGTCTAAAGTTGGGGTCCAGGGACCCTCACGGGCTTCCAAATGGCCCCTTACAGGTGTGTAACTCTGAGAGTGTACAAATGGAACCGGGTCCATTTGGTTCCATTTGTACACTCTCAGAGTTATGGGGGTTGTGGAAACCACTGTGCTACACTAAATGGAACAGAGCCTTCATTAGTATCATTGGTAACACCTGTGAAGAAAGTGATAACATGGCTGCTGTGCATAGAGCCTATTAGCATTAGTGAGGACCAATTAAATTAAGTTGTCTTGAAAAATGGAGAAGTGATCCTGAAAGACGTAACAAACAGCATTGGATGTATATTATGTCGATGTATTTTATACCAATCGAACAATATCTGTAGATGTCACAAGTACTCAAGCCTAGAAATAATTACTGATAATCGGACACACAAAAAAACATTATATCCCCCCTTATTACTATAATAATGGACTGTCCCTCCCCCTAGTGCACAAAGCTGAGGTGACGAGCAACTGAAAAGTTTAGTTTAGTAGTCAACTAAACAATGACTGTGTTTATATGATAAGCTTGCATTTTGTATCACACATCTTAATGCACAAAACTTTGTTTTAATATATATATATATATATATATATACACACACACACACACACACACATTTAATCATCAACTATTGCATCCCAAATTCACTTGACTCCTTGCTACTGACCCATTCAGCCCATGTTTATTCTTCGGTCTTACTTTGCTTTGACTAGAGCCGTGGCCTGCACAAGTTTCCCAGTTCTGTGCAAAGTCAATGTGGCTCCATAAACAAATTGCATGTGTAGGTAGGTTGTGCTGCACACAAGTACACAACACTGATTTGTGTGTGCGTGCGTGTGCGTGTGTGTGTGTGTGTGTGTGCCCTTTCAGCTGCCTGCGAAGCAATGTCGACCCAACATTTACATGTTTTAGCTACACTGACCATCAGTGGTGGAAAGTAACTAAGTACATTTACTTAAGTACTCTACTTAAGTTCAATTTTTAGGTATTTGTACTTTACTTGAGTACTTCCAATTTCCAATACTTTTACTTCTACTCCACTACATCTCAGAGGCAAATATTGTACTTTTAGTCCACTACAATTATTTGAAAAGTTTAGCTACTAGTTACTTTTCAGATATAAATTATGATATTATGAGACATACATTAACCACTTTATCCCTATTTTATACCTAGGCTATTTGAAAATAGCCGATCTACAAGCTCACAACGCGTCGCGATAGCTTGTAGATCTGCTATTTTCAAATATTTTAGTACTTTTACTTTTGGTACTTTAAGTACATTTGATGCCAATACTTTTGTTCTTTTACTCAAGTAAATTTTGAATTCTGGACTTTTACTTGTAACAGAGTATTTATATATTGCAGTATTGGTACTTTTACTTAAGTAAAGATGTTTAGTACTTTTTCCACCACTGCTGACCATTTCGCAAAGGGGTAAAAAGTGTGAGAGAGTAGGAGCAGAGAATGTGTGTTCATGTGAAACAGGGCTTAGGGATTTGGCTCCCATGGGCCCTACCATTTGGAAGATGTGTGTGTGTGTGTGTGTGTGTGTGTGGGAAGGGAGTTGTATTTTTAGCACCTTCAAAGATGAGAGAAGAGAGAGAAAATAACAATGAATGAATGGGGTGGCCATTTAATTGCACTGTAAAAGCAACGCCAGCAAAACTACTGCTGAGGTTTTCTCTCGGAACAGCCGAACAAAAGGGTGGGGACTTTTTGAAGACTGTGTGAGAGAGACGGGAGAGAAAGAAGGGGTGTACCAGGGAATTGGAACAACAGAGCCATTCTTAGTGTCGTCCCGCTGTTTACTGTCTGCTTCTCTGCCTTGGTTTCTCTGAGGGCAGCAATTTGAAAACAGAGAGATAAGACGGTCTTATCGGTGCTGCGGCCATGTTGGACAGGGTGCATTGTAACACTAATAACTACACGGCCAGCGTCTGTAGCATATTTCTCTGCCTAGCAAAACACGCATTTGTCTGCCTTGTGACACACACACACACACACACACACACACACACACACACACACACACACACACACACACACACACACACACACAGGGAGAGAGGGAGGTTCTCACACATACATTAAACATGGAGAAACACATCAGCAGGCTACGTGCACACAGACACAGACAGCCAGCATCCTGTCTCCTGAGCAGGCGTGCATGTGCGTTATTTATGGTCGAACAG
Source organism: Gymnoscopelus microlampas (assembly GCF_963454915.1). Taxonomy (NCBI): domain Eukaryota; kingdom Metazoa; phylum Chordata; class Actinopteri; order Myctophiformes; family Myctophidae; genus Gymnoscopelus; species Gymnoscopelus microlampas. The sequence goes on from NC_139960.1 coordinate 27,539,801, forward strand.
ACCATGTTCTTTTTTTTCACACATTCCCTTCCCTTATAACTGCGTTCTATTTCCAGTTGCTTCGGCAGTGTGTCTGTTCTGTGAGACACAATACACCACGTCAAATCCTGAGTGTTCATTTAACCCATTGAGACCTGAAGCCGATTCTACATGTCTCCTAAATCTCAACAGTATTCTGAAAAATGTATGTTTCTATATCAGTGGTGCTCAATCTTTTTCATGTCAAGGACCCCCAAAATTATGTGTATTTGGCCGCGGACCCCCATCAAAATATGTTGTTCCAGGGACCCCCAGAAGCAAAGATTTGAGTTAAAAATGTTTGCTTTAAAAATATATATATATTCAAAGATTTGCACACATTTTCACGATTTTTCTAAAATATTTTTTGAATAGCCCAAAGTGTAAAATAATGCTTTTTAGCTCAAATCTAAAAATGGCACTGTTCCAGGCCTTAATGTGTTAACCCATTCAGACCAGGAACGCATCTGTGTAATTTTAAGATTTCTTTGGATATTCAAAAAATAGCAGATCTATGGATTTTTTTAAAACTGCTTAGGAGCCGAGATACAGCCTCTTTCAGTAAGAAGTTAAACAAGAAGTGAATGGAGCAGCAAGTCTTCAAATCATGATATCTTGGGTTCTGAACTTTTTTTTCCTTTCTTTTTCATGACGTCGGCGACATCATTGGCACTCTGGGCTTATGAAAAACGGCGACGTCAATGGCACTGAATGAGTTAAGCCACAGACCCCCATAACTCTGAGAGTGTACAAATGGACGGGTCCATTTGGTTCCATTTTGTACACTCTCAGAGTTACAGGTCTACAAGTGTCCGTTTGGTTCCTGACTATCAATAATTTAGCAGAAGGACCCCCCCACCAGGCCCCACTTTGAGAACCACTGTCGTATACACACTATCTTGGGACATTACATTTGGAGCGACCATTTCTAAATGGATCTCCGGTTATAATCGTTGACCAATTAGCCTGTGTGTGTGTGTGCGTGCCAGTGTTGATTTTGACAGGCAATTTTGAATAAAATATAGTTCTAGTCATATTTTAGTCATCTGAAATGTTTTAGTTTTTGTCTACTTTTAGTCGACTAAATGCCATAAGATTGTAGTCGACTAAATCTGCAGTTGATTTAGTCGACTAAAATGTATGTTGGCGTGCCTTGATGGCGTCGTAATACCTGATTTTACACTTGTTTGCACGCTGAAAATAGCAGATCTACAAGCTCACAACGCGTCGCAGCGCGACGCGTTGTGAGCTTGTAGATCGGCTATTTTCAGAGCGCAACACCCGAGCGCAACCAAACATATAATGACTTGTCTTTCAGTTCTACTGGATCTCTTCTCCACTAGTCCCTCACTAACATTAGTCTATTTTTTATTTGTTGACGAAATTGTCAGTATATTTAGTCTTAATGTTTGTCATCATAGCTTAGTTTTTATTCAGTATTCGTCAGTGAAAAAAGGTAGTCGACCAACATTTTTCGTCATAGTTTTAGTCGACGAAATCAACCCTGGTGTGTGTGTGTGCATCTGCATCATGTGCTTGACAGATTATCTTGGTGTAGGCGGGTGGCTGTATGAGCAGTAGATGATGTGTTTATTTGTGTGTGTGTGTGTGTGTGTGTGTGTGTGTGTGAGTGAGTGTGTGTGTGTGTGAGTGAGTGTTTGCATGTAACGTGCAGGATGCTCTGTGTTCCAGCTGGATGTCTGCATGCTGCATGCATGTGCGCCTGTTCGTCACCTGATCTTTGTTGGCCATGTTCAGTCAGTCCTCAGAACCCAGCTTTTATCTTCACAACACAGACATGCGCACACAGACACACACACAGAGACAGACAGACACACACACACACACACACACACACACACACACACACACACACACACACACACACACACACACACACACACACACACACACACACACACAGCTCTCGCTGTGATGTCATTGATTCTGGGCTCCATGGCAACAGTGAGCGAGAGAGAGAGAAAAAAGGGGGGGGGGGGGTTTCAGATATTCCTAGACTGGCATAGCCTTCAGCTTGGGGGATGAAGCTGTTATAAATAGCGCCTGATGTTTCCAAGTGTCCGACAGTGGTGGCTGATGGGTAGATCTAAGGCAGGGTCGGCGTTATTGGGTTATTTTAAACGGAACATTGTGCTCTCTGTCAAATGACTTATCTCAGCAGCCCCTCTGTGCAGTCAAAGAATGACGCCGACCGTCCATGGCCCTTTAGGGGAAGCTGTTTGTCAGAAATAGGCAGGTTATTCTGGTTATTCATTTTAGATTTGATTTCATCACCAAAGAGTGCTGCCTGTCTGTGAAACGAAAGACGTTGCAAATTATTTCCCCGACATTTTCCTCCACATTCAGACCATTTATTTTTCTTGTCCTCAAATTTCCTCTCTTATCTGCCTCATTACTTTATCACCGCCTAGTGCTCTCGTTTATTTTGTGCTGCCCAAATAATGCAACTGCATGAGACACAGTAACTAAGCACATTTACGCGTTGTGAGCTTGTAGATCTGATATTTTCAAACATTTTAGTCCTTTTACTTTGGTACTTTAAGAACATTTTTATACCAATACTTTTGTACTTTTACTCAAGTACATTTTTTATTTCAGACATACTTGTAACAGAGTACTTCTACATTGCAGTATTGATACTTTTTCTTAAGTAAAACATTCGAGTACTTTTTCCACCACTGCATGAGACACAGAATACCTTCCAACTGCTGTAATTTGTGTGCCTATCTGTGTGTGTCTCTGCATGTGAGATACTGTGCCATTGTCTATGTGTGTATTTATGTAGTATATACATATATACTCACCCTGAAATGTGAAACGTTTTTTAAATTGATACTTACTCGGGTGTAAGGATCAAGGTGGCTTTTACTGCCGGAAATGACTCATAATGAGTCATCATTATTTACATAAAACTCCCCCCCCCCCCCTTTTCAACAACCATTACCTTAGTTTCCTACTGATAAACTCTTTTAGTTTCTCCTTAATTCACAATTTGTGTATGATAATTGGTTATTAGAAATGCCTTTGTTATGTGCATTGAGTTGGTTTCCCCCGTTGTTACTGTAGCATTCTCTACTATTCTGGGATGGCTGTTTTTCAGTAGTTGGAACATTGCTTCTGCAATTTCATGTTGGGTCATTAGCTCTGGCTTGCATTTGACGTTCATTCCAATTCATTCCAACTGTGTTTAGGCTTAATTTCAGGGCTCTGTGCGGGCCAGTCAAGTCCTTACTCACTGATCCCAAAAGAACAAACCATTTATGTGGGGCAGTGGTGTAAAGTAACTAAGTACATTTACTCTTGAGGAATTTTTACTTTACTGGAGTATTTCCCATTTTCTGTACTTTTACTTTTAATCCACTACATCTCAGAGTTAATTATCGTACTATTACTCCACTGCAATTATTTGAGAACTTTAGTTACAAGTTACTTTTCAGATATAAATGATGATAATATCATAATTTATGAAACATACATACATACAAACATACATAAAATAGGGCTAACTTAAGCCCTATTTTATACCAAGGCTATTTGAAAATAGCCAATCTAAAAGCTCACAACGCATCGCATCGCGACGCGTTGTGAGCTTGTAGATCTGCTATTTTCAAACATTTTAGTACTTTTACTTTTGGTACTTTAAGTACATTTTGATGCCAATACTTTTGTACTTCTACTCAAGTACAATTTTTATTCCGGACTTTTAATTGTAACAGACTTCTACAGTATTGATACTTTTACTTAAGTAAAACATTTGAGTACTTTTTCCACCACTGGTCATTCGCTCTGGCTTGCTTTTGACGTTCCAATTCATTCCAACTGTGTTTAGGCTTAATTTCAGGGCTCTGTGCGGGCCAGTCAAGTCCTTACTCACTGATCCCAAAAGAACAAACCATTTCTGTGGGGGAACAGGAAAATAGCCTTCTGCAAATTGTTGCCACAAACATGGAGCCATACAATTGTCTAGAGCAGTAGTTCCCAAACGTTTTAGCTCAAGACCCAAAAGAGGAATTTGATGTTTGCCCGGGACCCAAACTAGAGAAAATAGCAGATCTACAAGCTCACAACGCATCGCTTCGCGCCGCGTTGTGAGCTTGTAGATATGCTATTTTCACTACTTCTTAAACGTTTGTTTTCTAATTTAGGGAATTTCTTTGAATATTTCTATTTTATGTATGAAATTCTTTTTGAACTCATGAAATGTGGAATATTTTTGAAAGTCTTTGAAAATAATTAATAAAAGTTTGGAAACAAAAAAATAAAGGGATATTTACTGACCCATATAAATGGATCGGGGACCCGTTTGTGGGCCGTGGATCCATTTGTATGGGTTGCAAGTAAATATCACTTTATTTTTTGTTTCCTAAATGTCCTTATGTTTGGGAAACAGTGGTAGAGGATGTCACCGTAGCTGTAGCATTAACATTTCCACTCACTGTCTGGAACAGGAGACTGAATAAACAGGACACTAATTAGAAACGCTATTTAGAAAGGTTGTCCACTGGCTTTTTTTTTTTGTCGTTTCATGTTTGTGTGCTGTACCCATGCCTAAGTGTGCTGTACCCATGCCTAAGTGAAGCCTATCGCCACAGAAGCCCCCTATAATTACCAGAAATCTCAGTTGCTTTTTGAGAAAGGTTTCTCGGCTGCTCTGTGCCTCTCTCTCTCTCTACAGCCCTGAACAATGGTCCAGTGAGAGAGCTCTAGCATTGTGGGCTTTGATGCACACTGCTCAGGATTAAACAGCATTTTCCACCCTCTTAGCATTCCTGTAGGCCCACTGCCGGTGCCTAATTCACACACTGCGTTGTTGTACGATTGTGTCCTGAGGCCGAAAATAGCAGATCTACAAGATCACAGCGCGTTGACGCATTGTATAGTGCTTGTAGATAGGCTATTTTCAGTGCGGGAGGGACACCGTCATATGACTAATATATATAAGCAGGCTTTGAGGCACACCAGCAGCCCACCCACCCAGTCACATGACCTCACATCAGCCAGGGGTGAAAGACTCCCAACACCCACCTGGGCTCATAGGCAGTGGTGGGGAAAGTAACTAAGTACATTTACACACAAATTCTGTACTTAAGTAACATTTTGAGGTATTTTTTTTTACTTTACTGGAGTATTTCCATTTTTTTTCCAATACTTTTACTTTGACTTCTACTCCACTATACATCTCAGAGGCAAATATTGTGCTTTTACTCCACTACAATTATTTTAAAACTTTAGTTACTTTGCAGACATAAATTATCATGTTATAAAACATACATTAACCACGTCAGCCCTATTTTCTACCTCGGCTATTTGAAAATAGCCGATCTACAAGCTCACAACGCGTCGCATCGCGACGCGTTGCGAGCTTGTAGATCTGCTGTTTTCAAACATTTTTGTGATTTTACTTTTGGTACTTACATATTTTGATGCCAATACTTTACTTTTAACACAGGCCTTTTACTTGCAAAGTATTTTTATATTCCGGTATTGCTTTTACTTAAGTAAAACATCCGAGTACTTCCACCACTGCTCATAGGAGATATGATATGATTCATGTTGGCCTCTGCTAAGAGGAGACCCCCCCCCACCCCCCCCCCCCCCCCCCCGGCTGACTCACTCACTGCTCGTGGGTGGATTTCTGCTGCTTTTCTTGAATGAATGAATCACTCATTATTTATAGGTCATGGCATCAAATTATCGTTTTGGCCTACTTTTCCACAAGTAGGACAATAGCAACTCTCTGGCAAACACTCGTTTATTTGCATGTCACCCCCCCCCATTCCAATGCCTTTATTATCGGAATACTAACCTGTGTACCTGTGCGGCGTGTGGGGGAACACGTGCGGAGACGACAACCGGACAAAAGCATTTTCCGGAAGCATCCCAGTCGAAGCTGCCTAATGTACAGCAGTGTTGATTTTGACAGCAAAATTAAATTTATTTTTTGTCATCTGAAATATTTTAGTTTTTGTCTAGTTTTAGTCGACTAAATACCATAGGATTTTAGTCGACTAAATCTACAGTTGATTTAGTCGACTAAAATGTATTTTTGGCGGTGCCTTGATGGCGTCGTAATGGCTGATTTTATACTTGGTTGCATGCTGAAAATAGCCGATCTACAAGCTCACAACGCGTCGCGCTGCGACGCGTTGTGAGCTTGTAGATCTGCTATTTTCAGAGCGCAACACCTGAGCACAACCAGACATAAAATGACTTGTCTTTTAGTTTTACTGGATCTCTTCTCCACTAGTCCCTCACTAACATTTTAGTCTAGTTTTTATTTGTTGACGAAAATAAATATATATATGTATGTCAATATATTTAGTCTTAGTTTTAGTCATCCTAGCTTAGTTTTTATTTCGTTTTTATTTCGTTTTCGTCAGTGAAAAGCGGTAGTCGACGAACATTTTTAGTCATAGTTTTAGTCGACGAAATCAACACTGGCTTGTTCTTAGACACATAAAGATGTATTCGGTTGTCGTTAATGGATGGGTGTTCATCTATATTTAATTCTGTAAATGGCCATTCAGTGGAACTTAAACTAGAACCTTTCGCCTAATTACAAAAAGGGAGGAGGGGATCGCTGAGGTCAAAGTACAAAAATCAATAGCAGCCGGAATGATCATCCACTCTCTCCCTGTGTCTGCCTGAAACGTTTCAGTTCCCACCAGGCCTGGAATTTCGTCATTTTAAGGGCAAGGCTACTTGGCCTTTGGTGGTGTTCATTTTTTGAGCGCACAAAGGCCAGATGCCAGGGCAGGAATGCCATCAAATAAAACAAGATTGTAGTGCATTGAAAGAATTAATTGAATTTAAGGGTTAAGGTTAGATTTAATATGTAGACTATCTGCAGTGAAATAAATGATTATGGTATTTACAATCTGATCCATGCTCATCGCTGCACCAAGCGAATCTCAACAAAAAACACTGGTGTCTACATATTGACTGCCCTGGTTCCCACATCTGTTTTTTGTTTGTTTTTGTTCTTTTACTCAAATTGGGTTTAATTATTCATCACTCCACCCAGCCCTTTACTCCACACCACCCCTCCTCGGCCCGCCACACAGCTCTGGAACTGGAAATTGCTCTCCAACGCATGAGGCAGAAGTGGCCTGTGGCCACTTACCCTTAGCATGCCATGCACTGTCCACATACTGTAATGGCTTGATGTGAGCCCTTTTCAAAGTGGTGTTACAACAGTTCATCTATTGGGAGAACAGAGTGGCAGGATTGAGTTCTGTTCAGAGTGTGAGGTAAGGTTGAGTCGTAGCTAAATAATTATGCAACGGAGGATATGATTTATGATGTGGTGGCCCTATGCTTCCAATATCCTTCATGCAACATTAGCTTCACTACTGGTCATCCTGACTCATGGCTCCCCCTTGAGCCTGTGTGTGGGCACTACATCTGTGTAGCCTACATTGTAAGGCAACATGGTGGTTCTCAATAAACCAACTTCTCTGAGTAATTATTTCATAACCATTGCAACATTCTGAAACCACACAGGCGATTGGAGTGGAAAATTATGACGTGCTTTTTCTTTATGCAGGCGTCATCTATGTAACCTTAGTGCTGATGCATCCCTTATAGATTTCTTTCCTCAGCAGTCATGACTCAACCCACGCACAACTACACCACCAACTGTGTGTGTGTGTGTGTGTGTGTGTGTGTGTATGTGTGTGTGTGTGTGTGTGTGTGTGTGTGTGTGTGTGTGTGTGTGTGTGTGTGTGTGTGTGTGTGTGTGTGTGTGTGTGTGTGTGTGTGTGTGTGTGTGTGTGTGTGTGTGTGTGTGTGTGTGTGTGTGTGTGTGTGTGTGTGTGTGTGTGTGTGTGTGTGAGAGAGAGTCCAAAAACAAGCACATGCTTGCCTGCATCTGTTTGTTTGCTTATATATAATTCAAAGATTGACTTTTCTCAAGTCTGTTAGCCTTCTCCGTTGTTAATTTCATGTGTTGTCCCTCCCTTAATTATTCATCAAACGTAATCAGCCACCCACTCGTTTCCTCTGAATTCTAATATTCTTTAATTTACTGAGGTCTCACCACCATCCACACAAGAACAACAATTCATCCCAAGCCTTGTGCATTTTCCATGGTCCTGTGAGCCAAACAAGGTTGTAAATTGACCCCAAACAAACAGCAGCCACTGCAGCCCAAAGCAGCTGATGATTTGCGTGTTTCTGTCTCTCAATTAAAAGAGGTGTAGATCACATTTATGTAACTTTGCGCTTTCTCCTTTTCCTCCTCCTTGCTTTTTCTCACACATTCACAAAATGTCAGAATTTAGTATAGGGGAGCAAAAATGAACACTGAAGAACATGATATCAAAGCAGGCAGGTGGAGGCGGGTTGTTGAAAAGAAATGAAATGAAATAAAACTCAACAAAAGCATACTTCAGCCACTGTGATTCTAATACTGTATTATTGTAGAAAGTATAATATGACCGTAGCTCAAGGTAAAGTTGTGCAACCTCATTAGTCTCAGACACACTCGCCCTACTTAATAATACATAATTGCACAATTATCGTCTTGTTTTGTGAAGGAAGCAAGCTATTGATAGAATCGCTGTTTAAAATGCTACTTCAATATGGGATCTAGATTTTCTAAAGGCCTTTGTAACCTTTTGCTGTGAGCCTGAATTACATTTTCAAACACGCATTTTCAATACATTTTTGAAAATGTTCATGATTTGTCCCTGAATGTGAGAGGTGTTACACTGCAGTTATTCAGCCTGACAATGGCTAATCTCTGGCACTGTTCAAATGAAAAGGTACAATAGCCATGTCTGAATAACAGAGCATTTAATTATTTGTCTATACTTATAAGGACCATGTACTGTAGATGGTGTCATTATGTCAATCGTGAACTTACAGTACGTTACCTAATGTCCAGTGGTGGAAAAAAGTACTCAAATGTTTTACTTAAGTAAAAGTATCAATACTGCATTGTAGAAGTACTCTATTACAAGTAAAAGTCCAGAATTCAAAATTACAAAAAAAAAGATGTATATTTATATATACTTAAAGTACCAAAAGTAAAAGTACTCAAATGTTTGAAAATAGCCGATCTACAAGCTCACAACGCGTCGCATCAAGGTAAAGAATAGGGCTAAAGTGGTTAATGTATGTTTTATAATAGAATCATTTATATCTGAAAAGTAACTAGTAACTAAAGTTCTCAAATAATTGCAGTGGAGTAAAATAACAAAGTTTGCCTCTGAGATGTAGTGGAGTAGAAGTAAAAGTATTGGAAATTGGAAATACTCCAGTAAAGTACAAATACCTCAAGATTGTACTTAAGTACAGTACGTAAGTAAATGTACTTAGTTACTTTCCACCACTGCTAATGTCCACTGCAAAGCACTACGCCTATAATTACTATTAGGCCTACATGTTGCTGAATATCTCAAGTTTGAACATTGAAATTGTCCCTCTGCACTTTTACATGGTCAAATGGTTTGTTTAGAGCGATACTGGGTGTTTGAGAAAATAATTCAAGGTGTTTGTATGGAGCACAACTGTAGTAGCCTAATCTGCTCAGCAGATGGCTATTTAAAGGTTTGTTACCATGCTCTGTGTGGTGAGGATAAGACCCCGGTTGCTCTGGAAACGGTACATCAACCAAGGACATGCGTTGTTCTTCTGACTTCAGTCAGAAGAATAGAGAAAAAAGTATGTATATATATATATACACTCTGTGTGTGTGTGTGTGTGTGTGTGTGTGTGTGTGTGTTTGTGTGTGTGTGTATATGTGTGCATGTATATATATATCTGTCTGTCTGTCTGTCTGTCTGTCTGTCTGTCTGTCTGTCTGTCTGTCTGTCTGTCTGTCTCTCTCTCTCTCAAGAAGAACGGCAGAATGGAAAATAATTGGACAAATACTAAGGCAGGACCAACAACGACTGCAACATTGCAATGCCATGGGCTCCAGAAGGGAAAAGAAGAAAAGGAAGACCAAAGACAACCTGCAGGCGTGCCGTTGAAAAAGAAAGAAAAGATGCTGGGGGGGGAAATCATGGTCTGAAGTGAGAGGACTGCAGCAGCTGATCGTGAAAAGTGGAAGCGCTCTGTGAGGGCCTTACTGTATGTGCCACGAGGCACGAAATTGGATAGGTATTTTCAGGTATACTGTATATATATGGAGAGAGAGAGAGAGTGAGAGAGAGAGAGAGAGAGAGAGAGAAAGCACACATATGAGTGTGTAATGAAACACTCCATCTGCTTGTTCAGAAGCAGAAAGAGGCATTGTAAGGAAGCAGAACGAGGAGAATGTCCTCTTGAAGCAGAACTCGGTTTTTGATGTTCAGTCATCCATCTCCCATTTCCCAGCAGCCTCTGTCGACGCTCCATGGCTTAGATGCAGTTTAATGGTTTAAACCAGTGGTTTTCAACCTTTTTCATATCAAGGTCCATTATTTATTCGGCATTTGAGCCGTGGACCACCGTTTGTTGATTTGATGATTTTGTCAAAATAACAATTCTTAATTTCTCCTACCTTCTCTAATTGTGTAGACTTCTTGTACATTAAGTAATGCAGATGTTTAACAATAATTTAACTCTTGAGAGCGTAAAATTAAACCAAATGGACCCGTAAGGGTCCATTTGGTTTCATTTTACAATCTCAAGAGTTAAAGATCTATCAGGGTCCATTTGGTTACCAACTCTCCATCATTTAGCTGGGGACCACCTGGAAACTCCTCAAGGACCACTGGTTGGGAACCACTGGTTTAAACTGCATGCAGTTAGATGCAGTTTCCATGGCTCCGAGATGCAGTTTAACTGTACATTGCAATGTAATGTTGTGCTTGTAGTGGTGCAAGAGAAGCAGGGTCTCGCTATGAGACTATTACATCAGCAGGTCAATATTCTGGAATCAATTATTCATCTCACCTTGTGTCCCTCAGGGCGCGTGTGACAGAGAAGGCAAGACGGAGAGACAGTCTGTGATTGATGGACTGAATAAGTGAAGATTTCAAAGTCAAGTTTGCTTGTGACTTCCGGTGTGACCTCCTGCAGTCAGACCTCTGTCGTTCTCTACTGTCCCCGTTCGGTTATCAACAATGGTGTAAAGCTACTAAGTACATTTAGTCAAGTAGTGCTTAGGTACACTTTGAGGTATTTTTTTTACTTTACTGCAGTATTTCCATTTTTCAATACTTTTACTTCTACTCCATTACATCTCAGAGGCAAATATTGTACTTTACTCCACTACAATTATTTGAAAACATTATTTACTAGTTACTTTGCAGATATAAATTATGATATCATAAAACGTACATCAACAACTTTAGCCCTATTTTATACCTACAGTATATATATTTGAAAATAGCCGATCCACAAGCTCACACAACGCGTCGCATCGCGAGCTTGTAGATCGGCTATGTTCAAACATTATAGTACTTATACTTTTGGTACTGTAAGTATATTTTGATGCCAATACTTTTTTACTTTTACTCAAGTAACATTTTGAACACAGGCCTTTGACTTCTAACAGAGTATTTGTGCGTTGTTGTTGTATTGCTACTTTTACTTAAAGTAAAATATCTCAGTACTTCGTCCACCACTGGTTATCATGATAAGCTGTCGCGTTAGCCATCGATCTGTGTGCTGTGATGATAGATAGGCTTGTTCTACTCACCCCTCTCTGCCCACTGATCTGATTATATCAAACAGCACACCCCATTGTTTGCCCACAGAGGGGTTCATGTGGATTACACCACATCTGTCGCCTTCCGTTCTGCTCAGGCCTTCTTTCCAGTGGTGGAAAAAAATTACTCAAATATTGTACTTGAGTAAAAGTATCAGTACTGCAATGTAGAAGTACTCTGTTACAAGTAAAAAGTCCCGAATAAGAAATGTACTTGAGCAAAAGTACAGGAGTATTGCTATCAAAATGTACTTAAAGTACCAAAAATAAAAGTACTAAAATGTTTGAAAAAAGCTATTTTCAAATAGCCTATGTATAAAAATAGGGCTAAAGTGGTTAATTTGTGTTTTATAATGTAATAATTTATACCTGCAAAGTAACTAAACTAAAGCTGTAAAATAATTGTAGTGGAGTAAAAGTACAATATTTGCCTCAGAGATGTAGTGGAGTAGAAGTAAACGTATACAAAATGGGAAATACTCCAGTAAAGTAAGAAATCCTCAAAAGTGTACTTACAGTAAGTACAGTACTTGAGTAAATGTACATAGTTACCTTACACCACTGCTTCTTTCTTGGGTTCTGACAAAGCAGCTCATTGGAAATCATATCATATCTCCTCCTTGGGAATATATAGAGGGATGTGTGAGGCGTTGCCTCGGCATGCTGGGCACACCTGCACCTACAAAAAATGAATTTGATTTTGCGGCATTGCATTTATTGATGCACTCCAGTCATTTGGAAAGCATAAATGGGTTAAGGTTTGCTCGGCCTGGGAAAGTACGGTGGCCATAAGGAATAATCCTTCATCAGTTTGCTGATAAGCCGATCACTGGGATGTATGATGGGGCACAGGAATCAATAGGAGGAAAAAAACTTAACCCATTAAGACCTGAGGCGACAGTTTTAAGGAAAAATATATAAAATAAATATTTTCACGATTTTTCAAAAATAGCAGATCTACAAGCTCATAGCGCGGCACTCGGTGCCGCACTATGAGCTTGTATATCTGCTATTTTTGAATAGCCAAAGACATCTAAAGTGACACAGAAGCGATCCAGGTATCAATGGGTTAAGCGTGAATCTGCAGCATTGGTGTGCATGTGAACCTTCTCTGAATCAATAAGAATAACAAAAGTTAGAATTACAGCAATTCCTTGTGTTGAATGTTTTGTCATGTTGCTTGAACTATGGGGGCGCCAGTGGCTCAGGGGTAGAGTGGCCAGGTAGAGTGAACTGGAAACCGCAAGGTTCCCAGTTCGATCCCGGGCTGGGGCGCTCCCCCAGAGTTAGTGTCGAAGTGTCCTTGAGCAAGACGCTGAACCCCTAATTGCTCCCGATGAGCAGGTTGGTGCCTTGCATGGTTTCCTCCGCCATCGGTGTATGAATGTGTGTGTGAATGGGTGAATGGCACAATCAATGTAAAGCGCTTTGGATAAAAGCGCTATATAAATGCACCATTTACCATTTTGAACTTGAGATTCCAATCGTGCTTATGAGTTTGAGAGAAATTGTTCTTTAGGGACCAGTCGAAATTTACAGAAGGGTCCCTGGAGGAAAATAGGGGAGGGTCATGGCTTTCTAATTTTAGTACAAGGGAGAGTCAGCTAATTTTACTTTGAATCCAAGGGAGGGTCATGCAATTTTGAATTGATAAAATAGTCTTTTTTATATAAATTTATAACTGGATATTCATAATCATTTGAAGTAATTATGTGCATGTGATTAATTTGGATCTATATGGACAGTTGTGCATAGATGCCAGCCTAGCTCCACAAGTAAAACCAGAATCATCAGGCCATAATTGATAGCCTAATTGTTAAGACTTAGACAGGGGCCATTTTCGAATTGCATGAGTACAAGCTAGCACATGCGATTGATATGGGCACATTTCCTACTAATGATGACTCAACCAGGTAAACCGGTAAAGTTTCCCTTGAAATTCTAACTCCCATTTCTGTGGAAGTATTTAAGGGAGGTTTTAGTACATCAAGGTAAATACAGGCTTTTATTTGATGTATGATGACGCATCAATGTTGTCAGTTACTTGGAAGTCGGATGTCTGACTCGGAGTCGGATGTCCGACTTCCAAGTAACTGACAACATTGATGCGTCATCATACATCAAATAAAAGCCTGTATTTACCTTGATGTACTAAAACCTCCCTTAAATACACCTGCTGTGTGCGTGTGTAAAACTGTCATCCTTGAGTTGAATTTCCTTTCTGTTGTCACGCACATTAACAGTATCCACCATCGCTAAAATATAATACAAATTTTCACTTTCCTACATTACTAAATGCATGGTCAGGGACCACATGCAATAGCTCCACGGACCACCAGTTGAAAACCCATGATGTAGGCAACAGTGTAGTCACCGTAGTTAATAATTATGGGATTCAATGGGTTTCCCACATGTAAGTTTAGAACACTGTCCATTCTGCTACCACTACAGACACTACACTGTGCATTTAGCAAGACTGACTACACAGTAATGTTCTAATCAATGTGGTTAGCAAAACATCGGACATAATATGTCCGAACAACATGACATTTAAAACTGATAATATTATCAGTTTTAAATGTCATGTTGTTGTATTTGATGGGGAGGGTTAGGGGTGTCAAGATAACACTAATTTCACGATACATACATGATGTTGGGAATATGATATCGATATGATACATTATTGTCTCCGCCAGGCCGAAGGCATGGCGAGAGAGTATGTTTTACCGTTCCGTCCGTCCGTCCGTCCGTGTGTCCGTCTTCTGTTTGTTAACAGCTAATCTCCGCCACCGTTGGACCGGTCGCTGTGAAACTGCACACACACACTCCCTGGATGCCACAGCAGAACCTCTGCCCAATTTTTTTCACATGGGCCTGTTATAGCGCCATCAGGAGGCCGATTTGTGCAAAACACATTTTTGGATATTACTCCTACAGATTTTATCCAAATATCACGCAAATCGGTACACAGTATCTCTATAGTCATGTGATCAAGACGGATCTGTCCGATATTTCATATTCCATCCTGATTGTCTAAGGTTGGCTTCCAAATTTGCCAGGATTGGTCCGTTTTGAACAAAATGTCTCAAATCATGAACGCAGCATGTGATTTCCGTGAAAATTTGCACGCACATTCCCACTAGGCCAAGGAAGAAATGCTCCCCTTTTCACATTGGCCTGTTATAGCGCCACCAGCAGGTCTAATTTAGCAAAACACATTTTTGCAACAAAATGCCTCAAATCATGAATGCACGCTCATTCCCACTAGGCCGAGGAAGAAATGCCACCCTTTTCACATTGGCCTATTATAGCGCCACCAGGAGGCCACAATAACCGACGTGACCTGGCGGAGACCTGTGCTCCGAGGAGCACATTTTCTAGTTAATATTCTTTTCTCATGTATCATCAACATTGGCCAACATCTTTAGTTTAAAATAACAATTATAAAGCACTTTAATAAACAATTACAAAGTGCTTTGTAAACACAAATAAATACATTTGTGCAAGCTTAAGGCAGAAGTGAAGTTCTCACTAACTATAAACCCATTGTTTCAGAGGACAGATAGACACTAATATAACAAATATAATATGATATAACACTGCATAACTATAAATTCCACAAACCTCATATTTTTGTCATCTGGACTTTACGAACCAAGTGCAGCCTAGTTATTTCCAACAGCTCAAAACAAATCTATAATACCAGATACAGTATAATACCATGTAAACAATCTTAGATTAGATGTAGGCCTATTTGAGAGTGCATGGCATAACTTTTTTGACGCATGTCACATTAACGAGCGTCAACGAGCATCAGCTGACACACAACACCTCCCCCCTGCAGTGCTTTAAACTGAAAGTGACTGGAGTCGGTTTCATTTCTCTCCAAAATATCTTGACTATGATGGAAGACATGATTAATAATTACTGTGATTATGATAAACTTTACATTTCGTATCATACACCATACAGTAACCGGGGCGGCAGTGGCTCAGGGGTAGAGTTAAATGGAAACCGCAAGGTTCCCAGTTCGATCCCGGGCTGGGGGGCTCCCCCAGAGTTAGTGTCGAAGCGTCCTTGAGCAAGACGCTGAACCCCTAATTGCTCCCGATGAGCACGTTGGTGCCTTGCATGGTTTCCTCTGCCATCGGTGTATGAATGTGTGTGTGAATGGGTGAATGTAATGCACAATCTATGTAAAGCGCTTTGGATAAAAGCGCTATATAAATGCACCATTTACCATTTACAGTAAGAACTCCAATAACTTTCACCTGCAAAAAAATAAATAAATAAAATAATTTAAAAAATATTACGATACACTATGACATCTTGACAATACCTATCGTCACATTTTAATACCACGATAGGCTATATCGTGGGACAATATATCGTGACACTCCTATAGGCGGGGAGGGTTCATCTTTTTTTTTTAATCACTTGGGGAGGGTCATCGATTTTTTTTTTTTGTGAAAGGGAGGGTCATGGCATTTTAGATCAGGGCACATACATTTTCTCCAGGGGTACCCTTCTTTAAAAATCGACCTGTCCCTTAACCACTTAAGCGGAGTTCCTCAGGGCGATATAGGCCTACTAGTGACTTTTCATTTTTTTCTGTTTTCGATTTTCGCTATGTACAGCGTTGTGAGCTTGTAGATCTACTATTTTCTGCGAAAGTTTTCCCTAGAATATGAGTATTGCTATAGTGTATTTGTTCAGTAACGGGTCTCCCAGATCCCACTCTATAGCAATTATTGCTATCATAATAGTGCTTTAGAGAGAGAGAGAGAGAGAGAGAGAGAGAGAGAGAGAGAGAGAGAGAGAGAGAGAGAGAGAGAGAGAGAGAGAGAGAGAGAGAGAGAGAGAGAGTTGCCAGGTAAAGTATATGTAAAAACCAAACATTTGCGAAAACCTGCCCTTACAGTATTGATTGATTGATTGAATATTTTATTGGCAGAAAGTACAGTTAAAACACTTTGTCTAAAAGGTCCGTCCAAAAAAGTCCTTGCGGTCTTGTTTCCATTGAGGTCCTTGGTATTCAATTCATAAACATATAATATTCATTGACCGGTTGCTTATTGCTCTCACAGAATACATGGCAACACTAGAAGGGGTCGGGTGAGAAACGTAAACAGGATTTATGATGAGACAGAAAATAGCATTTTTTCAACTAGAAATGATGCATTTAGGAGATGTTTGGACGTTGGAGGGACATCTATTGTTAGTGAGTACAGAATGTTTAATGTGCATAAATGGCCGCCGTGCCTAAGTAAAAGTGCAAAAGTATAAAATGCACTCGTATCAAAAGTAAAAGTACTCATTATGCAGAATGTCCCATTTCAAGTTTTCAAATGTATAAAAACCTTTTGAAAATAGCAGATCTACAAGCTCTGTGAGCTTGTAGATCTCACCCTATAAAGGCTACATTTCGAGTAAAAGTACTCACAAGGACTGGAGTACTTTTACTTTTGTTTCTCAAAGTAAATTTGTATACCAATACTTTTGTACCTTTACTGAAATACATTTTGAATTGACTTTTACTTGTAAGGGCGTATTTCTACATTGCAGTATTTATACTTTTACTTAAAGGGATACTAGGGAGTTCAGAGGTAAATACACACCAGCAGTACTTTTCCCCGACCACCAGGGGGTGACACAGGAGGGACCTCCATAGAGAGGTTCTTTTGTAGGCATGGTGCCCGAAAACAGGTTGCTTTATTGGGATACAATATGCGGAAATTCCCGCCCTGCTGGTTCTCTGAATTTTTATTTTTAAATAGGCTCTTTCATGATAAATTGACCACATATATGAAGTTAAACAACTAAATTCTATCCACACGCTATCTTACAATTAAATTCTGTGCCTCAAAAACGAAGTTTGAGAGCGTTTTAAAACCGAAAGTAAACGTTCATACGGACACGGACGCGCACGGACGCGCACATGCGTGCGTTAATTTACGTCCCGGTAGTAAACATAGAACACATAAACATTAGGGAAAATACGGATTTCAGAAGGAGGACTGTGTTTCAATGCATATAAACACCCCAGCATAATTATATAGTGGCTGATAGAGGGGAAAAAATGCAAAATATATATATATATATATATTTTAAATTTAGGCTTAATGTTCCCTACAATGCCTTTAAGTAAAACATGAGAATACTTTTTCCACCACTGGTTATGAACAGAACTGACTATATATTGGCTTGAGGTGGCTAAAGTGGCCAACGCGAAATCGCGCAGACACCCGACTTAATGTTTTGAGGTAAAAAATAATAATACATTAATTCAAAAACCGAGAAAAACCCGAATAAAATAATAAGAAATGAATAAATAACCGAATTAAAACCGGGAAAAAATCGCGCGAGGACGCGCCTCATGCTCGCGCGCGTGCATGGGCATGGGGGGGGGGTCACTTCCAAAAAACCTGTCCCCCCACCCAAGAATCCTGTCCTCAGCCCTGCTCTGTTCCATTCTGGTCAAACAGAGTCATGGTGCTGATATTGTGCATGTTGGCTCACTGGAAACACTCCACCAGTGGGACTAAATTTGGAGTCCAGGGAGTGGGACCCTCATGGTGGGGTTTCGAAATGGTCACTTACGGGTGTGTAACCCTGAGAGTGTACAAATGGAACGCCTTAAGGGTCCATTTGGTTCCATTTGTACACTCTCAGAGTTATGGGGGTCCATGAAATTAAAAGGTTTGAGAACCAATGTGCTACACTAGGAACAGAGCCTTCATTAGTATCATTGGTAACACCTGTGAAGGAAGTGATAATATGGCTGCTGTGCATAAAGCCTCCGGCTCCTGTCATTTCTGATTACGGAATCAGTGGGGTCAAATAGTGCTGGCATCGTGTCTTTGGGGCTGCTTGGTGTCGGTATAGCCATTTTCATTAATTTACCAATTACCTGGTCTGAGAAAAGGGGGGCGGACAGTTCCTGGCAAGTAAATCTGTATTGACAAAAACAGTCCACCTCCTTTCATTTCTGTTTTTGGAATCAGTGAGCTCAAATAGTGCTGGCATCATGTCTTTGTGGCTGCTTGGAGTTGGCATAGCTATTTTTATTAATTTACCACTCACCTGGTCTGAGAAAATGGGGGTGGACAGTTCCTGGCAAGCAAATCTGTAATGCCAAATACTGTACAGTCCGCCCCCCTTTTTATTTCTGTTTTCAGAATCAGTGGGGTCAAATAGTGCTGGCATCGTGTCTTTGGGTGTTCACTCTCCATTCCGACATCTCACCACTCCGACTAGTGGCTTCCGCGTGCGGTTAGGGTTAGGGTTAGGGTTAGGGTTAGGTATAGGGTTCGTCAACGTCGGAAAGGCGACATGTCGGAATGGAGAAATGCACCCGTGTCTTTGGGCTGTTTGGAGTTGGCATACTGTAGCTATTTTCCTTAATTTACCACTCACCTGGTTAGGCCTACTTGAACAAGGTTAGGCTACTATGAACATGAACATATTCATTTACCATTGTCTCTTGATAAATAGGATTTTATGATAATAATTATTTATGATAATGCAGGCCTATGGCTTTCCCAACACACGTGTGTGTGTGTGTGTGTGTGTGTGTGTGTGTGTGTGTGTGTGTGTGTGTGTGTGTGTGTGTGTGTGTGTGTGTGTGTGTGTGTGTGTGTGTGTGTGTGTGTGTGTGTGTGTGTGCGCGCGCGTGTGCGTGTGGCAACGATGCCTTCTCCTCCATCCCAATATTTCTGCCATTCCTCTTACATATCATGGCTTTTTTGGCCTACTTTCTGTTCCATGATGCGACACATAATCCTAGGCTAAAAGGAGACCCTGTGTTCTCCCTAACATGTGCTGTGCTGTTGTACCAGTAGATGGCAGCATGGATGCTTCACTCTTTTTTTTGAGGCGGCACAGCTAGAATATGAACAACGGCAGAAAAATATAATGCATTAATGTGTGGCCCACTGCAAAGGTTCCCAAACTTCTCAGGTCATGTGACCCCCCCCCCAAAAAAATAATCATATCTGAACTGGGGACCCCCCCACCCTGACAAGCACTTGGAATTGTAGGCGAGGGATTAATTTTTTTTGACTCCGTTCCTGTCCACAGATAAATATTGTGAAAATAGCCGATCTACAAGCTCACAATTGTACTGCCTATACAGTATATATTTCTGCAAGTATGTTTGTTTCTCATCGGTTCAAACACCTGTTCTCACACAGCATATACAAATAAATGTTATCAGTATAAATATAACATTATATGTTTATGAGTTGTGGGCATGCCGTGGTATATTTGATGGCAAACACTGACAGTTGGTTTAAGTCATACATGGGCAACTGGCGGCCCGGGGGCCACATGCAGCCCCCACCTTCACTTAATGCGGCCCGCAGGTTAATACTGGAATACTGATATATTATTGATTTCAGCTGTTACAATTCCAAACATGCAAACATGACCCAACATTAATTACTTCAGTCTATATTAGTAGCTTAATGACTAGTATTACAATTCTATTGTCTTTTTTTTGTCCAATGTATTTGTATTTAAGTCCATGAAGTTAACATAAGTATAACTAAATGCATTTGAAATTAAATCAAAATGTTACTTTTCAGGATTCCACTTCAAAATAGCAAAAAAAATCTGGATTCCAATTCAAAAGTAGCATAAATAGCAGCAGGGGCGCCGATTTGTGTAGCAGCAGGGGCGCCGATTTGTGTAGCAGCAGGGGCGCCGATTTGTGTCCCGCGCGCACGCGGACACAAATCCGGGTTTGATACCTTTTTAGGGGGTACCAAAAATGAAGTGAAGATGTCGGTGTTTTTTTCTTCTTTTGTGATGAGTTTGTCATGGGTGCTCTTCATTTACCCTGGGTGCTTTAGCCCCGAAGCACCTGCAGTATCGGCGCCCTTGAATAGCAGATCTACAAGCTCAAAACACGTTTTGAGCTTGTAGATCTGCTATTTTTGCTACTTTTGTGTGACATAGAACGGCGAAAAAAGTTAAAATACAGAGAGACAGTATTATGCAATGTGGCCCGCTGGAGTGAGTGTGGAAATATAGTGACAAAGTTGCCCGCCCCTGGTTTAAGTGATATACCAAAAGAAAGTGAAGTACAGAGAGTGAATTGATTCCATTATTAGTTTAGGAATTAGGTATTTGAGGTCGTGTGCAGTTGGGAAGGTTAAAAGCTTGGTTTGCCCAACTGTGTTGATTTAACCAACACTGGCTGCTAGTAGCCGGCCGGTGTTTCTTGTGCTTCAGTGGAGCGTGAGGAGAACATGCATTCTCTTCAGCGGGGGACCTCACTTGCACCCTGACGTGCACGTAGAGCCGTGCACGGCACACGCATACAAATACACAGAAGGAGGAGGATAACGGGAGTCAACGATACTCGCACAAATACACAGAGACCCATTTGTTGCGCTTTGCACTCTCTCTCACACACACACACACACACACACACACACACACACACACACACACACACACACACACACACACACACACACACACACACACACACACATGTTTCTGTTTGGATAATGCTTCATTTTATAATCTGCTTCAGGCTGTAATGACTTTGTGATAAGTAGAAGTAGCTTGTGTAAACAATATGGAATGCCCTCTGAAAGCAATTTAGACACTGCATTGGCTCTCTCCCCTCCTAGCTATCCCCACAGCATCCTGTTTCTGCAGCTTCCACTATTGGACCCTCTATCCCTTTTCTGTGCGATTTAACATTATGCAGCGGTTTAAAGGTTAGACAACAGATTGTCTTTAAGCAAGGCACCTGGGACCTGTCGTCCTAGCCTTGGAGTTGCATAGTGGACAAGCAGTAATTGCTGCTGGGAATCTCTCATGTGTTAATGCATGAAACAGGGCCTTGTTGAAAAAGAGCGAGCGAGCGTGCAAGCGTGCGTGCGTCTGTGTGCACATAATCTCTCAAGAACAGATTCTGGACCGCGTTGGAATCTGTCCTGAAGGTTCGTCAGAACGTACGTGTACACACTGTGTGGGAGTGGGCGTGCCTTCAGATCAGGAAGCAGGCCGCGCTTTACCCAATCAAATGTAGTGGGCGGGATTCACGTGTCCGTCGATCCTTCCGTACTGGAAACCAACCGAAACTAATTTAACAATAGCGTCCGCTGAGCAGACAAAACCACGGAAAGATATTCACATTTGAACTGACTCTTTCATCATAGAAACAAGTGGGCTTATAACCAAAACGATCCATGTTCTCTGGGAGAAGTGGTGTTAGTGTTCCGTGTAGAAATATTGTTAGTGGGAATGAAAACGTAGTCGCACCACCGGAAGTGGAGCGGTTGAAGGCAGACTTAAACCCCGGTTTCTTGGCGCACTGGTGCTAAGTCGGCATTGTCCCAGAGTAACTGAGGAGGAACGAACAGCAGAGGTCGCTGTTTTTCCTTTTCAGTTGTCTCTGGGTTCCGAGATTGGTGTGCATATGGTAAGACCTTCGCTGGTTTCCCCAACATGCGTATTGCGTACCTAGTTTCACCAGATAATTTGTGTTACATCATTTTAAGTTATAAAGGTGCACGGATGCATGGGCAAAGGTCAGCAGAATTGACACTCCGTACTGGCCCAAATCAAGCACGGTCATGTATCAGAGTTTTACGGGCCACGGGTAGCCAACCCGGCCTTGTCTCAATTTCATGGGTTCCAATACACCGGAATAATGTCGATGCTTCTTCTTTGAGCCTGGCACTTACTTACACTATTCCCAACTCACACTTTTGTAAGTCACCCTCTGGAAAAGGGCATCTGCTGAATGTCGGTGTAAATCTGCAAGGATTATATCAACTATTCCATCTCTTTCTACAACACCTTTACACAGCAAAGTCCTGAGTGTCAGTGTAACTCCAAGTGTAAAAATGCACTTCTAAGGATAGAGGATATTAAGGAGGAGTTAAACGAACACTTTGCAGTGTACCCTTTTGACTCAGTTCAAACTACAAACATATGCAGTGACTGCAAAAGGGAACACTGATTAAAGTAATTTAGCCACACTTTATACTAATGCTCCTCCAACAACGCGACTGCCATGAGGGCCCACTTACTTTTCAGCAAGCTTGTTGTTTAGCCCAGAACGCCTGGTTGATTACACCATCAATTATTAGTTTAATTTCATCATCTCTTTCCCTTGGTTTGAGAGTCATGCTTCTCCACTGCTCCTTCCCTATTAGCTCCTTATCCCACAGATTGTAGATTGTTCTACAACAGTGTCAAATATTCCTATCCGAACAGGATTGGAGACTTGCTGCATGCAAAGACGGGTATTTATTCTCTGGGTTAACCCTTTAAGACAGGGAACGCAGCATCTGTGTGTCATTTTTAGATGTCTTTGGGCTATTCAAAAATAGCAGATATACAAGCTCATAGCGCGGCACCGAGTGCCGCGCTACGAGCTTGTAGATCTGCTATTTTTTGAAAAATCATGAAAATATGTGCAAATATTTTTTTTTTTTTTTTTTTAGCCGACATTAGTAACTCAAATCTTTGCTTCTGGGGGTTCCTGGAACTAAATATTTTACAAATGTTCGCTTTAAAAAATATAAATATTCCAATATTTGCACAAATGTTCACGATTTAAAAAAAATAGCAGATCTACGAGCTCATAGCGCGGCACTCGGTGCCGCGCTATGAGCTTGTATATCTGCTATTTTTGAATAGCCAAAGAAATCTAAAAATGACACACAGATGCGTTCCCGGTCTAAATGGGTTAATGAAAAAAGAAAATTGAGCTCGGCGCTATACCGACAGCACGAATACTGGGATTCATCTCAGTCATCACTATGTATATTACAACGTTGATTAACTTGAGCTATATGGCTTATGTGTGGGGTTAGGAGGAGAAGGGGTGCAACCTAATTACGAAGGCAATATCAAAGCCACAGCACTATGGAGAACAGGCCATATGAGGCCACACAGTACGTTACCGAACAGCTGGGTAAATCAGAAGATTATAGGGGGAAAAATACCATTGTAATTGCTGCCGAAGTTGGTTCGGCACAAGGTACGTATTATTTTAGACATGGCAAGTGTCATAGGGAGGGCTGACGTCATATTTGACAGAGTGAAAGAGGTGTCTTATTGTGTCTGTGTCCTGTCCTTTTTGTTATCAGCACATGTATCCTTGTCTCTGGGCAGAAACCTTGTATGTCCATATTTCCCCCGTTTTTTTCTGATATTAACGCAATGAAAAGTATTAACGATAGTAATAAACTACACTGGAACACAGGATCTGTTTTCCATTTCCTGAAAAGCAACAGATTTGGACATAGACAGCAACGATATGCAGTGATGGAAAGTAACTAAGTACATTTACTTAAGTACCGTACTACTACTACTACAATTTTGAGGTATTTGTACTTTACTTGAGTATTTCCAATACTTTTACTTCTACTCCACTACATCTCAAAGGCAAATATTGTACTTTTACTCCACTACAATTATTTAAAAACTTTAGTTACTACTTTTCAGATGTAAATCATTACATTATAAAACATACATTAACCACTTTAGCCCTATTTTATACCTAGGCTATTTTCAAACATTTCAGACGATATGTAGAGACCAGAGCCCTGACACTCAAGGAGAGACAGATCTGTCATCCCTTTTGTGGTCCATGGGGCTGCCAGAGGATGCAGAACACACTCGCACGCACGAACGCGCTCGCACACGCACGCACACACGTACACACACACAAAAGATAGGGGGCTGCCCTTTTGTTTGTGCATGCCCTTTTGTATTTTGCCATATCTAATCTCTCCTCTTCATCGTCATGTCTGTACTTTCATCTGAAAACAAACTTTGAACTGGACTCACATCCTCCCTCCCTCCTTCCTTCCTTCCGTCTTCCGACACTCAAAGCCCGCGGCTGCCCTTTCATGGACTCTCTCTTCACAACCTCTGCACCTTTTTCCGAAATGTGACAAGACGGTGAAAGGAAATGCACTGCACTGATTCTCCTTTCATTTCACCGGAGAAAGAACATTTACTCAAGTACTGTACTTAAGTACACTTTTGAGGTATTTTTGGGGCGGTGTAGCCGCCCCCTATAAGTGAGTTTTGGACACCGACCAAAAAAAATGTGTACCCCCTAACCCTTCCATTGTTAATGCAAATCGATACTTTTTTCATATCAGCCAATCACATTACAGCTAGTGTCATCACCACTAACTGTGATGTGATTGGCTGACTTTGCAAATTCAGGACTGTGATTGGCTAGCGAAACACATGACACATGTGCAGCCCTATGAATAGCAGTATGGACTTTAAAAAAAGTCATTTATCCTTTTTTTAAAGTGAGTCATGTTGTGATGACCACACACCGCCCACTTCACACTGGGTGTGATTTTTTTAATTGTAACAGAGTATTTCTATATTGCAGTATCGGTACTTTTACTTAAGTAAAGAATTTGAGTACTTTTTCCACCACTGAGGGAGAGAGAGAGATAGAGAGATACAGAGAGAGAGGGAGAGAGATCATCCAACATGATGAAGCAGAGTGGAGTGGAAGGTATAGCTGCAGATGGAGGTCATTTGTACTGTATCTGTGTTGAAGAGCTTTTAAATTCTGCGATCTCACTATAACCTTTCCTAGGATGGTGTGGAGCACATGTACATATAATGATATACCGTAATAGCAAAGTGATTGAAACACAATGACAAAAAGGTGGGGCGTAGCAATGTGGCACTGTGTACTGTATGAGCCGTGGTGGAGTGCTGTACTTAAGTCAAATGTTTAGGTATTTGTACTTTACTTGAGTATCTCCAATTTCCAATACTTTTACTTCTACTCCACTACATCTACAGAGGCAAATATTGTACTTTTACTCCACTACAATTATTTCAAAACTTTAGCTACTATTACTTTCAAGATTTTGAATATTACAAAACATACACTAACCACTTCAGCCCTATATACATTTCAGCCATTTGAAAACAGCAGATCTACAAGCTCACAATGCGTTGCGATGCGACGCATTGTGAGCTTGTAGATCGGCTATTTTCAAAAGATTTGTATACATTTGAAAACTTGAAATGGGACATTCTGCGTAATGAGTACTTTCTACTTTTTGATACTTTAACTACATTTGGATGCCAACACTTTTGTACTTTTACTCAAGTACATTTTGAATTCCAGACTTTTAACAGAGTACTTCTATATTGCAGTATTGATACTTATACTTAAGTAATAAATGGGAGTACTTTTTCCACCACTGCATGCCCTCTTGAGAGCAACATGACTCAGTCACTATTGTTCTGAATGTTATTTCATGTTGCCTCGTTCCTCTACTTTGGTGAATGAAAGTAAAGGCTGTGATGACTTTTTCTTGTTCAGATAGATGTTTTAGAAGAGATCTGAAAATCGCTCGTCGTTTCATACCTCGGTAACCTCGCTCCGTGCCGTTTAGTACATGGCCTTGATCTTTCTATCAGTTTTAGACGCGAGTAACTTCAACATCTTAATCGTCTATTTGTTCTTTCGCTAATATGCCCACTTAACCCTCTGTCAACTCTCATATACTAGATAGGAAAGAGAAACGGCCTTTTTTTTTTGCACTGAAAATTCACATCACTCTCAGCCTGCAGTGTTTAATTCCGGCTTCTTATTACCAGACCGAGCAGGGACATCAGAGCCTATTTAGAAAGAAGCTTTGAGAGAGCTTTTGGCTGCAATCCGAGCTATGCATTTCTCATTAGTATTCCTGCTCTAACAGTTGTTGACTAAAGTAAAAAAATAAAAAAATAAAAAAACATTCCCTGCAGAGAGCCTACCTCTGTCCTGTAATGCTGCACGCTGTGTCATGGATTAGGATCTCAGCCTCAATTTATTTGCTCATCAACTCTTTTTTAACCCATTGAGACCTGAAGCCGACTCTACATGTCTCCTAAATCTCAACAGTATTCTCAAAAACGTATGTTTCTATATCAGTGGTGCTCAATCTTTTTCATGTCAAGGACCCCCTAAATGATATGTATTTGACCGCGGACCCCCATCAAAATATTTTGTTCCAGGGACCCCCCAGAAGCAAAGATTTGAGTTAAAAATGTTCGCTTTAAAAATATATATATTCAAAGATTTGCACACATTTTCAAGATTTTTCAAAAATAGCAGATCTACAAGCTCATAGCGCGGCACTCGGTGCCGCGCTATGAGCTTGTATATCTGCTATTTTTGAATAGCCCAAAGTGTAAAATAATGCTTTTTAGCTCAAATCTAAAAATGACACAGTTCCAGGTCTCACAGAAATTTCATGCGAGTGATTTAACGACAGACACTATTGTTAGATCACACCAGTTTTATTCTTCTGCGCCCTGTTCTCTGCCACGGCTGAATGGAGTTTAACCTGCTCCTAATGTTGCCACAGTCTGTTTTGAATCAGGAGCCATGTTTCTACAAACCTATTTCAATTATTCATTGTTTGTTCAATGAGCTACTCTGCGACAGTGACACATTTTGCACTGCATAAAAGTCTACCGGCAACGCTGTAGAAACAAGGGAAATTACTGTAGACCTGTAGTGCCTGGAGAGGTTTGACATTATTTAATTTGAGGGCAGCCAGTCACACAGAAGATTTAGGGCTGCGTTCTGAAATGACAACATATTTTAGAAGCCAATGGCATTGCTTTATGGGGGGGGGGGGGGGTTCAGTGGAAATAAGGTTAATACCTGAGAAAGACAAAGAAAGTCCAAGAGGCTCTGGCAATTGGAGAGAAAAAGGAGTATTATCCACTATATGGCCCTTTTTTCCATGGTCCAGCATCATTCTCTGGCCTATTATCCCCAAGCACAGAAGTGAGAGTGTGTGTGTGTGTGTGTGTGTGTGTGTGTGTGTGTGTGTGTGTGTGTGTGTGTGTGTGTGTGTGTGTGTGTGTGTGTGTGTGTGTGTGTGTGTGTGTGTGTGTGCGTGTGTGTGTGCGCGCTGTGTGTTGGGAGATGAGGAAAACCTGGCTGTCACTGGACACAGAGATGCCACTCCAGGCATTTCCCCCTTTTCCTGACAGTCTCTTCTCTGCAAGTAGGTCACTTCAAATATGGCTATAATGAGAGAAGTACGGTTTTATCATGACTTGTCACACTTCTTCTCCCTGAGTGTCAAAGTGACGAGACGAGTGTGTGCGTGTGCGTTTTCGCACGTGTGTGTGTGTGTGTGTGTGTGAGAGAGAGAGAGAGAGAGAGAGAGAGAGAGAGAGAGAGAGAGAGAGAGAGAGAGAGAGAGAGAGAGAGAGAGAGAGAGAGAGAGAGAGAGAGAGAGAGAGAGAGAGAGAGAGAGAGAGAGAGAGAGAGAGCGAGAGTGATGCAGTACAGTTCTGCACAGTATGTAATTTCTCTCTAGGGGTTTTCTCTCTGATTTCTCTGCATGTATCTGAGCTGTCATGATTGCATTCTAGCTGTTATTTAATAAAAGGTGCAATTCGCGCAGAGTGCAGCGTCAGACAAATGCACTTTCATAATAATGACAAATCCAGCCTAACTAATAATAAGGCCCACTGGGAGCAAGTTTAATGCTCAGGGATGCCTCTATTCTTCTTGGCTGGCTGTCTTCTGTGTGGAGGTAGCACTGCAGGGAGGCAAAGGAACCTTCTGTTCATGCTACGTTATGTTTGTTTCTATATTCTCTGTATCTATGTGTCATTTTTAAGATTTCTTTTGGCTATTCAAAAATAGCAGATCTTACAAGCTCGTAGCGCGGCACCGAGTGCCGCGCTACGAGCTTGCATATCTGCTATTTTTGAAAACTCGTGAAAGTGTGTGCAAATCTTTTGAATATCAATGTTTAACTCAAATCTTTGCTTCTGGGGGTCCCTGGAACAGAATATTTTGAGATGGGGCGGGGTACATATCATTTTGGGGGGGTCCTTGACACCACTTGAACCACTGATATATAATGTAGCAACATAAGTTAAAATAAATAAATAAATAGGATTTAGAAGACATTTGTAGAATCCCCCAGAAGCAAAGATTTGAGCAAAAAATGTTCGCTCTGAAAAATATATGTATTCAAAGATTTGCATACACATTTTCACGATTTTTCAAAAAAATAGCAGATCTGCAAGCTTGTAGATCTTGTAGATCTGCTATTTTTGAAAAGCCAAAGTGTAAAATAATGCTTTTTTAGCTCAAATGAAAAAAAATGACACAGATGCGTTCCAGGTCTTAATGGGTTCAAACAGAACAAAGTGTGTGTATATATCTTTGTTGAAATGAACCCATCAGTGGTCATGGTCTATACCTTGTGGTGTTATCATCTCAGACATGTAATGGCCTCAACAACAAAGTAGTGTACCAAAAAAAAGCTGAAAGCTTTAATTTTAGCCAATCATGGTTGAAACATAATTAGTAGCCTAACCCCATCAATCTCCCAAATATGCTTCATTTAATTCTAAATTACCTTTGCCTTCTACTAATGAGAGGCCAGTGTACTGTAGAAACCAGCAGTTTTTGCTTTTGTAGCCTATTATATGGCTTAAAGTTAGTCTCACATATCCAGACTATCAGAGATCTCATAGTGGTCAGTGGTGGAAAAAGTACTCAAATGTTTTACTTAAGTAAAAGTATCAATACTGCAATGTAGAAGTACTCTGTTACAAGTAAAAGTCCGGAATTCAAAATGTTACTTGAGTAAAAGTACAAAAGTATTGGCATCAAAATATGCTTAAAGTACCAAAAGTAAAAGTAGAATGTTTGAAAATAGCCGATCTACAAGCTCACAATGCGTTGCACCGCGACGCGTTGTGAGCTTGTTGATCGGCGAGTTGTAGTGGAGTAGAAGTAAAAGTATTGGAAATTGGAAATACTCAAGTAAAGTACAAATACCTCAAAAAGTAAATGTAGGTTAGTTACTTTCCACCACTGCTAGTGGTACATCTGGTGATATCTAAATTCAGTGAATGGGATACATAACTGTGTGGAATCAATAAGGACATTTTAAAATGAACAGCATGGCAGAACCAATGCAAATACTTTAGGGTGGTTCTTCATTCTGGGAGGGTATCAGGATTGGGTTTGAAAGTTGTGTTGCCTTAAGGCAAATGTTAAATATTTCTGTTTATTTTTTACTTGAAGTAATTTGATGTTACATCTTTGTATTTCTATTTACATTAGAAAGGCTAGTGAGTACTTTATTGTGAAGACGTGTAGCCATGTATTTTATTTTGAAAACTTTGTATATATCTAGAGTCACTTCCTGTCAGCACCATTTTATGCAGCAATGCACAGAGAAGACAGACCTGTTAAGGGCTGTGAGCCTTAAACCCATCTAACCCACTTGGAAGCATTTTAGACGCAATGTTGTAAGTTGTGTTGCTGATTTCAGTCATGATAACTTTCTGTGACCACTTTATGATGTTTTGTGAATGTTTATATATTTGGAATTTGGGAAAAGTTCATTATTTAGCCATGTTTTCTGCTGTCTGCAGAGTAGGGGGCCTAGTGCACAGGTGTCTGTCATGCAGCTAATTGCTTTGAAGTGTGCCTGCCTTTGAAATGTGATTAGCCTACTCACCTGCTTTCTTTCTACTGTGATTGTAGTTTTGAATGCTATCAATTAAGTACACAGACACTGAATGTTTGTATTGTTTATTATTTTGCAGTTTTCACCGTCATGTTAATGAGGAAGAGCAACAGTAAATGGTCAAATCTTACTTCGACTCTGTCTTCATTGGCTGCGGTTTATCTTGGTGTTTAATGACAGTTCCCTACACTGCATGAGAACACTACAAAAGTAGTGGGTTACGGGGGTGTAGGTTTGTTAGCGCTAGATTTCTCAGCTGTTCTAGCCCCTTCATTGAATTTATATTTCCCCAGACGTAGATCTCTGATCGTCCAGCTACGCGAGACTGGCTTTAAGTATAGTCACACTTTACTTTTATTTTAATTTAGTCTGACGTTTTGTCATCAGTCCAAGTCACTCCACATCAGGGGAGAGTGTGTCAGTGTCATGTGATTTAACCAACCAGTCACTCAGCCAGACGTTTGAGCACCACCATGTGATGAGTGCTGTGTTCATTGCATTTGATACACTGCTTCTTGAGTGCGGCGTGTGCCTTCACGATTGTGATCAGGGGTGGAAAGTAACTAAGTACATTTACCGAAGTACCGTACTTCAGTACATTTTTTAGGGTCTTTGTACTTTACTTGAGTACATCCAATTTCCAACACTTTTACTTCTACTCCACTACATCTCAGAGCGGCAAATATTGTACTTTTACTCCACTACAATTATTTGAAAACTTTAGGTACTAGTTACTTTGCAGATATACATTATTACATGATAAAACATACCGTACATTATCCACTTTAGCCCCATTTTATACATAGGCTGATTGAAAATAGCAGATCTACAAGCTCACAACGCGTCGCATCGCGACGCGTTGTGAGCTTGTAGATCGGCTATTTTCAAAAATGTTAGTACTTTTACTTTTGGTACTTTAAATACATTTTGATACCAATACTTGTGTACTTTTTTTGTGCCGTCGTGCCTTCACAATTGTGATGTCTGAGGGAATTAGTGATGGAGTTTGAGGTCCGTCGTTCTCGGTGCAGGAAGCAATCTGTCAGGTGTCAGCGTGCTATTACAGGGAGGGAGGTTGTGCTTATACTGTATGTAACGGAGATTGGTCCACGTCATCATCACAGGTGTGTATCCCAGCTTCCTAGAGATGGCGTGGTGGTGAATAAAGTAAAGGGAGATGAGATGAGATGAGGCAAGAGAGTAAACAGTGATACAGGGTACAAACTGGAGTGTTCATTTCATTCTTTTTACACTTTTAAAGTTAAAGGTTCTATGACATTCATTTTCACTTTTTTTTTTAATATGTTTTTTTGGGGGGTTTTATGACCTCAATCACACCCCAAAAAAATCTGAACTTTGAACATTCAGTGGATTTTCTGTGGTCTGGGGTTTTCTGAATAATTAGGCTGAAAAGTAATCTGAGCTTGGCCCTTGGGCAGTGAAGTCACAGGCCATTAATCCCGCCCACTCTCCTCCCCCCTCCCTTTGGGGGGGGGGGGGGGGGGGGGGGGGGGGGGCAGAGGCGATGATTGACAGGCAAAATCCCTCAACAGCGACAGCCGCAGGCAAAGATTTATTTTTTCATTGCAGTTGAAAAGGCTTTAGAAATGTGAGAGAAAAACAATGTGTGGTAAAACTGAATGTCATGAAACCGTTAAAGCAAAATGCCACTCTGGTAGATGTTTGGGTTGTGAAGTTACCTAACCATGATGTAACTCCAAATATTTAGCAAGACATACAGTAGCTGCTCCCTTGGTTAAAAACAAATAATCCAAAATAGTCTCCCCATTGACACATTGCACAGTAAATTAATTGCAGGAGTCACTCTTTTAGCACACAAAAATAGCAGATTCTGTCAATGTATAACGTTATAAAACCTGGTTTTGTCACAAGGTTGACTTTTAAGAACAAAAAAACACACTGAACTGCGTTTTGTTAGTAGTTGTGAAGTGTGTGCAGTGCTGTCATTTCTTCCCAAGCATTGTGGCATACCTGTATATGTTTCACATTGGGCTCTATACTCCAATTACGTGTCTTTAGCCAAACTAAAGGTCAGCCCAGGTGGACACATCTAAATGTACAATGAGAATAAACAATATTTTTTTCTTGTACCATGATGATAACCATGGATAATCATTTGAATTGGTTTAGAGTAGACTATGGGTCTATTGTAAACAGATTGACCACTATTTTGTGGGCACATGGGCCATGCTAATCTATAGTATTCAGTACATGCAGAGGAAAGAGAATGACAATTTTTCATCCGCATCATAAGTGAAAAACATAAATAAGAAAAAGAGGTTGCCAATCAACGGTTTTCTCAGTGGAGTGCTAGACCCAAAATCCAGTATTCATATCAAAAATAGGAATTGAAATCCCAAATTGTAAATCAATGGAGGACAAATAACTCACATTTCCACTTTTTTATTGGCACACACCAATAAATGACATGTTTCGGCTAAGAGCCTTCATCAGGGCTCTTAGCTCTTATGCGTAAGGGTTTGTTTATTGCTGTGTACCAATAAAACAGTGGAAATGTGAGTACTTTGTCCTCCATTGAAGCGATAAACATAGTCTGCACATTGCTATAATAATGGGGTCTTCATCAGGCTAGAAATGAGAAGGGTGGGGTATATCTGAGGCTTGATTTA
The DNA here is from genome assembly GCF_963454915.1 of Gymnoscopelus microlampas. Lineage (NCBI taxonomy): Eukaryota > Metazoa > Chordata > Actinopteri > Myctophiformes > Myctophidae > Gymnoscopelus > Gymnoscopelus microlampas. The sequence goes on from NC_139960.1 coordinate 27,572,647, forward strand.
GGCTCAAACCTTTTGAAAAACGTTTGAGGGACATAAACAATATGATTATATGATATTAAATATTATCATTATTTTTTAAATTCATGGTGTGTAGATCCTTTAATACTTCATTAAAAGTTTGCAAAAAAAGTACAGAGGTGCAGTTACACAATCATGCTAAAGGGATAACACAATAAAAGCCCAGAGGGCTTTGTTTCCATTATAGTAAACAACATTTCAGCCGCGTGGGTCAGCTACATCCGTTGTTGTTATTTCAAAGCCTCGCGCTGTGCTCACTGGAGGGGAAAATGGGAGGACGGTCAGGTTCTTTGGTGCATGTGTCACCTTTACCTGTCACCCTGAAGGACGCCGTCGGCATATCCTTAAGCCTTTAAGACCGGGAACGCATCTATGTGTCATTTTTTAGATTTCTTTGGCTATTCAAAAAATAGCAGATATACAAGCTCATAGCGCGGCACTAGATCTGCTATTTTTGAAAAATCGTGAACATTTGAGCAAATCTTTGAATATATATGTATTTGTGAGCTTGTAGATCTGCTATTTTTGACATTTGACATTTTTAACTCAAATCTTTGCTTCTGGGGATTCTACAAATGTCCTCTAAATCCTAACATTTTTTTTTTTTTTTAAACGTATGTTGCTATAAAATCAGTGGTTCCCAAACTTCTTTCATTTCAAGGACCCCCAAAATGATATGTATTTGGCCGCGGACCCCCATCTCAAAATATGTTGTTCCAGCGACCCCCATGAAGGAAAGATTTGAGTTACAAATGTTCCTTTTAAAAAAAAAATATATATATATATTCAAATATTCGCACACATTTTCACGATTTTTCAAAAAATAGCAGATCTACAAGCAAAGACATCTTCAAATGACACACAGATGCATTCCCGGTCTTAGTGGGTTAAGCTCATTGGTAAACATACGGTGTGTGTCGCTATGCTAGCCAGGCAGGGAGTACAGGAGGCTACATCAGTCCGTTCACTTATCATTGCATGGGGGAAGAGGTGAGGATTCAGGCATCCACCAAGGGGAGCCCATTCTAAGATTGACAAACGAGTATTGTGCCAACTGTTCTACCCTCCCTTTCCTCCATCCTCTTAATTCATTCAATCCCGGGAACGCATCTGTGTCATTTTTTGATTTCTTTAGCTATTATAAAACAGCAGATCTGCAAGCTCATAGAGTGCCGCGCTATCCGCTAGGAACTTGCAGGTCTGCTATTTTTGAAGCGAACATTTTTTACTTTTTAGCTTCTGGGGTGTCCCTGGAACAAAACAATACATATCATTTTGGTTGGTCCTTAATATGAAAAAGTTTGAGAACCACTGATATTATAGCACAAAAAAAAACCTGTTAGGATTTAGAAGACATTTGTAGAACCCCCAGAAGCAAAGATTTGAGTTACAAAAGTTCGCCTTAAAAATACATATCATATATATTCAAAGATTTGCTCAAATGTTCACGATTTTTCAAAAATAGCAGATCTACAAGCTCAGCTTGCAGATCTGCTATTTTTGAATAGCCAAAGAAATCTAAAATGACACAGATGCGTTCCCGGTCTTAATGGGTTAATTCCAAGCTCTCTACCCAATTTGCCAAACGTGACCCCATTCCTTGCCCCCCCCCCCCCCCCCCCCACCACCAGTGACATGGGAACATATTGAATTTTTCTGTCTGTTCGCTGGTGCCCACATCTTTTTTTCCTTTTGTAGATTTCCCTTTATTTCCGTATGAAAGAAAATCTCTTTTATATCCTCGCATCTGTGCAGAATTTTAATTGGTGGGCGACTCCCAAGGACTCAAAAACCTGCACAAGGCGAGGCTATAGCTCACCCTGTCTTGAATGCTGATGGTAGAATTGGGGGCCTTGGATGAAAACGTTATGCTTCGAGACAGATTTATCTGCCGGGTTTTTAACAACCTTCAGTCCCAGCAGGTCATATGCAAATTATACGAGCCACTTAATGGCCTCTTGTAAAAGTCTTCAATCTGCCTTACTCCTGTCCATCTGTCTACGCTGGTTCCTAGAATTCACTTATATGTGGGCGTGGCCTGTTAAAGTTTTTATTTGTTTTATTTTAAGATTTTCTCCAAAGTTCTAGAAATGAGCTGTGTTCTGGTCCGGGCAAAAATTGCACTCCGGAGAGTAGAGTCCTCACTGTTTCAGTGGTATGATACAATGCAATACAACCTGTTGGAAATGGATCTGCCTTCAGCTATGGGGCGCTTCCCCTTAAATACTTGGGTTGCCCTGCAGAGTCGAACAAAATCTTTACAGGACCCCCCCCCCCCCCCCCCAACCCTCCTCCACCCACAGGCATGTGCATGTCTACCCACAAGCCCCCGGTGTCTGTGGTTAAATCAACAAACATCCTATCATTTAGCAAATTGTTGCTAAGCAAACACTATAGCATGTTCCAGCATTTTCTCTCTCAAGACTTGCTTCTCTCCAGACTTCTGTCCTGCACCGGAATAACAAAACTGTTTCATCTCCTGTTCTTTGCAATGGTTTCATTCATCTTGTCTTGATTAATATTGTCGACTCTGTTTTTCGGTGATGGAGCAGAGAGTTGCCTTAACCCATTAAGACCGGGAACGCATCTGTGTGTCATTTTGAGATTTCTTTGGCTATTCAAAAATAGCAGAAGCTCATAGCACGGCACCGTTCTGCTATTTTTTTATTTATTTTTTAAATGTGTGCAAATCTTTGAATATACAGTATGTATTTTTCAAAGCGACCATTTTTAACTCAAATCTTTGCTTCTGGGGGATTCTACAAATGTCTTCTAAATCCTAACAGTTAACAAAACAAACAAAAATCAGTGGTTCTCAAACATTTTTCATGTCAAGGACCCCCAAAATGATATGTATTTGTCCGCGGAACCCCCCATCTCAAAATATTTTGTTCCAGGGATCCCAGAAGTGAAGATTTGAGTAAAAAATGTGTGTATATATATATATCTGCTGTTTTTGAATAGCCAAAGAAATCTTAAAATGACACAGATGCTGCTTTCCCGGTCTCGATGGGTTAATTACTTTCATGAATATTTCCCATTATTTCAAAGCCTGTTTTGACAGAGCGACTCATACGGCATGCGAGGGGGGTAGCAGCAGGAGGACTGTGATAGATGGAAGATGCATTCTTTTCGCTGTACAGCCCCCGGGCAGCTTGCTCCATTCAGAGTGACTGACGGCCCGGTGCTGAAGGTAAGAGTACTGCTAAATCTTCGCCGGCTTCGCTGTGGAATCAGTGATTATTCTTTCCTGCAAACGGGGGGCACATAAAGCATGCCCGGTGATGCCGACAGGACGGGACTGTCTGGAGGGAGGGAGACAACTGAACTGTACGCATACTGCCACAACACAGTCTATGTCTACCCCCCCACCGCCCACCCCCATGGCCTGCCCGACCTTGACTGTCTGTCACTCACATATGGATGGTCAAGGTGAGGATTAAGGCTGTATTATATGTCCTGGATGAGTGACCTTTAGGGGCCCCACTGCATTCCACACATGGGCTGCATCATGGTCATGTACCAGCGTTGATTTTAACAGCACATTTTGATTTAGTTTCAGTCCTAGTCGTTGGAGTAAAATTCCATTTAGTTTTAGTCATATTTTAGTCATCTGAAATGTTTTAGTTTTTGTCTACTTTTAGTCGACTGAATATCATAAGATTGTAGTCGACTAAATCGACAGTTGATTTAGTCGACAAAAAATGTATTTTGGCGGTGCCTTGATGGCGTCGTAATACCTGATTTTACACTTGGTTGCATGCTGAAAATAGCCGATCTACAAGCTCACAACGCGTCGCGCTGCGACGCGTTGTGAGCTTGTAGATCTGCTATTTTCAGAGCGCAACACCCGAGCGCAACCAAACATAAAATGACTTGTCTTTTAGTTCTACTGGATCTCTTCTCCACTCGTCCCTCCCTAACATTAGTCTAGTTTTTATTTGTTGACAAAATTGTCAGTATATTTAGTCTTCATTTTAGTCATCATAGCTTAGTTTTTATTTCGTTTTCATCAGTGTAAAAACGTAGTCGACGAACATTTTTCGTTGTAGTTTTAGTCGACGAAATCAACACCGACGCATACTACCACAACACAGTCTCCCCCCCACCGCCCACCCCCATGGCCTGCCCGACCGTGACTGTCTGTCACTCACATGGATGGTCAAGGTGAGGATTAGGGCTGTATTATATGTCCTGGATGAGTGACCTGTGGGGCCCACTGCATTCCACACATGGGCTTTATGATGGTCATGTACAAAAAAATGGCGTCGGCAGAGAGAGGCAGATTGCAAGCAAGCAATTTGACCTGAAGAAGCATCTGTGTAATTTTTTGATTTGAGCTAAAAAAAGCATTCTTTTACACTTTGGCTATTCAAAAATAGCAGATCTACAAGCTCATAGTGCGGCACAGAGTGCGTAGATCTGCTATTTTTTCTTAATCGTGAAAATGTGTGCAAATCTTTGAATTACAGTCTTTTAAAGCGAACATTTTAACTCAAATCTTTGCTTCTGGGGGGTCCCTGGAACAACATATTTTGAGATGGGGGTCGGCGGCCAAATACATAATTTTGGGGGTCCTTGACATGAAAAAGTTTGAGCACCACTGATATAGAAACATACGTTTTTTTCAGAAAACTGTTGGGATTTAGGAGACATTTGTAGAATCAGCTTCAGGTCTTAATGGGTTAAAGTCACACACTACTTTGTACATGGTTATGAACTCAGTGCTTGCATCGCATTAAGAAGAACTGAGCACTCTGATGAACCTTTCTTTGTCCCTCACAAATTGCTTCTCTAAGTGGGGTCCGGGGACCCCCAGGGGTCCTTGTAGGGGTTTCAGGGGGTCCCCAGTTAAAGAAGTTAACATAGCATCACAATCATTTTAACCACTTTATCCAATGTTGGCTATTAAAAAAAATAGCAGATCTACAACCTCACAGCGCGTCAATTCGTGCCGCGCTTCAAGCTTACTGTACATCCGCTATTTTAGAAAATATTTGAAACATAAATCTCTTCTGGGGGTCCCTGGCACAAAACCTTTTCAGATGGGGGGTCCGCGGTCAAATACAAATACATTAATTTGGGGGTTCTTGACATGACAAGGTTTGAGAACAACTGCCTTTACAATAACATGCCTCCATTGCTCTGTGTCTGGAGGGGAAGAAAGACTAGCATGGACTCTACGGCAGGGGTCACTGTTGAACCAAAAGCACTCATCTAGTGTTCTCTCTCTCTGTCTCCTTCCTCCTCTCTCCTGCTAGCTTCTCCTTTTTCCTCCCCCCTGTCAGGGAAGATTTAGCGTGACAGAGCAGGGGAAATAACTTGATTTAATATCTAGGTCATTCTGAAATCTTCTAATCTTGGCAAAGGGAATATTTATTGACTCGCAAACGAGTGACTTACTGTGGGAGCTGTTGTTAAAGGACATATTGGGAATGAATAATTAAGCTCTGCATGACAGATGAGGTGGAACACTGCAGTGCAGCTGAGCAAGGTGCCACTTTGTCTAAAACAGTGGTTCTCAACCAGTGGTCCAGGGACCACCCGGTGGTCCTTGAGGAGGTTCCTGGTGATCCCCAAGCTAAATGATGGAAGAGTTGGTAACCAAATGGACCCTAATAAGATCTTTAACTCTTGAGAGCGTAAAATGAAACCAAATGGACCCTTATAATGGGCCTTGACATGAAAAAGGCTGAAAACCACTGGTCTAAAATGCTAGCAAGAGGACGACAGCTTTTATTAATACAGAAAACAACAATTAAATTGTTTGTTATTGGTGTTGGTATTGAGGTCACTCATTTATTCTGCAAACAGAAACTACATTTTTTATTTTTAACATAAACTGGCATCATTGTGAACTCTGCAAAATCCCTTGTGTCCTTAAATTTCAAGAAACTTTGACCTATTATACATTATTAATATTAATTGATTCAAAAGTATGAAAGTAGATTCTTTCGAAGTGAACGTTGCTTTGAACATTGTAACAAAAATAATCCAGTCTTTATGATTTATTTATTTATTCTGGCAGTGAATGAGTTAATATAGCCTAGATGTATCTGATCAGCCGTTACGTCTCAAATGATCTGCACATTACTTTCTGAACCTACAAAACATATATTTCTATCACACATTTGATCAAAATTGTTTCTAAAGTGACTGTACCAATTCCTTGTGAATCTATAGCTATTTGACCACTTAAGCCCAATGTTGTACTTTGTCATACAGTATGTAAAACAAAATGTGGGAAACTTGAATCTCTTTTTTTTTGTTTTGTTTGAAATGTCCCCTATAATGACAGGCCCCAAAATAGGGATACCAGGATCGTGAAGAGGTGGAATATATAGTGTGAAGATCCTGGTGGAGCGGATCAATGAGGGTCTTTAGACTGAGTGCTGTGAACAGAATACAGAAAAGCCTTCTGGGGGGGAAATGGACTGGGGTCGCCAAATCGTTCATCGTTCAGACTGTGGGCTCAGTCAGTCCTTCTAGGTGGAAGTGAAAGACAGTTTTTGCCAGCTCACACACGCTAATGGGCTGGATCACATCACACAGCCCCCCCCTCATCCCCTCCCACCCCCTCCATCACACTCCTTTCTCACACATGGAATCCCAAATGCACTGTAAATGCCGTGAGTTTATGACACGTCTTAATTCCATTAAGAGTCGGACCATATTCCAGTGAAATCTCTGCAGCGGTATTGTGATAACCACCTTTCGTACTGTGCAGCATTGGTTCTCAAAGTGGGGTCCGGGGACCCCCAGGGGTCCTTGAGGGAGTTCCAGGGGGTCCCCAGCTAAATGATGGATAGGAACCAAATGGACCCTTATGGGTCTGTAACTCAGAGAGTGTACACATGGAACCAAATGGACCCTAACGGGTCCATTTGGTTCCATGTGTACACTCTCAGAGTTACATTGATTTTACAACATAAATTGGGGTCCCAGAGATAGAAATGCCATTACATGGGGGTCTGTAGCCTAATGCATGTCAAACTGGGGGTACTTCAAATTAAAATGGTTGAGAATGGCTGAGAAAACGAATAAGTGTCAATTTGGGGGTCCTTGACATGAAAAAGTTTGAGAAAAAGTTTCTCAAAGTGGGGTTCCAGGGGTCCTTGGGGGCGGGGGGGGGGGGTACCCAGCAAAATGTGTTAATATAGCGTCACAATCATTTTAACCATTTTAATCACTGGCACAAAAATATTTTTGAGATGGGGGTCCGCTGCCAAATAAATATCACTTTGGGGGTCCTTGACATGAAAAAGAACCACTGCTGTACAGCTCTAGCCTGGTAAACCCTCCCTCCGGAAATCTCATTTCCATTTGATTTCAGAAAGGAGTCTGGTCTGAAACGCCTTTCTGCAATAATCGCTGTGGGCTGGAGTTGGGCGGGAGTAATACCGTTGACTGACAACCCCTTCAACCAATGATCGTTTTTCCCCATCAGCCAATGAGCAGTTCATTTTGACGAGCTCCAGACTATGTGACGCAACAGGACTTTTGGGACGGCCATGCCGAAAATAGGTTGCCTTATTGGGATACATGCGTGTCACTCCCCGCCCCTGCCGGTTCTCTAAATTTATATTTTTAAATAGGCTCTGTCATGATTAATTGACCACATATATGAAGTTAAACAACTAAATTCTATCCAAACGATATCTTATAAGTAAATTCCGTGCCTCAAAAAATAAGTTTGAAAGCGTTATAAAACTGAAAGTAAGAAGTGAAGGCACTCGCACAAACAACAATGGCTGCCGTTCGTCTTTTGTCGGCGGCTCTCAGGCTGCACTCGGGTTCATTCGGGCTCACTCGAACTCGCCACCTGATTGGCCAACTGTCGCTGTCAATCACAGAACAATGAGCGACGACGCTGATAGGCTCGTCGGCTCGGCGAGCAGAGCGATTATTGGAGAAAGGCGTTTCAGACCAGACTCCTTTCTGAAATCAAATGGAAATGAGATTTCCGGAGGGAGGGTTTACCAGGCTAGTACAGCTCTGCTGTCACCGCAGACTACTGGGAGTGATAGCTTATTTTTTCCTTTTTTTGGGGCGGTGTAACCGCCCCCTATAAGTGAGGTTTGGACACTGACCAATCCTGCACCGTGATTGGCCAATAGTCTACAACGCAGTCTACAACGCTAACCCTTCCACAGTCAATGCAAATCTATACTTTTGCAAAGTCAACCAATCACATTACAGCTAGTGTCATCACCACTAGCTGTAATGTGATTGGCTGACTTTGCAAATTCAGGACTGTGATTGGCTAGTTCCCAGATTGCCACCAAACAGACTACTTTAGACTACAACAGACTGCAACAGACTGCAACAGACGGGTAGTCTGTTGGCAAAGGTTGACGTTTGTGACATCCGTGGTCCACGACTGACGCGCCCTCTAGGCATGTGACTGCGGGACCCGTCAAATGCCCAAATCTGCGTTGTTCGGCAACGCTTTCTGTTTGTGTCTGACCTCAGATCATGCCCACCCATTAGGCAATTTTAATATAGGATAGGGGGCAGTGTTGCCAGATTCTGTGAGAGAAACAAGCAACCAAGTCTAGGAAAACCAGCCCAAAAGAAGCCACTATGGGCCACATGAGCACTTTAACATATACATCAGCTATTTGAAAATAGCAGATCTACAAGTTCACAACGCGTCGCAATGCGACGCGTTGTGAGCTTGTAGATCGGCTATTTTCAAATAAAATATTGCGGGGAAATTATAATAAGCAGATCTGGCAACCCTGACAGGAGGACAGGATATTGTCAGCGGTTGCTGATTGCTTCTCAGTCCATGGAAGCATCACCAAGAAACCAATTAATTTGTAAACATTGAATATTTTAATATTTAACGGATGATCCTGCATGAACAATTATTCTGCACATACGCTTGCAAGTCAAACAAGACCTCATGGTTCTATTTGAAATGCTCGCTAATGAAAAATGCCCATAACCCTGCAAGCCGGGGTGCAACTCTATGAAATATTGAACATGTTAATTGTACAGAGCCATCTTACGAGTCGAAAGAAGGGTTAATGAAAGGACAGCTGTCTCTGTGCGTTGGTATAATATGCGCTCTCAATTATTAGTACCTTTGAGGGGCTAGGTATATGAAAATTAAACCCAACAACCCCCACCCAAATGACAAACTTTAATTTCCTTCAGAAAGTTTGCAGCCATGGCAGAGGCATGTTTTTTTTCTTTCTTTTTCTTTCCTTTTTTTCTTTGTTCCTTCACCCGCCTAGACAAACAAGGGGAGGGGGAGGTTGCACAGGGAGGACGAGCATGTGCAAGCTTTCGCCGGTGCAGATATTATTAATTGGAAGGTGTTCATAAACCCTGCTAACCTCTCAAGCTTAACCTTTCAATCCGACAATCCCTCCACCCCCTTCCACTCTGCTCTTGGTGCTTTCTGAACTTTAAGACCAACCATGCTCTTTTAATCCTCTAACCATTCTTCATTCTTCAAGGTGCCAGCACAGGTGTCAGCCTGTGCCATGCACAGCCTGCAGGCGACACCTGAACTCTTGGCACCACTGGGATATGCTTTTGCAGTCCGTTTGAGTGTTTTACATTCTAGATCCTGCTGCCGCGGTGTTTTAAAACGGGGATTAAAGTATCACTTATCACCACAACTTGACTTCACCAGGGATTATGTAAGGCCGTGAGGAGACGCGCCCACAACGGAATCTGTCTGGAAAAGAGGACATGCTACTGTGTCATTTAAATTAAATCGAAAAGGCCGAAGGTGTGAATGCAATTGCAACACTTTCAACTTGTAGAAGAGAAAAGCTATCCTAGTTAGTAATGGATGTTTCCATAGAGAGAAATCAGTCACCGTGGAAACACTGGGGGATGCATTTAATTATCCAGGCAAAAAAAAATAAAAAGACATCTAAGCATAAAACCAAGTTTGGATCTTTCTTGTATCTACAGAATATCATGTAAACTACTGTGATGCTTTATAAGAAGCTGCCAGTGTATAGTACTATTATAAATGCCCAATAATTCATGGAAATAAATTCTCTTTTATAACGTATCGCTACACGAACATTCTTTCCTGGCATAAAGCCTGTTATCGTCTCGTAATTTGATGCCCCCATATCTAGCAGTGTCTGTCAGATACGCTTTGTCACCGGTCCCTGGAAGTCCATCAAACTGTCGTAGTGCTGATTGTCTGGCAATAATGTCACTGTTCCAAACTGATGGATGATAGGACCCTGTCAAAACGAACCGCTTCAAAGAGATGGCACTGTGTGATTGTGCGAATGAAACGTTCCCTCTTGTTACAGGGGGGGAATAGATCGCTGGAATGATCTCCGTCTATCTCAGTGGGACTCTCCTGTTCCCATGAGGGCTAATGGTTAAGAGCCCTCGGTGTGGGAATGACACTCGTTTCTTTGAGCTGATGGGATCATTGGGATGAGAGGATGGGGAGATCAGCCCTGAGAACACCGTTCTTATAACTTGACATTCACGCTTTTGAGTTTGTTTAAACCCATTGAGACCTGAAGCCGATTCTAAATGTCTCCTAAATCCCAACAGTTTTCTGAAAAACGTATGTTTCTATATCAGTGGTGTTCAATCTTTTTCATGTCAAGGACCCCCAAAATTATATGTATTTGGCCGCGGACCTCCATCAAAATATGTTGTTCCAGGGACCCCCAGAAGCAAAGATTTGAGTTAAAAATGTTCGCTTTAGAAATATATATATTGAAAAATGTGCACACATTTTCACAATTTTTCAAAAATAGCAGATCTACAAGCTCGTAGCGCGGCACTCGGTGCCGCGCTATGAGCTTGTATATCTGCTATTTTTGAATAGCCCAAAGTGTAAAATAATTATTTTTAGCTCAAATCTAAAAATGGCACAGTTCCAGGTCTTAATGGGTTAAGTGCCGGCTCACTCTTGTTCTTTGACAATGTTGACTCTATCCATGTACTGTATGACAGTGGTTTTCAACCCTTTTCATATCAAGGTCCTTTGTTTTTTTCGGCATTTGAGCCACGGACCACCGCTTGATGAAATTTAGACTCTCAGACCCAAGACTCGGAATATTTTGTCGTTGGATAAGATTTTGTCCACAATTCCACACTGTATTGATGTTGGTACCATAGGAGAGATAACAGGCAAACGTTGATCAAAATAACAATTCTGAAACAATTCTGAAACTCCTGAGAGTGTAAAATGAAACCGAATGGACCCTTATGGGTCCATTCGGTTTCATTTTACACTCTCAGGAGTTAAAGATCCAATAAGGGTACCTTTGGTTACCAACTCTCCATCATTTAGCTGCATGGCGGACCACCTGGAACCCCCTCAAGGACCACTGGTTGAGAACCACTGATGTACAGTATGACTAGTATCTGTATGTGTAGTACGTATTATGTCTTTCTCCCTGTCTTCTCTCTCTCTCTCTGTCTGCCTCTCTGTCTCTCTACCTGGCAGCCCTCTCTGTCTCTCTATCTTTGCCCTGCCAGTTCCACTAAAACCTAAGATCACGATGGCGGCCACATCAGCTTGCGTGGCACATCTCTTGGCACCCCTTTACGCTTTGAGGAGGAGAGCGAGGGGAAACGGGAGGGCTTGGACCTTTTACGGGACAGCAGGGTGGAGCAGATGGCCCGAAAAATCAACATGTCAGACGCTTTGAAAATGCAATCAGCCTGGGTCGCTGCAACTCCACCACAGCCACAGATTGAAGCAGGCACGTGCACAGATAGACTCTAGGTGGTGCTTTTTTTTTTTTTTTACAGCAGGGGTCTTCAACAGGGGGTCCTCAGAGTTACTACAGGGGGTCCGCCAAATCTTTATGTGATATGATTTTTCTTTTTACCATAACCACTCGAAACCTAGCATCCCTTTTCTGAGGAGAACTTTAGCCAAAAATAGCAGATCTACAAGCCCACAACGCCTCGCGCTGCGAGGCGTTGTGGGCTTGTAGATCGGCTATTTTTGGCTAAGAGGTTTGGTGTAGAGGAAAAAAAGAGCAGACCAAGTCAACAAAAAAAAGTATAATTTACTTGAGCACCTGCCCCTCAAAATGTCTGTGCACGCCCCTGGATTGAAGAGAAACGGACTCGGTGCAATCATTTCACACTGTATATCAAGTCAGAAATGTTATTCCAAGCATCCTAATAGCGTAAACAGCTCTACCGGAGTTGGAATGGCCATATTTGATCAAGCAAAGTGGATAATGGCATTTGGTTGATCGGCGGTGGGATAGGCATCACCGGGGCCATTCTGCTTCATTCCCGAGCAGCTTTAATTACCTCGCGATGAGCCCTGTCATAACCATTACATCATGTAGAGGCCGAGAGCGTTCCCCAAGGCAGCATCACTGGTCGAAGCCAATGAACTCCCATCTGGTAGCATTGGTGTGTGTGTGTGTGTGTGTGTGTGTGTGTGTGTGTGTGTGTGTGTGTGTGTGTGTGTGTGTGTGTGTGTGTGTGTGTGTGTGTGTGTGTGTGTGTGTGTGTGTGTGTGTGTGTGTGTGTGTGAGATAATGATTCCCTGGAACTATGGAACTCCAAAATCATTGTCTGAAACCAATGGCACACCTGCTGTCTCTTCTCCCTCTGTCTGTGTGTGTGTGTGTGTGTGTGTGTGTGTGTGTGTGTGTGTCCGCGCGCATAGCAATTTTCCGAGCAGAAATGGGACATTATACGGACAATAGTAATAATATTTCTCGCGGTTAACTCTCAACATATACGGTACATGTCATAACTGCATAACCATGCAACATAATTCGAGTCATTATTCTACCGTCTACGTTCATCGTCCACATGGGGACTCCCTGCACCATCATGCAGACGCACACCCTGCGCTGTAAAATCCTGAGTGTTATTTGAAACCTGAGAGTGTACAAATTGAACCAAATGGACCCATAAGGCTTCACGGTTCAAAATGTCCCCCCCTATTTCGTTAGAAGGCAATTGGAACCTTACGGATACATTAAGTTCCCTTTGTACACTCTCAGATTTAAATTAGCACTCAGGATTTGACTGTGTGTGCATCCCACTTACCGTGTTGCCAGATTATGTGAGAGAAACAAGCAACCATGTCTAGGAAAACCAGCCCAAAAGAAGCGACAATGGGCCACATGAGCACTTTAACATATACATCAGCTATTTGAAAATACCAGATCTACAAGCTCACAACGCGTCGCGATGCGACGCGTTGTGAGCTTGTAGATCGGCTATTTTCAAACAAAATCTTGCGGGGAAATTATAATAAGCAGATCTGGCAACCCTGCCCACTTAGCTCAATCACACACTGTTGTTGCAGTCTATTCATTCCCTGCACTGTTGATGTCCTCTTCTCCTCCTCAGCACCAATTCTTCCACGCGCAGAGCATTCCTCTCCTTGTTCAAACACTGCCTCCAGAATTCCCGTCCTCCTTGTTAAAATACTCCCCTCTCTCTCGGCCATTCCATAGCCGTCTGTTGCGCTCCCACCTCTGGAATGCAGAGGCACCTCTCCAATTGCAAGGGAGGAAAAAATGATGCACTGTCCCTCTATTGTCATCGCTTCACGAGAAGAGCCATTGTTGCTGTTATCGTGAACATGACTTCATGAACTCATTTGTAGCCGATTTGTTTTCTCTCCACGGGGGCACCAATATCGACTGCTCAAGGGGGAGATTTAATTTGGATCTTTCATTTTGATGTTGGGGGACAATGTATTATGATTGTTTGTCTGTACTCTTGAAGGCCAGCCAGCTGAATAACAACTAAGGAATCAGAGTATTAGTTTTTTTTAAATTGTCTTGTCAATAGGATGCCACTCCACATAAACACTTAAGTATCCATCTGTCTGTCTGTCTGTCTGTCTGTCTGTCTGTCTGTCTGTCTGTCTGTCTGTCTGTCTGTCTGTCCGTCTAATGTCTTATAACAGTGATTTTCAACCTTTTTCGCATCAAGGACCCCGAAATTGACACATATTAGCCCACGGACCCCCATTTGAAAAGACATGCCAGGGACTCAACCATTTTGATTTCTTGGGGGTCCCAATCTACACTGTATCATCATTGTCAGTGTTCATTTAACTCTGAGAGTGTACAAATGGAACCAAATGGACCCGATTAGGGTCCATTTGGTTCCATTTGTACACTCTCAGAGTTAAACTGACATATAAGGGTCAATTTGGTTCCTAATTATTCATTTGGCTGGGGACCCCCTGGAACCCCCTCAAGGACCACTGGTGGTCCTCGGACCACTGGTTGAGAACCACTGTCTTATAAGACATTCACTGTGTGCGTGCATGTGCAGGATTGTATGAGAGTGTGTGATGTCTGTATTGATTTGTATTACTAATGCACTGCTTTCATTTCTAGTAGAGAGAGAGTGAGTAAACATGTCCCCAAGGGCAAATCTGTCTTGGGCACAGTGCTACAGCGCTAACCTACGTTTCTTTCCATATAAATCACATCACAAAACAGTAAATAATATAGGGTAAGACTGTATATTAAGGTTGGGTCTATAATGCATTATGGGTACATTTATAACGCATTATAATGCATAACAACTCATAACAAGGTTTATGAAGTATTATAAGCATTATAAGCTCAGCGGAACAGAACATTATAAACTGCCAGGTAACACTTTCAGGTCTACAATGCATCAGCTCTTATAATAGGCTACGTCATAAACGTTGTTACAAGTTGTCATACAGGATTATAAACATTTACATAACGGGTGTAATGCCTTGTAAGCACATTATAATGCATCATAAATGCGCTTAGAATGCATTACAGACCCAACATTAAAGGTAGGGTAAGTGATTTGCTTTGGTTAAAATAAGTGTTAAATAGCTCTATATTCTGATAGTACTCATTGCTATAGAGTGTTTGTTCAGTTAAAGGAGTCTCTTTGTCTCTCCACCTCTTTATTAAACAGAAAATGCATTTTCGTTTCAGTTTCATTTCCAATTTTATCCAACCAGGACAGAGAACTCAATCAGGATATAGATTAAACAAGTGAAATTGGAAGTGATGACACTATACAAATTAAGCTTAAAAATGGGTACTTTCTCCTGATCGGCTGAGATTTTGACACCTACCGAAAAATGTGTCTTCTGTTTATTAAAGAGCTGGAGAGACGGGGAGACTCCTGTTACTGAACAAACACTCTATAGCAATGATTACTATCAGAATATAGTGCTTTAACCTTTTAACAAAATACTTTTTGTTTTAACCAAAAAATATCACTTACCCTACCTTTAATATAAAGTGTTACCGAATATGGTTTGCTTCTTGAATACCTTTGATGGGAGAGAGCAAGGGACCTGATATAACTAACAACATTGTGCCTTGAAAATAGTCCATAAACAAGACATACTTGTTTTCCCCTTTTTTTCTCTCTTTAATTTTTGCTTAAAATTTAAAGTAGCCAATTCTTTTTTACCCCTTTTTCTCCCCAATTTAGTCATCATGCCAATTAATTCCTCCCCACACACATTTCTGTGTTGTCACTGTCATATCCTACTGTCTCACCTGCCAGTGAGGAGCCCCCACCAGGAGGACGTAGAGCCTTCGTCCTACTCCTCCCGCCCAACACTCCCTGCTGACAGGTGCCGCCCCAGCCCGTAGGAATACATGCGATGACCAATATCACCCTCCCCCCCGCCCGGATTCCCTCCCCCGAACACGGGCCAATAGGCTCTATGCACAGCAGCCATTTTGGAGAAAAATTGGGCCTCTTCTGACTTCCTTCACAGGTGTTGCCAATGATACTAATGAAGTCTCTGTTCCATTCTGGTCAAACAGAGTCAGGGTGCTGATATTGTGCATGTTGGCTCACTAGAAATACTAGTGGGTCTCAAAGTGTGGTCCAGGGACCCTCATGGTTCCTTGAGAGGGTGTAACTCTGAGAGTGTACAAATGGAACCAAATGGACCCTCCCGGGTCCATTTGGTTCCATTTGTACACTCTCAGAGTTATGGGGGTCCTTGAAATTAAAAAGTTTGAGAACCACTGTGCTACACTAAATGGAACAGAGCCTTCATTAGTGTCATTGGTAACACCTGTGAAGGAAGCGAGGAAGGGGCCCAATTTCTGTCCAATATGGCTGCTGTGCATAGAGCCTATTGTGTTTGTGTAGACGCTCGACAAAGCCGGATGCACCACGGTGGATTCGAACCCACAACCTCCGTGGTGGTGGGCAGTGACTTTACCACTGCGCCACCCGAGCGCATAACAAGACATATAGGCCTATAACTTTCAATAATCAAAGAACTGCAGCATTAGGAATAAAACACTCATGGAGCCTTCATGAAGTTGAGCTGAGGCCAGACACTCAAATGTAGTCCAAAACAGCTGCTTTACAGCAAGCCATTCAAAATAAACTGACCCTTACAGGCATAAGTACTCTGCAACTGATGAAGCTACACTTTTAAGTGGAAAGGAATGACATTGCGGCTGGAAATTGTAATTTGAGTTGAGTCACATCTAACTTCCTAAATGCTTATATTTAACAGTGTTTCAGTCTATTGCACATTAATGAACTCCTTGGACTGTGTCATAGGAGGACATAATTATAGACTGTAAACCAGTGTCAAAAAGAGGATACTCTTGTGGTATGAAATCTCTTACTATTGCCCCTTCGGTTGGCAGTGGTGGAAAGTAACTAAGTACAGTACATGTACTCAAGTACTGTACTTAAGTACAACTTTGAGGTATTTTTTACTTCACTGGAGTATTTCCAAATTACATCCATTACATCTCAGAGGCAAATATAGTACTTTTACTCCACTACAATTATTGGACAACGTAGTTAATAGTTACTTTGTAGATTTGAAATATTATTACAAAACATACATTAACGCTGAAAATAGCCAATCTACAAGCTCACGACGCGTTGCAGCTTGTAGATCAGCTATTTTTCAAATGATTTTTATACCTTTTGAAAACATGAAATTGAAGATTCCTGCATAATGAGTTATTTTACTTTTGGTACTTTAAGGTCCATTTTGATGCCAATACTGTTGTACTTTTACTCAAGTAAATTCTGAACACCAGACTTGTACTTTGTCTTAAACCTTTTCAGGCCAAGGACCCCCTATCTGAGAGAGAGATGAAGCAGGGACCCCCTCTACATTGTATACAATTGTGTTTCAGAATTAAACTTTTTTTGTTGTTTACTTGGTCTGCTCTTTTTTTCCCTCTACACCTGCTATACCTCTTTGCCAAAAACAGCAGATCTACAAGCTCACAACGCCTCGCAGCGCGAGGCGTTGTGAGCTTGTAGATCTGCTATTTTTGGCTAAAGTGCTCCTCAGAAAAAGGGTTGCTAGAGTTCAAGTGGTTAAAACTCTCCCAACTCTCCCAAGACGAACTGCTCCTGGAGGTCAACGATACGCCGGTGGCCGGACTGACCACCCGGGAAGTGCTCCTCAGAAAAAGGGTTGCTAGAGTTCAAGTGGTTAAGGTTAAAAAAAAAAAATCATATCACACAAAGAGGGTTAGGGAGCTAGGGAGAAGCATTAATACTTTTACTCAAGTAAAAAAAAAAGTGAGTACTTCTTCCACACCACTGTCTGTTGGCATGTCAGTGGAAATACCAGTAGCTTTCTTTTTTTTTTTTCCTCCATGGAAAGCAGGGTTTTCCCAAACCTTCTCTCCTCCTTCTCTTCCACTTCCAGCCTTCACATCCGGGTCAGTTGAGTTTTGCTGGAACAGAGTTGGAGCAGCTCTCTCACTGAGTAACAGCAACGCAGGGCTGATCCAGCTGCTGTGTGTGTGTGTGGGGTGTGTGTGTGTGTGTATGTATGTATGTATGTATGTGTGTGTGTGTGTGTGTGTGCTTGTTTGTGTGTGTCTGCTGCTGACATGGATAATACTGGCGTTTACTGTTAAAACAACCCCCAGAAAACCAGCTGTGGAGCCGAAACAGGCACCAACACCACCAGGACTATAAAGGCAAAAAAAAAACAACCCAAGGCAAAGACCCAAGTTTCCTCCTACTATGGCTTCCCTCGTGTGATGCTTCTTTTTTTCTCCAGCCATGTCCAAAAGCTTCAAGAAGAAGAACCACTGGACCAACAAAGTCCACGAGAATGTCCTCTGCAGGAGCGCGGAGTCCGGTGGGGAGCTGCTCGGGTTCGAGCTGGAGGGAGGCGCGGAGAACGGACAGTTCCCGTGGTTCATCGGAGGAGGAGGGGGGGTTGTTAATGTTGTTATGGGGGGGAATAAAGTGGTCAATAGAAACGGCAAACTCTCCCAAGACGAACTGCTCCTGGAGGTCAACGATACGCCGGTGGCCGGACTGACCACCCGGGACGTGCACGCGGTGGTCCGCCACTGCAAGGACCCCGTCCGGCTCAAGTGTGTGAAACAAGGTGAGATCTTGAGTAACCTCGCATCACCAGTCTTTCCACCTAGATCTTGAGTTGTTTGGTAGCTCCCGGTAGCTGTTTGGAAGGAGTTCTCCTTAATAGCAGATGATCTACAAGCTCACAACGCGTCGCGATGCGACGCGTTGTGAGCTTGTAGATCGGCTATTAAGGAGAACTCCTTCTAACGCTATGGACCCAGAGCTAGCTGTAGAATACAACTCTCGTAAGACGTATTTATTTATGATTCTGACGTTTTCAATCTACGAGAGTTGTAGGGTTCACGCCCCATGGAGACATGGACTTTCAGCACTATACCCCGTAGACACTCCAAACATGTACACATTGAAAATGAAGGTGCTTACCCCCAAGCCCCAAATGTTAACTGTCTCTACGTGGCAGTAGTTTAATGTAATAATCCATATCCTTCAATAAAGAAGTGTTTTAATGCCGTCTGTGGCCCATTCTGTTGGAAGTTCCCAATGGGCGGTAGTGACGCGCCCATCTGGTGAAACCCGGAATTACACTCAATGTAAACAGGAAGTAAACGAGGGTGGAAAAAAATGGCGTTCGGCCACAGACGGCATTAAAACACTTCTTTATGGAAAGATATGTATTATTACATTAAACTACTACCCCGTAGCGAGAGTTAACATTTGGTGCGTGGGAATAAGCACCGTTATTTTCAATTTGTACATGTTTCGAGTGTCTACGGGGTATAGTGCAGAAGTCCCCGTCTCCATGGGGCGTGAACCCTACAACTCTCGTAGATTGAAGACGTCAGAATCTTAAATACGTCTACGAGAGTTGTATTCTACAGCTAGCTCTGGTCCAATGAACGCTATATGGACCACCAGAGCTTATGTTGTTTTGGATCGTCTCGAAATGCAAAGAGAGAGGCGCCTCTTTTGCTTTTTGTTGCAGCGACTTCATAAAACACTCTTTTGTGTGAAAGCAGATATTGATGCGCTGCTTGACAGACAGCATTGAAAATACTGTGAGCTTGTAGATCGGCTATTTTCAAATAGCCTATGTATAACATAGGGCTAAAGTGGTTAATGTATGTTTCATAATATCATAATTTATATCTGAAAAGTAACTAGTAGTAACTATAAAGTTTTCAAATAATTGTAGTGGAGTAAAAGTACAAGACAGCGTCGCTATTGTCTTTTCTGTGCAGTGGGAAAAGTATTCGCATGTTTTACTTTAAGTAAAAGTATCACTGCAAATTTGTAGAATTTACAAGTTACAAGTAAAAGTCCGGAATTCAAAATGTACTTGAGTAAACGTACAAAAGTGTTGGTATCAAAATGTACTTAAAAGTACCAAAAGTCAAAGTACTGAAATGTTTGGAAATAGCCTGTGTATAAAATAGGGCTGAAGTGGTTAATGTATGTTTTATAATATGATCATTTATCTGCAAAGTAACTAGTAACTAACTGTTGTAAAAGTACAATATTTGCCCCTGAGATTTGGAGTTGATAGATTGAATACTTTATTAATAGTTTGCAAAAAAAAGCACAAAGTACAGTTCTATACAAAAAGATGCTAAAAGGAGGTTTAAACCCATAAAAGCAGTATGGCTTGTTTCCATTGGGCTCCTGTACAGTAGAAGTAAAAGTATTGAAAATTGGAAATACTCCAGTAAAGTAAAAATACCTCAAAACTGTACTTATAAGTGTAGTACTTGAGTAAATGTAGTTGCTTTACACCAGTGGTCCGGGGACCACCAGTGGTCCTTGAGGGGGTTCCAGGTGGTCCCCAGCTAAATGATATTTAGGAACCAAATGGACCCTTATCATAAGGGTCTTATGTGCCTGTAACTGTCTCAGAGAGTGTACAAATGGAACCAAATGGACCCGTTACTCTGAGTTAGATTAACATTGATTTTACAATATAAATTGGGGTCCCAGAGATAGAAATGCCATTAGATGGGGGTCCGTAGCCCTAATGCACCTACTGTAATGTCAAACTGGGGGTCCTTGAAATGAAAATGGTTGAGAATCACTGCTATAAGTACAATTTTGACGTATTTGTACTTTACTTGAGTATTTACAATTTCCAATACTTTTACTTCTACTCCACTACATCTCGGACCCAAATATTGTACTGTTTTACTCCACTTCTATATACAAACATAACTAATTACTAAAGTTTTCAAATAAATGTACATTTATTTGAAAACTTTAGGTACTAGTTATTTTTGTATATAGATTATTATTACAAAACATACATTAACCACTTCAGCCCTAAATACAATGTGTCACGATGCGACGCATTGTGAGCTTGTAGATCTGCTATTTTCAAAAGATTTTTATACATTAGAAAACTTGAAATGGGACATTCTGCACAATGAGTGCTTTTACTTTTGGCACTTTAAGTGCATTTTTATACCACTAATACGTTTGTACGTTTACGCAAGTACATTTTCAATTCTGGACTTTTACTTGTAACAGAGTATTTCTACATTGCAGTATCGATACTTTTACTTAAGTAAAAAAATGTAGTACTTTTTACACTAGCTGTGTCTCTGGTGTTATTGTTGCTTTAAGGGGGTGTGTTATGTTTGAGGGTAAATTCACAACATGCCAAAGTTAGGGTTTGCAAAGAGACAACCCATGTCCCCAACACGTTGTTTACAAATAGATAAATGGTTTTCAGATATTCCTTGGGCTACACTTAGTGGTCCCGAGTTGTTTTTACTATAGCTTGAACGCAGTGTTGCCATGTTTTGTGAGAGAAATAAGCAACCAGGTCTAGGAAAACAAGCCCAACAAGCCCAAAAAACACTCGCCCCAAAACACGCTCACCCCGGCGCAAATCCTGCGACCTCGGAACGGTCGCCACCTCAAAAACTCTTGCAATATTTTTTTTAATATATCTTTTGAAACATTCTAACAACACAAATGCTCCCTGGGCACACAACATTTTCATGAAAACATTTGAGAACCACTGGTCTAAATAATAATTTAAAAAAAATGGAAGCAAGCCTAAATAAGCAAGTACACGTTAGAAACAAGCCCAAGAAATACCAATTTTTACAAGCAACTTTTTCAACAAGAAAAAGAAGACCAAAGTCGCTTATAATGAGCCGACATGGCAACACTGTTTTTTGCTAGCTTGAATGGTGTCAGAATGTGGGTGTGGCATCCAGTTGTAGCCTATGGGCTTTTGTGGTTGCAAGTTTGTTTACTTTTTGGTGGAAAGGATTCCGCCACATTTTGCAGTTGTTAATCTTCTCCAAAAGTGTTTGATTTTGAAAGCCAGGAGGAAATTAAGGTTACGTCTATCGACTAGCTAATTTGTACAGCCTTAGGTGGACAGAATCGTATTTTTCATTCTTGCCACCCCAGCACATTGGATTGCATATGCATGCTGCTTTGGTTTCACCAGGCACTTCATGAGCCGCCAAGGCTTGGGCTGTCGGAGGAATCCAAGATTCTTGGAAAATATTAAAATGTAATATCAAATGTCAAGCGCTGGAGTGAAAAGGAAATATTTCAGTGTGACTGTGATTCTGTGAGAGGCATAAGTAAACAGTGAACACTACTAGTGATTTTTAAATGAAACCTTTCGTTTCAAGCCATGCCTTTTTTAAAGCTTCTCAAGTGTGACCTTTTGCCCCCCCCCCCCACACACACACACACACACACCAGTGTTGATTTTGACAGCACATTTTGATTTAGTTTTAGTGATAGTCTTTTGTGTACAATTTAATTCAGTTTTAGTCATATTTTAGTCCTCTGAAATGTTTTAGTTTTTGTCTTGTTTCGTCGACTAAATACCATAAGATTATAGTCGACTAAATCTACAGTTGATTTAGTCGACTAAAATGTATGTTGGCGGTGCCTTGATGGCGTCGTAATGGCTGATTTTACACTTGGTTGCATGCTGAAAATAGCCGATCTACAAGCTCACGACGCGTTGTGAGCTTGTAGATCTGCTATTTTCAGAGCGCAACACCCGAGCGCAACCAAACATAAAATGACTTGTCTTTCAGTTCTACTGGATCTCTTCTCCACTAGATCCCTCCATAACATCTTAGTCTAGTTTTCATTTGTTGAAAAAATTGTCATTATATGTAGTCCTAGTTTTAGTCATTGTAGCTTAGTTTTTATTTATTTTTGATTTTGTTTTCGTCAGTGGAAAAAAGTAGTCGACAAACATTTTTCGTCATAGTTTTAGTCGACAAAATCAACACTGACACAAACACACACACACACACACACACACACACACACACACACACACACACACACACACACACACACAGCTCTCGATTTGGGGTGAAAAATCCTGTAAAAAACCCTATAAGAAGCTTTGAATCAAATCCTTGGAGTGTGCACGTGCGCCATTCCATGTGAGATCCTGTATATCTCACACCAAATATCTATTCAAAGTACAGCAAGGCTTATACAAACAACCTTTTATATCTTGACTTGATAAGTGATAGATTGTATAGGCCGTTGGTTCCCAAAGTGGCGTCCGGGGATGTTCCAGGGGGTCCCCAGCAAAATGTGTCAAATATAGTGTCTCAATAATTTGAACCACTTTAACCTTTTTATACTTTGGGCTATTCAAAAATAGCAGATCTACAAGCTCATAGCGCGGCACCGAGTGCCGCGCTATGAGCTTGTAGATCTGCTATTTTTGAAAAATCGCGAAAATGTGTGCAAACCTTTCGTATATATATATTTTTTTTCTTTAAAGATATTTTTTGGGGCTTTTTCTGCCTTTATTGATAGGATAGTAGGCTGACAGGAAATGGGGAGAGAGATGGGGGGATGACATACAGCAAAGGTATTCGCCTGGACCGCTAGGCCAGCGGACGCCCCCCCGTATATATATTTTTTAAAGCGAACATTTTGTAACTCAAATATTTGCTTCTGGGGGTCCCTGGAACAAAATGTTTTGAGATGGGGGTCCGTGACCAAATACATATCATTTTGGGGGTCCTTGACATGAAAAAGTTTGAGAACCACTGATATAGACGCCCCACCCCCCCCTCCCCTCCCAATGTATTTGTTGCCATGCCAACTCCGCCTTGTGTACTGGCGGTCTCTGTCACTGCCAAACCTGTGCTGTTGGCTTGGGGAGGGTGAAGAGAGACAGCCACATTCCTTCTCCGATACACATCAGCCTCTTCTTTTCAAGAGTTTCTCCAGGAGACACTTGAATTGAACCGAATTGAATACCCTCTGGCCCTCTCCCTGCTAAACAGGCACCTGACCACCTGACCGACCAGTCGTGTAGTTGCAGCGACAACTACACCAGTGGTCCTCAAACTTTTTCATGTCAAGGACCCCCAAATTGACACCTGTTAGCCCGCGGACCCCCATTTGAAAAGATATGCCAGGGACCCCCCATAAGAGAAGATTTTTACAGCTCTAGCAGTGATTCTCAACCATTTTAATTTCAAGGACCCCCAGTTCGATATGCATTAGGCTACGGACCCCCATTTAATGGCATTTCTATCTCTGGGACCCCAATTTTTATTATAAAATCAATGTTAATTTAACTCTGAGAGTGAACAATTGGAACCAAATGGACCCTTACGGGTCCATTTGGTTCCAATTGTACACTCTCAGAGTTACAGACCCATAAGGGTTCATTTGGTTCCATTTGTACACTCTCAGAGTTACAGACCCATAAGTGTTCATTTGGTTCCATTTGTACACTCTCAGAGTTACAGACCCATAAGGGTCCATTTGTTTCATTTGTACACTCTCAGAGTTACAGACCCATAAGGGTTCATTTGGTTCCTAACTATCTATCATTTAGCTGGGGACCCCCTGGAACTCCCTCAAGGACCCCTAGGGGTCCCCGGACCCCACTTTGAGAACCACTGAACTACACCAATAGTTCACGCCAGTTTCCACCGCCATTTAGGTTAATTGGAGCGCCTGGCACTAGCCGTGGGCGGCACCTCTGTCGGGAATCGAACCTAGTGGGAGAGAGAGTTTTGTCCTCTTCACCACCCGGCCGGGACACCTTGATTGCATAGATTGGATGAGCGCTAATTAATGAGTCTTGCCGGTTTTGCCAGGGCATCTTCCCCCTGCCTGCAGATGTCTAAGACAGGATGTCTAATGATGAGATGTGTTGTTTAGCAGAAAGTCATTCTGTAGACACAGCCCCTGCAGAAACATCCAAGTGTTTTTTTTTATTGGAATGATTTGTCCATGATTTAACCCATTAAGACCGCATCTGTGTCATTTTAAGATGTCTTTGGCTATTCAAAAAATAGCAGATCTGCTATTTTTTGAAAAATCATGAAAATGTGTGTATACTGTATCTTTGAAAATATATTTTTTTAAGCGAGCATTTGTAACTCAAATCTTTGCTTCTGGGGGTCCCTGGAACAACATATTTTACAAATATTTGCTTTAAAAAATATATATTCAAAGATTTCCCCCCAAAAATCTTGATTTTACAAAAACAAAAATAGAGTGCTGTGCTATGAGCTTGTAGATCTGCTATTTTTTTTTTTATTGTGAAGCTTGTACGCGAAGCTTGTAAATTTTTTAATAGCCAAAGAAATAAAAAAGTGACACACAGATGCGCTCCCGGTCTTAATTAGTGAAAGACTTAGGAGGAAACAATTAATGTCATCTTTTGAGGCCTGAACACTACGCGACCCCTGCTTTCCCACCGGAGCGTAGTAACTTCAACTTGGCGACTTCACTGCAGTAGCCTTCATAAATGATATTTGTACTTAGGCTGTCGTAAAAGTTTATGTTTAGCAAAACAAAAGTAGTTGTATTAGTTGTGAATTAGCAAACTAGACATTTAGACTGGCGAATGACTTCTCCTCATAAGCGCTAATGCGCGCAACTGTTTTCGCCAGGTTTTATTTCGGTTGTTTCTCATAAGCGTGCGTCCGTTGTCCTTCAACAACACAGCCGTCTGCCAAAGCCCGGAAGCAAAAGCGGGTGTGCGAACACTACATACACAGTTGCTAATGTTTAGCCTTTAGAAAAGACGCCACTTGTTGACCTGCAAAGTGATTGGAAAACTATTGTAATGAGGCTGTATGTCACTCTTTCTACAATGACTCATCTGCTAATAAGCCATGTATATGTTTACTACTGAGCTAAAAGAGCATGTCCGCTTTTTCAAGGGAGAATACAAATTTTGACTTAGAGGTAGTAGTACCTTTGTCAACCAGTAGTGGTCAAACCAGACCACAGGATTTCTCAATAGAAGAGCAGGAAGACCAAATACAACCACTGCATTTGATTCACTAAAAAAAAAGTTACATAGTGTAGCTTTAACCCATTAAGACCTGGAACTGTCATTTTTAGATTTGAGCTAAAAAGCATTATTTTACACTTTGGGCTATTCAAAAATAGCAGATATACAAGCTCATAGCGCGGCACCGAGTGCCGCGCTATGAGCTTGTAGATCTGCTATTTTTGAAAAATCGTGACAATGTGTGCAAATCTTTGAATATATATATATATTTTTAAAGCGAACATTTTTAACTCAAATTTTTAGCTTCTGGGGGTCCCTGGAACAACCTATTTTGATGGGGGTCCGCGGCCAAATACATATAATTTTGGCGGTCCTTGACATGAAAAAGATTGAGCACCACTGATATAGAAACATACGTTTTTTTCAGAAAACTGCTGAGATTTAGGAGACATGTAGAATCGGCTTCAGGTCTCAATGGGTTAAGTGCCAGCTATCACACTAAACCACAATTAACGATTTAATGAGGTATACTTAATATCCCTCATTTCAGCATCAACAAACCATGCATCTTCCTTAATGGTAATTAGACTAGATCTTTTCTCTCTTTTTGCCTCAAGCTAATGAACAGTGCTGCTACTGACCACTAGTTCACATGCACAGTGGATCTCCAAGGAGGCAGAGAATACAGACACAATAGTCTCTTTTCCATGGACGCACTGCTTCAATAATGTAATGACTTGAACCAATAGCACTTTTGCACTGTCTTTCTTATCTGTGATGATAACTTTCATTATGGCAATTTATGTAATTAAAAGGTCTGTGCCACAATTTGCACGCTTTTATCATTTTCCCCTTAAGATACTGTGTGAACTTTGAAACTGTGATGAAGATGAAGTGTACTTACAAATTCCATTTCCTATTCACTGTAATGTGGCCTACATTTTTCATGACGAAATACAAATGTCCCGTCATCTCACACACACACACACACACACACACACACGCACACGCACACGCACACGCACACGCACCAGGTCTTTTATTAGTCCCTGGGGTAAGGATTAGACGAGATGGCCCTCCGGCAATCAACTGCCGCCCTGCAGGACATAATTAGAATCTCCGCAACACACACTAAACTGGGACATTACAGAAACATAGGGTACAATTACAGTCACAGATAGTACGCCCCACTGGATTACAGTGAATGCTCACTGGAGGAAGACACGAGGGATGTAGCGTGAGGGAATGACCGGTGGACTCGCTGTTTGTTGTTTGTGTGCGGGTCGCCGTGTGGCCATACTGTGGCGTCAGCACCAGCTAAACGACATGTCTTTGTCAACTTGCTTTTGTAAAAGGATTTGTGTGGAAGGATAAACATGTTCTCTCTCATTCTCTCTCTGTATCGCACACACACACTTAAGAGACTCTCTCAGACAAAGACAAATATGCATATACCCAAACACTCAAGTTTCCCGATCTCAACTTAAGGCTTAATGTGGACACATCGCTGAAGACTTGGCGTTGCATGTTTTCAGAGTGAGAGACTCTTTACCTGTGCTCTGATAGGAGAGAGAGAGAGAGAGAGAGAGAGAGAACCGGCCTATACTACTGATTGAGACTCCCTCGGAGGCACCGCGCGCGCGGCGCCGGTAAGAGTAGACATTTCCAGGTCAGCCAGAGGCATTTTTGACGTGCTCGCCGCGCACACACACACACACACACACACACACACACACACACACACACACACACACACACACACAGCCCTGTCTGCCTGTCTGTCGAGGGGGAAGTCATTATGCTGCCCGGGCGCAGGGAGTTGTAACGAGACAGAGGCAGGCTCACAGCCATGACAGTACCTTCCCAACCAAGAGGAAAACCTTGCTGTATGGTTAGTTTTTATTTTGCGCTTTTTAAGCAAGTGAGCCACGCACTATTTCCTCCACTTATTTTGACAGGGGGAATTAGATGGGCTGGTGGATGCCAGTCTGGAGAACAGACTGCGGTGTGTCTGGTACGGGGGGGGGGGGGGGGGGGGGGGGGGGCGCGGGCGCTTGTCTTTATTAGCTCTTCTAACTTGAAACCCCCACAACACAGCCTGGTGAATGTTGATGGTCCTCTGAAGGACATGTTGAGGATACGCTAACTCTTTCGCGCGCTGTCGCGCATACACAACATGCCCCACCGGTGTCAAAACATCCCTTCCAGAACCTTCCTGCTCGATGGGCATACACCGCTACACAGCACGACTACAATGTAAAACGCATCCCCAGAATAAACACGGAGACACAGTACTGTATATATTTCACGGGGTGGGTGAGTTTACCGCCTCGCGGCTGTTCGTGCGGTATAGCTGGAGGCTGTCTTTTGCCAAGTAAACGCGTAGTAGGATGACTTAAGCTCATGTTGTCGACATACTGTTAAGTAGGCTATCCAGTCCAGTCCGGCAGAGAGACAACCAATATATTATCACTCTGGCTTTAACCCCTTAAGACCGGGAACGCGTCTGTGTCATTTTAAGATTTCTTTGGCTATTCAAAAATAGCAGATATACAAGCTCATAGCTATGAGCTTGTAGATCTGCTATTTCTTTTTAAATTGTGAAAATGTGTTTAAATCTTTAGGTTGAATATATATATACTTTTTTAAAGCGAAAGTTTTTAACTCAAATCTTTTTACAAATTCACTCAAAAAAAAAACTCAAAATTTTACAAATGTCTTGTAAATCCTTATCGTTTTTTTTTTCCTAAAGTTTTTTTTCATTTTTTTTTACCTATGTTGCTCATTATTATTATCAATGGTTTTCAAACTTTTTGTGTCAAGGACCCCCAAAATAATATGTATTTGTCCGCGGACCCCCTCCCATCTAAAAATATTTTGTTCCTCCAGGGACACGATTTTTCTAAAAATAGCAGATCTACAAGCTCATAGCGCGGCACTCGGTGCCGCGCTATGAGCTTGTAGATCTGCTATTTTTGAATAGCCAAAGAAACCTTAAAATGACACACATGCGTTTCCTTCCTGGCCTTAAAGGGTTAATCCATTGAATCCGGGAAGGCATCTACAAATGTTCTTCTAAATCCTAACTCTTTCTGAAAAAAACCTATGTTGCTAAATATCAGTGGTGTTCAAACCTTTTTTCATGTCAGGGACCACCCAAAATTACATGTATTTGGCCACGGACCCCCATCTCAAAATATTAAGTTCCAGGGACCCCCTCATCTCAAAATATTAAGTTCCAGGAACCGCCCCAGAAGCAAAGATTTGAGTTACAAATGTTTGCTTTAAAGGTTTGCACAAACTTTCACGATTTTTCAAAAAATAGCAGATCTACAATCTGCCATTCTTGAATCGCAAAAGAAATCTTAAAACGACACACGGGTGCCTTCCCCGGACTGAGTGGGTTAATGGCCCATGTTGAAAGTAATTGAATGATGGATGTGTGCGCTGATGAGAGTGGACCGGTCACTAGTCTGGTGTGGGGGGGGTTAAAAAAGACGAGGAAAGACCCCCAGGCGAGATATGTGATATGAGAGTAATGTGGTGTCTGTCGACCGTCGGCCCTCGTTCGTCTTCATGATCTAGTCCCGATTCAGGGGGTTAAGTTGCCGCTAAGTGGCAAGTGGCGAGTGCAAGTTGTGCTGTTTATATGCAACACACACACACACACACACACACACACACGCACACGCACACGCACACGCACACGCACACGCACACGCACGCACACACACACACAGGTAGAACTAGAGCATATTAGCCTATGGCTTGCATCATACCTGTAAGGTATGATGCAAGCCGCATTCAATACGGGAAACGCATCTCTTGTCATTTTCAGATGTCATTGGGCTATTCAAAAAATAGCAGATATACAAGCTCATAGCGCGGCACCGAGTGCCGCGCTATGAGCTTGTAGATCTGCTATTTTATTTATGGTGAAGACGTGTGCAAATCTTTGACTATATATATTTTTTAAAGCAAACATTTGTAACTCAAATCTTTGCTTCCGGAGAGGGGGGGAGGTGTCCCTGGAACAAAACATTTTGAGATGGGGGGTCCGCGGCCAAATGCATATCTAAAATCTTTTTCTAAATCCTAACAGTATGTTGCTACATATCAGTGGTGCTCCCAACCTTTCCATGTCAAGGACCTCCAAAATGATATGTATTTGGTCGCGGACCCCCATCTCAAAACATGTTGTTCCAGGGACCCCCCAGAAGGACAGATCGGAGTTACAAATGTTCGCTTTAAAACATATAGGTAAATATATTCAAAGATTTGCACACATTTTCGACGATTTCTAAAAAAA
The DNA here is from genome assembly GCF_963454915.1 of Gymnoscopelus microlampas. Classification (NCBI taxonomy): domain Eukaryota; kingdom Metazoa; phylum Chordata; class Actinopteri; order Myctophiformes; family Myctophidae; genus Gymnoscopelus; species Gymnoscopelus microlampas. Next base: position 27,602,496 of record NC_139960.1, read on the forward strand.
AATGCCAAAGAAACCTTAAATATGACACAGATGCATTGCACTGTGTGTGTGTGTGTGTGTGTGTGTGCGTGTGTGTGTGCGTGCGTGCGGATTACCAACATGTCCCTTAGGGCTGCAGCAGCACTACTGCTGCCTTGCCGGCGCTCATGCTTGACTGAAGCTGAGAGGAGAGATATCTTGCTTTTTTTCCACCTCTATCTACTGCAAGGCTCACCTCTGGGTACGGGTAATGATGATAAAACACATGTAATGTAACCCTAATAATATCATTATCCACTATACTACTGTGGGACGTGGCAATGCTCCATAGGGTGTGTGTGTGTGTGTGTGTGTGTGTGTGTGTGTGTGTGTGTGTGTCATTGTATGTAGTATTTACATTAGTGCTGTGAAGTCTGTCATTCTATTCAGTGGTGTAAAGTAACTAAGTACGTGTACTTTTGTACTCAAGTACTCAAATACAAGTACAATTTTGAGGCATTTTTTACTTAAGTGGAGTGTTTCCAGTTTTCAGTACTTTTACTTATACTCCACTACATCTCGGACGCAAATATTGTACTTTTACTCCACTACAATTATTTGAAAACTTTAGTTACTAGTTACTTTGTAGATTTAGATTATTATTACAAAACGTACATTAACCACTTCAGCCCTATATACATTTTTGGCCATTTGAAAATAGCCGATCTACAAGCTCACAATGCGTCGCGATGCGACGCATTGTGAGCTTGTAGATCTGCTATTTTTTTAAATAGATATGTGACAGATCTACATCTTTAGGTCTCTTCACTGTACTGCACCTAGTAGTACACACACTCACCCAAAGAACCAGAACAGAGCCATTCAATTGCTCTGTTCTGGTTCTTTCACAACACATGTGCACATGCAGCCCACACATGCTGCCTATCCCTTTCTCAGTGTACAGTACTCGCTCAGGTGCATCTAACGAGTTGAATTAAATTAGCAGATGGCATTTTTTTCCTCAGCAAAGCTTGTTGCCCCCTCCTTAGGCAACACCAGTCAATCAGTCATTTACACTTACAGTGTCTTGGTGTGGAGAGACTGCCTTGCAGTTATAGTCAGGGGATATTAGCAGAATATTTTCCAATCTTGGAATAAATTCCTTACCGAAAGAAAAATTCACCAATGTGTTTGTAAAGGTGTCTAGTAACACATCTCACAAAGACTGAAATGCAGTCCCCCTAGGAGAATTTTTGACAGCTCCTTAAAGTTGGGGTACCCACCATAACCTTGGTTAAAAAAAAAATCAAAAAAAAAAAAATCAAAATTGAATTCTGTTTTAAGTAGCATGTGAGGTGTCAAACTAGGGTGTTTTTATGATTCTGAATCCATTGCAAGCATTTGTTTTGCACCAAAACCACTCCTTGGGCTAAAAACGGCCATGGCCATCCTTTTCCGGGTATACTTTTTGTGTAAAAAGCCCATTGAGATTGGGCCGTCTTTTTAATATCCCCTGACTATTATGTATATCCTCCTAATGAATCTGCAATCATTGCATGGCTATAATAAAAGCAGCCATTTATTTTTTAAAGTGTCTAATTATAGCATGATTATATGAGTGCAATGACTTCTCATCTTGATGTGAAATGCACACAAGCGTCAAGCGCTGCCTTTACTATCGATCACACAGGGTTCTTTTTTTTTGTTGGCTCTTGAAAGGCTACAGTATATTCCTGATTATAAAAGAATGTGACAGGTTATTCAATAAGAATACCTCCAGATGGCCCAACATATGCCATTCAAAGTAACTTTGAATCTACTCAGCGTGTTACGGCAATCTGGGCACCCTACTGTAAATGCCGAGGGTAATGCACTCGGATAGCGGCATCTAATTTCTGATTAACCCATTAAGACCGGGGAACGCATCTGTGTGTCATTTTTAGGTTCCTTTGGGCTATTCAAAAATAGCAGATCTACAAGCTCATAGCGCGGCACCGAGTGCCGCGCTATGAGCTCGTATATCTGCTATTTTTGTGCAAATCTTTGAATATATATATTTTTAAAGGAAGCATTTTTCACTTAAATCTTTGCTTCTGGGGGTCCCTATTGCAACATATTTTTAGATGGGGGTCCGCGGCCAAATACATATAATTTTGGGGGTCCTTGACATGAAAAGGTTTGAGAACCACTGATAATAGGAACATACGTTCAAAAAGAAAACTGTTAGGATTTAGAAGACATTTGTAGAATCCCCAGAAGCATTCGAGTTCAAAATGTTTGCGTAAAAAAAAATGATGTATTCAAAAGATTTGCGCAAACTTTCATGATTTTTTTCAAAAATAGCAGATCTACAAGCTCATATGAGCTTGTAGATCTGCTATTTTTGAATAGCCAAAGACATCTTAAAATGACCCGCGGATGCGTTTCCCGGTCTTAATGGGTTAACTGACTGATGTTGAGAGTGGGTAGAAAAACGCCCACACAGCATAATGCCTCCACACTCTTGTGGGTTTTAACAGCAGCACCATTCCTATCTACCACAGCTAAAATGTCTGACTGTCTGCATAATGATGTAGAAATAACAGCAAGAGAGGTTTTGTTGGCCTGAGTGTTTAACCCGTTAAAACCGGGAAAGCGTCTGTGTAACCACCTTAATTTATACTTTGTCTATTAAAAAATAGCAGATCTACATAGCGCGTCACTTCGTGCCGAGCTATGAGCTTGTAGATCTGCTATTTAAAAAAAATCGTGAACATTTTGGCAAATCTTTGAATATACATGCATACATTTTTTAAGCGAACATCTTTAACTCTTGAATCTCTAGAATCTTTGCTTCTAGGGGTCCCTGGATCAGAATATTTGGAGATCCAAAATCCAAATACATTATCATTTTGGGGGTCCTTGACATGAAAACATTTGAGAACCACTGATACAGAAACATACAGTAGTAAAATTGAATTAGAAGATATTTTGTAGAATCGGCCTTGGGTCTTAATTTAATGAGTTAAAGCTGATTAGCCAAATATTTAGCTTGTCCCCCTGATTGATTGAGATCTGGACATTGTGTTTGTCCCCCACTATTGTTGAGGCTCCATGGATGGCATTGTTGGTCCGTCCGTCCACCACTTACATACCCCACCAAACATACATCATCTCGAAAACTGCAAGCTGAATTAACACACACAATTAAATGTGTGCTTTCATAATGCCTGGAGGATGTATTCCATAGAATGTGTGACCCCATGGCCTTTCCTTTTGTGCCATACTTAGGTCAGATTCTACATTTAAATTGGCACACAATGAATATCAATATCTAATGGGCAGATTGCCATGACCCTTGCTGAGCACATTTATGCGTGTAGGAGGAGGTAGATCCCTGTTGACATTAGTGATCCCCATAGCCTTTCCTTCGGGGGTGTTAAACTGGCGGACCCAGCCAGTGAAGGGGTCGGTCCAATCCGATTCATGATCATTTATTATGATACATTTCTTTTAAAGGTTTTCTGTACTATCAAGTTGTTTTTTAAAGCTTAGATAAGGCATGCACATCTGTCATAGGCACTCACTTTCCATTGTTTTTTCTCTGGCTGCATTCTTCACATTCCAGTGGCTGTGACTCCCTTTAACTCTGGAGATGCAGGGGGGGGGGGGCAGGGGGGACGAGACATCTACTGGAAATGCAACCGTTATGTTCTCTCTCTCTCTCACAGCCAACCGTAAGGTGTCATTTTTAGCAACGAGGACCTTTCTCACACAGTTTAGAAATTTTCAAAAGCTTGAGGGATGAAAGTCTTGAGAAACGCCAGCTATGAATGCGTGATTTCAAAAGGCTTTTCTCCAGTCAAAACAAGTCTTAACATTCTTTGCCACTAAGCATTGTACTGTTGACATCAAGCTATTATAGAAAGTATGTGGTTAGTTGAAGGAATTGGACGGTGTCCAACAACGCCAGAACAAGGAGAGGGGATCAAGTAGCCTCGAAAGTAACAGATTTGTGACCATTTGGGGTCATTAGTTCAAATTCCCAGTTGGCTGGGAACGTCTTACAAGTAGGTGTAAATGAGTAGGGTTTAGCCTATACCCCCGACTAGTGCCCTTGAGCAAGGCATTAAAGGACAACTTTGTTTTTTTTACAACCAAGGTTTATGTTTTAGCTTGTAATTAAAGTAAATACAAGATGATCGTTAAACAATTTTCTTGTACTGCTTTCTATAGTTTTAGCAATTTTCGCGATCTTTTTTTTACAGTGGGTGGGGGCATTCGGGCAGGTGGCTAAATATGTGTTTTTCTTTTACATTAACACGTCGATTTCTTTATTATTATTTACAGTAGCTCTTCCAGCCCCCAAAAAACTCACATCTGGCCATCAAAGACCACGGGACATTTTTTATTGTGTAAAAAAAAGACATTTAGTCTATATAGACATATTTAGGGGTTATTGTGCAAAATAATACTTTTAGCCACCTGCCCGAATCATGCCCCCGCCCACAGTAAAAAAAATATCGCGAACATTTCTAAAACTATAGAAAGCAGTAAATGAAAAAATGTCAACGCTCATCTTTTATTTACTTTAATTACAAGCTAAAACATAAACCTTGGTTGTAAAAAAAACAAAGTTGTCCTTTAAATCACACCATACCTATAGGGTAGGCCAGTGGTTTTCAACCTTTTTCATGCCAAGGACCCCTAAATTGATATGCATTTGGCCGCGGACCCCCATTTGAAAATGTTTTGTGCCAGGGACCCCCAGAAGCAAAGATATCAGTTAATTTTCGCTTTAAGAAATATAAATATTCAAAGATATGCACACCTTTTTCAAGGTTTTTCAAAAATAGCAGATCTACAAGCTCATAGCGCGGCACTCGGTGCCGCGCTATGAGCTTGTATATCTGCTATTTTTGAATAGCCAAAGCTAAGTGGTTAAAAGTGATTGTGACGCTATTAACTAATTTTGCTGGGGACCCCCTGGTACTCCCTCAAGGACCACTGGTGGTCCCCGGACCACTGGTTGAGAACCACTGGGGTTGCTGAACAACAATAAACATGCCTTTTTTTCTCCCACAACAAGGACTCCCTGCCCCGCGCGGGGGGGGGCAGGCTGTTCCTGACGCATAGTAGTGCTGCAAACTAAGGATGTTTTGGAATGTGTTGGACAGGCTGGGTTTAGGGAGCGGTCTATCTGTTTGACCTCATTAGTAGTGAGGGCGCGGGGGCCGTTCTATAGTCAGCGTTGCCAAGTGTGTGCCTCTCCTCCTCCTCTTGCAACTGGAAGAAATAGAAGGCTTTTTTTTTTGTATTGCTCTATAGAGAGAGGGAGGCTTGTGTGTGTGTCTGTCAGCGTGGTGTTCGTACGCAGATTAACCCGTTCGGACCTGTGTGTAATTTTTTTTTAGATTTCTTTGTGCTATTCAAAAATAGCAGAGCTACAAGCTCGTAGCGCGGCACCGAGTGCCGCGCTACGAGCTTGTAGCTCTGCTATTTTTGAAAAATCGTGAACATTTTTGCAAATCTTTTGAATATATATTGTTTTTTAAAACATGTTTTAACTCAAATCTTTGCTTCTGGGGGATTTTACAAATCTTCTAAATACAGTTAAAAAAAAACAACCTATGTTGCTATAATATCAAGTGGTTCTCAATTTTTTTTCATGACAAGGACCCCCAAAACACCATGTATTTATTTGACTGCGGACCCCCATCTCAAAATATTTTGTTCCAGGGACCCCCCCCAGATTCAATTAAAAATGTATAAATATATTCAAAGATTCGCACACATTTTCACGATTATTTTCCAGAAAAATAGCCCCAAAAAAAATGTCACACAGATGCGTTGCCGGTCTAAATGGGTTAATGCCTTTCAGTGCCGGTGTGTTGATACGGCCCCATAGCTGAGAAACACACACACACACAAAACAACTGTATCCGTGGCATACTAATGACATGTTGTAGAAGAGAGAGAGAGAGCGATGCAACGACAATGCCTCTGGGTTTACCGAGGCGTACTCAGGCGAGGCGCGCCATGTGTTAGCAAGAAATACAGCCGTGTCGGGTTCAGCTGAGGTCTCGTAAAGTATCGCCGGGTATAATAACCTCCCTCTCGCTCCCTCCACCTCAGTCACAGAGGTGGAGACACACAACTTCAATTCATTAACGGGCGCCTGTGCATGCACCTGTGTGTGTGTGAACCTGTGCATCTACTGTAGATGACACTTGACAGATCTATAAATATGTATTTATCAATCTGATAAAGATACATTTCATTTGTATGTGCTTGTTCATATTTGCTAGCCAGCCTGCCTCTTGTGTGTCAACACTATTAACCCTTTAAGACCTGAGGCCGCTTCTAAGAATTCTCTAAATCCTAACAGTTTTTTGAAAAAAATTTTAAAAAAAATGTTTTCACGATTTTTCAAAAATAGCAGATCTACAAGCTCATAGCGCGGCACTCGGTGCCGCGCTATGAGCTTGTATATCTGATATTTTTGAATAGCAAAAGAAATCTTAAGTGACACAGATGCGTTCCAGGTATTAATGGGTTAAGATAGCAGGTTCATCTCGGAATTGTTGACAGTGTTGAGGTCGCCGTGAACCTACAGTAGTTGCCAAGGAAACTAAGCAAGACGACAGCTGCCGCGATGACACAAGGCGTACATTCACCCTATGTGTATACGACTCAGTTCAAAACTTCAGAGGAATATATCTGGAACTTCACTCCAAGCTCTTCCGACGCTTATAAGATCTCTTCTCTGGAATAAATCCAAATATACATTTTAATAAGAAGTTTCATCTGTTTATTGATGTAATTCATTCACATACTGACAGATAGATATGGACCGGTATTTACTAGTGAAAAATAAAGTTATCAACATGCATATACTGTGCATACATACACCCCTACCTTGGTATACGCCATCAACTGAGGCCAGGTTTGCTATTTATTCACCACCACTTAAACGAGAGGTATTCAAAGGAGAGGGGAGTTTCAGACCATTTTATAGACATCTCAATGCCTCTAGTCTAGACAGCCATTGTATGACCACTCACTTTAACCCTTTAAGACCGGGAACGCATCTGTGTCATTTTAAGATTTCTTTGGCTCTATAAAAATAGCAGATATACAAGCTCATAGCGCGGCACCGAGTGCCGCGCTATGAGCTTGTATATCTGCTATTTTTTTTTATCGTGAAAATGTGTGCAAATCTTTAGTTTGAATATATATATAGCGAAAGTTTTTAACTCAAATCTTTGCTTCTGGGGATTTTACAAATGTCTTCTAAATCCTAACAGTTTTTTTTTTCCTAAAGTTTTTATTTTTTATATAAGTTGCCCCCAAAATAATATGTATTTGTCCGCGGACCCCCTCCCATCTAAAAATATTTTGTTCCAGGGACCCCCAGAAGCAAAGATTTGAGTTAAAAATGATTTGCACAAATTTTCAAGATTTTTCTAAAAAATCACACCCTGTGTGAAGGAAGCGGTGCCTTTGGGGCGGGGCGTAACTCATTTCAGTTCGTCCCTATTGGTGGTCTGAGTCCACTTACCAAATTTGTACTTGGTAGCATGCTGCAAACTGGAATAATGGCTGTTTAAAGCCCAGCCAATGGGCAGACAGAGGGGGCGGGGCTTAAGTAATTACAGTTTGTCCCTATTGGTGGTTTTAGTCCATGCACAAAATTTGTACTCCGTAGCATGCTGCGAACGTGAGTTATGGCTGTTTAAAGGCCAGCCAATGGGAAGACAGAGGGGGCGGGGCTTCAGCAATTCATGCTGGTCCCTATTGGTGGTCTAAGTCCACATACCAAATTTGGACTTGGTGGCATGCTGCAAACTGGAGTTATAGCTGTTTAAAATCCTGTGCCCTAAACGGGCGGACGGAGAGAACATACGCGGGGGGTCCCTGGACCCCGCTGTGATAACTTCAGAAATTCATGCTCGTTCCTATTGGTGGTGTAAGTCCACATACCAAATTAGGAGTTGGTGGCATGCTGCAAACTGGAGTTATAGCTGTTTTAAATCCCGTGCCCTAAACGGGCGGACGGACATAACATACGCGGGGGGTCCCTGGACCCCGCTTTGATAACTTCAGCAATTCATGCTCGTCCGTATTTGTGGTGTAAGTCCACATACCAAATGTGGACTTGGTGGCATGCTGCAAACTGGAGTTATAGCTGTTTAAAATCCTGTGCCCTAAACGGGCGGACGGACAGAACATACGCGGGGGGTCCCTGGACCCCTCTGTGATAACTTCAGAAATTCATGCTCGTCCCTATTGGTGGTGTAAGTCCACATACCAAATTAGGAGTTGGTGGCAGGCTTCAACCTGGAGTTATAGCTGTTTTAAATCCCGTGCCCTAAACGGGCGGACGGACAGAACATACGCGGGGGGTCCCTGGACCCCGCTGTGATAACTTCAGCAATTCATGCTCGTCCCTATTGGTGGTCTAAGTCCACATACCATATTTGGACTTGGTGGCATGCTGCAAACTGGAGTTATAGCTGTGTAAAATCCCGTGCTCATCATCCCGTGCTGATACGGACGGACGGACGGACATACGGACAAAGTCAAGTGTAGAGCGGTTGGCACCGCTAAAAATAGCAGATCTACAAGCTCATAGCGCGGCACTCGGTGCCGCGCTATGAGCTTGTGTATCTGCTATTTTTGAATAGCCAAAGAAATCTTAAAATGACACGCATGCGTTCCCTTCCCGGCCGTAAAGGGTTAAATGAATAGGGCACATTCATTGTGTACATGTCAGGTAAATGTAGGTAGGTGTAGGCCGAAAATTGGTTCTGACAATCTAGCCAGGGAACATAGAAATCTGGGCAACAGTATTCCAACAAAAGACGCAGTCATGATGACTCATTACATTGTCTATGAATATGTGTCAGCCTAAATGCAGTATTTAGCCTTTCAAAAGTACCGTGTCATTCAAATGATTTAATTCATTGAGTCATTCACAACGTTTTTGTATTCATAGTTGAATTTGAACAGTTTAATGGTGCGTTCACACGGGCAGATTAAAATATACAAAAATACACCGCATCTTTGTCGCTGTGTCGCTTTGTGTCCGTGTTGCTCAGCGCGGTCGTTGACGCCATCGAACGTGCGGACATCGGAGCTACAGCTGTAGCTTTGTTTCTTTGTATCAAAGTATATCAAAGGTGCTGTGTACAGCATCGTATATCTTAGACCCTTCAGAAAAACGTGGGCTAAAACTCTTGATTATGCGGGCTAAAACTCTTGATTATGCGGGCTAAAACTCTTGATTATGCGGGCTAAAACTCTTGATTATGCGGGCTAAAACTCTTGATTATGCGGGCTAAAACTCTTGATTATGCGGGCTAAAACTCTTGATTTTGCGAGGAAATATGCATTTTTTTGGCAATTTTATGCGGTGAATTTGCGGGAAGTTGCGAAATATGTGAAAAGTTGCGAAGCGCATATTATGGGATGCGCATATTATCCGATGGACATATTATGCGATGCGATTCGGCCTTTTTGAAAAAAACGATACCCCCGCATAATTATGCGCTATTTTTCTGATTATGCGGTAAATTCTGCGATCGCATAATCGCATTTTTCTGGAGGGTCTAATATCGTTTTCAATGTGTGTGATAATCTGAGTAGGCCGATATTCAGTGATATTCAGCCGATATCTCCATGGAGGCTATACCAAAAACCAAGCCAACATGTACTACTAACGTATCACACCAGTTTATTTTAATACATGAAAAGGCTTTTTTTGTATTGTATTTGTATTTGCTGAGCAGTCAGATCACCTGAGTAGTTGTAGGCCTAAATGTCTGGCATTTGTAACAAATGAAACCGCTTGTAAATCGGTTGAGAATTCAGCGAGATGTGATTATTTTCATGCCTCAAGAGACTTAACACGCACTAGCAGCTTATACCAGGACCAATATGGTGGAATAAGCATCAGCAGTCAGTGCAATCTCTACAGTCACTAGTTATTAACTATATAATATATACACGTTTTTAAGACCTGGAACGCATCTGTGTCATTTTTTTATTTGAGCTAAAAAAAGCATTATTTTACACTTTGGCTATTCAAAAATAGCAGATCTACAAGCTCATAGCGCGGCACCGAGTGCCGCGCCACGAGCTTGTAGCTCTGCTATTTTTGAACAATCTTGAAAATGTGTGCACACCTTTGAATTTATAATATTATTTTAAAGCGAACATTTTTAACTCAAACCTCTGGGGGTCCCTGGAACAAAATATTTTGAGATGGGGGGTCCAGCGGTCCGCGGCCAAATACATACCATTTTGGGGGTCCTTGACATGAAAAAGTTTGAGCACCACTGATATAGAAACATACGCTTTTCAGAATACTGTTGGGATTTAGAAGACATTTGTAGAATCGGCTTCAGGTCTTAATGGGTTAAAGTGACGGGCCTCTGATTTGGATCTGTCAGGGAGCCAGTTGTCTGATAGTGTGTTCCAATTTGTTTAGCATTTATGTTCCCCAAATGCAGGGCCTGCGTCCAGGCCCAGGGACACCTTTCGAGAAAAGAAGCATCCAATTAAACCTGGTGACCCAGATAAGTCTCTGGGCTTCAAATCAAAACGCTGCCCTTCTGTTCGAGACCATGATACAGAAGGCCAAATAAACAACACACACACACACACACACACACACACACACACACACACACACACACACACACACACACACACACACACACACACACACACACACACACACACACACACACACACACACACACACAGTTTATGTGTAGTACCGCTGTATGAAGTAGGGATGGCCAAATGGAGACATTTTATTAACCGATTACCGTTAGGCCTTAACGATTAATTAATCGATAACCGTCAAGAAAAAAAATATAGTTTTTTTTTAATGGCATTTTATTTCAAAGGGCCAAGTCTACACCGTTTGTTTTGTGTCTCCACCAGAACTCTGCAGCCGCACTGAGGCGCTCCAACACAAACAATACAAATACAAAGACGAGGAAAAAGAAGAATAAAGTGGAAGTTAAGTGGGATTGCAGGTGTAGACTTGCCCAAAAGACAATTAAAAACATTTTTGGCCCTTAAAAAACGATTACTTTTAATCGTTAGTATTAATTGGTTGGCGATTTAACGGCGGTTAACGGTTATCGGTTGGCCATCCCTAATATGAAGGCATCAGTGATACAACTCTATGAAAGAAACGGCTTCGATTAAAACACAGTGTACCTGGCAAGTCAAAGCACTGTCCATCTGACACAGTCTGTGTGAACTATTTTATTGCACGCATCATTTACTAGTATATTGAAAGACTAGCCTGTTTGGGATCAAATATAAAACCTCTATTTTATCTTTGCGCGATCACTGGAGCACCAGATCTATGAATGGTAGTGTCACCAAGTGGCTGCAGGGCTACAGTACGAGCCAGAACGTTGTAGCACTCAGTCACACATACAATAGAGCACTGGTTCCCAAACTATTTCAAATCAAGACCCAAAAGAGAAATGAGATGTTTGTCCAAACTATAGTGAAAATACTAGTTCTACAAGCTCACAACGTGTCGCTTTGCGCTGCAAGCTTGTGGATCTGCTATGTTCACTACTTCTTAAAAAATATATATATTTTATAATAGAAATTAGTAGATTTTTTCATTTTATTTATGAAATGCTTTTGAAAAATGTTGGATTTTTTTGTTTTTATAATCTTTTGAAATAAGATATATATATATATAGTTTTTAATCCATTAAGACCGGGAAGGCATCTGTGTGTCATTTTTAGATTTCTTTGGCTATTAAAAAATTGCAGATCTACAAGCTCATAGCTCGGCACCGAGTGCCGCGCTATGAGCTTGTAGATCTGCTTTTTTATCTTGAAAATGTGAGCAGATCTTTGAATATATATGTGTGTGTGTGTGTGTGTGTGTGTGTGTGTGTGTGTGTGTGTGTGTGTGTGTGTGTGTGTGTGTGTGTGTGTGTGTGTGTGTGTGTGTGTGTGTGTGTGTGTGTGTGTGTGTGTGTGTGTGTGTGTGTGTGTATGTGTATATATATAAAGCAAACATTTGTAACTCAAATCTTTGCTCCTGGGAGATTCTACAAATGTCTTCTAAATCCTATTTTTTTTCTTGGAAAAACGTATGTTTCTATATCAGTGGTTCTCAAACTTTTTCATGTCAAGGACCCCCAAATGCATTATATGTATTTGGCCGCGGACGCCCAATATTTTGTAATAGGGAATCCCAGAGGCAAAGATTTGAGTAAAAAAAAATCCCTTTTAGAAATATATATATATATTCAAATATTTGCTCGCCGAAAAAAATAAATAAATAAAAATAATGTTCAGAACCCAAGATATGATGATTTGAAGATTTGCTGCTCCATTCACTTCTTGTTTAACATCTTACTGAAAGAGGCTGTATCTCGCTTCCTAAGCACTTTTTTTTTTACAATGTATTTTTGGCTCTGGCACTCAGAGCCAAACTGCCAGAAATAAGTCAGGCACTGAATGAGTTAATGGGTTAAATACAGGAAACGAAAAAAGGGGTTATTTACTTTATTTATATAGTTTCGGTCCACGACCCAAATATGGGTCCCGACCCACCGCTTGGGAAACAGTGCAATAGAGCTGCCGTAGCCAGTCACTCTGCATGGGGAGGGATGTGGTGACAGGATGACAACACCCACATACCTAACGGGTCGGGCACAGCGAGAGACAAGCGGGAAATGGAAAACGGGATGGAAAAGAGGGATAGAGTGAAACGATAGAGAAGTGGTGGAAAGTAACTAAGTACATTTACTCAAGTACTGTACTTAAGTACAATTTTGAGGTATTTGCACTTTCCTTGAGTATTTCCAATTTCCAACACTTTTACGTGTACTCCACTACATCTCAGAGGGAAATGTTGTACTTTTGCTCCACTACAATTATTTGAAATCTTTAATTACTAGTTTCTTTGCAGATTTTGATTATTATTACAAAACATACATTAAACACTTCAGCCCCATATACATTTCGGCCATTTGAAAATAGCCGATCTACATGCTCACAATGCGTCGCATCGCGACGCATTGTGAGCATGTAGATCGGCTATTTTCAAATGATGTTTATACATTTGAAAACTTGTAATTGGACATTCTGCATAATGAGTACTTTTACGTTTGGTACTTTAAGTCCATTTTGATGCCAATACTCTTGCACTTTTTACTCAAGTACATTTTGGAATTCCGGACTTTTACTTGTTACGGAGTATATCCACATTGCGCTATTGATACTTTAACTTAAGTAAACAATGCGAGTACTTTTTCCACCACTGCGATAGAGTGATGGGGTAGGGGTGGAAAGAAAACGAGTAAAGAGAGAGGAAGCTTAGCAGTGCGACCCTCATTTCCCACGCCTCATTGGAATAACTACGGTCCCTTTCAGGTTTAGAACAATGGAGCCCCATCGCTCATCATAATGAATGTAAAAGGCAGAGCTCGGCCAGGGCTGAACAAGTGGAAAATGCTGCGGTGCCGCCCCACAGCCTGCTTTGAAATTTCCAACCTTTTTCTGTAAAAACAAGACATGACTCAGTCATGTATACCAGCTTGTTATATGTTTTCTCTGATTTGTCTCGCATAATCTGGCAACACTGTTAGTGGCTCCCCATTGGCTTAGACCTGTTGCTTATTTCTCTCGCAGAATCTGGCAACACTGCCAGAGAGGCGAGAGGCGTGTCTAGTACCATAGCTTGGGAGTTCAGAGTATGGGAAAGTATCCCCATTGGCTTAAAGGGCAGCCAATGATGAAAATTACAAATCTGTAATGTGTCTAATGATTACTAGTAGGTCTGTCTCTTCTTAGACCAGCTTTGCAAGCTGGTAAAAAAGACAAATTGATTGCAGGACATAAAAAGTGAAACGAAAGAAAAAGGTTGCTCATAATCAAATACAAGGCACCACAGCGGGTGGTTTTGACCCAATCAGAGCAGCAAGTCTGGCAGACACTCATCAAAGCAGGTGAAAGGTGTGCATGTCACTGCCTGACTGTGCAGCTCATTTTCCTGTGTGTGTGTGTGTGTGTGTGTGTGTGTGTGTGTGTGTGTGTGTGTGTGTGTGTGTGTGTGTGTGTGTGTGTGTGTGTGTGTGTGTGTGTGTGTGTGTGTGTGTGTGTGTGTGTGTCTGTGTGTCTGCTTCAGTGATGAGACAAAGGAGCAGTGGTGGAAAAAGTACTCAAATTCTTTACTTAAGTAAAAGTACCAATACTGCAATATAAAAATACTCAGTTACAAGTCAAAGTCCAGAATTAAAAATGTACTTGAGTAAAAGTACAAAAGTATTGGCATCAAAATGTACTTAAAGTACCAAAAGTAAAAGTACTAAATATTTGAAAATAGCCGATCTACAAGCTCACAACGCGTCGCGATGTGACGCGTTGTGAGCTTGTAGATCTGCTATTTTCAAATAGCCTAGGTATAAAATAGGGCTAAAGTGGTTAATGTATGTTTTATAATGTAATAATTTACATCTGAAAAGTAACTAGTAACTAAAGTTTTCAAGTAAATGTAGTGGAGTAAAAGTACCATATTTGCCTCTGAGATGTAGTGGAGTAGAAGTAAAAGTACTGAAAATGGGAAATACTCCAGTAAAGTAAAAATTCCTCAAAAGTGTACTTAAGTACAGTACTTAAGTAAATGTACTTAGTTACTTTACACCACTGCAAAGGAGTGACTGGGAGGTGAAAAGGCATGTGAAGAGACATTTTTCACCTTGATGTAAGCTTTGCTATCGTTACCTCAAATAAGCACACTTCTGTCATGTTGACAGAAGTGTGCTTATTTGAGTGGTGACTTTTCCTTTTCCTCTATATCTTGGCCATTTATTAAGGGGTGTACAAACAAATGAATTTGCAGTCTTTATTTAGGCTACGCATTGAATGTGTGACTGTGATCAGAGGCTAAAGATAAACAATATTTTTCAGCGGATTCCTGCCAACAGTCAAGCTTCTCTGTTGAAAATAAAATTGGGCTTAAATTACCAGTGTCAAATTGAGTTCCCAGTCCAACCATGGATGAACTCCACACGAGTGCATGACAGTGTCTGCGCTCTCAACACCCTGCAACTCTTCTGGAATGGATTTAATGATCTATTTTTATCAAGAGTAGCCCAAAAAAAATTCCCAATTTAGTCATTATGCCAATTAACCCTCCCATACATTTCTGGCTCACCTGCCAGTGAGGAGTCCTCACCAGGAGGACATAGCCAACCATCCTACTCTCCCGTTCAACACAGGCGCCACGCAAGCAGCAGTGCTGACACAACAGCTTTGCAACTCTCCTATAGGTGGATTTCTGATACAAAGTCACATGTTGTTGACAACGTACGGTAATAGGAAAAGAAACCAGAAAAGGGTGCTTATTCTAAAGCATGGAAACATGGCATGGCACACGGTTTGCTGTTTTGACTCAAGTGGCATGAACTAGAAAAGTGCACTCTCTATCTCCGTGTGTGTGTGTGTGTGTGTGTGTGTGTGTGTGTGTGTGTGTGTGTGTGTGTGTGTGTGTGTGTGTGTGTGTGTGTGTGTGTGTGTGTGTGTGTGTGTGTGTGTGTGTGTGTGTGTGTGTGTGTGTGTGTGTGTGTGAGAGATTACAGCACCAAGGACAGTGACACAGTGGGCCAGTGTATTGTTGTATTTGTGAACATGCAATACACATGAACATGCTATAGGAACATGGATGTACGGCCTTTTTTCCACATTTGACAACATAAACATTCTAAATGGGTTCAAGTTTACTTCCTGTTGCAGTGTGCGTTTGTTTCCTGTTGCAGTGTTTGTGAATATCAGGAAATAAACATGGACCCAAGCTCTTCCCTATAGCAATGCAAAATCCACTGACAAGTTCTATACACAGTGCAGATAAGTGCTCACCCAGTGACATTAAAACATGGCATGTGGTTTTCTTTTGACGTTTTGACGCAAGTGACATGAGTATCTTTTGGGTTTTATCCGATACCAGGGCTAAGCGGGTACGTTTAGCCAGTGACGTGGCTAAACGGTGCCAGAACTGATACATTACATTTTTTTTGTATTTCTTTTTTTTTTTTACAGTATGTCAAGTTTTCTTTTCTTTTTTTTTTTTTTTTACAGTATGTCAACTATTAACAGTTTAAAGTATAAGTAGGTAAGAAGCCTTGGGAACCAATGGTTCCTATCCTGAGCCATGTGGCCCATAGGGCAGGAGCCTATCTCCTGTTTCTGTAGCGTGAGGCAGCTTGATGTACAAGTACATCCCTCCAGCCATGATGTACAAGTAGTACACCACCTGGACATGATGCTAGTATGTCACAATCAAACCCTTGATGCTGAGTGCCAAGCAGGGAGGCATTGGACAGCGACAGAGGGGAACTAGAAAAAGCGCTCCTCGGAGCACAGGTCTCCACCAGGTCAGGTACATTATTGTGGCCTCCTGGTGGCGCTATAATCAGACATGCAGACTTGTAGCTTTTCAGCTTTACAATAGCCGTTTTGAATCCAAATAGGGCAATTGTGTGACACCTGACCCGGAAAAAAAACAAACCTGTCACCTTTTTCACCTCGGGGCTGTTTGCATGCCTGTATAATAGGCCAATGTGAAAATGGTGCCATTTCTTCTTAGGCCTTTCACGGCAATCGGACACTGCATTCATGATTTGAGGCATATTGTTCCAAAAAATGTGTTTTGCTAAATTAGACCTGCTGGTGGCGCTATAACAGGCCAATGTGAAAAAGGGTGGCATTTCTTCCTCGGCCTAGTGGGAATGTGCGTGTGAAATTTCACGGAAATCGCATGCTGCGTTCATGATGTGAGGCATTTAGCCAATGAGGATGGAATCTGGAAAATCGGACAGGTCCGTGTTGATCACATGACTATAGAGATACTGTGTACCGATTTGCATGATGTTTGGATACAATCTGTAGGAGTAACGTAAAAAAATACGTTTTGCACAAATCGGCCTGCTGGTGGCGCTATAACAGGCCCATGTGAAAAAGAGGTTCTGAGTTGGCATCCAGGTAGTGTGTGTGCACAGTTTCGCAGCGACCGGGCCAACGGTGCCGGAGATTAGCTGCTAACGGACGGACAGGACACACTGACGGACGGACGGATATAAAATGCACTCTCTCGCCATGCCTTTTGGCCTGGCGGAGACAATGAGAGTAAATCAGAAGCGCTAATTACCTAAAGACAAAAAGGGGTGGGGGGGAGGGAGAAAAAATAACAGGAGAAGTGGAATGCAAAAGTGCCAACAAGGCCAGGGGAGGGAGTGAGAGAATTTAATGAAGCAGTGAGTGAAAACACTGTGGGGAGGAGGACAGGCATAGGGAGGGAGAGAAGGAGGAGGGAGAAGGAGTGAAGAAGGGCTCGCTGCTTGGTTGTTAGTCGTTGAGAGGGAGCGCAGCAGTACTTAGCATTCCACTGTTCTGAGAGCTGTTGCACTGGGGGTGGGTGGGGGGGGGGGCAGCCACCCGGTGGTAGTGACTAATAATAAGTGGTGCTGCAGAGGAGATGAGGATGTCGTCGTCAGTTCCTTTTTAGAGGTTCCAGAGACGCTATAGCCTCACCTCATCTCCTCACTGCTTCTTCTGACTTCCCACCAGTGTTGATTTTGACAGCAAATTTTGATTTAGTTTTAGTCATAGTCTTTTGAATACAATTCCATTTAGTTTTTTAGTCATATTTTAGTCATCTGAAATGTCTTAGTTTTTGTCTAGTTTTAGTCGACTAAATATCACAAGATTATAGTCGACTAAATCTACAGTTGATTTAGTCGACTAAAATGTATTTTGGCGGTGCCTTGATGGCGTCGTAATGGCTGATTTTACACTTGGTTGCATGCTGAAAATAGCCGATCTCACAAGCTCACAACGCGTCGCAGCGCGACGCGTTGTGACGCGTCTCAGTTTTAGTCATCATAGTCATCATAGTCATCATAGTCTCAGTTTTAGTCATCATAGCTTAGTTTTTATTTCGTTTTTATTTCGTTTCAGTGAAAAAAGGTAGTCGACGAACATTTTGCGTCGTCGACGAAATCAACACTGATCACATGAAGCTGCACAGCATGACTTTACTGCCCCAGGGCACAGACAGCCTGCAGTGAAAGCCTGCAGTGAAACTGTGTGTGTGTGTGTGTGTGTGTGTGTGTGTGTGTGTGTGAGAGAGAGAGAGTACATCTGTGTGATCGATGTCCACATCACGCCCTTATGAATGAAAAATGTGTCGGCGTCATCTTTCATTGAATGAAAAACGTAAAAAAAAAAAAATCTAATAAATATATATGACAACTGTGAGTTCTATAGTTCAATAGAAAAGTGAACTTCTCCACTGATCTCCTTGCAGCAGCCCTGAGCGAAATGAGATTTCAATCAAAGAGATGGCTAATGTAAGTCTTGGATTGTAATTCAAACACCCAGCTCTGAGACTCTGACTCAACCATGTGCTGAGAGCTACAGTTTAAAGTAAGAAAAGACGTATGTTGGTATTCTCCCGTGAAGATAAAATCAATGTTTCAAGAGCCCGAGCAGAGGAGAGAACATAACATCCAAAAGGCATTATTCACAGCATGGCCACAGATTTAAGCTTCAATGGCACCGTACCCGCTAATGCCTATAATACCTAAAATACCTAGAATTCGGTAAAGTGAAACGTAAATAACTGTAGCAGTAAACAAATCTATTGGGGTGGGTATTTCTAAAAGTAATAATAACAATTGTAATTGACAATCATAACGTACTGTAGAAATGAAGTCTTTTTGAATTAAGAAAGACTACTTCAGAAATGAGACAAAATGTCTAAATATGGGGTGGTGAGTCATTGTTTTTGAAACCCAATAAAAAAGATAAATACTTCATTAGAAATTCGATAGACAGTATATTTATGTCAGTCTTTTGTTAGGTATTAGATGGTCAATAACCAAATGTCAAAAAAAAGGTGGGAGTGATCTGGCATAAAAGCAAACCCAAGATGACACCTAGGCTGGGCCAGGCTTTTTCCAACTGATAGAGAGGGAACAGGGGGTACAGTGGCACCGCCGGTGACTGTCAAAAGAATTATGGACACAATGGCAAAAGCAGGCTGACAACTCTCTGTCCCTTCATTGTCTGTGCCACATCTCTCTTCCTACCTGCCATGTGCCCCCTCAACCCAACCTCTCTCTCTATGTGTGCGTGTGTGTGTGTGTGTGTGTGTGTGTGTGTGTGTGTGTGTGTGTGTGTGTGTGCGTGTGTGTGCGCGCGCTTCTCGCAGGGCCAGGCCGCCTCTCCGAAGCGCTTTCTCTAGCTTTCCTTCTGCCACTGGCTGACTGTTAGGCAAGGCAATGAATACATGTCTATGAGCCCAGGGGACAGACGGGCCGGATTGAGCCGAGCTCTCAGTCTCTTCAGTCTCTCTCTCTCTCCCTCACCAGACTCATTTTTAAGGATGTGGTGCCTCTCTCCCAACTATACAACAGAAAAGGGATAGAACATGTGCACACTGTAAAATCCTGAGTATTCATTTAGCTCGGGGAGTTAAAGGTTTTATGACATTCATTTTCACTTTTAAATTTTAATGTTTTTTTTGGGGGGTTTTATGACCTCAATTACACCGAAAAAAACTGAACTTTGAACATTCAGTGGATTTTCTGTGGTCTGGGGTTTTCTGAATAATTAGGCTGAAAAGTAATCTGAGATTGGCCCTTGGATAGTGAAGTCACAGGCCATTAAAGTTGAAAAGGCTTTAGAAATGTGAGAGAAAAACACCTGCAATGGATCACTGGAGTGGAATTTTGTTAAAACTTTTTATACACGTTTGAAGGACCATGACAAAGACTTTTTGATGTGTTGTACAACTGAATGTCATGAAACCTTTAAGTTCTATATACAAATGTTTTAACTCACATTTATTGTCTCCGCCAGGCCGAAGATGGGGCCGAGACTATGTTTTCGCCCGTCTGTTCTTGTGTGTGTGTGTGTGTGTGTGTGTGTGTGTGTGTGTGTGTGTGTGTGTGTGTGTGTGTGTGTGTGTGTGTGTGTGTGTGTGTGTGTGTGTGTGTGTGTGTCCGCCCGTCTGTCTGTGAGCAGCTAATCTCCGGCAAAGTTGAACCCATAAGCTTTGCACGCACACTCCCTAGAGGCCAAGGAAAAACCTCTGCCCAAAATGTTTCACATTGGCCTGTTATAGCACCACCAGGAGGCCGATATTTTAAGAATTCAATCAATACATTTTGTTCTAGTAGGTCCATATTTTAATCCTCTACGCCAGGCTGACAGGCCAGAGGGCAGAGATTATTTTTGCCGCAGGCTGTGAAACAGCCGAAGGCTGATAAATCGACGAGAAGGACGTTTGTGCGACCTTTTGATGATTGGCCGCAGTGGTGGAAAGTAACTAAGTACATTTACTTAACTACTGTACTTAAGTACAGTTTTGAGGTATTTGTACTTTACTTGAGTATTTCCAATTTCCAATACTTTTACTTCTACTCCACTACATCTCAGAGGCAAATATTGCACTTTTACTCCACTACAAGTATTTGATGGCTTTAGTTACTAGTTACTTTTCAGATATAAATGATTATATTATAAAACATACATTAACCACTTTAGCCCTATTTTATACCTAGGCTATTTGAAAATAGCAGATCTACAAGCTCACAACGCGTCGCATCGCGTCGCGTTGTGAGCTTGTAGATCGGCTATTTTCAAATATTTAGTACTTTTACTTTTGGTACTTTTTGTACATTTTGATGCCAATACTTTTGTACTTTTACTCAAGTACATTTTTGATTCTGGACTTTTACTTGTAACAGAGTATTTTTATAGTACAGTATTGGTACTTTTACTTAAGTAAAGAATTTGAGTACTTTTTCCACCACTGATTGGCCGATTGAAAGCACGTGACCTCGATTCGGAGTTCAGGCTATGGGATCTGTCGTCATGGTTACAGCCCTGTAGGCTATGGCATGTCTAGCGGCTGGCTACCCTAACTTGGCCAGAGACAACAGCAGAACGGACAGACGCTGCTGACTTATAAACTTTAATTTAGGGCCCACGTCGCACTGCATTTTAGGAGTGGGAGGAGGGCGCTTTGGATATCATCTCCATAGCACTATAGCACGCACATTGACAAGTGTCTGCTCCTGAGAGACGCACCGGAACGAGCCTGATTTCGGCTTGAGGCGCAGTGAAATATCCCTTTAATCCCTTTAACTAAGCATACCGAGCTCTTAACCTAAAGGTCTGCATATAGTTGTTTGGCTGCGCACGTTGCCAGGTTTGGACATAATGCCTGTCACTTCTCAGCCAGAGCTAACCTTCTTTACACATATTGTCAATATGTCACTATGTAAATGCATTGTTATTTTGGAGTCCTTTTCTGTCAACATGTATTCCTCTACATGTGTTCACATACTGTGTAGAAAAAGCAGAGAAGCCTGTGGCATATGATTTATGCCACAGGCTGTATGATTTATCCCTGTGTGTGTGTGTGTGTGTGTGTGTGTGTGTGTGTGTGTGTGTGTGTGTGTGTATGCAACTGTGCACAGCTAATCTCAGGCACCGATGGACCGATTGGCATCAAACTATGCATGCACACAGCGCACTCCCCCGCCAATTTTTAACCCATTAAGACCTGGAACTGTGTCATTTTTAGATTTGAGCTAAAAAGCATTATTTTACACTTTGTGCTATTCAAAAATAGCAGATCTACAAGCTCATAGCGCGGCACTCAAAATGTGTGCAAATCTTTGAATATATATATTTTTAAAGCGATCATTTTTAACTCAAATCTTTGCTTCTGGGGGTCCCTGGAACTAAATATTTTGATGGGGGTCCGCGGCCAAATACATATAATTTTGGGGGTCCTTGACATGAAAAAGATTGAGCACCACTGATATAGAAACATACGTTTTTCAGAAAACTGTTAAGATTTAGGAGACATGTAGAATCGGCTTCAGGTCTCAATGGGTTAAGACGGCCTCATGGTCAGCCCTTCACACTTTGTGGGGCCTCTAACCCATACTTTATATAGCAACATAGGTTTTTTCAGGAAACTGTTAGGATTTAGAAGGCATTTGTAGAATGGGCCTTAATGGGCTACCATGCAGAGACAAAAGCTATTGCACTTAGACCGATCAGCGGGGCGCCACACAAATGCTTTCACCAAAGTAGGTACAAACAATCTCGTGAGTAATGTGACGATGAACATCAAACAGGGTTTTGATATACCATACTGTCTGCTTGTAACAGGCTTAAAACATTAGGGGGGGGGGGCTTTTTAGGGCTTTTCTAGTTGCATACATTTCTAAGTTTTGATTGTTTTTATTACACATTTGCCTTGGCAATGTGAATGTATGTATTCCATGCCAATAAAGCCCCATGGAATGAAACTGAATTGAGAGATATAGAGATGCTGCATAAAATACATGAATCTGTGTTACCCATGAATACACGTTCTGCGACTTGGCTTAGAGCATTAAGACCTGAAGCCGATTCTACAAATGTCTTTAAATCCCAACAGTTTTCTGAAAAACGCATGTTTCTATATCAGTGGTGCTCAAACTTTTTCATGTCAAGGACCCCCAAAATTATATGTATTTGGCTGCGGACCCCCATCTCAAAATATTTTGTTCCAGGGACCCCCCAGAAGCAAAGATTTGAGTTACAAATGTTCCCTTTAAAAATATAGATATTAAAAGATTTGCACACATTTTCACGATTTTTCAATATCTGCTATTTTTGAATAGCCAAAGTGTAAAATAATGCTTTTTAGCTCAAATCAGATGCGTTCCAGGTCTTAATGGGTTAGAGCATTCAGAGTGAGTGTGACCTCGGTGCAGGTAGACAATGACGGCGAGAAGCGAGACAGCCGGGGGTAAGCATACTTACACTTCAGAATGTGGAGAAGGAGTACAATCCACAAGACAGCTGAAGGTCTCGCTGACACGAGAGGCCTCTCAACGGGCTCAATCCGTCTCAGACAAATGGTTTTGGGGTGTTATGGAGGCATACCAAAACCAAGCGTTATTATTACCGAGGGCAAACGAAATGAAAGCTAGGTAAAAAAAAAAGGAACCCACTCATCCGTAGACCTGTTCTTTTTGCTGTTACAATACAGACCGGAGTTAGCCTACAAGTTGTATTGAACCGAGCTCCTAATGATGTGTCGCCCACGTCCCTGTAGGATCCATACAGTCCAGCAGTAAATCAATCGATGTCTTCATCGCATCCTCACAGCCTTTTATTGTCAGCTCACAGGCAGGGTTGCCAGATCTACTAATTATAATTTCCCCGCAAGATTTTGCGATGCGACGCGTTGTGAGCTTGTAGATCGGCTATTTTCAAATAGCTGATGCATATGTTAAAGTGCTCATGTGGTCCAGTGCTCATGTGGCTTGTTTCTCTCACCGAATCTGGCAACACTGCTCACAGACTGCAGGCCTCCTCCTGTGCAGTGGTGGGAAAAAGTCCTCAAATGTTTTACTCAAGTAAAAGTATCAATACTGCAATGTAGAAGTTCTCTGTTACAAGTAAAAGTCCTGAATTAAAGATTTACTTGAGTAAATGTACACAATTATTGGTATCAAAATGTACTTAAAGTACCAAAAGTAAAAGTACTAAAATGTTTGAAAATAGCAGATCTACAAGGTTGTGAGCTTGTAGATAGGCTATTTTCAAATAGCCTAGGTATAAAACGGGGCTAAATGTAATCATTTATATCTACAAAGTAACTAGTAACTAAAGTTTCCAAATAATTGTAGTGGAGTATAAGTACAATATATATATTTTTTAATATATATATATACATATATATATATTACCCTCACAATATTTGGATTAAGAGCGTCTGCTAAATGCCTACACTGTAAACTGCAGTGGAGTAGAAGTAAAAGTATAGACAATTGAAAATACTCCAGTAAAGTACACACACACATAGGCCTACGGCACAATCAGACAACAAGTGACCATGCTGCTGTCTTTGAATCATGAGCAGACACTAGATACAGACAGAGAAAAAAACACCCAGGCCCCTCAGCAAGTAATAGTTTCATATTGATCGTCCTCTTGTCGCAGTGAATCAGCACAAGCCAGCGTGGGTTGAGGAGTTTGCTTAATCCTCTCTCTCAGGGTTACACCTCCTCCCCTCTTGTCTTTTCCTCCAAATAACCTATTTATATTCACATTATTCTGAACCACTGTTGCTCTCAGGGTGCAGAAAGTAACATACACTTTAAGAATAAATGAAACTGCGGCCGAGCAGACGGATTTGATTTGGAAGCGAGGATAGGAATGCTCTCACCTTTTGTGGATAGTCATGGAAATATCCAGAGGGGACATTTTATGTACCCCTTTTTTTTTACATTAGCAGAAACAAATGTGGAGCTAAGTTAACTAAAACAAAATGTAAATGGAGGTTACAAAACTGGAACAGATGTTTATTAAGATGCTCCCAGTTCAGAACAAACCGACCACCAGCACACATATCCTTCATCGTCTATCAGTGGTGGAAAAAGTACTTAAGTAATGTTTTACTTAAGTAAAAGTACCAATACTGCAATGTATAATACTCTGTTAGACTGTTACAAGTAAAAGTCCGGAATTCTAAATTTACTTGCGTAAAAGAGCAAAAGTATTGGTATAAAAATGTACTTTAAGTACATTTTAACCAAAATTACAATTTTTTTTCCCTTTACATGAAAAGGATTGAGCACCAGTGATATAGAAACATACGTTTTTCAGAAAACTGTTGGGATTTAGAAGACATTAAGACGATTGTAGAATCGGCTTCAGGTCTTAATGGGTTAACACTGTGAGAATATTCCTGACAATTCAAATCTTTATTGTCAAATCACAGGTTTGCCGGTGTAAATAAGTGGGTGAAATCATTGTGTTCCAAAATGTTGTATCATTATGTAGTTTCTGTTAGAAGCGAGAGAGTTGGACTGAGAGCAGGAGAGAGCGACGGGAAACAAGACCAAATGACAACGTCATTGTGACTGGCATACCAGTCTGAAATTTTAATTTCAAGGACCCCCAGTTCGACGTGCATTAGGCTATACGGACCCCCGTTTAATGGCATTTCTATCTCTGGGACCCCAATTTATGTCGTAAAATCAATATTAATTTAACTCTGAGAGTGTACAAATGGAGGTTCCATTTGTACACTCTCAGAGTTACAGACCCATAAGGGACCATTTGGTTCCTAACTATCCATCATTTAGCTGGGGACCCCCTGGAACTCCCTCAAGGACCCCTGGGGGTCCCCGGACCCCACTTCGAGAACCAATGTTCTAGAACATTGGCATCATATGCAGGTGTGTCCATAACATGCCATCATGAGGTGAGGCTAAAAAAGTAGCAGCAGTTACAGTGTTCTTGAAGTGCAGTTCAATAGACCAGTTTGTGCAACAAGGAAAGATGAAAAACACATATTTCACAGTTTCAGTTTTTTAGCTTAAAGTTTGAAGTACTCTGTGAATACATGAATCTCTATAATCGGGTCTGTGTCTGTGATCACTGAGCCATTATTGGTTGAGATTTAATCAAACTCAAACAGGATAGCCCACAGATTTTAAAGATTTGTCTGCACGAATGTGGCGGTTTGGTCACATTAACCCATTGAGACCTGAAGCCGATTCTACATGTCTCCTAAATCTCAACAGTATTCTGAAAAACGTATGTTTCTATATCAGTGGTGCTCAATCTTTTTCATGTCAAGGACCCCCAAAATTATATGCATTTGGCCGCGGACCCCCATCAAAATATTTTGCTCCAGGGACCCCCCAGAAGCAAAGATTTGAGTTAAAAATGTTCGCTTACAAATATATATATTCAGAAGATTTGCTCACATTTTCCGTGCCGTGCTACGAGCTTGTATATCTGCTATTTTTGAATAGCCAAAGTGTAAAATAATGCTTTTTTAGCTCAAATCAAAAAATGACACAGTTCCAGGTTTTAATGGGTTAATAACGTGGTCCAGAAGATGAGAGAATCACCAGCCGCTACATGTGAATCATTTGATGACGGGTATTACATCAGGCAGTAACCCAGCAGAGGGCAGCCAAGGGTGCGAGCCGGGCCCATCGCAGCCCCACAGGGGGGTATAGCAGACGAATGGACAGATGGCGTAATGTCCTGGGCTATCAGAAACATGATGGCCTACTGTCTGTCATTTGTCTTGGACATGACCTTCTGTAGTGTTCGTACCACGTACGTGTCAGCATTTTGTCACTTTGAAAGCTGTTGACATCCATGCAGTGGTGTAAGTACATTTACTCAAGTACTGTACTTTAAGTACAATTTTGTACTGAGCTTGTAGATCGGCTATTTTCAAACATTTTAGTACTTTTACTTTTGGTACTTTAAGTACATTTTGATACCAATATTTTTGTACTTTTACTCAAGTCAATTTTGAATTCGGGACTTGTAACAGAGTATTTCTACATTGCAGTATTGATACTTTTACTTAAGTAAAACATTTGGGTACTTTTTTCCACCACTGCATCCATGCCAATGCTACCAAGTCGTTTTTTTGTTACCGGTACTTTTTTTTTTTTACCTTTTATTGACAGTGAGAGACAGGAAATGCAGAGAGAGCAGGGGATGACATTCAGCCAATAGAGTCCAGCCAGCCGGGAATCGAACCGGGGACTCGCTGATCAGAGAACATTGTGCCCCCCGTGTAGTATGCGCCCTAACTATCAGGTCACACCCACCAAGACGAAGTTATTTTGTGTTAACCTATTCAGACCTGGAACGCATCTGTGTCATTTTTTGATATGAGCTGAAAAGCATTATTTTACACTTTGGCTATTCAAAAATAGCAGATCTACAAGCTCATAGCGCGTGCCGCGCTATGAGCTTGTAGATCTGCTATTTTTGAAAAATTGTGAAAATGTATTCACATTTTTTATATATATATTATTTTAAAGCGAACATTTTTTACTCAAATCTTTGCTTCCTGGGGGTCCCTGGAACAAAATAATTTGAGATGGGGGTTGGCGGCCAAATACATATAATTTTGGGGGTCCTTGACATGAAAAAGTTTGAGAACCACTGATATAGAAACATACGTTTTTTCAGAATACTGTTGGGATTTAGAGGGCTTTGTAGAATCGGCTTCAGGTCTTAAAGGATCTACACCATGAATTAAAAAATAAATAAATAAAAGGTTTGAGCCTAAATCAAGCCTCAGATATACTCATTCCAACTAACTTCTCTCTGGCTTATAAAGCACTTTCACCTGCAATACCACATTGTCCTGTATGGCACGGGTGTGGAAAAAATAAATACATATATATATATATATATATATATATATATATATATATATATATATATATATATATAAATAAAATAAAAACGGGATGTATTGTACCCTGACGTGACGTCAAGGGTGAAAATCAGTTTGGTCTGTTTTGAGACCAATTTACAGAAAACCCCAGATTTGCTGTGAAAGCCTGAGTGTTCAAACTGGGGTATTTTTGGGGATAGAAGAGAGGTAGGGGAGACCAAAAACACACAAAAGAAGAAAAAGTTAAAATTCATGGTGTAGTCCGTTTAATGTGTTAAGTTGGAAAAGTGATTCTCGTAGTTGAATGGACAGGCATGGTGGACGCGAACAAGCTTGCACTTCAGCACTAAGTGATCTGCCTATTTTATGTCTGTATGGCGGCCCGCACCACCGGGCCATTCTGGGACTAAATAATCCATTCTCCCTCTAGTCTCACCCCCCCCCTAAGGTGGACCGATCCATCAGCAGGCCGACAACACAGAGCTGCTGGCTGTAAACTCATTAATAAGTGTTCATCAACCAGGGGTGAACTGAGGACAAGATGCAGATGCATCCCCTTATTTATTGGCTTCCCTCTGCGCGCGTGTGTGTGTGTGTGTGTGTGTGTGTGTGTGTGTGTGTGTGTGTGTGTGTGTGTGTGTGTGTGTGTGTGTGTGTGTGTGTGTGTGTGTGTGTGTGTGTGTGTGTGTGTGTGTGTGTGTGTGTGTGTGTGTGTGTGTGTGTGTGTGTGTGTGTGTGTGTGTGTGTGCGTGCGTGCGTGCGTGCGTGCGTGCGCGTATATATAGTGTACATATACACACATACAGTGGTGTAAAGTAACTAAGTACATTGACTCAAGTAATGTACTTACTTAAGTACATTTTTTTTTACTTTACTGGAGTGTTTCCAATTGTCTATACTTTTACTTCTACTCCACTACATCTCAGAGGCAAATATTGTACTTTACTCCACTACAATTATTTGAAAACTTTAGTTACTAGTTACTTTGCAGATATAAATTATTACATTATAAAACATACATTAACCCCTTTAGCCCTATTTTATACCTAGGCTATTTGAAAATAGCCGATCTACAAGCTCACAACGCGTCGCACCATCTGCTATTTTCAAACATTGTGAGCTTATAGATCTGCTATTTTCAAACATTTTAGTACTTTTACTTTTGGTACTTTAAGTACATTTTGATACCAATACTTTTGTACTTCTACTCAGGTACATTTTTGAATTCCGGACTTTTACTTGTAACAGAGTACTTCTACATTGCAGTATTGATACTTTTACTTAAGTAAAACATTTGAGTACTTTTTCCACCACTGCATATATATATAATGAAAAAAGTGGAGTTAGGAGGTTTTGTTCATCATTGATAAGAACAGCTGCTAAACCAGCTAACTCCACACCCCTTTGGTGGACTTCGCTGGTTTAGCAGAATGTTTGAGGATCCAATGGAGTTAGCTGGTTTTGTCAGAAGCGCTTTTTAATGCTTTTCATTGGTTCAATATGACGTAAAGAGTGTTCAATAGCACTGATTTATGGAAAAAATAAAATGCGAAATTGTCAAAATGGAGTTTCTGGTTTCTGCCGGACAGCAACGATATATTAGTGTACATATAAACTCGTATTGACTCCATTGCATTGATTTAGTCTGAGGAATAGCACTTGTGGGGAATGACCGTGCTTGGAATAGGAAATGTGCTCGCTCAACTTATGTCTTGTTTTCATACTTTTTGCTGTGACCTCCCTCCCCTACTATCTCCTGGTTTAATTCAGGAGACATGGGACTAGTGCTCATGGGATTGAACCACAAGGAAGACGGCACAAGAACAGAACAGGACAGTTTGTTGTTTGTGTGCCCTTTAATTTAGTTCGGCTGAGCCGCCCGTGTTATCCGCTTCCTGCCTTGTGTTTTGTCATTGGCTTAAGGCAATTAAATTCCCTTCGTGGTGGGAGGGCTCGCCCCTGAATCAAGTGGAGAGACAATGGATGCTAAAGGATGGGCTGTCTGACTATTATGGAGGGATTACAGTACCTCCAGCCAGTTAATGAGAAGAAGCACAAATACATAGTTTGAGAGTACTGAAGCAATGCAGTTGCCTGTAACTTTCACTTGGTGGAAACGGCAGTTACTTGGCTCCCGGTAGTAACAGCTGGAAGGAGAAAGAAAGAATGATATTAATTTGCCCTTGGGCGTCGATGTTTGCTAGAGCTTTTAATATGGCTAAAATGGCTTCATGAATATTGTGTATGGTACTGTAGCTCGTTGTGAGAAGAAGCCCTTGTTAATGTAATTCATTTAGAGACTTTCTGGATTGTTTTTGTTGTTTTTAAACGTGCCCTAATTAAATATATACAGGCATACTGTATACCATTGGTTCTCAAAGTGGGGTCCGGGGACCCCCAGGGGTACTTGAGGGGGTTCCAGGGGGTCCCCAGCTAAATGATGGACAGGGACCAAATGGACCCTTATGGGTCTGTAACTCTGAGAGTGTACAAATGGAACCAAATGGACCCTAACGGGTCCATTTGGTTCCATTTGTACACTCTCAGAGTTAAATTAACATTGATTTTACAATATGAATTGGGGCCCCAGAGACATACTTGCCATTAAATGGGGGTCCGTAGCCCTAATGCATGTCAAACTGGGGGTCCTTGAAATTAAAAAGGTTGAAATCACTGCTAGAGAGCCGTACAAATCTTCTATTATGGGGTTACCTGGCTTATCTTTTCAAATGGGGGTCCGCGGTCTAATAAGTGTCTATTTGGGGGTCCTTGGCACGAAAAAGTTTGAGAACCACTGCTGTATACAACTGTGAAAACAAATAAAACATTGTCATTACGTTTTCAGAACGTTCACTTAGGACACCACAAGACAACAGACTCCATCATCTGGTGGTTTTGGTGGTTGAAAATATCTGTCTCAGCCATCATTTCACTTGTTTTATTTGTATTTCTTTATATATCTCACTTAGGCCTGTCACAATTATTATATCATCGTCTAATCACAATGATTTTAGTTAATAACTCTGTTTTATACATTAGACACGTCCCAGGTGCATCCATGTGATGTTTTTCTTTATAGATGATTTGAACAGTCGGAAAAGTGTGACTGGTGCTAATGATGCTTTCGGTGTGTCAAGGCCTTAACCCCAACCTGAATCTTTCCCTAATAGGCTTTATGCAGAGCAGCCAGATATTGGACAGAAATTGGGCCCCTTCCTTGCTTCCTTCACAGGTGTTACCAATGACACTAATGAAGGCTCTGTTCCATTTAGTGTAGCACAGTGGTTCTCAAACATTTTAATTTCATGGACCCCCATAACTCTGAGAGTGTACAAATGGAACCAAATGGACCCGGGAGGGTCCATTTGGTTCCATTTGTACACTCTCAGAGTTACACCCTCTCAAGGAACCATGAGGGTCCCTGGACCACACAATATCAGCACCCTGGCTCTGTTTGACCAGAATGGAACAGAGCCTTCATTAGTATCATTGGTAACACCTGTGAAGGAAGTAAGAAGAGGCCCAATTTTGCTCCAAAATGGCTGCTGTGCATAGAGCCTATTGTAAGCCTTTAACTATAAAACATTATTTTTTTAACCATAAAACAACCATTTCTGTTGCGAGAACCAGGTCTCTCACACACACGCACACGCACACGCTCACGCACAAAATAACAGCTGGTTTTCAATCTGGCTTCAGAACATTTTGTGGATCTCGAGGTTTATAGTATGATGATGATGATGATGATGATGATGATGATGATGATGATGATGCAAATGTGGTCCCTAGTACTTCTATGGGGTATTAGTCACTGTATATTTGCACATAATGGTGAAATGTCTCTTCTGCATTTAACCCATCCTAAATAACAGGAGCAATGGGCGCTACGCGGGCAGCGCCCGGGGAACAGTTTGGGGTTTAGTGTCTAGCTCAGGGACACTTTTACACATAGTCTGGGGCCGGGACGCAAGATGGGGACCTTCTGTTTCCCAGCCGGCATTTCTACCCATTCAGCTATGGCTGCCCTTTGAATAGATGTGTGAATGTCTATGTGTCCTGTTAACCCATTTAGACCGGGGAAGAATTTGTGTAATTGTGGAATTTGTGTAATTTGTGTAATTTCTTTGGCCTATTAAAAAATAGCAGATCTACAAGCTCGTAGTGCGGCACCGAGTGCGGCGCTACGAGCTTGGAGATATGCTATTTTTGAAAAATTGTGAAATATGTGAAAATCTTTGAATATATATATATATATATATATATATATCCTATAATACAATCGGCAGAACTGCCCATGCGCGGCACAGTGTGTCTCTGCAGTTAGGTGACAGTTATGTCAAAGTTGCATCGGCAGAACTGCCCATGCATGGCGGAGCGCTTGCTGCTTCTCCCTTCCTGCGCGCGAGCGTGTTTTCCCTTGCACCGTGTGTGTGTGTGCGTGTGTGTGTGTGCGTGTGTATAGCCTACCTCTACAATTCATCACACAGGTGTGATGCAGTGGGAGTCGATAGGGTTTAAAAGCATCCTCCCGGGGTCATACTAATTACCCAAAAGTACCCAAAAATACCCAAAAGTGTACCAGTCCCGTGAAGTATTACAGTAACAGAATCAACACATACAGTAAGACAGTTTTTGTATACTACTACAAACAATAAATCTCTTTTGGAGCCGGGAAATGCTGTGATTTCACATCACTCGCAGGCAATTCCTACCGTATATACTTTTATTTTTAAAGTGTTAATCCTTTACATGACCATATTTAAAAAATAACATAGTTGATACTTTTTCTTGCTGGCATTTTTGTGGCAATAGTCATTCAATGTAATCATGCTCTGTAAGCACTCCTCTATATGCAAATGTAATGCCTGAACAGGAAATGATGCATGCACACACACAGCCAAACGCGGGATGGAAGAGTCACTGGCTAATGAGCCGGGAACATATTTTTGAGCTTGTCTTCAGAAATACACTACTCATGGTCTAAATAAAACACCTGATGCACTCCTTGTTTATAACCATGCTATTGTTCGTTTGAGGGTGCAGTAGCAGTCAACTACAGTACATTGTTTTGATTGTAACTACGATCTATATCATACATGGGCAACTGGCGGCCCGGGGGCCACATGCGGCCCCCACCTTCACTTCATGCGGCACGCAGGTTAATATCGGAATACTGATAATTTATTGATTTCAGCTGTTACAATTGCAAACATGCAAACATGACCCACTTTAATTACTTCAGTCTATATTAGTAGCTTAATGACTAGTATTAAAATTCTATTCTAGACTTTTTTTTATGTCCAATGTATTTGTATTTAAGTTCATAAAGTTAACATAAGTATAACTAAATGCATTTGAAATTAAATAAAAATGAAACTTTTCAGTATTCCAATTGAAAAATAGTGCCACAAAAAAAAACAGGATTCCAATTCAAAAATATCAAAAATAGCAGATCTACAAGTCGCACTGCGACACGTTTTGAGCTTCTAGATCGGCTACTTTTGCTAATTTTGTGTGACATAGAATGGCGAAGGATGTGATTACGGAAAAAGTTAAAATACGGAGATAATAGGTGTCTTCCCGACAGTATATGCAATGTGGCCCTCTGGAGCCATTGTGGAAATATGGTGGCCCTCGCCATCATCAAAGTTGCATCACCCCTGATCTATATAGTAGTATATAGGAAATGACCACCAGTCACAACAGGTATGACAAAATGTTCTAATCCACCAAAACCTTAACATGTTAATCCACTGGAATAATAATCCGTGTGCGGATTGATATTGAGACCAGGGCACGTTTAGTAGTTTCTTTTTAAATGAATGCAGAATGTTTAGGCTTTGTAATGTCAACAGACCGGTTCCTTATTAGTCAACCAAACAGCTGGCACTATTATTCAACAGCTCACATCAAGTGTTGGAACTGCTGCTGTTTTAGTGTTGCGTGGAAACAGATGGGTAAGTTGAGGCATGCGTACACACACACACACACACACACAAACCACAAACACAGACGTGCACAGATGTGTCCATGTGCACGTGTGTGTCCAGACACACAAGCTAATATGCAGATTATGCTAGATCACACTGACCCCCACGGGGGGAATCAGATGGAAGACGAGGGGCCTGCCACTGGAGTCCTGTAGCCTTTCTCATGACGGCTCTGAACAGCAGCTTGTTGCCTCAGTCTAGGGCCAAAGCTAGATTTATTTGGGCTATTCAAAAATAGCAGATCTACAAGCTCATAGCAAGTGCCGCGCTATGAGCTTGTAGATCTGCTATTTTTGAAAAAATCGTGAAAATGTGTGCAAATCTTTAAATATATATATTTTTAAAGCAAACATTGGTAACTCAAATCTTTGCTTCTGGGGGGTCCCTGGAACTACATATTTTACAAACGTTCGCTTTAAACAAAAAAGTGTAAGTATATTAAAAGAAAAATGTTCACAATTTTCCAAAAAAATCACACCCTGTGTGAAGGAAGCGGTGCCTTTGGGGCGGGGCTTAACTCATTTCAGTTCGTCCCTATTGGTGGTCTGAGTCCACTTACCAAATTTGTACTTGGTAGCATGCTGCAAACTGGAATAATGGCTGTTTAAAGCCCAGCCAATGGGCAGACAGAGGGGGCGGGGCTTAAGTAATGACAGTTTGTCCCTATTGGTGGTTTTAGTCCATGTCCAAAATTTGTACTCCGTAGCATGCTGCGAACTTGAGTTATGGCTGTTTAAAGGCCAGCCAATGGGAAGACAGAGGGGGCGGGGCCTGAGCAATTCATGCTCGGCCCCTATTGGTGGTCTAAGTCCACATACCAAATTTGGACTTGGTGGCATGCTGCAAACTGGAGTTATAGCTGTTTAAAATCCCGTGCTCATCCCGTGCTCATACGGGCGGACGTCCCTGGGGGTCCCTGGACCCCTCTTTGATAACCGGTGGCACGTGTGGCAAATGAGAGGAGAGATGGCATAGGCAATCTCCAAGTCCGTGTGTGTGTGTGTGTGTGTGTGTGTGTGTGTGTGTGTGTGTGTGTGTGTGTGTGTGTGTGTGTGTGTGTGTGTGTGTGTGTGTGTGTGTGTGTGTGTGTGTGTGTGTGTGTGTGTGTGTGTGTGTGCGTGTGTTTGTATGTGTTGCTTCTTTGCCGTGCTCATCCCAGGCTCATACACACGGACACACGGACACACAGACAGACACACAGACACACACACAGACACCGAGTCAAAGCCACGTATAGAGCGGTTGGCACCGCTAAAAATAAAATAGCAGATCTACAAGCTCATACCCTATGAGCTTGTAGATCTGCTCTTTTTTTTGAATAGCCCAAAGACATCAAAAACACGACACCGATTCTTTCCCGGTCTGAACGGGTTAAGATGAGAAAAAGTGGGGAATGAATCTATAATCTACACAGTGTTATAGAGAGAGTCAGAGGGAGGACTAACGTTGAATGAGATTTTACCGTATTTTCTTTTATTCAATCTCCACCCCACATAAGATTTGGCTAATTTTTGATTATCACTGTGTGAGGTGCCACTGCAGATTCCCTATGAACCATATATGCCTTTATTACACGGCTTGGTTGAATGCTCGATTCTGATTGGTCAGTCATCGGTCATTATTTCTGGATAATGACCGATGAGCTCTATAACGGACCGCTGTGTAATCAGAGACTCAGAACACCTGCTCATGTCAACCTGCGCTGCGTGGTTATATGCTTTATCCAACATGACAGCCATGTAAACAAACAACCAATGTCATTTACAACTAAACGTTGCTCTCAAGAATGTTTTTGAAAACATTTGAAGTGAGAAATAGACGATGCAATAACCGAGAAGTCATTCTATTTGATCCACTGCGCTTCCTTGTTTATCGTGGCGCAACAACGGGGGAATACCAAAACGCTCGCCCCAAAACATAGTCGCCCCGGGGCAAATCCGGCGGTATTACAGGCAAATCGGCAGTAAATAGAATGGGGGGCGAGTGTGTTTTGGGTTTTTTTTCCATTTCATTTGTTTTTGCGAGGCGAACATGTCCGCCCAGCCCAATACTTATGGAATACTTTCATTGCCGTAAGCAAGGAAATACTTCGTTTTGTTGTTACTTCTGGGTAAATGTATTTATGTATTTATTAAGTAGCCGTGTAATAAGCGGGATAATGCATGGGGAGGTAGTCATTATTGAAATTTAAAGCCCTTCAGGGTGATTAACCACCTCGGCTTCGCCTCGGTGGTTAATCGCCCTGTCGGGCTTTAAATTTCAATAATGACTACCTCCCCATGCATTATCCCTTGCATAGTGCGTACCAAAAAATCCTGTAAGGGGCGTCAACAAGTGTAATTTGGTAGCACGGACATCTTGGTGGGGGATAAACAGGTTGACTTAACATTGACCCCCACCAGTATGTCTGCAGCTGCTATGCCACGCCCCCCCCCGTGGTGACGACACGTTGGCAAGCACTATATAATAGAGAGACATTTCAGTTTGTAGTCGTTATGCCATTTCCTCTTGAACAATGAAATACACTGTATACAGTCCCTGTCGCTGCCAGTAGGCTCTATGCACAGCAGCCATATTGGAAAGAAATTGGGCCTCTTCTTACTTCCTTCACAGGTGTTACCAATGATACTAATGAAGGTTCTGTTCCATTCTGGTCAGGGTGCTGATATTGTGCATGTTGGCTCACTAGAAACACTCCATTTTGGTTCCCAAATGGCCCCTTATGGTGGGTGTGTAACTCTCAGAGTTATGGGGGTCCTTGAAAATAAGACAACCACTATGCCACACTAAATGGAACAGAGCCTTAATTAGTATCATTGGTAACACCTGTGAAGGAAGTAAGGAAGGGGCCCAAGTCATTCCCAATATGGCTGCTGTGCATAGAGCCCAGTTGGTTTGGGGATGGTATATACCACAGCATGTCTCCAACGCACATGGTGTCACCAGCCGCTTCTTTTCACCTGACAAATGAGGAGCGTTACTAGGTAGCATGTTCCCCCACACACCTTACACCCTCCCAGTTCTGCACCCTGCTGAACAAGCCCTCTGACCAACCTGTAGGAGTCGCGTGTGTGCAGTGACAAGGACACAGTGCCCCTCCGGCGTCCCGTGCGCAAAACGGCTCCGATTGCCGGAGTGCGCGGGCAAGCTGGAAGCCAATGAACCCGGTATTTTACATAAAACGGTACGCAAGCAGAAGAAGATTACAGCACAGACATATCCCTCTACAGCAGTGGTTTTCAACCGGTGGTCCGGGGACCACCAGTGGTCCTTGAGGGAACTACCAGGGGGTCCCCAGCTAAATGAGTTAACGTAGCGTCACAATCATTTCTAACCACTTAGCTTTGGCTATTCAAAAATAGCAGATATACAAGCTCATAGCGCGGCACCGAGTGCCGCGCTATGAGCTTGTAGATCTGCTATTTTTGAAAATCCTTGAAAAGGTGTGCATTATCTTTGAATATTTATATTTTTTTAAAGCAAAAATGAACTGATATCTTTGCTTCTGGGGGTCCCTGACACAAAACATTTTCAAATGGGGGTCCGCGGCCAAATGTATATCAATTTAGGGGTCCTTGGCATGAAAAAGGTTGAAAACCACTGCTCTGCAAGACTGTTGAGCCTAATTTATGCTGAGCGTGTTATGTGTAAACATTTGCACCTTGTTACATACAGTATGTGTGCATGCACTGAGTAGAACTCAATTATTTATCCCACATCACATCCCCTTTAACATCTAAGGGTTGTAGCAAGCAAATATGTAGATACAAATATCGTTTTCAGCGAGATGACAGATAATAGCTGGTTGCTAAGCAAACATTTTGCCATTTTTCTCCCTCCCTGGTGATCCCTTGAGGCGTGCCGAATCAAAATTCATATTCCTTTCTCCCCTCTGCTGCTGCCTGCTGTAGGCTATGTTGTGTGGTACTCTCAATTCATTTCCATAAGTGTGTGTGTGTGTGTGTGTGTGTGTGTGTGTGTGTGTGTGTGTGTGTGCGTGGGTTGAGCTTTGTGGATCAAGGACAGTGATAGGAAGCTCTCAACGCATGTTGAATACCACCTGGATGCCTCTTGCGTATACTTGCACGTATTGCATGTGTATTTGTATCTGTGATGTACTGATGGTTGACATTTATGGTACATCATATGGCCTGTTCTCTGGCCGGGCAGTTAACACAATAACTGCCAAAGACGTTTATAAACGTCTAAAAAAAAAAAAAAAAAAGTGTAAAAGAATGAAATCTAAAAATTACACAGTTCCAGGTATTAATGGGTTAAAGTAGCTGCCTCCCACACAGCTTACTGTAGTACTAACCTATAGTTACACACACAAGACTCTCTGCTCATTGGGCTCATGGTTGGAAGAACTGGGATCCATGAGCTCGCACGGTGCTCCTCAAACGCTTCGGTAAACGCTTCGGTGTTTGTTTGTGTGTGCGTGCCCGTGTGAAGTTTTAATTGGGATGGGCATGTGTTTTAGTGGGTTGTTGTGTTTTTGGTGTGTGCAGATACAGAGCTACACCGACACTCATCCCAATATAAAAGCCTCATCCCAACACATAAGCCCTTGAAAACAGGACAGGACACCCACCCTCCATCCCAACAGTTTGCCTCTTCAGCCAGAAGGGCCCGCATTCATTTAGTCTGCCTTCTGAAATAAAACGATGGATGGATATCAGTCTGCATTCGTTAAGCAGAGTGTGTTCAGCACTGGCTTCTACGTCTATGATTTGTGGCTGTTGGCACATCGGAGCGCGCCGAGAGCGATTGTCCCACCTGCTGTGTTGTGTGTCTGTGTGTCCGTGTGTGTGTGTTTGTGTGCATTGCGCACCGGCACCGCCACAAAGCACTGCTGCCGCATGCCAAAATGTGATGTGTTAGCCACTTAACCCATTGAGACCTGAAGCCGATTCTACATGTCTCCTAAATCTCAACAGTTTTCTGAAAAACGTATGTTTCTATATCAGTGGTGCTCAATCTTTTTCATGTCAAGGACCCCCAAAATGATATGTATTTGGCTGCGGACCCCCATCAAAATATCTTGTTCCAGGGACCCCCCAGAAGCAAAGATGTGAGTTAAAAATGTTCACTTTAAAAATACATATATTCAAAGATTTGCACACATTTTCACGATTTTTCAAAAATAGCAGATCTACAAGCTCGTAGCGCGGCACTCGGTGCCGCGCTATGAGCTTGTATATCTGCTATTTTTGAATAGCCAAAGTGTAAAATAATGCTTTTTAGCTCAAATCTAAAAATGACACATTTCCAGGTCTTAATGGGTTAAAACCTGGTATCCCTGTTTTGGGCATTCAAACGAACTACAACTTAACAATACATTGCATGACGACGCATTCTGAGATAGTAGATCAGCCAGTAGTATAAAATAGGTCAAACACAGGTGCACCGTTTCTCCAATCCACACCAAACTTGGCACAAACACTGTTCAGGGGTCTGTCATGAGTCATGACAATAGTCACACACCCCAGGGTCATGTTAGGGGCCCGCGGGGGGCCACCGCACACCGTTGCTCCAATCTGCATAGGGCTGACCTTATACACCGTGATCTAAGCCATTGGTTCTCAAAGTGGGGTCCGGGGACCCCCAGGGGTACTTGAGGGTGTTCCAGGGGGTCCCCAGCTAAAAGATGAATAGTTAGGAACCAAATGGACCCTTATGGGTCTGTAACTCTGAGTGTACAAATGGAACCAAATTTTGGTTCCATTTACACTCAGAGTTACATTAACATTGATTTTACAATATAAATTGGGGTCCCAGAGATAGAAATGCCATAAAATGGGGGTCCGTAGCCTAATGCATGTCAAACTGGGGGTCCTTGAAATTAAAATGGTTGAGAATCACTGCTAGAGCTATAAAAATCATCTCTTATGGGGGTCCCTGGCTTATCTTTTCAAATGGGGGTCCGCGGGCTAATAAGTGTCAATTTGGGGGTCCTTGACATGAAAAAGTTTGAGAACCACTGATCTAAGCAACGCAGCTGCAGCTAATAAAATAAAACGGGTGTGTTATATATTTAGG
The DNA here is from genome assembly GCF_963454915.1 of Gymnoscopelus microlampas. Lineage (NCBI taxonomy): Eukaryota > Metazoa > Chordata > Actinopteri > Myctophiformes > Myctophidae > Gymnoscopelus > Gymnoscopelus microlampas. The sequence continues at coordinate 27,641,745 of NC_139960.1, forward strand.
TTAATGCCGATGTGCAAGCGTTGACAAAACTGTTGACTACTGTTGACTGCTACTGTGTGTGTGCCAACTTGGAGTTGGCACACATAAATCTAACACACCTGTTGTACATTTGTTTACCCTGAAGTTCTGCAGTTTACAAAATACTATTGGCCCCTAGGGTTTAATGTTCCATCAGCTTTCTGTCAAACATGCACGTGTAGCTACATGGCTTTATGTAGGCGCGTTGCCCGTGGATACATTTCTCCCGCGTGCACACAAAACTCAGCATATTTTTTTCGCTTGTTTGAATTGCAACTACATCATTTCATCGACGTGCCTGTTGTGCATTGGGCCTTACATCTCCAGTGGCACATTGTATCGGGGCAACGTCTCTCTTTATCCAAGCAGATAATTATTCTAGCACAATAACAACCGCTGGCTTCTCTCTTCCCTCCGTGAATCTAAATGAAAAATAGATGTCGTTATGTGCTTGGTGCTCCAAACGAAATCACTGGATGAGGTTGAGAATATTAACCCATTAAGACCGGTAACGCATCTGTGTCATTTTTTTATTTGAACTAAAAAGCATTATTTTATTCTTTGGCTATTCAAAAATAGCAGATCTACAAGCTCGTAGCGCGGCACCGAGTGCCGCGCTACGAGCTTGTAGATCTGCTATTTTTGAAAAATCGTGAAAATGTGTGCAAATCTTTGAATATATATATATTATTTTAAAGCGAACATTAACTCAAATCTTTGCTTCTGGGGGTCCCTGGAACAAAATATTTTGAGATGGGGGTCCGCGGCCAAATTCATATTATTTTGGGGGTCTTTGACATGAAAAAGTTTGAGAACCACTGACATATTCAGGTCTCAATGGGTTAAGAACCGTCTCGCTCTGAATGCACGGGCCTGCATTCCAATACGCAGGCGAATCATTTCTTTAGGGGTGAGAGCTCTGATTGGTGTAGAAATGGTCTTGATTGTCTTAATGGAATCGTAGCTGATCTGTTTACGGAACAAGTCAAATGACCTGCACCGTGTGCATGCGAGGATGTGTGCGCACTGTTGATTGGGTGAGATTTAATTTTCAAAGGTATATATGCATCAATGCCATAAGAAATGTAATTGCCCTTGAGCAGAAACCAAACGTGCATAATAACTAGGAATAACAAACAAACATAGTCTTGATAACCTTTCAGAGGAAGGGTCAGGTGGAGGTGGTGAGGGGTTAATGGATTAGCGTTTGTCCTCCAGTGCTGAAGGTGACCTGTAGAGCAGACCTAAGCACAGCTGTTACTGAACGCTCTAGTCAGAGTCTGATGAGGTAATATAGCTAATCTAGGTAATGTGTCCCACCTGTTGGATTGGCAGGTGGGACACAAGGTTGGGCTTCAGGCAGGCAGATAAAATCCGGAAGGCACAGAGAGCATTCGCCTGCAGAGAAGACCAGGCTTGGTGGATGTTTGTAGCGTCCTCCCCCAGGTAGTGTCGGTGAGATGTCGGAAAAAGCGAGACCCTTGATGTCACCTTGGCCTTAACTTCTTCTAGGTGTTGCTTGAAGGACAGTAATCCGATCCAGTAGCCAAAGGTACTTTGGGGCTCGCTTGAACTCCAGGCGCTTGCCACCGACGCCAATGCTTAGCTGCAGACGCCATCTCCAAAGGTAGGCTACCAAGGTGCCCATGTCTCGGTTGGTTGAGGCCTAATCTGAGCTCCCAGACGTTTTCGCCAGCTCTCGCATACCAACGGGAGGGGCGAAGGAACTTCTGGGCCAAAACCCCTGTGTTTGTGGGCGGGATGTAACTTACAGCTCAGAATCTGAGCGGACACGCCTCTTACCGGTCTGAGAGCTGTGCAACTCGTCTAAACCAGTGGTTCTCAAACGTTTTCGTGTCAAGGACCCCCACATTGACACTTATTAGCCCGTGGACCCCCATTTCAAAAGATATGCCAGGGGACCCCCATAAGAGAAGATTTTTTACGGCTCTAGCAGTGATTCTCAACCATTTTAATTTCAAGGACCCCCAGTTTGACATGCATTAGGGCTACAGACCCCTATTAAATAGCCTATTTAATGGCATTTCTATCCCTGGAACCCCAATTTATATAGTAAAATCAATGTTAATTTAACTCTGAGAGTGTACAAATGGAACCAAATGGACCCGTTAGGGTCCATTTGGTTCCATTTGTACACTCTCAGAGTTAAAGTCTCGTAAGGGTCCATTTGGTTCCTATCCATCATTTAGCTGGGGACCCCCTGGAACCCCCTCAAGTACCCCTGGGGGTCCCCAGACTCCACTTTGAGAACCAATGGTCTAAACAGTCCGACGAGAGGCGAACAGCAGTACACAACAATGGCGGCCGCAAATTTCTCAAGGAGAAATTCCCTCCCGTCGCTCCTATTTACACGCAACACCCACTGCATGTGGATCCCGCCCCCTTTTCTTCATTGGCTGTTGATTTGAATCAGAACGCAGTGGCCGCGCCCCCTGCTGTCCAGGCTTTGAGCCGAAGTCTCCCAGACTAGTTTGGAGGCCATCTTCCATCGCCTTCCGTGTTGGTCGTTGCAGCACGATGGCTATAGGTCATCCGCGTAATCGTATTTTCTGGATGTTCTATCCGGGAGGTCGTAGATGTAGATGTTAAACGGATGAATTTCACCATATGTGAATGTATGTGTGTGTATGTGTGTGTATGCGGATGTGCTGTATGTGTGGGTGACATGCAAACAGATTGCACTCATCTATAACAATATGTCTTCCATTGAAGCAGCCTACAGTACTTTGTTTTGTCAGGGGGCGGGACGGGACGGGGTTCAGAGGTCAATGAAGACAATGACACAGTGGGGGGGGGGGGGGGGGGGGGGGGCAGTGGTGGAAAAAAGTACTTCAATTCTTTACTTAAGTAAAAGTACCAATACTGCAATATAAAAATACTCTGTTACAAGTAAAAGTCCAGAATTCTAAATTTACTTGAGTAAGAGTACAAAAGTATTGGCATAAAAATGTACTTGAAGTACCAAAAGTAAAAGTACTAAATATTTGAAAATAGCTGATCTACAAGCTCACAACGCGCCGCGATGCGACGCGTTGTGAGCTTGTAGATCATCCTAGTTATAAAATAGGGCTAAAGTGGTTAATGTATGTTTCATAATATCATAGTTTATATCTGAAAAGTAACTAGTAACTAAAGATTTCAAATAATTGCAATGGAGTAAAAGCGCAATATTTGCCTCTGAGATGTAGTGGAGTAGAAGTAAAAGCATTGGAAATTGAAAATACTCAAGTAAAGTACAAATACTTCAAAATTGTACTTAAGTGCAGTACTTAAGTAAATGTACTTAGTTACTTTCCACCACTGGGGGGGGGGGGGGGGCAATGTGAGTGCTGAGCAAGCGTCTGGCAGAGCACATTATTACACGCTTCTCCCCCCCCCCCGCTGGGGGTGGGGAGCGATATCCACCAATCACGAGGTGAGGAATAGAAGCTGCTCACTTGGGAGCTAATCGCGCTGCCTGTCACTATACCAAAACCAAGGCTCCCAAGCGCCCGGGCCAGACTGTTTAGGAGCAATTACGATTACAGATGTCACACCCAGTTGGCCAGCAGGTAATTGACCCCGACAAGTCAGACACAAAAGCCCGATTCATACATAATATGACGGAGCCTAAAATAAGCAACGGAGGAAAGGGAGACGATTCGAGGATATCAAGCTGTACTGCCGTATTGCTCTTGTCATATAAGGGCTACTACACACTGCAAGACATTTGCTCCGATTATGCTCTTGCCGACCTTTTTTTTGTCTCGCCTTTTAGTCCCGCGTAGTACCGCAATATTACCGTCCAGTCCTGTATAAGCCTGCATTATTTCAATTAACCCATTAAGACCTGGAACTGTGTCATTTTTTAGATTTGAGCTAAAAAGCATTATTTTACACTATTCAAAAATAGCAGATCTACAAGCTCGCAGCGCGGCACCGAGTGCCGCGCTACGAGCTTGTAGATCTGCTATTTTCGAAAAATCATAAAAATGTGTGCAAATCTTTGAATATATATATATTTTTAAAGCGAACATTTTTAACTCAAATCTTTGCTTCCTGGGTGGTCCCTGGAACAAAATATTTTGATGGGGGTCCGCGGCCAAATACATATCATTTTGGGGGTCCTTGACGTGAAAAAGATTGCGCACCACTGATATAGAAATATAGGTTTTTCAGAACACTGTTGAGATTAAGGAGACATGTAGAATCGGCTTCAGGTCTCAATGGGTTAAGATCCAAAAACATAATGAGAGAGTGGGCGAGCGTGCGCGAGGTGAGGGGGGGCTGTTTATTTGAGAGGAATTCCACACAGAGAGAAATGGTTTGTGTTTATTTTGCGATGAGAGGGGGGGGGTGAGGGGGAAGAGACTCTGAAACGCTGTACCCAGCAGGGCAGGGAAATGATGTTCTCCTCTGATTTAATATAGTGTGAAAACCACAACGATATTATGACAGAAAGAGACCGGTGTAGTGTGAAATACGTAACGATCTGATGACTCTACCGGCGTCTTTAAAAGTCGTACGGTGTGTAAGCTGCCTTAAGTGACTTCTGCAGTGGCAAGGTTTTTAGTAGAACGGGAACCGACCGATTGTGCCGCCCACTGACTTTGAAAGGAGGACACCTATAAGGATGGCGTTGGGGTGCACAGCTCTCACACACGCACGCACGCACACACACACACGCACGCACACACACACACGCACACGCACACACACACACACATGTTTGTATTACTATGTTATGAATGCCATTTAAAAAAAATATTTGCCATTTTTAGCCGTAAGCCTAAAGCCAAAAAACAGCAGATCGATCTACAAGCATTATTTTACACTATTCAAAAATAGCAGATATACATGCTCATAGCACTCGGTGCCGCGCTATGAGCATGTATATCTGCTATTTTTGAATAGTGTAAAATAATGCTTTTTAGCTCAAATCTAAAAATGACACAGTTCCAGGTCTTAATGGGTTAATTTAAATAATGCAGGCTTATACAGGACTGGACGGTAATATGTAGATCAGCTATTTTTCGGTGCATGACAATGCCGCGCAACTAAGTATAAATCATGTTTAACTCTAATTCATATCCCTAAACCTAACCTCTAAATGTCTAATCCTGACCTGAATGTTTTTCTAATTGTAAACGTATCTCCAAAACATGTTTTTTTTTAACTATAAAACAACCATTTGTCTTGTGAGGACCAGGAAAACGGTCCTCACAATGTATATTTCTTCAAATTCTACTATACTTGGTCCTCGCAAGTATAGTAATACAAACACACGCACGCACGCACGCACGCACGCAGGCACGCACGCACGCACGCACACACGCACACGCACACGCACACATATACATGGGGCACCCAGTAGGTTTGATGCAGCTAAAGGAAATGAGAGTGAAGCCATTTTAAAGGCAATGATTATTTCAATATTTTTTTTCTTCTCACACTGACAGTGTGGAATCCATCCCCCACCCCACCCCCCCCCAAATAGCTGATGGGGCGGGCAGGGGGAGAGCGTAAAAAAAGACGTCAAAGTCTTTTAGGGGTTGGGGAGACGGAACTCTGGCGTTATCTCATCCGGTCTGTTGTACTCCATTCAGAGCTCCTGAATAATTAAGGTATATCTAAGCTTAGCTCTCTGATAAAAAGGTAAAAGTCTTTACTATTTGATATAGATGGAGTGGAGGGAAATGTCAGCTATTTTCAGCGAGAACATGCTGCACGGGAGGCACAAGGTCATCTCGACATGCGCGCTCAACTTGAAATGATTACAGTTCTGGCATGATTGCTTAATTACAGCACAGGTAGTTCAATGCTTTTTGCAGCACGCACACGGAGAGATTGGACCCAAAAGTGAGACATTTTTGTTACAGGGCTTTTAATCTGATGTTATTTCCCCTGCTGTGAGTACCAGACTGTGATTAACCCTTTAAGACCTGAGGCCGCTTCTACGAATTTTCTAAATCCTAACCGTTTTTTGGAAAAAAATATGAAAAAATAATTTTCACAAATTTTCAAAAATAGCAGATATACAAGCTCGTAGCGCGGCACTCGGTGCCGCGCTATGAGCTTGTATATCTGCTATTTTTGAACAGTCAAAGACATTAAAGTGACACAGATGCGTTCCAGGTATCAATGGGTTAAGGTGACTGTGATTTCTGCGTTGTTGCAGCAGACACATGGTAATCTACAAGTAATGAGAAAGATACACAGGCTGGGCTCGATAATGTCTTACTCAACAGCTTTTCAGGCCCACTTGTATGGGGAGAGATTTGTCTCAAAATTATTTGTGAATCCAATTCCAAGATGCACAAATATTCCTTGATTTGCAAATGTGTTTCCATGATTTACAAATGTGTTTTGCAATCTACAAACACAAAGTATTTATTTGTGACTTTTGTAAATATGAATTTGCAATTTTTACAAAAGATAATTATACTTGTGTGTGCATTCATCATTAAATATCATTTGTAAATCGTCAATTCTGTGTGTGAATTGTTGAATGTGCATTTGTGAGTAGACCAACACACGCATACATTCCTTTTTCCTGTTACATCATTTTGAGACAAACGTCACGCTTTTTTAAGAACATTTTTACAAATGTAGTTTCCTATGTGCAAACTTACTTGTAACTTGTAAGTTAGTATTTAAATACATGAGGAGGCATTTGGGGGTAAAAGTTGGGAAGCTGACTATTTTACATAATTCAAGGGTGCTGAATCTGAGTAACATGGTTCCCAAACGAATGTTATCGTTTTTAACCTTCCAATTTGCGTAAACAAATGGCTGCCAAATGCCAATGTTGAACAATTTCTTCAATAACTAAATATTTCTGCAAACTAAATATGCACATTAGAGGCCACAATTACAGAAAACTGTTTAGTAAAGAAGTGGTTCATACGCACCCCCCTTATTTTCTGTTCTTTTCCACTTATAGTATCTGTATTTTTGTGTGCACTTCAGATATTTGATATTAATTTAATCAGTTGCAGGTGTTCATGCTACATACATACATATATACATATATACATACATACATACATACATACATACATACATACATACATACATACATACATACATACATACATACATACATACATACATGCGTACTGTACATACAGTACATACAATACATACATACATACGGTCAGCACCAAACTTAGAACAAACTAGTCAGGGCCATCAGAATAGTCACACTAGGGGCCTCTACCGTGGATCCCGGGGGCCACAGGCACAGTGTTGCTCCAATCCTCACCAAACATGGCACTACATCAGTGTTACAGCAGTGTCTAACATTTCAAATGTTAGACACCATAACAACTCTGGACTGGATTTGAACACCACATAGCAGGCTGAAAATCGAGTCATCTATATTTTCCAATGCTGGATGGTTTGGTTATATTGTAAAGCACATGCCTGCTTATGTCAGCTTGTGCTGGCATGCTAGACCGCATTAGCTAGCAAGCTCTCACTTAACTTGTGCTGATGATTTGGTCAATATCTGTGTTTCTAGTGTCGGCTTAAAGCTGCATGCACTATGTAACTTTCCTTTTCTTTATTACCATTGAGCTAATAGAGCCTGCCTGCTTGCTCAGGGAATAAATTGAATCTTGACCATCAGGTCAAAATTTGTGTCAGATCCTGTGTCTAGGTGAGACATAACCTTTGACACGATCTAAATGTCTCAGAAGAGCAGCAGGCAACCACCCCAATTGTATAAGTTATATTGTGAGCAGAGGTGGACGAAGTACTCGACCCTAGTACTCGAGTAAGAGTACAGAAACTCCTTGGTCAAATTTACTCCACTATAAGTAAAAGTAGCTCAGTCAAAATGTTACTCTGTAGTAAAAAAGTCATTGCTTTTAAATATACTTAAGTATTCCAAAGTACATGCTTTGAAAAATACTTAAGGTACAAGTCAAAGTAAAAGTACATTTCTTAATTTTTAGATCAATGAATTGCTGTAATGTTTTCACAATGAATTTATAGGACCTTGTAACTCTTGTTTCAGATAAGTACTGTAACTCGGCACTGAAACCAGCACAGCACTGCATGCACTGATGTGCTTGTAGAACCACTATGTTATACAAAGCCTGCAGAAACACCATATAAAAACATAGAAAAGACTGAGGAACCAGAACTGTCTTGCAACCATTTCCCCCAATGGCAGTTGCAAGGAGTTGCATTGGTGCGGTTGACCTTAAAACAGTTTTGTTGCAAGGAGTTGCGACTCATTTTCTTGGTGCGGTTTGTCCTTTAGGTTGGCTGTTTTCTTGTCTTCCCTAAAATGCAATTGGCCTAACTTCTGCTCTCATACTGGCCGTGTTTCTGTCTTCCCCCTCCGCTCGCCTCTATCTTTGTTACATCTTGTATGGGTGTATAGGAGTAGAAGTATTTAGTTCTGGTTCCTCAGTCTTTTCTATGTTTTTATATGGTGTTTCTGCAGGCTTTGTATAACATAGTGGTTCTACAAGCACATCAGTGCATGCAGTGCTGTGCTGGTTTCAGTGCCGAGTTACAGTACTTATCTGAAACAAGAGTTACAAGGTCCTATAAATTCATTGTGAAAACATTACAGCAATTCATTGATCTAAAAATTAAGAAATGTACTTTTACTTTTACTTATACCTTAAGTATTTTTCAAAGCATGTACTTTGGAATACTTAAGTATATTTAAAAAGCAATGACTTTTTTACTACAGAGTAACATTTTGACTGAGCTACTTTTACTTATAGTGGAGCAAATTTGACCAAGGAGTTTCTGTACTCTTACTCGAGTACAAGGGTTGAGTACTTCGTCCACCTCTGCTCACAATATAACTTAAACAATTGGGGTGGTTGCCTGCTGCTCTTCTGAGACATTTAGATCGTGTCAAAGGTTATGTCTCACCTAGACACAGGATCTGACACAAATTTTGACCTGATGGTCAAGATTCAATTTATTCCCTGAGCAAGCAGGCAGGCTCTATTAGCTCAATGGTAATAAAGCAAAGGAAAGTTACATAGTGCATGCAGCTTTAAGCCGACACTAGAAACACAGATATTGACCAAATCATCAGCACTAGTTAAGTGAGAGCTTGCTAGCTAATGCAGTCTAGCATGCCAGCACAAGCTGACATAAGCAGGCATGTGCTTTACAATATAACCAAACCATCCAGCATTGGAAAATATAGATGACTCGATTTTCAGCCTGCTATGTGGCGTTCAAATCCAGTCCAGAGTTGTTATGGTGTACACTGCTGTAACACTGATGTAGTGCCATGTTTGGTGAGGATTGGAGCAACACTGTGCCTGTGGCCCCCGGGATCCACGGTAGAGGCCCCTAGTGTGACTATTCTGATGGCCCTGACTAGTTTGTTCCAAGTTTGGTGCTGACCGTATGTATGTATTGTATGTACTGTATGTACAGTACGCATGTATGCATGTATGCATGCATGTATGTATGTATGTATGCATGCATGCATGCATGTATGTATGTATGCATGTATGTATGTATGTATGTATGTATGTATGTATGTATGTATGTATGTATGTATGTATGTATGTATGTATGTATGCATGTATGTATGTATGTATGTATGTATGTACTGTATGTATGTATGTATGTATGTATGTATGTATGTATGTATGTATGTATGTAGCATGAACACCTGCAACTGATTAAATTAATATCAAATGTCTGAAGTGCACACAAAAATACAGATACTGTAAGTAGAAAAGAACAGAAAATAAGGGGGGTGCGTATGGACCACTTCTTTACTAAACAGTTTTCTGTAATTGTGGCCTCTAATGTGCATATTTAGTTTGCAGAAATATTTAGTTATTGAAGAAATTGTTCAACATTGGCATTTGGCAGCCATTTGTTTACGCAAATTGGAAGGTTAAAAACGATAACATTCTTTTGGGAACCATGTTACTCAGATTCAGCACCCTTGAATTACACACACGTGTGGAACTGCAGGTTGTGAGTGAATTTGAGACAAGTGTGAAGCTTGTCTCAAAACTGAATGCGTGTGTTGGTGTACTCACAAATGCAGATTCAACAATTCACACGCATAATTAGATTTACAAATGATATTTTATGATATATGCGCCTGCAAGTATACATTATTTCTACAAATTGCAAATGATATATTTACAAATAGTCATATATTTGTACAAATCATATGTATTTAAATACTAACTTACAAGTTACAAGTAAGTTTGCACATAGGAAACTACATTTGTAAAAATGTTCTTGAAAAAAAGCGTGACGTTTGTCTCAAAATGATGTAACAGGAAAAAGGAATGTATGCGTGTGTTGGTCTACTCACAAATGCACATTCAACAATTCACACACAGAATTGACGATTTACAAATGATATTTAATGATAAATGCACACACAAGTATAATTATCTTTTGTAAAAATTGCAAATTCATATTTACAAAAGTCACAAATAAATAATTTGTGTTTGTAGATTGCAAAACACATTTGTAAATCATGGAAACACATTTGCAAATCAAGGAATATTTGTGCATCTTGGAATTGGATTCACAAATCATTTTGAGACAAATCTCTCCCCATACACTTGTGCTCTCATATAGTAATAAACAACTTTGTTTTTCCTGACAAACTTAAAGAAAACAGTCCCCATGTCCTTACTCGCACTTAATTGCCTTTCTCCATGTCTGGACTTTACACGTTTGCCTTGGAATGAAGAGGCGTGTATACACTTGGCCTTAAGTAAGCATAACTGTGCTCATTTCAATACCACACTTAAAGTCTGTGTTTGAAATGATCTCTGTGAACTCTTGTCAATCCTATACTGGCTAACGTTGCAAAAGAAGGATTTCTTTCCTCCAGTCAGAGTAGCCAGGGGTCAGTCAGTCTGTGGGTGTTTTAAAAAGTGCCCTCTATTCAACACTCCATATTGAAATAATCTGTGTGTTTCACCCGATTCACCGTTCTCCACATTTGTTGCTAATTCACATCCATGGGCGCTTTGCTTTAACCCATTAAGACCTGGAACTGTGTCATGTTTAGATTTGAGCTAAAAAAGCTTTATTTTACACTTTGGGCTATTCAAAAATAGCAGATCTACAAGCTCATAGCGCGGCACCGAGTGCCGCGCTATGAGCTTGTATATCTGCTATTTTTGAAAAATCGTGAAAATGTTTGCAAATCTTTGAATATATATATTTTTAAAGCGAACATTTTTAACTCAAATCTTTGCTTCTGGGGGGTCCCTGGAACAAAATATTTTGATGGGGGTCCGCGGCCAAATACATATCATTTTAGGGGTCCTTGACATGAAAAAGATTGAGCACCACTGATATAGAAACATAGGTTTTTCAGAAAACTGTTGAGATTTAGGAGACATGTAGAATCGGCTTCAGGTCTCAATGGGTTAAAAAAGCATGGCACTGCACGGCTCTGCAGAGAATGTGTTAGAGGTGTGTGTGATGGGAAAGATATAGAGGAACTGGAATGGAATTTGTCCATATTAATTTCCCCAGTTATGATTCTTTGGATGTTTTAGAGAAACCCAAACACACACAATTGGCGACACGGTCGACGTCCATCCTCTCTCTCTGTCTTTCTGTTGCAATTCTTATGCAGTGGTGTAAAGTAACTAAGTACATTTACTCACGTACTGTACTTAAAGGAGTAGTTCACCCAAAAAATTACTTATTTTCTATCAATTGCACACCCCATGAAGCCTTGAATCCATGGATTATTTTTTGCCTTTGTCGCATTCCTAAGCTAATAATTTCATTCCTGTCTCCTACCGGCTAATGTATCGGGTAGGAGACACAAAGTAGATTCTTTGTGTCTCCTACCGGAAATACACCCGGGCATCAAATTATTGGCTTAGGAATGCGACAAAAACCAAAATGTATCCATGAATTCAAGGCTTCATGGGGTGTGCAATTGATAGAAAATAAGTTTTTTTTTTGGGTGAACTCCTCCTTTAAGTACAATTTAGAGGTATTTGTACTTTACTTGAGTATTTCCAATTTCCCATACTTTTACTTCTACTCCACTACATCTCAGAGGCAAATGTTGTACTTTTACTCCACTACGATTATTTGAAAACTTTAGTTACTAGTTACTTTGTAGATTTTTATTATTATTACAAAACATACATTAACCACTTCAGCCCCATATACATTTCGGCCATTTGAAAATAGCCGATCTACAAGCTCACAATGCGTCGCATCGCGACGCATTGTGAGCTTGTAGATCTGCTATTTTCAAAAGATTTTATATATTTGAAAACTTGTGAAATGGGACATCCTGCATAAGGAGTGCTTTCTACTTTTGGTACTTTAAGTACTTTTTGATACCAATACTTTTGTACTTTTACTCAAGTAAACTTACTTGTAACAGAGTACTTCTATTGATACTTTTACTTAAGTAAAACATGTGAGTACTTTTCCCACCACTGTTCTTGGGGCATCGAGCCCGGATCTCAATCACTGGACCTGGACACTCCCCCATAGAGGGCAGTGTTGAGTTGCTGCTGTCAGACATAGCCTGTCCTCCGGCTGCAGAAGACACTGTAGATGTAATGAACATTCATTCTCTCTCTCCCTCACTCTCTTTCTATCTCGCTCGCTGTCATTCTCTCATTCTCTCGCTCGGTCTGTCTCTGTCACTTAATCTTCCTTTGCACAAACTCACATTTGCTTTGAGCACACATGGAAATAGGAGATAAAAACCGCTGAAGCGGTTAAACGTGTTTGTGAGTTGTGGTTAGAGTACAGATAGATGAAGAGCAGTCTGGGATTTGAACGGGCACGTCAAACCCCTCCCCATACCCTTCATTTTGTGCAAACAATGGTTTGAACAGATGAGTTATCGGTGTGATTTGCAGTCCCTCGTCTCGGGCACAATGACTGAAGACGTGATGTTATTTTAGGGGAGTAGCTTAGCTAAACTGTTTGCAAAGTGATTAGTCGATATGATGACGTTCCTCTTTTGCAATTTTATCCATAGCTTTGGAAGGCAATTCAGACATAAATCAACATTAAATGATAGAGAGAAACCTGTGCTTTATCAGAGTCGCGTGTAAGACATTATTTCACCTTGTTTTCTTTTTCAGTGTGGATGTTTAGATGACTATAGACCCCTTAACCCATTGAGACCTGGAACTGTGTCATTTTTAGATTTGAGCTAAAAAGCATTATTTTACACTTTGGGCTATTCAAAAATAGCAGATATACAAGCTCATAGCGCGGCACTCGGTGCCGCGCTATGAGCTTGTAGATCTGCTATTTTTGAAAATTCGCGAAAATGTGTGCAAATCTTTGAATATATATATATGTCAAGCGAACATTTTTAACTCAAATCTTTGCTTCTGGGGGTCCCTGGAACAAAATATTTTGATGGGGGTCCTCGGCCAAATACATATAATTTTCACCTGTGTATCCAGTCTCAATGTTGGTAAACAAATAATTGGTCTATAGGCCTGGGTAAGAAGGGATGAACCTTGTTCTGAAAATGCGTTGAAGAAAGGAATATCAAATGGGTCGTTGTATGACAGCTTGATTGCAGTGCACTGTGCTTTTACTGTTTCGCTAAAAGCCTCGATTATGTCTTGACATTTCAATTGCTTTCCCGTGAATGTCATTGCACTGTAATTCTGTTCCGTCTGAATCTAATGTTTTATATGAACAGGGCCTTGGATCAAGAGGGACAGTGAGTTAGTTTACACGTGTTGTCATCTTAGGTTGAGATCAAGTGTGTTCTATGAGACGGGGACAGAGTCGTGTGCCGACGGTTGAAAGTGCTCATGTGGCCTATATAGTTGCTTCTTTTGGGCTTATTTTCCTAGACCTGGTTGCTTATTTCTCTCACTAAACATGGCAACGTTGAAAGGCCAAATGAGGAACAGCGCCACAGATCATAGTGGCTGAACACAGTATTGTGGGTTGTCTTTATAGATCCTATATTCTGAGAGGACATTGAGCCCTCATTGGCTAAATGACCAGCCAATGAGGAAAAAGTCACGCGAAAGGACCAGCCAATGAGGAAAAAGTAGGCCAGGTTTGGCAACCTTCTAAAAATCTAAAATAGTGGAAATAGCAGATCTACAAGCTCAAAACGCGTCACGATGTGACGCGTTTTGAGCTTGTAGATCGTCTGTTACCACAATTTTTTAACGTATAGAAAGTTATTAAAGTATGCAAGTTATTTGTCATATGTGCCCCGTGCACAATTTTTTGCAATTTTTATTCATAATATTCCAATGTTCAATCTTACCTGTTACCTGTCCACTTCGTGCCTTGTGGCACAGAAGGCCTTCACAGTGCGCTTCCACTTTTCACCATCAGCCGCTCTAGTCCTCAGTTCAGGCCATGATTTCCATCCCAGCATCTTTTCTTTCTTTCTCAACGGTACGCCTCCCAGGTGGTCTTTGGTCTTTCTTTTTCTTCTTTTCCCTTCTGGTGCCCAGCAGGTCATTGCTATTGTCCTTGTTGTGGTTCCTAGCCGTAGTTATGTGTCCAATCATCTTCCATCTACACAGCTTCACTTCCAGCACTCAGCGGCTTCATCGATCTCAGCTCTTTCTAGCAGGTCTTCAGTACTGACGACGTGATCTTTCCAACGTATCACGGAGTATTCTTCGTATAAGGCATCTATTATGGAACAGATCAACTGCCTTGTTGTCTCCTTTGTTCATTTTCCATGTTACACGTACATACTGGCACCACTAGCGTCTTTTGTACAGTTTTAGTCTTAATGTTCAATGACAGAAATACAATTAAATCGCTAATCGTTCATTATTTGACCGACAATTAATCGTCAAGTAAAATGTCATAATCGTGGCGGCCCTATTGACACCAGTCACGGTGTCACCTCAGTGTCAGTGGTACTGTCCCCCCAGGGGACCCCCAAGGGTGCCTCGTCTCCCCGCCATAGCATTGACGACGCTGATTTATGGCGACTTCATAGACTAACGAGGTGAAACGGATCGACAGACTTTACTTGACAATAAATCATTGGTCGGTAAACGCTTACACACTGTGTAGGGCTAATGAAGGTGTTGTTTTATGTCAATTCAGGATCAATCTAGGCTAAATACTAGGCTGACCGATGAAGGGCCTTAGTCGTTGGTTCTCAAAGTGGGGTCCGGGGACCCCCAGGGGTCCTTTGGGGGGGGTTCTAGGGGGTCCCCAGCAAAATGTGTTAATATAGAATCACAATAATTGTATTGTTAACCACTTTAACATTTTATATTTTGGCTATTCAAAAATAGCAGATCTACAAGCTTGTACTGTAGATCTGCTATTTTTGAAAAATCGTGAATATTTGTGCAAATCTTTGAATACGATATATTTTTACAGCGAACATTTGTAACTCAAATCTTTGCTTCTGGGGGGGTCCCTGGAACAAAATATTTTGAGATGGGGGGGTCCGCGGCCAAATACATATCATTTTGGGGGTCCTTGACATGAAAAAAGTTTGAGAACCACTGGCCTAAGTTATACCACTCTAATAAAACTTAAGAAGTCTTTCAAATCACCTCCCGTACGTGTATACATAGAGAGGCATTTTATATGTGTATCGTTTATGTAATCAGTTTACAATTTTTTTGTCGTCCACAGAGTGTGTTACAACTCTTTTAAAAAGTGCCCATGCCTTCATTCACGGACAAGGGCAGGCCAGCTGTCGTGTCTAAACCCCCTCCTCCCCCCCCCAACCCAACCCAACCCAACCCAACCCCGCTACCACCATTCTCATCATGTATTTTGAACCTGTGTTTTGTTGAAGCCTGTGTCAGGTCCACCGGGTGGGCCCGTGTGTGGAAAGTGCAGTGCGTGCGCGGGGGGGTTAAATGGGGCTGGGGCTGATCCCGTCTGCCCTGAGCTGGCCCTTCGCTCTCCAATTTCTGCCTCTGTCCACTGGAGCTGAAAATAGGACTGGGGCTGCGGGCTCTCTCTCTCTCTCTCTCTCTCTCTCTCTCTCTCTCTCTGTGTTCACACAGCTCAGTGGTGGAGCACAGCAAAGAAGAACATTGGGCTCTTGACTTCACAGCACAGTTCTCGCTTCACCTCCCTCTGCACATCTCTCTCTCTCTCTCTCTTTCTTCTCAGCTCATCTCATCTCTGTGGACCCCGAGCTCATGTTAACCCGTTAAGACCGGGAACGCATCTCTGTGTCATTTTTAGATGTCTTTGGTTTGGACTATTTCTTAAAAATCGTGAAGATTCGTGGCAAAATCTTGGATTGTATGTTTTTTAAAGCGAACATTCGTAAAATATTTAGTTCCAGGAACCCCCAGAAGCAAAGATTTAAGTTACAAATGTCCGCAAAAAAACCCCAAAAAAACCCCAAATATTTGCACAACTTTTCATGATTTTTCAAAAATAGCAGATCTACAAGCTCATAGCGCGGCACTCGGTGCCGCGCTATGAGCTTGTATATCTGCTATTTTTGAATAGCCCAACGAAATAAAAAAAATGACACACAGATGCCGTTCCCGGTCTTAAAGAGTTAAACCTCTCCATTTGAGATTGATGTTCTCTCCCACTGATCGCCCTATAAATTCATTGAGTAAGGGTAGTGTGTGTGGGTAGTGTATTTATATATACAGACTGAAGCTATTTACCGTGTCAGACTAATTAACGCCTCGTCCCTAATTGCCGGCGTGCTCGACGCGTTTCCCACAGCTAGTCGCGCTAAGGGTAGGCACCTGATCAGTGGTGATTTGATCTCATGCTTGACACAGCCAGCACATTAGACCGAACCACACACACACACACACTCTGCTGGCTAATTGGATGTGTGGCTTCATCTCAGCCAACACAGGAATCAAGATAATCTCCCAAGATGGGGAAAAAAATATATATTTTGTTATATGTTTTTTTTTAAACCATTCAGACCTGGAACGCATCTGTGTCATTTTTTGGATTTGAGCTAAAAAGCATTATTTTACACTTTGGCTATTCAAAAATAGCAGATATACAAGCTCATAGCGCGGCACCGAGTGCCGCGCTACGAGCTTGTAGATCTGCTATTTTTTTTAAATCGAGACAATGTGTGCAAATCTGTGAATATGTATTTTTTTTAAGCGAACATTTTTTAACTCAAATCTTTGCTACTGGGGGTCCCTGGAACCAAATATTTTGAGATGGGGGTCTGTGGCCAAATACATATAATTTTGGGGGTCCTTGATAATTATGAAAAAAGTTTGAGAACCACTGATATAGAAACATATTTTTTTTGGAAGAAAAAAACCCAAACATTTAGACATGTGTAGAATCGGCTTAATGGTGTAATTTCCTTTCATCTATCTGTATGGATTGAGTGATCTCATATATATATATATATATATATATATATATATATATATATATATATATATATATATATATATACGCCTGTACTGTATGTCCTGGTGTGTGTTCTTCACCCAGCTTTTCCCTTTAACCAATTTAACCGTCTCTAGTTGGTGCATGTAGGCAAAAGTAGCAGGAAAAGCGAAATATCAGTTATGCATTCGTCATAGCACAGATTGAGGTGCAGTGGTGGGAAAAGTACTGAAATGTTTTACTTAAGTAAAAGTATCAATACTGCAATGTAGAAGTACTCTGTTACAAGTAAAGTCCAGAATTCAAAATTGACTTGAGTAAATGTACAAATGTATTGGTATCAAAAACCAAAGTGTGTAAGAAAGTGCAAGAAAAAAAAAAAGTATAATGATAGGAATACACACTTTTCTTTTGATCATTTAAACATCAAACTTATGTTGCTGTAATATCAGTGGTTCTCAAACGTTTTCATGTCAAGGACCCCCACAATGTTATGTATTTGGCCGCGGACCCCCATCTCAAAATATGTTGTTCCAGGGACCCCAGAAGCAATGAGTAATCTTAATTCTTATTGCCCTCCCCTCCCTACGAATTCTTTATCTTATAGATGAGATCAACGACACGATATTATTGTACTGTATCACAATATATTGCGATTCAGTACATATTGCGATATATTGTGATATATTGCAATGTATATTGAGATTAATCACTGGAAGGCGAACTAGCTATAGTACTGTGACATCCAGAGGAGTTGAGTGTCAGGACCGGACTTTTACTTTTGGTTTATATGCACGGGAACAAATATGTTTTTCTCCAATAGTATCGCGATACTATGGCCTGGAATATCGATACAGTATTGGGAAATAAAATGTCGCGATGTGTATCGATTATATTGCCCATCTACAGTATAGAGCTTGTGCAAAAAAAATCTTTCGCCCACTTCTTCACACCTGTAAGCCAATGATGTGACACTAAAGTTGATCTTACTCTGATTCAGTGAAGTTGATATACTGTGTATAGTCATCTCTCACATTAGTCAGGGGATATTAGCAGAATATTTTCCAATCTTGGAATAAATTCCTTACCAAGAAAAATCTTCACCAATGTGTTTGCAAAGGTGTCTAGTAACACATCTCACAAAGACTGAAATTCAGTATCCCTAGGAGAATTTTTGACAGCTCCTTAAAGTTGGGGTACCCACCATAACCTTGGTTAAAAAAAAATCCAAAAAGAAATCCAAATTTAATTCTGTTTTAAGTTGCATGTGAGGGGTCAAACTAGGGTGTTTTTATGATTCTGAATCCATTGCAATCATTTGTTTTGCACCAAAACCACTCCTTGGGCTAAAAACGTCCATAGCATGCATACTTTTTGTGCAAAAAGCCCATTGAGTTTTTAGCCCAAGGAGTGGTTTTGGTGCCTTTGCAAACACATTGGTGAAGATTTTTTTTGGTAAGGAATTTATTCCAAGACTTTTTTAATATCCCCTGACTACATTGATCTCAGACAGTCTCTCTCATGTCTCTGTTTTAACTTCTGTGTCGCCTGTGTCTTTTACTGCTTCCCCAGGCCTTGTCAGGCCTTTTTTTCTTTTGTCAGAGGTATCTCTCAGAGTATATCTCTAACCGCACTCTTTTTCTACCGGTAAAACCGTGCACGGGGTGATACCAGAGGCCTGGCATCAATTAGGCACAACAAGATGAGAGCACTGCAGCGCATCAATATTTATTTCATCTGCATATAGATGAGACCTGGTTTTAAAGGAGCCATTTGCTGATGAACCCCCTTCCCTGACTACCAAGACCTCACTTTGTTATGACAGGAAGGGAGGGAGGGGGGGGGGGGGGGGGGGGGGGGGAGGTTGCGGTAGAGGAGCAGAAAGAAGCCTTGATATAATGAGATAGACGTTACAGGGGCCAAAGGTGTCCGTGTCCCATGAAGCGCTTTGCGATGCAGTTCAATTAGAACTACTTTGGCTGCTTTGCAATTTGTTACATATCTCTCCACTCTCCATCATGTTAGTAATGGTGAGCATGACTTTACCTGTAAGTGCATCCTTCACCCACCACTGCCATCCCGTCCAAAGACATTCATCAACACTAGTCCATACCCATGGGGGGGATGTGCACACATGATCTGGCAACCCGGGAGGCAGTTCGTCCCATACCTCGCGGGGCCATCCCACCGCTTGGGCAGCCGTAACCATGGCGACAGTGTTTTACACAAAAAAGCTAATAAACAGCTGAGATTTGGTGAAATCGAAAAACGGGCTTTGCAGTTCCGTGTGCATGATAATGGGCAATGGATGTGTGCAAATTCAGATCAATTGAAATTTTGGCCTCACCACTACACACACCACTACACACACCACTACAGAGGTTTGTAGAATTATAGTAGGGATGTGCCTATTGTCCCATAGGTCAAGGAGCAAGTCTCGGCAGCTCATTGGTCGAACAACTGGGAGCATGTTCAGCGTTATGTGCCATTAATGCTGATAGGATGTAAAGGCGCCATTGTCAAACTGGAGACTCCCCCCCCCCCCCCCCCCCCATTAGCCTCTGGGAAACTGCATCTGTCAGTTCCTTTTATGCCCATATATGGGCATGCCCCCTTTTGTGCCCATATAAGGAGCTGACTGATTTGTTTGCGCCTGACGCCATGACGACGCATTTTAACTTAGATCTTTTATCCCGCGATTTTTGTAACCCATTTTTTCACCCGGTGCCAATTGCCTAAGCTGTAATCCCGGGCGCTACTCTCCCTCTGCCAGCCTGGGGAGAGCCCCGAACCGAGCTCATGCTTCCTTCAATGCATGAGGAGTGAGCAGGCGGCTTCTTGTCACCTGACAGAGGGGAGTTTCCCCGGTAGGACCGTAGCGCGTGGAAGGAACACGTTATTCCAACCAGTTCCTTTCCCCTCCTTCAGACTGCATGTTTTTTGTGAGGGTACCTACCTAGGGGACGCGGGGAAAAACATGAAAACTCCACACAGAAAGGCGACACATTGAAGTTAGACAACACACTCCATATTTGGACGTAGCTGCATTGGGAACTCCTTTACATGGTTATGGCGTTATGGCTAAGTCACGGTGACATGAGCGTGAAGTCAGAGGTCCGCCCTCCGGCCGGTTCTCCCTTATAAGCCAATTTTAACATGGGATGTGCTCTCAACGTAACGTGTGTACAAACTGAGTAAAGATGAAAACGTGGAGATTACCACCGAAATACTGGTCAAAGATGAGTCACAAAAGGAACAGCCCCTAAGATAGACTCCCTTCTCTCCCATTACTGAAGTCTCTGTATTGAGTGTTCTTATTTCAAAACGCCCTCCACTATGGGCTGCCTGTGCATTTTATGAACAGGAGGGTAGAGTCCGTTGGGAGCCCTCAGCAGTAAATTGCCATTATAGATCAGCAGTGGGAAAAACAGTGCTAGCCCATTTAGACCGGGAATGCATCCTTGTGTCATTTTTTTGATTTCTTTGGGCTATTCAAAAATAGCAGATATACAAGCTCGCAGCGCGGCACCGAGTGCCGCGCTGCGAGCTGAAAATGTGTGCAAATCTTTGAATATATCTGGGCGGTCCGTGGAACAAAATATTTTGAGATGGGGGTCCGCAGCCAAATACATGGCTTTTTGGGGTTCCTTGACATGAAAAAGGTTTGAGGACCACTGATATTACAGCAACATAGGTTTAAAAAAAAAAAAAACTGTTAGTATTTAGAAGACATTTGTAAAATCCCCAGAGGCAAAGATTTGAGTTAAAAATGTTCACTTTAAAAAAAAATATATATATTCAAACGATTGGCACACATTTTCACGATTTTTCAAAAATAGCAGATCTGCAAGCTCATAGCGCGGCACTCGGTGCCACGCTATGAGCTTGTATATCTGCTATTTTTGAAGAAATCTAAAAATGACACACAGATGCGTTCCCGGTCTTAACGGGCTATAACAGTGTTTTCTCTTTTCTTCGGCTCAATTGCAACGGCTCACCAAACCCGAGGTCAATTTCCTCAACTCTGTGGAATGGAAACTTTTGTTTCTTTTTTTTATTGTCTATTTTTTTTCATGTCGTACCCGATGCCTCCTCCAATGACCATGGAGGCGAAAGAGGTTGTTGGTGTTTACGTCTTCTCTAATTACCTCCCAGGCTCCAGACGAGTGGATGTGCCACTGACCGCTCCTTAGTTTGTAATTACCCTCCTCCGCAGACGCAGAAAATCAATGAAGTGCTTTGTGGAATTATTATTATTGGGGGGAAAAGGGAGGGCGCAATAATGGCTTGTTTTTGAACACTTTCTTGCCCGCTTGTCTCTTTCTATGAGGGTCTCTTCCAGGAAATGTCTGTTTCTCTTGTTACTTAACCCATTAAGACCTGGAACGCGTCTGTGTGTCATTTTTAGATTTATTTGGCTATTCAAAAATAGCAGATCTACAAGCTCATAGCGCGGCACCGAGTGCCGCGCTATGAGCTTGTAGATCTGCTATTTATTTTTTTTAATCGTGAAAATGTGTACAAATCTTTGAATATGTGTATTTTTAAAGCGAACATTTGTAACTCAAATCTTTTCTTCTTCTGGGGATTCAAATGTCTTCTAAATCCTAACGTTAAAACATTTTTAATAATTGTTGCTATAATATCAGTGGTGCTCAAACTTTGTCGAGGACCCCCAAACTGATTATGTATTTGGCCACGGACCCCCATCTCAAAATATGTTGTTCCAGGGGACCCCCCAGAACCAAAGATTTGAGTAAAAAAATGTTCGCTTTAAAAATATATTATTCAAAGATTTGCACACATTTTCACGATAAAAAGATAAATAGCAGATCTACAAGCTCATAGCACGGCACTCGGTGCCGTGCTATGAGCACTATGAGCACTATTACTAACTATTGCTTGAGATAGTTAACACGTTTTTCTACAGTATGTCTTACTCCTGAAAACTGATGGTATACAAACGTGACTGCACGCTGTTTGTGTGTTTTTCTTTGTGTATGTGTACAGTACAGTATGTGTGTGTATGTTGCAGTTGATGGGTGTTTCCAGTGGGGTTGTTAAAGGAGTCGTTCACCCCAAAAAATACTTACTTTTATCAATTGCACACCCCATGAAGCCTTGAATCGATGGATTTATTTGTGTTTTTGTCGCATTCCTAAGCTAATAATTTGATTCCTGTCTCCTACCGGCTAATGTATCCGGTAGGAGACACAAAGTAGATTCTTTGTGTCTCCTACTGGAAATACACCCGGGCATCAAATTATTGGCTTAGGAATGCGACAAAAAACAAAATAAATCCATGTATTCAAGGCTTCATGGGGTGTGCAATTGATAGAGCAATTGGGTTAACTCCTCCTTTAAGTTAGAAACAGGACTGTGCCTGTGTTGGTAAGCTGTGTGACCCGTTGTGGGCCTGCCAGATGCAATTGGGTGAGAAGGCCTCTGAAGTGTAATGGGATTGGCCATGAGCAGGGGCTATTTTGACAGTGCAGGGTGTGTGGGAGTCTGGGAGACCTGGTGAACCAACAGTAAGAGTCAAACCAGGCTAGCCATCTACAAATGTACCATAAAGTAAGTGTGTGCGTGTGTGTGTGAGTCGAGAGCAACAGTGGCGTGCACAGACATTTTGAGGGGCAGTTGCTCAAGTAAATTTCCCTCTACACCTATACCTCTTCTGCGAGGCGTTGTGGGCTTGTACATCTGCTATTTTTGGCTAAAGTTCTCCTAAAGGGATGCTAGGTTTCGAGTGGGTATGGTAAAAATAAAAATCATATCACAAAGAATTGGCGGACCCCCTGTAGTAACTCTGAGGACCCCCTAGGGGTCCCGGACCCCCTATTGAAGACCCCTGCTGTAAACTGAAAAAAAAAAAACTTTTTTTTTCTCTTTTTCAAAAGGGCACTTCTGGTCAAGAGGGCAAAGGGCAGGTGCTTTAGCACCACCTAGAGTCTATCTAATCTGTGCACGTCCCTGGAGAGCAACCCGATCTCACACGACTTAGTATACATTGCACGGAGTGTCATTCCGTGCATAGACAACTGGAAAATCCGTGCATAGCCGCCTCGCGTCTCCCCCATTGTGACTAAACCATTTCGGAGGCGCGCAGTCTCCCACCGAGCGAGCTAAAGCGAGCGATTTGCCGTCCCGAACGTTGCGACGTTCCCTTGAGCCTAATCGGCGCCGTTTGAGGTATACGTACCGATAGGCACAGAATCGTACATTTTGTTGTGGGGACTGCTCTGCTTCCGGGTTGCAACCGGTTACGCCCACCGTGGGACTCGCCGTACATATGCGCGGATTTTCGGGTTTTCCAGGCGACTATGCGCGGAATGACGTGCACTGGGTCTGTGCAATGTATACTACATTCTGTGAGATCAGGCTGGTGAGAGAGATAATGTAGGAATGAGTGTTGGTCCACAACACGTGTGCATGCATCATGTTAAGAACTTGTCAGTGTGCAAGAAATGAAATAATTGGATAATGATTGACCTATGTTGGTGGTGTGAAGCACTTGAGTTAGTGTGTGTACTGTGTATGTGAACAGACAATAAGAAAGAGGCAAATTCTTCACAGACAATTGCTGTGTGTGTGTGTGTGCGTGTGTGTGCGTGTGTGTGCGCGTGTGTGTATGTGTGTGTGTGCGCGTGTGTGTATGTATGTGTGTGCGTGATTAAACATGTCTCTTCCCGTCTTAGAAATTCTATTTCAAATAAATATTTCACTGATGTTTCCCCTCCGAGCCTCATAATGTCACAGTTCATTAAAAGATAATTGAAACGGAATATTCAACAGCTTGCCGTGCGCACATACGCCACTTTACCCCATTACACTACGCTGGAGAAACATTTACATAGAATATCGTGTCTCACAGGCTGTGTGTTTGCTCACAGGAGCTGAACCTTTGGTTTCTTTATCATTTCACATAATTCATCTCGGCTGTCACAAACTAAAATGTAACGGGGACATGGGATATATGCAAACCATGATTCAGCCGCCGTATTTTTTTTTTTAACCCTTTAAGGCCCGAGGTTCCGATTATACAAAATGTTTCTAAATCCTAACCGTTTTTTGAAAAAAACCTATGTTTCTATGTCAGTGGTTCTCAAACATTTTTCATGTCAAGGACAGCAACGTGATATGTATTTGGACCACGGACCCCCCATCTCAAAATATGTTGTTCCAGGGACCCCCCCCCCCAAGAAGCAAAGATTTGAGTTACAAACGTTCGCTTTAAAAAATATATATATTCAAAGATTTGCACATGATTTTCTCGATATTTCAAAAAATAGCAGATCTACAAGCTCGTAGCCGTGCGCTTGTAGATCTGCTATTTTTGAATAGCCCTGCTATTACTACTATTATATTTTTGAATAGATCTGCTGTTTTTGAATAGATCTGCTGTTTTTGAATAGCCCAAAGTGTAAAATAACTAGCTCGGATCAAAAAAATGACACAGATGCGTTCCAGGTCTTAATGGGTTAATCTTAACTTTCATCAGCCTCCATTAACGGATATTGCCGATTGGCCGAGAGAGGACCAGAGCAGTGCCTGCGTTGGCCCTGATTGGGTTAGCTCAATTAGATTGGTCCCAGTGAGAGGTGTAATAAGAACTGTGCCGTATCAGTGACAAAGTGTAGGAGTGTGCAGCCCAGCCCCAGCCCAGCCCAGCGGCAGCCATTACTGCTCAGCTATTAGCTAGTGACCCATTAATATCAATATAGCCCAATTTCCTCGTCCTGCGGCTGTTCTAAATCCCCCCCCTCCCCCCGACTCATCCATCACTCGGTTGCAACCTGATGACATTTCAACTCCACGGCCCGTAGGCTGACAAACATCATTTTAACCCATTTAAGACCTGGAACGCATCTGTGTGTCATTTTTAGATTTCTTTTTGGGCTATTCAAAAATAGCAGATATACAAGCTCATAGCGCGGCACCGAGTGCCGCGCTATGAGCTTGTAGATCTGCTATTTTTGAAAAATCATGACAATGTGTGCAAATCTTTGAATATATCTATTTTTTAAGGGAACATTTTTTACTCAAATCTTTGCTTCGGAACAGTTTTATTTTATTTTTTTTTTTTACTTATGTCGCTATAATATCAGTGGTTCTCAATGATATATGTATTTGTCCGCGAACCCCCTCCATCTCAAAATATGTTGTTCCAGGGACCACCCAGAAGCAAATGTTTGAGTTAGAAATGTATATATTGATTCAAAGATTTGCACACATTTTCGCGTTTCCTTTTTATTCAAAAATAGCAGATATACAAGCTCATAGCGCCGCGCTATGAGCTTGTATATCTGCTATTTTTGAATAGCCTCTCCTCTCCTCTCACAGGGCACTGAGGCCAGTATAGATTGTACACAGTTCAATCAGACATAAATGGCTCTATCATGGGACAGTGGTGATTACTGGACACGGGCCCCACCTCTTAAATGAAAGCCCAATTAAGAAGCAAGATATCGATCCTCCCTCCCTCCCTCCCTCCACTCCTTTCTCCACCCTCATATAGAGAGAAATGGATCTGTCTGGGGTCCCCACCAGCCAACCGTGTCGACCCCCTCCTTTATCTAGTCTCTCTCTCTCTCTCTCTCTCTCTCTCTCTCTCTCTCTCTCTCTCTCTCTCTCTCTCTCTCTCTCTCTCTCTCTCTCTCTCTCTCTCTCTCTCTCTCTCGGGGAAGAGACACTCCTTCAAGGGAAATGGATTATTGTTTTCCTTTCCTGCTTATTGTTTGTTTAGCAAGTAGTTCAGCGTCCCTATAAGCCAGGTGTGATTAAGCACATGGGGTTAACCATTTCTTGCATGATGCTTGACAATAAAACAAGTTGTGACTTGTTATCTTGCAAGAAGTCAAAACAATACACAACACCTTGTGAGCTTGTAGATCGTCTATTTTCAAATAGCCTAGGTATAAAATAAGGCTAAAGTGGTTTTGTATGTGTAATAATTTATATCTGCAAAGTAACTACCAAAGTTTTCAAATAATTGTAGTGGAGTAAAAGTACAATATTTGCCTCTGAGATGTAGTGGAGTCGAAGTAAACGTATAGACAATTGGAAATACTCCAGTAAAGTAAAAAAATACCTGAAATCGTACTTAAGTTCAGTACTTGAGTACATGTACTTAGTTACTTCACACCACTGATCATTAGAGACCTGCAGCTAGCGCGGCTAAAAATGAGTTGCTGCCGAATTCGAGGGAAAAAGTCTTAACTTGGCATAGCAGCGAAAACCCACTTCTGCTTCACCTCCTCCACTGTCTTCTCCTGTTGCAGTCTCGAGTTGGCTAATGTGTGTGTGTGGTGTCTTTGCCTCCGAGGCATAGACGTACCCGGGCACACAGAGTACATGAAAGCGGGGATAACAGTGTGACTGAGAACGCTACAGAACATTACATTCTCGTGCCGTGTAAAAAGGAAGGTACATTTGTCTCTTAGCCTGCGGTGGAAAGTAACTAAGTACATTTACTGTACTCAAGTGCTGTACCCATTAAGACCTGGAACTGTGTCATTGTTAGATTTGAGCTATTTTACACTTTGGGCTATTCAAAAATAGCAGATCTACAAGTTCATAGCGCGGCACCGAGTGCCGCGCTATGAACTTGTAGATCTGCTATTTTTGAAAAATCGTGAAAATGTGTGCAAATCTTTGAATATATATATATAATTAAAGCGAACATTTTTAACTAAAATCTTTGCTTTTGGGGGGTCCCTGGAACAAAATGTTTTGATGGGGGTCCGCGGCCGAATACATATATTTTTTTACTTAACATGAAAAAGATTGAGCACCACTGATATAGAAACATACGTTTTTCCGAATACTGTTGAGATTTAGGAGACATGTAGAATCGGCCTCAGGTCTTAATGGGTTAAGTACAATTTTGAGATATTTGTACTTTACTTGAGTATTTCCAATTTCCAATGCTTTTACTTCCACTCCACTCCACTACATTACACTTCACTTAACCCATTAAGACCTGAGGCCGATTCTAAAAATGATTTCTAAAAATATTTTTTTTTTAAATTCACAATTTTTAAAAAAGATATACAAGCTCATGGCGCGGCACCGAGTGCCGCGCCATGAGCTTGTATATCTGCTATTTTTGAATAGCCAAAGAAAGAAAGTGACACAGATGCGTTCCAGGTCTTAATTAGCCTGGTAAACCCTCCCTCCGGAAATCTCATTTCCATTTGATTTCAGAAAGGAGTCTGGTCTAAAACGCCTTTCTCCAATAATCGCTCTGCTCGCCGAGCCGACGAGCCTATCAGCGTCGTCGCTCATTGTTCTGTGATTGACAGCGACAGTTGGCCAATCAGGTGGCGAGTTCGAGTGAGCCCGAATGAACCCGAGTGCAGCCTGAGAGCCGCCGACAAAAGACGAACGGCAGCCATTGTTGTTTGTGCGAGTGCCTTCGCTTCTTAGTTTCGTTCTTAAAACGGTCTCAAACTTCTTTTTTGAGGCACGGAATTTACTATTAACATATCGTTTGGATAGAATTTAGTTGTTTAACTTCATATATGTGGTCAATTAATCATGACAGAGCCTATTTAAAAATATAAATTTAGAGAACCGGCAGGGGCGGGGAGTGACACGCATGTATCCCAATAAGGCAACCTATTTTCGGCATGGCCGTCCCAAAAGTCCAGTTGCGTCACATAGTCAGGAGCTCGTCAAAATGAACTGCTGATTGGCTGAAGGGGAAAAACGATCATTGGTTGAAGGGGTTGTCAGTCAACGGTATTACTCCCGCCCAACTCCAGCCCACAGCGATTATTGCAGAAAGGCGTTTCAGACCAGACTCCTTTCTGAAATCAAATGGAAATGAGATTTCCGGAGGAGGGTTTACCAGGCTAGGTCTTAATGGGTTAAGTAAAGAATTTGAGTACTTTTTCCACCACTGCTTAGCGACCAAGTACTACGAGAGCACCTGCCAATGGAGAGAGGTCCAGTGTTTTTGAGGGGACAGATGCATTGTTTTTACCTGTGGCGTGGATCTGTACTGTAGGGGTTAAAGAGCCATCTAGAAGAGTGTCTGTTAGAGCCATATGGAATCCGTGTTAACGGAATCGCGGACGGAATCGCGGAAATGACCAATAAAAATGGAATTGGAATAAAACACGGAATATTGCAGAATTTGGAAAATAAAAAAAAATCGCGGTAATTTTTTTTTTTTTACCGCGATTTTTTACAAATCCACGGGACACCACCATTTTGCATGGCCACATCCTACTTTATAAACAGTAAAATCCACGTAGAAATAGTCTTAGAAAGACGATAGAAACAATAATACATGGGCGACGCCATTTTGCGCATGCTCAGACCGAATTAGACCGAATTATTTTGGGAACATTTTTGCGTATAACACAACAAGGGCCATGTATGGACTGTTATATCTTGAACATTTATTCATTTCCACTTACCAGACACTTTTTTAATGGTAAAAATGAGCATAAAAAGCAAAATACAGAATTCAGAAATATTAAAATGGAAAAAACTGAATTTGGGAAAAAATAAAACGGAATTGGGAAAAAAATAAAACGGATTTCATATGGCTCTAGTGTCTGTGTATGTGTGTGTCTGTCTGTGTTTCTGTCCGGGACTAATCTCACAAAGCAGTGGACCAATCAGTGTCAGATTTTAAGGAAGTAAATCAGAATCATTTTCAGGTGTTTTATTTATTTATTAGCGTTATTAATATATATTTTTTATTATATTTCAGATTTTTAACCCATTTAGACCTGGAACGCATCTGTGTCACTTTAGGTTTCATTGGCTATTCAAAAATAGCAGATATACAAGCTCATAGCGCGGCACCGAGTGCCGCGCTATGAGCTTGTAGATCTGCTATTTTTGAAAAATCGTGAGAATTCTTTTTTTATATTTTTTTCCGAAAAAAATTGTTAGGATTTTGATTTTTTTAAGACGCGGCCTTAATGGGTTAAAACGTTTATTTTATACTGGAAGTGAGAAGAGGTCGCATTGGGCCGAAACTTTGCCCATATATGGAGATCACTGACGTCATAGTCTATGACATCACAGATCACTGACACTAGAGACTGGCCACATCACACAGATCAATCCATCAGTTCAATTCATCTGAAATCAGTTGTGTTCTGGCTTGGATCAATGAAAGCAACATAATATACTTTAAGTTCCACTACTGCCGCTGCTGGGGTCGGGGGGGTAGAGTGGCCGGGTAGTGTGAACTGGAAAGCCGCAAGGTTCCCAGTTCGATCCCGGGCTGGGGCGCTCCCCTAGAGTTAGTGTCGAAGTGTCCTTGAGCAAGACAGTTCCTCTCTGGAACAAGTAGTTTCATCTCGCCCAAACTTCACCTCATCTCGCTCCATCTCCACCCTTTCTCTATCTATTCGTACGTTTCATTCTTTCCACCTTTCTCCACCTTCAGACCCCTTCCCTTTGGTTGAGCTGCACGTTTTGCTTTTGTTGTCATCACCCTCTCTCTCTCTCATCTTCCCCATTGACTTACTATTTATTTTCAACCCCCTCCTTTCTCGCAGTATAGCTGCGAGTGTCTGCGGAGATGAGTGTCATGGCGTCAGACATGCTTTTGTATATAGGGTGGCTGCTCTTTGATAGTTCCGTCTACTTTGTCAAATATACCTAACCTCGATTACCGCCGCGACGGCAGAGCAGAGCGCGGCTTTTCACATCACACCCAACTCACATTTAGATACGTGGAAGCCCATCCACTGGCTTTCCCTTTCATCTGCTGACATTGAGAATTAACCCATTGAGACCTGAAGCCGTTTCTACATGTCTCCTAAATCTCAATATTCTGAAAAACGTATGTTTCTATATCAGTGGTGCTCAATCTTTTTCATGTCAAGGACCCCCAAAAGTATATGTATTTGGCCGCAGACCCCCATCAAAATATGTTGTTCCAGGACCCCCCAGAAGCAAAGATTTGAGTTAAAAATGTTCGCTTTAAAAATATATATATTCAAAGATTTGCACACATTTTCACGATTTTTCAAAAATAGCAGATCTACAAGCTCGTAGCGCGGCACTCGGTGCCGCGCTACGAGCTTGTATATCTGCTATTTTTGAATAGCCCAAAGTGTAAAATAATGCTTTTTTTAGCTCAAATCTAAAAATGACACAGTTCCAGGTCTCAATGGGTTAATAAATGAATACCTACATGTATGGATAAAGCAATGCAAACGGGGGAAACTAGCGGGGTGAAAGGAAGCCGAGGCAAAACGAGACGGGGGAAAGAGAGAGAGAGAGGTTGGAAGTGAAAGCAGGTGAGAGAGGAGGAGGAGAGGCGGGAAATGTGTGTAAAAAAAAAGAAGTGTAGAGATACAGAAAGGGAATAGCAAAGGAGATATGATGGGGCGAGAGAGAGAGAGAGACAGCTTATGCTGCGAGAGTCATTACGTCGCTGCGTCTTTGAGCGGCGACTGCTCCTTGAGATGTAATTCTGTTTGATGTATTATTTGTTCGCGCCGCGACGGCGGCTCCTGTTGCCGCGCGGTGATTGACGTTTTTGTTAATGCCTGTCTCCGTTGGAGCATGCACTCTTAAGCACTCGACAAACTTACTTTGGCTCTCGGCTCGCTGCAATCCTGTTGCGTCCTCCCCCGATTGCCTGCTGCTCTCCCACGGTGCATAGTAAGACTGCTTTACGACCGCTGGTTGCAATTCTGTCGCGTTTCTATCAATGAGAGCCAATTTATATGCACGGCTCAAATAACCTTATACGTTTTGTGTGAGTGCTGAGCTAGGCGCTGGCTTGGTAATGGCCCCATTTCTACCGCACTGTTTCCCATCGATCCTCCGTATAGCGGGGGGCCATTGGGAAAGGCACAGAGGCGTGTGATGGACACATTCCATTTCCTGCTCCGGCGTTACTATCAACGTGTAGGAGATAGCCTGTCTTGTTCCCCCATCGGCCAAAACAACGGACCAGGTCTCCTCGACCCCAACCTGGAGACTAAATACAGCACACACGTGCACACGTGCACACCTGCTTGCTCACAGAGTGTCAGCACACATAACCAGTGGTGGAAAAAGTGCTCAAATGTTTTACTTAAGTAAAAGTATCAATACTGCAATGTAGAGGTACTCAGTTACAAGTAAAAGTCCAGAATTAAAAACGTAGGTGAGTAAAAGTACAAAAGTTTTGGTTTCAAAATGTACTTAAAGTACCAAAAGTAAAAGTACTAAAATGTTTGAAAATAGCTGAGCTTGTAGATCGGCTATTTTCAAATAGCCTATGTATAAAATAGGGCTAAAGTGGTTAATGTATGTTTTATAATGTAATAATGTATATCTGAGATGTGCAGAGTAGAAGTCAAAGTACAGACATTTTGAAATGCTCCAGTAAAGTAGAAGTACCTCAAAATTGTACTTGAGTAAATGTACTTAGTTACTTCACACCACTGCACATAACATGCACACACGCGTACACCTAGAGCAGTGGGTCCCAAACAGTGTACCAAATAAGCACACTGGAGACAAGTCCGCATTTTCTACTTTCTACTTCTACCTTCTGTGCTTGTTTATGATGCATTCATCGCACTTGCATTCTACAAATGCCTTCTATAGGGCATAGCAGTGCCGGCCATTTTCTGGTTCCACCTCAAAATAGTCAATGCATTTTTCCCATTGACATTTCCAAAAATATTTATATCAATTTAAGCCTAGAATCAAGCCATCCAGGGTCCTGGTGAATCATGACCATAAAACAGTTTCTATGATTTATTTTATTTTATATTTAATTATGTGATATACTATATTTAATAAATACCCTTTGTTTTGCCGTTTTCAAAAACGTTTTTTTTCACAGAATCAAACGTTTTATGGTCATGATTCACCAGGACCCTGGATGGCTTGATTCTAGGCTTAAAATAATTGATATCAATATTTTTGGAAATGTCAATGGGAAAAATGCATTGACTATTTTGAAGTGGAACCAGAAAATGGCCGCCACTGCGATGCCCTATATCAGTAGTTCTCGCACTTTCAAGATTTTTCAAAAAATTGGGA
Source organism: Gymnoscopelus microlampas (assembly GCF_963454915.1). Classification (NCBI taxonomy): domain Eukaryota; kingdom Metazoa; phylum Chordata; class Actinopteri; order Myctophiformes; family Myctophidae; genus Gymnoscopelus; species Gymnoscopelus microlampas. The sequence goes on from NC_139960.1 coordinate 27,674,085, forward strand.
GCTATTTATGTATACAGGTGTGCCTTCAGATTTTGACTGAGGCATAAAAAGTCTGAAAAGCCCTGATTTAGGGTAATAATATCCTTGGAACTGGGGTGGGCTGCCGAGACTGATCCACAGCGTCGAGCAACAGCCGGCGTACAAGTACATGCAAGTAATCACCGGTGGATTGGGATCAAGTATACGTTTAAATGGCAGTGCTGTCAAAGCTAATTGACTTTGGTGGAACATTGTCATTTTAAAGCCAGAGCTTCTTTTTTTTATTGACATACTAATCAACAGAGCAGATGATGTACCTGGTGAAATTGGCATAGTTTTAAGTCCACTGTGGGCTCTCTAATTAGTGCCATTATCCAAACAGCTGTTTGCAAGTGCCCCCTCTCATTTAAACATGCATGCGCACACGCACGTGCGCACGTGCACGCACGCACGCACGCACGCACACAGTCATTATGCCTCGTGTGTAGATGCCCAGGGTCCCGGGGAGGCATAAATATTATGAGTAAAGGCTCTAATGACGGTGCCCTCAGCACCAAATGAGTGTCAGCGGAGGCTTGATGCAGAATTGTTGCTGCTTGGAACTCAAAGTGTTCTGGCTTCAGAAGAAGGCATTAGTTTGGAGGGCTTGTTGACACAATTCCATTGAAACCCTTTTACTGTGTGTGTGTGTGTGTGTGTGTGTGTGTGTGTGTGCGTGTGCGTGTGTGCTTCTGCGCGTGTATGTGTGCAGTTAATGGCCTTGTTAGCTTGTTTTGAATCTCTGTTCAGCACAAAGCTGCTTCAGTCTTCGATAGAGGACACCTACATTGCATTGTACTGGCGTTGAACTGTGGATTACACTGTGTGTTGACCTACCTAGGAGTGTACCATATGATTGCCTCTTTTGAGGGCCAAATTGTTTTTGAAGAACCTTACTGTAGGCAACCGATGTTTTGACCCGTATTTTGTAAAGAATTTTGAGAAACTTAAGTTTCTATTTAACCCTTTAAGGTCGGGAAGGCAACGCATGTGTGTCATTTTAAGATTTCTTTGGCTATTTTTTGAAAATCGTGAAAATGTGTGCAAATCTTTGAATATATATATATATTTTTTAAAGCGAACATTTGTAACTCAAATCTTTGCTTCTGGCGGATTCTACTTTTCTTTCTTTTTTCTTTTTTTTTTGTCCTTACGTTGCTATAATATCAGTGGTTCTCAAACTTTTTTCATGTCAAGGACCCCCTAATGATATGTATTTGGCCGCGGACCCCCATCTCAAAATATGTTGTTCCAAGGACCCCCGGAAGCAAAGATTTTAGTTAAAAGTGTTTGCTTTCGACGATATATGCAATCAAAGATTTGCTAAATGTTCACCATTTTTCAAAAATAGCAGATTTACAAGCTCATAGCGCGGCACTCGGTGCCGCGCTATGAGCTTGTAAATCTGCTATTTTTGAATAGCCAAATAAATCTTAAAATGACACACAGATGTGTTCCCGGTCTTAAAGGGTTAAGAGCATTTAACGTATAAGCAAACAGATACAAATAAACACGTAACTTTTTGATAGATAAAATGCATACAGTATATACTGTAAAATAAACGTTTTGTTTCAAAATGTGCGAAAATAGCAGATCTAGCTATTTCCAAAGTATAGTATAAGTATAAAAAATAGGGCGTAGGTGGTTAAACAGTACACACAGTCTTACTGTACTACAATGGGCGAAACCCATAGTAAATAGAGTAAGTCTGTGACGAGCAAAAGGAGAAAGAAGCTGCATGTTTGTGCACAGAGCTTAACCCTAGAGCCATATGAAATCCGTGTTAACGGAATCGCGGACGGAATCGCGGAAATGACCAATAAAAATGGAATTGGAATAAAACACGGAATATTGCAGAATTTGGAAAAAAAAAAAAAATCGCGGTAAAATATTTTTTTTTACCGCAAATTTTTACAAATCCACGGGACACCACCATTTTGCATGGCCACATCCTACTTTATAAACAGTAAAATCCACGTAGAAATAGTCTTAGAAAGACGATAGAAACAATAATACATGCGCGACGCCATTTTGCGCATGCTCAGACCGAAGTCACCGAATTATTTTGGGAACATTTTTGCGTATAACACAACAAGGGCCATGTATGGACTGTTATATCTTGAACATTTATTCATTTCCACTTACCAGACACTTTTTTTTATGGTAAAAATGAGCATAAAAAGCAAAATACAGAATTCAGAAATATTAAAATGGAAAAAACAGAATTTGGGAAAAAATAAAACGGAATTGGGAAAAAAATAAAACGGATTTCATATGGCTCTACTTAACCCTTTAAGGCCGGGAAGGAAACGCATGTGTGTCATTTTAAGGTTTCTTTTGGCTATTCAAAAATAGCAGATATACAAGCTCATAGCGCGGCACCGAGTGCCGTGCTATGAGCTTGTAGATCTGCTATTTTTAGAAAAATCGTGTCCCTGGAACAAAATATTTTTAGATGGGAGGGGGGGTCCGCGGACAAATACATATTATTTTGGGGGTCCTTGACACAAAAAGTTTGAAAACCATTGATAATAATAATGAGCAACATAAGTAAAAAAAATATATAAAAAACAACTTTAGGAAGAAAAAAAATGTTAGGTTTTACAAGACATTTGTAAAATGTTGAGTTTTTTTTTTTTGTGAATTTGTAAAAAGATTTGAGTTAAAAACATTCGCTTTAAAAAAGTATATATATATTCAACCTAAAGAATTGCACACATTTTCACAATTAAAAAAAAAAATAGCAGATCTACAAGCTCGTAGCGCGGCACTCGGTGCCGCGCTACGAGCTTGTATATCTGTTATTTTTATATAGCCAAAGAAATCTTAAAATGACACAGATGCGTTCCCGGTCTTAAAGGGTTAAACTCTCTCTGGGGTCGCAGAGCTGTTGTTGTAGCCGAGTGCTTACCCAACCTCACTTCAACTGTGGTAATCAATGCAACTCAGGGTTCCCACAAGTCCTGGAAAACGACAAAATCATTTAAATGTCCCGGAGAATAGATTACATTGTCCTGAAAAAATATTTTATGTTTAAACCCATTAAGACCTGGAAACGCATCTGTGTCACTTTTTGATTTGCGCTAAAAAGGATTATTTTACACTTTGGCTATTAAAAATAATAGCAGATCTACAAGCTCATAGCGCGGCACCGAGTGCCGCGCTATGAGCTTGTAGATCTGCTATTTTTTTTTAAATCGTGAAAACGTGTGCAAATCTTTGAATATATATATTTTTAAAGTGAACTCAAATCTTTGCTTCTGGGGGTCCCTGGAACAAAATATTTTGAGATGGGGTCTGTGGCCAAATACATTCATTTTGGGGTCCTTGACTTGAAAAAGATTGAGAACCACTGACATAGTAACATAAGTTTAAAAAAAAAACAAGACATTTCGTAGAATCGGCCTCAGGTCTTAATGGGTTAAACCCTGTATGCGTGACTATATTGACTACACAGTGTCATTTATTTTTGTCTAGGTAAGGCAAATGCAAATCCACTGAGATGTGATTACACTTGTAATTGCTTCAGCTTCACTTCAGTCAAAGTCATCAGGTCAGACATCATGGCATCCTGTAGCACTGTCCTCAAAATCATCCAAAACATTGTAGGGCTGTAATTAACAATTATTTACTAATCTGTCATGTTTTTTATAGTTATAAAAAATGTATCATTCAATTTACAATATATGTATTTTTAGATTATTATTAAAATCATACTGTGTAACTATTTCCAATTCATTTTTTTGTATTTAGTTTTTTAGATGTAATCTTTGACTGGTATATTTTTCACAATAACATTACTTTTTTTATTTTTTTTATTTGTACAACTTCTATAAACACTGTTAAACACATTCGCACCAATATGACGAAGCACTGGTAATGTGCCAGAGATATATGTATTTTATAGTTAAATACCATTTCTGGCGACTTACGTTCCAAAATATCCTCGGGCGCTAGGACCCTGCAGAACTCCTTATTGAGTGGTACCTCTGTATCGACGAACACTGTGATGGCGATGGTAACATTTGTTTTATAATATACTGCCTCCCCCTGGCCAGCCGGGGCGCCTGATGGAGGGGAAAGGAACTGGTTGGAATAACGTGTATCTTCCACACACTACGTCCTACCAGGGAACCTCCCCCTGTCAGGTGATAAGAAGCGGCTTGCTAGCTCTCATGCATTGAAGGAGGCATGAGCTCGGCTCTAGGCTCTCCCTAGGCTGGCAGAGGGAGTGTAGCGCCCAGGATTACATAGACAATTGGCGCTGGGTGAGAAAATGGGTTACAAAATCGTGGGAGAAAATTTTAGGAAAAAAACAAAAGAAAAGAGAGATTGACTCATTCATAATAGCTTCATAGCTTCGATACAATTTTTTCTACATAAATGGTGTTGGACCAATTTATGAGTGTGCGGCTCTCGCTTTTCTTTTAATGATTTGACTGCCATCAGTCAGCAGCTGCTCTTATGTTTTTTAGACTCCCTTACAGGCTGTTCTCGCACATTCTCTCTCTCTCTCTCTCTCTCTCTCTCTCTCTCTCTCTCTCTCTCTCTCTCTCTCTCTCTCTCTCTCTCTCTCTCTCTCTCTCTCTCTATCTCTCTCTCACACACACTCCTAGGGGATTCTTGTGACACCTGCTGAGCTTAAATGATGCAGTCTCAGCCTTCTGAAGAGCCACATCAGAGGTTTTTTTTTTTTTGGTTCACCCATCTGTTTGTTGAAAGTGTTACCATGCCTACTTACATTATGGGCTCTTACAATAAGTTAGTTAAGAATGTGTGAGAGCTAAGTATTTTTTCTGATGTGGCCTAATTCATGCCATTAAACTTAGTTCTGTCATAGATTTAACCATTACAACAAATGGGAAAATAGTTATACTTGATGCATTGCTGATGGCACCTACAACCTAACAACACTCAGCTTTACATGTTAGGATATGAGCACACAGATCAACATTTCTTCGGCTCTAAAACATCCCTCTGAGGTCCACGACACGGCACAAGACCCCATCTCCCAGACAGTGAATGTGAGACCCATTGTGTCTCACATTCACTGTTGATATTATGCCCTCCAATTTATTATGGATGTGTTGGAAGTAGTTGCCCTTTACCTGCTATGCATTTTTAATCGCTTTCTATCTTCTGGATCAGTCTCTCATTTTAAGATTGCTCGCTTTCAGCCGCTTCTCAAAACACCTCTTGACCGAACCATAGCAATTACAGGCCCTTAAATTGCTAAAAAGGGGAAAACATCTTGGTTTTAACTTCTACAAAAAGACAATCATATATATTTTTTTAATTCAGTCGGGACAGCAACACAGTACAGAGACTGGACTTTTTAGAGCATTGGTTCTCAAAGTGGGGTCCGGGGACCCCCAGGGGTACTTTAGGGGGTTCCAGGGGGTCCCCAGCTAAATGATGGATAGGAACCAAATGGACCCTTATGTGTCTGTAACTCTGAGAGTGTACAAATGGAACCAAATGGACCCTAACGGGTCCATTTGGTTCCATTTGTACACTCTCAGAGTTAAATTAACATTGATTTTACAACATGAATTGGGGTCCCAGAGATAGAAATGCCATTAAATGGGGGGTCCGTCGCCCTAATGCATGTCAAACCGGGGGTCCTTAAAATGTGTCTTTTCAAGTGGGGGTCCGCGGGCTAATAAGTGTCCATTTGGGGGTCCTTGACATGAAAAAGTTTGAGAACCACTGTTTTAGAGTCACAAACAATATTTTAGGGGGCTTTTTATGCCTTTATTTAGAGATGGATAGGGAAGGTAGGCTGACAGGACATGGAATGAGAGATGAGGGGGTGACACGCAGCAAAGGTCTTCCGGAACGGGAGTCGAACCCGCGGCGCGCTGTCAGGCTGGTATTTCAGCCTAGGGTGCCTGGACCGTCACGCTACGGCCCAAGGCCACAAGCTATTTTTTTAATGAATGCTGACAATGGTGATGGTTCCTTCCACACTTGTTCAGTCAGTGCAGCGTTTGATGCCATTGATCATAACATTCTTATCAACAGAATACAGCAGTGGGCTGGCATATCTGGGACTGCTTAGCAGTGTTTTACATCATATTTGGCAAATCATGTTTTTTTCTCTCTTTTTTTGTATCAATTGGCAACCATGTTTCCCCTTCCTCCCCTATAACTTGTGGAGTGCTCCAAGGTTCAATTTATCTATTTAATTATTGGTTTATATGATGTAGCCTAAGGCTGAACAGTTATGATGATCTACATACTCAACCTGAAATGAAAAATGCACAGAATGAATGTTTATCAGAATAGTGGGCTACATTAATTTAGGTCTTAATAAGCACAGCTCAACTGCGGTAGGCACAGGCTCACACCTTACCAAGGCTACCGGCCGCTTGTAGGTTAGTCTACATTATGTTTTATTGAGGAAGATTAACATGTCAACACAGGTTTCTTGGAAACATTATAAATGAATACAGTATGCATGACATACAGTACAGTATCTGTCTTTATCTCTGTATTATCTATTATCCCCATATAAGTCGACAAATCACAGGGAGCCACATGCTCAGCTGACGCTGCTACGCCAATCACAGTCCCAACACAAGTAGACCAAAGTGAACCCCACACAGCTCAGCTGACACTACTTCAAACATCTGTCTGTGTGTGTGCGTGCGCGTGTGCGTGCGTGTGTGTGTGTGTACGTGACCGTGTGAGTATTGGGGCTGGGGACCTTCTGTTTCCAAGGCGGCCTCTCTTCCCATTAAGCTATGGCTACTCATTCAGATGTGTAGCGCCATGCACCTTCACCGACTCTCAGTGCGTTTTTTTCAAGTTCAAGCATGAGATAGATTATTTCAGATGGAATGAGAATGAGTCATTTGTATTCACACACACAGACTGGCCGCTGTGGTGCATTTATTTTTTATTTGCAACTGAGGGATTGGCCTGTGTGTGCAGACACACACACACGCACACACGCTCACTCGCGCTCTATCACACACACACGCACGCACACGCACACGCACACGCACACACACACACACACACGATCCCCAAGCTCATTGTTTTTGAAGCGCTGTCACGCTGTGGCTCACATCATCTGTCACGTACGTTCTCTTTTGCCTTCCCACTCCCACTCCACCTCTCCCCCACCTCCTCCTCTCTGCCTTTCCTGCATTCCCCCCATCAGCGTCGTCACGTGGCGTATCTGTGGTGATGATTGCCTATAGCTGTCAGAGGAAGAGGAGGTGGCAAACCATCTCAGATGGAGACGGACGGGGGGGAAAGACCACCAGACCACATCTGTTGAGATTGTTGGCTCTCTTCCCCCCATGATATCCTGACTGACCACTGTTAGATTGGCCCCTTCGCTCATCCCCATGTTCTGTTCTTTTTTCTTTCTCTCTCACACCCAGTGGTGGAAAACAGTGCTCAAGTGTTTTACTTAAGTAAAAGTATCAATACTGCAAAGTTCTCCGTTACAAGTAAAAGTCCGGAATTCAACATTTGCTTGAGTAAAAGTACAAAAGTATTGGTATCAAAATGTACCAAAAGTAAAAGTACTAAAATGTTTGAAAATAGCCTAGGTATGAAATAGGGCTACAGTGGTTAATGTATGTTTTATAATATAATGATTTATATCTGCAAAGTAACTAGTAACTTAAGTTTTCAAATAATTGTAGTGGAGTAAAAGTACAATATGTGCCTCTGCGATGTAGTGGAGTATAAGTAAAAGTATTGACAATTGGAAATGCTCCGGTTAAGTAAAAGTACCTCAAATGTGTACTTAAGTACAGTACTTGAGAGTAAATGTACTTAGTTACTTTACACCACTGCACATACTCACATTCCATTTTTTATAGTCCCATATTGTAGCATATGTATTTAGGCAAGCTAGACGGACACAGGTGTTTGTCCTATAGCCCCAGCTCAGGGCCATTAACAGGATACTGCGTCTCACTTTATTATCGTGGCTCACCTCCTGTTGTGTTCACCCAAAAACACAATGAAAATAGATGTCGCACAAAGAAGTTGGTGTGAGAGTTTGCTCGTGCATGCATGTGTGTGTGTGTTTGGATAGATGCGCAGAGAGAAAGGGCTCTCGAATGATTGAGGAAAACGAGATGGAATGGAGCAATTTACACCGACCAGATTGTCATTTGGGACAGAAGGGGACTCGACGGTGTCGAGGGAGAGAAAAAAGAAAACTAAAAACGGGGTTAACGACAAAAGCGAGCAGTGTTTTCTGATGGTTGCGGCACAGCAGAATGAACAAACAACTATCTAATTAGCCCATTAAGGCCTGAGGTTCCGATTCTACAAAAATGTCTTCTAAATCCTAACAGTTTTTTGAAAAAAAACATATGTTGCTATGCCAGTGGTTTTCAAACTTTTTAACGTCAAGGACCCCAAAATGTATATGTATTTGGCCCCGGACCCCCATCTCAAAATATTTTGTTCCAGGGACCCCCCCCCAGAAGCAAAGATTTGAGTTACAAATGTTCGCTTTAAAAATACACACATTCAAAAATTTGCACAAATGTTCTTGATTTTTCAGAAATAGCAGATCTACAAGCTCGTAGCGCGGCACTCGGTGCCGCGCTATGAGCTTGTATATCTGCTATTTTTGAATAGCCCAAAGTGTAAAATAATGCTTTTTTAGCTCAAAGCTAAAAATGACACGGATGCATCCCAGGTCTTTATGGATTAGTGCGCACATTGTTTGGAGGTAATAAGACAACAGCTGCCGGCTGGTGCTGAGCTCTGGCTGTGAAACGTAGTGCTATTTAGCTCGGGCCACGTGGCCCCCCAAGGTCAGCCCGGGGCCACCTGGTGCTACTGAGCCGGGGGGGGGGGGGGGGGCGAGGCAGGGGAATCTGGTGAGGCACACGGACGGCATGATCGATCAAAGAGCGGCACTTATAGGGGGTGCACCGTGCATGCAGATAAAAAAATGGGAGCAGTGCCATTTGTCACCACAGGGGGTGCTACAGGACCTGGGGAAAACCCAGGCTAGCCAATAAGAAAGAGGGATCTCATTGTAGAGATAGAGGTCCCTGCCGCCCCGCTGGAGCCTAGCCGCGCTTCCACCGGTGTCTCTCACTCTTTCCTCTCTCCACGCACTCTCTCTCTCTCTCTCTCTCTCTCTCTCTCTCTCTCTCTCTCTCTCTCTCTCTCTCTCTCTCTCTCACACACACACACTCGTGCTCCCTTTCCCCTCTCTCTCATCTCTGCTGTCCGATCTCCCGCGCTCTACATCTCTGTGTATCTCTCTCTCTCTCTCTCTCTCCTTCTCTCTCTCTTGCTCTCTCTCTCTCTCTCTCTCTCTCCATCGTGGATGGGATTAGGAGTACAGAGAGAGAGGTGATTGCGCTCCCCGGGGACTGACTGGCTGATATAGCGTGTAGACGCGTGCGTGCGTGCGTGCATGTGTGTGTGTGCGTGTGTGTGTGTGTGTGTGTGAGTGTGTGTGTGAGTGTGTGAGTGAGTGCGGGGAGGGCAGGGCAGACGGAGACGAGGCGGTCGTGGGGACCTGAGGACGGGGACACGGATTGTCAAGAAGATCCAGACTGTATTATTCCTACAGTGGAGATATTATTTTATACTGTACCTGTACCCGCCACCAGTACCTGTGGAGAGAGAGAGAGAGAGAGAGAGAGAGAGACACAGAGAGAGGACAGGACACTGACACAGCTGCTTTACTGGTTGGCACGCTGTATGACCGCTATCCAGCACAAGAGGTGCCTTTTTTAAGAGTGTCAGACTGGCTGTGTGTGTGTGTGTGTGTGTGCGTGTGTGTGTGTGTGTGTGTGTGTGTGTGTGTGTGTGTGTGTGTACATGTTTTTTTTTAACCCATTAAGACCTGAGGCAGCGTCTAAAAAAAAATCAAAATCCTAAAAGAAAATCAGAAAAAAATATTAAAAAATAATTTTCACGATTTTTCAAAAATAGCAGATCTACAAGCTCGTAGCGCGGCACTCGGTGCCGCGCTACGAGCTTGTATATCTGCTATTTTTGAATAGCCAAAGACATCTTAAGTGACACAGATGCGTTCCAGGTATCAATGGGTTAAATGCATCAGCGTCAGTGTGTGACTGGCTTGTCTATACCTTTCTTTTTTTTGGGGGGGGTTGCATGCAAGATTCATTGACATGGCTTCTCCTCCTTTTCTCATGCTAATGTCATTTGCCACTTCCGTGACCGAGGTGGTGCGGAGCGTTGCCAGGTTCTCTGCAAAATGAGGTCTTGAGGTCTGTGTGTGTGTGATTGCATTTGAATGCTCCGTCAGTTCAGTTCAGTTCTGGATGTGTCAGTGTGTCATATACATATATGTAAGTGTGTTGACTTGAGGATTATATGTGAGTGAATGCAAGATCTCAGCGTGTGCGTGCGTGTGTGTGTGTGTGTGTGTGTGTGTGTCGGCTCATAATGTGAAAGAAGCAGAATGTGGTAAATAAATCATCCGCCCGATATGTTGGATAACTTTCTTTATTGCCAAATGAGGTTCTCCATTAATTAATCTGACAATGCCATGGGGCTCAGTGTACTAATCTTCAGTCTTCTATACCTTTTTGTGTGTGTGTGTGTGTGTGTGTGTGTGTGCGTGCGTGCGTGCGTGCACTTGCATGTTTGTATATCCACTACAACATGCTTAGACATCACTGCCATCAAATGCCGAGTGGCACGGCTTAAAATCTCGGCTTTTATGGGAATGTTGAAGGTTAGAAGCCCCTACCCCCCCCCCCCCCCCCCCCCCCCCCCCCACACACACACACACACTCCAGCAGCTATACTTCCTAATTTATATCCCAAAGGGTTACGATAACCCGGGGGAGTGTATTTGTTAATATGGTGCCATATCGGTAAACCCCTAAAGCCTAAAGCAATGTGTGCGTGAAGCCACTCTCCTTCTTGGCTGTCCCTTACCGTTTCCATTTGTGGAAGTGTATTTCATGAGTTTATAGAGGAGCTGGCTATAGATGGACAGAGTATGTCGAGGCTTGGCCAGGTGCATGTTTTAGCTCTTTTCCAGATCTTTCTCTCTATCTGTCTCTCTCTCTCTCTCTTCTTCCGTGATGGGATTTGCCCTTGCCTTTCGTCGTCTCTCATTCCCGTCCGATCGCCCTCTGATGTCGTTTACCTTCCTCCCTTTTTTAGTTACCCCCCCCCCTGAGCAAGCAATATTTACTGGTTTAGAGTGATGGTCCATTCACACAGTACTGGAGCCAGTGGAATGAGACTGGTAGAGAGGGGTGTGTGTGTGTGTGTGTGTGTGTGTGTGTGTGTGTGTGTGTGTGTGTGTGTGTGTGTGTGTGTGTGTGTGTGTGTGTGTGTGTGTGTGTGTGTGTGTGTGTGTGTGTGTGTGTGGGTGGGTGGGTGGGTGGGTGGGTGGGTGGGTGGGTGTGTGTGTGTGTGTGTGTGTGTGTGTGTGTGTGTGTGTGTGTGTGTGTGTGTGTGTGTGTGTGTGTGTGTGTGTGTGTGTGTGTGTGTGTGTGTGTGTGTGTGTGTGTGTGTGCACGTGTCAAGTATCAATATTGCAATGTAAAAGTACTCTGTTACAAGTAAAAGTCCAGAATTAAAAAATGACTTGAGTAAAAGTACAAAAGTATTGGTATCAAAATATACTTGAAGCACCAAAAGTAAAAGTACTAAAATGTTTGAAAATAGCAGATCTACAAGCTCACAACGCGTCGCCATGCGACGCGTTGTGAGCTTGTAGATCTGCTATTTTCAAATAGCCTAGGTATAAAATAGGGCTGAAGTGGTTAATGTATGTTTTATAATGTAATGATTTATATCTGCATAGTAACTAGTAACTAAAGTTCTCAAATCATTGCAGTGGAGTAAAAGTACAATATTTGCCTTCAGAGATGTAGTGGAGTAGAAGTAAAACTATTAGACAATTGGGAAATTCTCCACTAAAGTAAAAGTACTCTCAAAATTGTACTTAGAGTAAATGTACTGAGTTACTTTACACCACTGGGTTGAAGAGAGGACAAGGGAGGAGGGAGGGATGGAGACGAGAAGTGGGGGGTGGCAGGAGGAGAGAGGGAAGTATAAAAGAGCCCCTGGGGGGAATCTGCTGGTGATTTATGTGTAGACATTTCCCCACACGTGTTCGGCGTCTTCGCCAATTAACACTTCCACGAATGCGTGGCCACGTCGTTGACAGATGCTGAAACGATAAAGGGGCCAAAGTGGTATTCATTAGCGTTTGGTGCGTTTGTTTCATAGACGTTAGACGAGTGCAAATTGTTTGTGTGTATATATCATGTCTTCCTGGGATTTCCGGGGTCGTCTAGGGCCCACTTATAGTCATTTGTGACACTTTCTGTTTTGTTGCATAAGTGGTACAAGCGGGGAAAAAAACACCTCGTGCAGAGATTACAATACTTCACACCGTCACATTTTTTGGATTACTTAATACATCGGGTTGCTGCTTCATGTTCTGCTGTTCTGCCCGAGGGCTGAAAAATGGCGTTCCTCCAAACCAGTGGCTCTCAAACTTTTTCATGCCAAGGACCCCCAAATTGACACTTATTAGCCCGCGGACCCCGATTTAAAAAGATATGCCAGCCCCCCCCCCCCCCCCCAAAAGAGAATATTTGTAAGGCTATAGCAGTGATTTTCAACCATTTTAATTTCAAGGACCCCCAGTTTGACATGCATTATAGGCTACGGACCCCCATTTATTGGCCTTTCTATATCTGGGACCCCAATTTATATTGTGAAATCAATGTCAATGTAACTCTGAGAGTGTACAAATGGAACCAAATGGACCCTAACGGGTCCATTTGGTTCCATTTGTACACTCTCTGAGTTACAGACCCATAAGGGTCCATTTGTTTCCTAACTATCTCTAACTATCATTTAGCTCAAGGACTCCTTGAGGGGGCCCCGGACCCCACTTTGAGAACCACTGCTCCAAAACCACAGTGGGGATTTAACTGTTCCGTGCTGTGGCCTTTAGGATTAACATGCATTGGGGCTTTCCCCAACAACAACATGCATTGTTTTTTTTTTTCATTGCAACGTTTTTTTGGAATTCAGATTCAGAACGTGATGATTTTCCCCTTCTGTTCCTCCAGGGGGCGTGATAGACAAGGACCTGCGCCACTACCTCAACCTGCGTTTCCAGAAGGGCTCTGTGGATCACGAGCTGCAGCAGATCATCCGGGACAACCTCTACCTCCGCACCGTCCCCTGTGAGTTTAACACATATTATCACTCTCTGTATCGCCTCCGTGCTTCCTTCCGCCCCCGTAGTGTCACATGATGCGACCGCCGTCGTCACCTGTTGCTGTGTCGACAGCCTCCCAGTGTTGATTTTGACAGCACATTTTGATTCAGTTTTAGTCGCCTGAAATGTTGTAGCTTTTGTCAAGTTTTAGTCGACTAAATCTACAGTTGATTTAGTCGACTAAAATATATTTTGGGCGGTGCCGCGATGGCGTCGTAATGGCTGATTTTTGCACTTGGTTGCGTGCTGAAAATAGCCGATCTACAAGCTCACAACACGTCGCGCTGCGACGCGTTGTGAGCTTGTAGATCTGCTATTTTCAGAGAGCGCAACACCCGAGCGCAACCAAACATAAAAATGTCTTAGTTCTACTGGATCTCTTCTCCACTAGATCCCTCACTAACAGTTTAGTCGAGTTTTTATTTGGTGATGAAATTGTCAATATATTTAGTCTTAGTTTTAGTCATTGTAGCTTAGTTTTTATTTAGTTTTCGTCAGTGAAAAAAGGTAGTCGACGAACATTTTTCGTCATACTTTTAGTCGACAAAAACAACACTGCCGCCTCCTCATGCACAACTGTCACTTGAAACCAAGCTCTGTCTCACGGCTAAGAAGAGCACGCAATAAAATCGACGGTGTCAATTTAATCATTGAGAAGTGTTACACTCTCTCTCAGAGTGAAATTGACGGTGTAGATCACTGTAATTAGGTTGTCTTTCTGGAGATTCTTGTCTGACGGTGCTACAGTAGGTTCAGGAGAACGTAAAAATCTGAGGTTCTACCGCGGGATCTAGAGAGCTGAATTAACGTTATGACATAACGCTTGATCATTATGAGAGATTGAGATGGAGTTAGTCTGCTTCCCTTCCTGCAGCCCAATGCCCCATTAAGTTCCGTCTCGAGTCTGTGCTGTGCGGCTCTAGCTGTGGCTGTAAATGGATTTAGGCGCTGCGGTGCTGGTTTAGCTTGAAGGAGCCGTGGCCAGTTCCACTGCTCAGCTAGAGATACCTTTTTTTTTACATTAAAGAGGAGTTGGCTCCTCATCTGCTCTGTGTTTAATTAGCGCCTTCGCTGCGCAACAGCGTAGGCTATTAAAGCCTTCCTAGACATAATCATTGCCAGTTGAGCAACTGATCCTTGGCGTTTTGTAGAGAGACACTCATCTGAGCTTTGGTGTTTAGTAGAGAAGCTACGGTGAGATTTGAAAGGCACTGAACCTTTGGCAACGTGTTGGCATGTACAACTCATATCTGAACAGTAATCGGGCAGTTTTGTATGGTAAATTATGGTAAATTATGCTTTATCCAAAGCGCTTTACATAGATTGTGCCTTGCATTCACCCATTCACACTCACATTCACACACCGATGGCGGAGGAAGCCATGCAAGGCACCAACCTGCTCATCGGGAGCAATTAGGGGTTCAGCGTCTTGCTCAAGGACACTTCGACGCTAACTCTGGGGGAGCCCGCCTTAGCCCGGGATCGAACTGGGAAACTTGCGGTTTTCCAGTTCACTCGACCCGGCCATTCTACCGCTGAGCCACTGCCGCCCAAGCTTGTATGATTTTGTTGTGTAAACCACACAACATGGAATCTATCAATGTCAAGTTTCACTGCTTACACTGACGTGGTGAATTTGTGATGTGAAATCCATACTAGATTCATTTAATGGTTGTACTTTGGCTATTTGTCCACGCAACAGGTGCTTATTGCGGTCAGTCAATGGTGCGTGTGTGTGTGCGCGTGCGTGCATGCGTGCGTGCGTGATATCAGCGCATTAGCCTACTGTAGCTGTGCCATTAGACCCAGCTGTCTGTTGGCTCCTCTGAATTCATAATGGAGGTGCATTCTTCAAGGCCAGGAAGAGTGAGCAGATTTCATTACAATCATTTTCTCCGCTTCCCTTCCTCAGGAGCACAGGGCTCAGGAGGAACAGAGAAAGGTGTTTGTTTGTTAGTAGCGGAAAGTGCTATTTTCTCATTTTCTCAGCTCTGTGTGGTTTTTAGAGACGGAGTTGGAGAGAGGAGAACAAAGGACAGAACAAATAGACATACATGAAAGAGACCTGTTAGAGAGAGAGAGAGCGAGAGAGATACACCTGTACAGGTAAGAAAGGGTTGAGGCATAGACGTGGAACATAATAATCATACTTTTAAAGGTAAATAGTCAGATAAAGTGAGACAGACAGTGAGAGAGATGGAGATGAGGTGAACTGTTTGAATTTAATGAAACTTTAACAATGCGCCTCAGTGCTGTCTGCATGTTGGCAGAGGGATGAAGTAGTTTAGTCATGGCGGGGGAGGTTGGGGGGGGTGCTATGATGACAATATACCATAGCCTGCAGTGAGTTATTGCTTGTAAGAAACTGGGTGATCAAATATGGCAACATGAAATTCATAAAAAACCTGCACAAAGAAGGTGGGTGCATAGCCGTCATCCTTTGCTGTTTCTGATACTGGCATAGAAATCTTGCAGTCTTAACTCATTCAATGCCAGAGTAAAGGCATAAATAAATCAGCTAGTGCCAGCGATTTTTCATTTTCCTTACCTTCAACTAGTCAC